>NW_023425404.1:77850027-78543709 GCF_014108245.1 Pipistrellus kuhlii | reverse complement strand
TTGTCCTTCAAGTAAGATACCAGTTCTTCAAGTCATACCTGGTAAAGCTGATTTAAAAGCTGAATTATTATAATATTTTAATATGAAAGTACTGTGAATTATAATCATATGGGAGGTATATTAGAAATAAAAAAGTTAATCATCTTTGCTAAAAATTTTAATTGTTATTCTTAAATAATTATATTGTACTTGTTTTTTAATTCAAGAAAAAGTTGTAGTAAATAAAAAAAGTCAACAAAAATCTGTAGTAAAAAAAAAAGTAGTATTTATAGACTTGTGACTAAAAGATGTGTAAGAGTGATGTCCAAAGATAAAGCACACAAAAGTATTAATCTTTTGTGTTTTTAACCTTAGATTATCCACTCTGTGTTAGTTATAATGATAAATCCCACCACCCTGGTCGGGAAATTTCCTGCCTAATTTGTTTTAATTGCTATGTACTAAATTGCTAAGTGCTAATTGGGGAGCTTTCCATTAGTTCCTTTTAAAATTCAATTAGACAGAAATCAGTCAGTGCTTCTGGCTTTCTCTTACATTTGTTCCAGCCACCATTGGGTTCCCAAGGTCGCACACCACCATTCTGGTTACATTTTCCATCTTGTACTCACAGCTCAGTGGTCGGAATCCCTACAACGAGAGAGAACACGGGGATTCAGGGGCAGTATAAATTACATCCTGTCACAAAAACAGCGCTGGGGTAGGAAGCGCCTCTTGATTTCAAACACCTGTGGCAGCAGCTGTGCCCAAGAATTAATTTGTGACCAACTCAGAAGAAAAACTTGAGAAAAAAGATTGAAGTTTAATTTTAGAAAGTTTTTAGATTGATAAACCCAACTATTGTGTTTCCTTGAAAAAAAAAAAAAGCTTCTTATAGTATGAATACAAATATTCTAGAAATTATTTTCACTGTTAATATTAAATTAGGCTCGTGAATATCACAGATAATTCAACACAGCTAATTTATTCTTGCAAAAATGAAATGGCAGTATACATGACCATATGACTCAGGAAGACTGCTTTGAACACAAATTTCTACACATCATGGTCCCATTTTTGAAATTACACAATCAATCTTAGTTCAATCCTAAACACTTAAGATGGAAAGACGTTGACCCAGTGCTTCCTGTCTCCCTTCTTCCCCATGCATCCTATTCTGATTAGAATATACAAAAACTCAGTTTTGAAGAGATGCTTAGAGCTATGTTGGAAAAGGTCTCAAGGTTACACCAGAGAAGAGAAGAAAGAAAAGGTTTATCTTTGAACTTGTGCTGTCTGCTCACAGCTCCACCTGTGTCCTCATGTTACTCCCAGCTGCCTAGAATTCACACCTTGTTCGCTACCCTGAGCCCTTATCTTATTTCAAAACCTAATGTCCCTATGGCCATGCTCTGCCATTGGTGGTAGCGACCAATGTGTTCACCCATAATTCCATCAAACTTGGTAAGTGCTACTAATATATCCCCTGAGAGAAAGAGGTGAAGGGATTAAGAATCACACATTGATAGTTACAAAATAGTCAAAGGGATGTGAAGTACAGCATAGGTAATAGAGTCATTAATATTTCAGTAGCTAAGTATGGTGCCAGTTTGGTACTGGAAATATCGAGGGGGAACACAATGAAAAGTATATGATTATCTAACCACTATACTGTACACCTGAAGCCAGTACAAAATAATATTGAAAGTGAACTGTAACTGGAAAATAAAAATTAAACTTCTAAAAGAAAAAAAAAATCAAAAAGCCTGTAACCCTCATTCCCAAAGATAAGCTTTCAAGATGAGGACACTTACAAAGGAGCAGCCTTTTGGGGATTTGTGCCCCCTGAGAAGTCCATGGAAGAGCATTCTGAATATGAGGGCCGTTTATCCATCTTTTAGCTGTATTGGAATTTCATGTAAAGAAGTAATGTGAATTTCTAAGTAAAAGTTTCAGAAACTATCCTCCATTCCATCCTTTTCCACTTTATTGAGAGAGAAAAAGATTTAAAACCAAAACAAAGAAAAGACAAACAAACCCCAGACATCTAGATAAAGAATTCTGTAGGTAGGTCATTGCTCTGAGAAAACAAGAATCCGGAGGAAGGGGCTTTGTGTCTGTCCTATTCCCAGGGCCCAGAACAGTGTTGGGGAAAGGGCGATGGTGTCGGGAGATAACAGTGAAAGTAGCTCACACTCTTTGCTAAGGAGGAGCTTCAATGAAATAGACAAACACACACTAACTATAAAGTCCTCCTCCTTAATCACCCTGGTAATTCTCTTCCTATAGCATCCATTGAAAGTCTGTTGCAAGTAATGAGAAAGGTGTGAATCACTCATATTTAGAGGCATAATTTAAAACATGTTCGCTCTAAATATGAATGAATGAAATGTCAATTTCTGATGGAGGCAAGAAACATTTTCTTTTTTTAATTGAATTTATTGGCATGACATTGGGTAATAAAATTATACAAGTTTGAGGGGTACAATTCTATAATACATCATCTGTATATTGTACTGTGTGCTCACCACCCCAAGTCAAGTCTCCTTTCATCACGATTTACTCCCCCTTCACCCCCTTCTTCCCCCACCACACTTTCCCTCAGATATTCACCATACTGTCATTTATGAGGTTTTTCCCCTCTTAATCCCTTCATCAAAATATATTTTTTAAAAGCTGGTAATAATCTCTATCCTGAAAGATTCCATTAGTATCTATTCAACCTTAAGACTTTATAACTAATTCAAGTCATACAGATACGTTTTGTGTTGAAATTATTAACTCAGTCCTGAAAACAACAAAAAAAAAGAAACACAGCAAAAGCCTTTAAAAATGCCCATGTATCCCCTGAATACAATTCAAGGATTCAGTTCCTATAGTAAATATTTTTATCTTATCTTAAAGTTAAAAGTTATATATACATTTTTCCAGCTTTCTAGAAATAGCTTTTCCACATCAATCAGTTATTTCCTCTCCACAGACCATCACCCTTTTTCTTTTTTTAACCTTTGTTTCCTCTGAGTGAGAGAAACAATAATTGTTTTTCTAGATATTTCTAGATTATTTTCCTCTGCTGTTCCAGGAACATTTTTGTTCTAATCCATTTATAGCTCTAAGGGTATCATTCATGCATTTATTCATTCACTGAAAATATTTACTGTTATTTACTAGACACTTTCCCTCACTAAACTTCCTGTTATTACAAATGGAGTAAGTGATCACAAGCAATTGCAATGAGCAATGGAAACACAATACAGTGTGCTAAGTTTATGGTAGAAGAAATTGGTAGTGACAGAGGAGGACTTGCGCATAGATTTAAGCAACCAGAAAAGGGAGCAGGGATTAAGCAAGGGGCCTGGACCTAACAGCAGAGGCTTCGATCTTGGCTCCACTACAGCACAGCTATGTAACTTTCTGCATGTTCCTGAACTTCTCCTGGTCTACTCGTATACAATGAAGGTGATGATAGCCTTGCCATTTCTCAATAAAGCTGTCATGAGGATTAAGTAAATGTATTTTGACCCATTTCCACACCAGACCAATAGCATACCATATTCATTTCAAAAGCCTAAACATTCATAATTTTTATCTTTTTACACCTCATTACGAATATATGTGATAATGTTAAGCCCATTTGAATTGTAATAATGTGAAATTTATTAAAACTACAACAAATTTGGCCTTTTAACTAAGAATTATTGTACATTGGAGAAATCTAGATGAATATATATGAACAATTTTTCACTAATGAAAATTTTGGATATTCATAATCATAATTTAATTATAACACACATTGGTTGATAAATATTTACCTAAAAATATTAAAGGTAGTTCTAGAACCAGAGAAAAATCATGCTGTAACTTAAAGCATTATAAAAAATAAATAAAATATGCGGAGCTTAGGGCAGTGCCCAGCCCACAACAATTGCAAAATAAATTTTAGCAGTCTCAGTCATTAGTAAACTGAGGCCTAAGGTAGGGGAGGGTTGTGAGAGTAAGAGATCATTCATATAAACACAACCAATGGATACAAGACACTGGGCGGGGCGGGGGGGAGGGGGAGATGAGGGCATGCGACAGGGGGTAGGGGAGGCTGGGGGAAGGTCAATGGGGAAAAAATTAGATATATATGTACTATTATACTTTAAATAATAAAATTTTTAAAATAAATAAATAAATAAATAAATAAATAAATAAATAAATAAAATCCTGATGTGCCCCCCCCCCCCAACATATAATCCTTATTATTCAAAAAGTGAACTATTCACATGGAGGAATCCAAAAGGCCATTATCTTGGTCTAAACAAGCTTCCGAAGAACATGGCAACCATGAAAGAGAAAAATTAAAGAATAAAAGGACTGTTGAAGTACTGAGTAAGAAATCACAAAGAAATTGTTAAAATAATAATATGAAGTGATATGAAGAAATAGCAAATAAGTTTCAAAACATATAGCAAAGAACTGAAATGCATAAATATATCACAATATATATTTATATAGTGTATATGAGGCCCCTAGGATCATAAGAAATGCAAAAAAATTCACTGTTAATAACTCATTCTCAAATTTCCTTCCAAAAAAATCAAATTGTCCCCTGTGGAGTTTGGGCCCCACGTTGGGAACTACTGACATAGGTCTTTATTTCTAGAAAAATTTAGAAGGAAGGTCACCAAAGGGAAGGCTAAAGGTTGACTCAGTTAAGGTGTCCAGAGAAAGAGATGATCACCATCTACATTTAAAAAAAATATGTTTTTATTGATTTCAGAAAGGAAGGGAGAGGGAGAGAGACAGAAATATCAATGATGAGAGAGATTCATTGATTGGCTGCCTCCTGCACTCCCCCTACTGGGGATCAAGCCTGCAACCTAGGCATGTGCCCTGACTGGAATCAAACCTTGACTTCATGGGTTGATGCTCAATCACTGAGCCACAGCAGCCAGGTCACTGTCTACATTTTTTAAAAGGTCGGTGTTTTCAACAAAAGACAGCAAAACTTACAATCAGATAATCCCAATACTTTTCCTCCTGATAAAAAAATGTTTTAAAAATACTTGAATTTAGCCAAAACCAGTTTGGCTCAGTGGTAGAGCCCCTTCCTGGCTGATTGCAATCAAATATCACCTACAAATACTTCTCCATGGAAGTATTTGTAGGTGATATTTTTCTATGAAAGTTTTCTCAGAAACTTATAATGACCATATGACTGTTAAAGATACATGATTATTACCCTCCTGGATTTACTTTTTACTAATAAGATAGTTTAACCAAAATATAAAACATGAGACTAGAGGTGTGAATAGAGAATTTTATATTCTCAATGTTTTTCAATGCCTATAAAATACCAATATCACAACAGTTTGTTAAGCTCTCTTTAGAGGAATTATTTTTCATTAAATTATTTAAGCATTAGCATCTTCAAACTCCTCAGAATATGCAGCATTTGGAAACTCGGATGAATTAAATAAGTTAGAGTTTAAGAGAACAAATCCACCAGCAAGTTGCTAAGGAGCGTCCACTATGCCGAGCTCTGAATGAGGGGTGAGTATGAAAGAATATTCACCTTGGTCTCTGCCCTAAATTGTGAGTCCAAATATTTCTAAAAATGAGGAACTCTCTCCATTATTCTACAATGTATTTTAAACCAAGCAATCATAAACACAACAGAACCTTTGGATACTCTGAGTGGGAAGATTCATGTTCTGACAAGGAAGGAAAGACTATAAAAAGCATCCACGTCAGTTTAATAAATAGTGGCATTGCGGGGCCTGGCAAATGATGAAGACATGGCTTTTCTTGGACCCAGTCCCGAAAAGGTGGACCATGGAGAGAGAAAAATGACCATGTTTCCTTCCCAGTGCCTGTCTGGGTCATTATCAGTGCTCAGTCGGGATTGGCTGGACCTTCCTCCATAAGTTGTAATGAGAACCAGACCTCCTGGGACCCGCTTGATACTTAAAGGAACTCAAAACAAAGGCCTGAAAACAGCCAGTGAGAGTAGGCGTGAGCTTGTGAATTTAGCAGAGAAATCAATCCATGTGTAAGCTGCTTCTTTCAGCAATTATATTCTCTTCCTTGCTTCGGCTTTCAAACTTTGGCCAATGTACGTTTGCATGTGTGGCCAAGAAAGACCATCCCCCTTCCTGGCTGACTGCAATCATGATTAACAAGTAAAGTGCCATTTTCTTTTCTTCTTTTAAGGAAGACACTCTTAGCTAAGATGGTTCTACTTAACATTGGTTTGACTTCCAAAATATACCTAGCACTTTAACTTCGAATAATTTGTAGGCATTACCTTGCTGCTGCGCTCAATCCCGACATAATCTGCCTCTTCTGGTATCGTCACCAAGAGCTCCGCTTCATAGGCTCCTTCGCCTTCATTTCTTGCATTGATGATGAGCATAAGGTGATTTTCATCTCCAATGATGACCTGATGCTTATCTCTAGAAATGCAGTTTAACAGGGATCGTTAGATACTCGCTGGATTCATGGGTATTTTAGTTAAGGACTTACCTTTCCTTACCTAAGGAAAAGACGAAAGATGTGGAAATGCAAGACTGAGGCAAAAAGAAGATGGTGGCCATGAAGATGTGTTGAGAAGAATCAAGAGAACCAGGTCTGGCTGGGAAGGACCGGAAAACATCCAATGATGTGCTGGTCAATGGTTAACAACCAGGTCTCAAAAAGCACACCCCACACCATTCGCAACATTTGCTGATTCCAGTGGTATGAATCCTCCCACTATAGTCAATGTCAAGCTACTGACATACCTAATAATCTGCCAGCAAAAATTCTAGTAAATTTAACAATTGCTCAGAAGCCAGAATGAGCAGCTTTCACACATCCCTGAAAACAACCAGCAGGAAGTAAGATGAGCCGTGGAGGGAGGGAGGGAAGAGAGAGACACAGTTTAAAAACTCTGAGTGGGAGACGTGCAATGCAAAATGTACAAGGAGAGGGAAGAAAGTAGCAGATAAAAGATCACAAGTGACTGATTAAGATTGTGAAGTATTTTGAAGAAATGTAATTCACTCCAAACTTTAAATTGAACCAACATCTGGAAATGCCTATTTCACTTTTGACCCTGGCTAACTTGTGAAGTTTGGAGAAAGTCTCCTTGAGAGATATCAAGTGGATTCCAAACATTGGCAGTGAGACAGGCCCTGAGGGGTGGGGTGTCAGGTGAAGGAGCATGCATCTGTTTTGTCCCATCATAGATAGCTCAGATCTTCATTTCATTTCTTTGCATATTATTATAATGTAACACCATTATGGGATGGTGACTCGTCACTATAGGCAACTGGGAAGTCCCCTGATTCTGATAGGATTTTGTGACACCTTTTGCTTTACTCCAAAGAGTGCAATTCCATTTCCCCAGCAAATTAAGGTTGGTTTGTGTTGACAGTTTTGAGGATGCCTTTGAGTCATGGGGTGTGCATACGAAGTTTTGGCTAAGGTGTTGATGGAACCAGCCTGTCTCTGAATTCTTTGCCCACAGAACGGAGACAAGTAAATTCAACCTGACCCACTCCATATATGAATTTACTTTGAACAAAAACTTCTGATTAAAAATGAAACAGCTCAGGCAAAACCTTAGGGTGGCCACTTGACACCAACGATGAAGAACTAACCCAAACCACAGGCTAACGCAAAGTGTAGCCACGATCAAGACTTCCATGCAGTGTATTTTTTGTAAGAGTTGAAAGTGTATACTTTCTCCAGAAAAGCTTTAAATAAACACCTGTATTCCATTAGGTAAATGTACAAGTTTATTTATTTAAACTTACGGTCTGGCTGACAGCTTCAAGTCAGGAACGCACATGTTGTCTTCCCCACAGTCCACCAGGATGTGAGCCTGTGTTGTGCAAAGAACAAATCAGAAATAATCTGGGAAAACTGGAATCACATCCTTTTTCTTGAAAATTATGAACAATTCCATAAACTAAAGCAAAGCTCTCGTTTCACTAGGCATGATTCTACCCAGCTAGAAGCCCCACGTTCAGCAGTGACCTCCCAGTAGAGGCCAGTTTACATAACAGCCCGATTCCAACTCATTCTGAAATGTCTGTAAAGAATGTGAATCTGGCAATGTTTTGAGAATTACAGACTGCATTGCTTCCATTACAGCCACATTTTGAACATATTAAATCTTGGTTGCACAAGGGGATGGGCTGCTGAAAACACAATGATGCAGTGTTTCAGGAAACCTGTTAGAAAAATCTCCCAAATGTTACATATTTGTGTGCAGGAATGAGACAAAAGGGGCTACGTTCCATCGTAAGGTCACCCAGGAATGAGACAAAAGGGGCTACATTCCATCGTAAGGTCACCCAGGGCCTGACTGAGAATACGAAGACGGTCAAGGACCTACCTGTTCAGTAACAACATTTTCCCTGTAGTGGTTCAACATTGGTTTCACTTCCAGGCCTTCTTTAAAGGTGGACTCATCCAAACTGTAATTCAAACTAATGTTGATTGGAGATAATTTATCTCGAAATTCAGTTTCATCCTGGGAAAAATAATGAGAGTCAGGAAGGCTCTGTGAATCAGCTGCAGGATGTTAGTCTGTGAAAGGCACTGGATTTAGCGAAAGAGAGTAATGAAGTAATCATCACCATCACCAGCTTAAGCACTCACTGACTATTCATACAGCTTAATTAATACATATTCAGAGAGGATTCATTTAGAGCTGTGGTTTCATTGAAATATACTCTTCTAGAGGTAAGCTTCAAGGTCTCCAGATCTTCAAAACTCACATAGGTTGGCTAAATTGCAAAGTTAAAAAATTGTCAACACGAAACCAATCTATATATGTAATACATATTTAAAGTTTCACTAATTGGGATTTATATTTCCATGAGGTTGGCACAATCTATGAGTTCTGTTGGGCTCACAGGAAGAAAACATCTTGATTCTCTTCCTCTCTTAACATCTCTCTAAGGCTTAGAGTCTAAGCCCTCACTTGTATGAACTTCAAAACACTTTCAGCACATTTACAGTTCCTTCCGAAAAAGAAATAGAATGCCCTCGAGGTGAAGAAGTGAGTGAGTAGCACCAAGCCTGAACACACGGAACACCTTACTCCATGTGGTGAACATCCCACCCTTCAATTGTGTGCCAGTCAAGGTCATAATGAGACTCCAGGGTCACGTGCCCTGCTTTCCAGACATGTTTGTAAACTTTGCCTTCACCATATTTCCCCTCACTAAGTCCATTAAAGGAGGAGATGAAATAAGAAAGAATAATAACCTCACAACTGGTGAGAAGATGAAATAAGTGTATGATAAATATTTTGGCTTTGTTAATTTCACAGTAGGTTTGGAGTTATTGGTAAAAATCCACTGCTTTAAAAATATAATTATAAATGACTTTTAATAAAGGCTTTGAATGCCTAAATGTTTTCCTGAGTTGGCTCTTAAATGCATATTGATAAAATCTGGCTAAACATAGTCATGTAGGAGAAAAATTCAAATAAATTATGTTATTTTGCGGGGGAGGCAGTTACAAATGAAAACCACCTGAGTTAGTGCTATTATCAAGATTGTGAGCAAAACAAAAAGAAACCATGAGAATTAATAGCAACATATCATTGGGTTAGTCAGTGGAAGGAAGTGAGCCTCGAGACCGGAGAGTACAGCCTTAAAATAAAGTTTCCTCCAATAAAATGAAAATGATGTGGACAAGGTTGATGGTTAAATGGAAAAAAAAAGTGGTTCTGAATGTGATAGGCCAGAAAGGTGATTCTGGAACACTTACTCGCAGGTAAACCACAAAGTCCTGGCACTGGCGGGATTTCTGCTGCTTTATCACGAGAGGGAAGATGAAATGTGACTGATGGTTGTCAAGGAAGAGTGTGCGTTTAATGGCGCCTTTTTGCTTCAGGGAATCTAACTGCACCTCAGCAGTCAGGGCTACAGGAAAGAAATAAAGTAAATATAATCAGGAAAGGAAAAGTATTTGGTGGATGTAGTGCTTTAGCAGAGGTCTGAATTCCTAGTTCAACTTGCTTACTTAGAAAACATTTCTTTTTTCATAATTGGGATCAAAAACAATAAAGGAGCTGAGAAAAAAATTAGGAAATACTCCCCAAGCTAAAAAAACAAACAAAAAATTATTTTTTACATAAATCATGTTTTTTCATGAGGTTGGCAGAATCTATGAGTTCTCTTGGGCTCATAGGAAGAAAACATCTTATCATCTCTATAAGCCCTCACTTGCATGAATTTCAAAACACCTTCAGCACATTTAAAGTTCCTTCAGAAAAAGAAATAGAACTTCCACGAGGTGAGGAAATGGGTGAGCAACATCATCCCTGAGCCCAGGGAACACCCCCAGACAATTATTTCTGTTTTTCTAGATAATATTAATACCTATTATTTGAGTAATATTTATAAAGAAGGTTTCATATATATACACTAGGAGTCTTGGTATTAACAAAGGGCTCATTAAAAGTTCTATGCGGTCTGCAGAGAGAAATGCTTATGGTTGACTTTTCTTAGTATACTGTGGAAATAGAAAAAAGAAAACACTCTCACCTATTGTGTTTGGAATGCTCTGGCCTTCTACAGATGCACATACTCTTAAGGAAAAGCTATGGAAAATAATAGTCAGTTATTTATTGGTTAATAAAGTTTTTAAAATATATTTTTTTATTGATTTTTCACAGAGAGGAAGAGAGAGGGATAGAGAGTTAGAAACGTTGATGGACCTTGATGGGAGAGAATCATTGACTAGCTGCCTCTTGCACACCCCCTACTGGGGATGTGCCCGCAACCAAGGTACATGCCCTTGATCGGAATCGAACCCGGGACCCTTCAGTCCACAGGACAACGCTCTATCCACTGAGCCACACCGGTGCTGGCTGGTTAATAAAGTTTTGAATCTGAAGTAGAACTCTCCCCTTAGCTCAGCCTAGATAGATGAATACACTATTTTCCTCTATACTTCACTTATTATACACACAACTAAAAAATAAATATGCATTTAGGACATACACATATCCCACCAGTTGGCCTCCACATTAATATAATTAAGACTGGTGAGGTTATCTGATTTAATCAATGCATTGTTTAATCAACTGCTTGCTGCCTGTATTCAATAAATGAGTATCTCCATGTGCCAGAGTGAAGAATTGAGCAGTACATCGGGGCAACAGCTAGTGGTAGAGCCTGGAGATAAGCAAGACCATGACCCCATTTGAAGAACTTGAAGAAATGTGGCATTTCTGAAGAAATCGGTGCATTAGAGCAAGATGGGAAAGATTGGGAAGAAACAAGGCTTCGAAATTCATGTTAAAGAACTTGGATTTAATCCTAAAAGGTATGGGTCACCACGGTGCGATTAACCCACACCCCCACTCTGCTTGGAAGAAGAGGAAAACGCAGTGGTAACTTGCTGGGGATGGGGCACAATTTGAGGCAGATACATTAGGAAAGGGAATGGCGAGAGAAAGTACATAATGAGTATAGAGCGGCTGGGTCAAGCTAGATAGGTACAATTATATGGCATATAAAGATGCTAAAAAGAGGGTATATGTGCAAAAGAGACACTTTGTAGTTTTTCCTGAACATAATCCAGAGAGGTGTTTGCCACGGTTTGTAGGATGACCTGCATGTGGGCCTGTTCTGTGGCTGTGGAAGGAAAAGGAAGCAGCCGGTGGACTCTGCCTGCCTTGGCTGAATGGGCTCACCTCCCTTCTGACAAATGTCAAGCCCTGACAGCCAGGCTCTGAGATGGGGCTTTTTCACATTACTAAGAAAGTGAAAATATAAGAAAATACTTAAGTATGATTTAATGACAGCTATAACATTTTTGCTAGTAAAATACATAGTATAATTAGAATATTTCTGCAGAACCCAAAAAGAATAAATAATCCCTAATCATACTTTAATTATGTGTCAGCTTCCTGTGTCAAACCTAATGAAAATGTGTCACATCTGGGATTCATCTATCTCCGGTGACCTCAGTCAATGTTTCCCTTCAGGGTAAATAATTTGCCATATGCCATTAAGCCAAGAGTTTCCTGAGATTTCTCCATTATTACAGCATTTTCACCACTTCCCCAGAGAATTAACAAATTCCAGCCCACTTCTACTTCAGTTAGATATATTCAGGGAAGAGGAATAGTTAATCGCATCTTCAAATTTCTTAGCAGGTCTGCCTTTCAAAATTGGAACATCTTTCTGTGTCTAACATTTTTGGAAGTCTTGGTTATCAAAGAAAGCTGCAAACTATTATTCACTAGAGGCCTGGTGCACGAAAGTCGTGCACTCAGGGGGGTGTCCCTCAGCCCAGTCCGTGCCTTCTAGCAGTCTAGGAGCCCTTGGGGGAAGTCTGACTGCTGGCTTTGGCCAGCTCCCCACTGCACATGCTTAGTGCTGCCATGGAGGCAGGAGAGGCTCCCACCACCACTGCTACACTCACCAGCCGTGAGCCCGGCTTCTGGCAAAGCAACACTCCCACTGTGGGAGCACAGTGACCACCAAGGGGCAGCTCCTGCATTGAGTGTCTACTCCATGGTGGTCAGTGTGCGTCATAGCAATGAGTGGTTCCATTGTTCAGTCAATTTGCATATTAGCCTTTTATTATATAGGAATATTAATTGAGTTAAAGTTTCAAACTAAGATTTATGGTCATAGTCAATATGGTGCATTATAGCTTGAATAGGTCTGATGGGAACAAAAAACAACAATAAATCAACTTAGCACTCTCATTACATAAATTCAAAATGAAACTGTCTATAGTGCTTCCGATATATCAGAGGCAGGACGATCCACTACAAATTTTCTAATACTAGTCTTAACCCAATGCAGTATGGTTGAAAATGCTCTGTGATACAACAGTGCCAATAGCCATGGGTGACGGGGAAAGAATGAGATAAATGTGGAACAGGATTTAAATAGCAATTCATTTTTCACTTTAACCAATTCAATCCTATTTATTGATAACAAACTTAAGATTTTACATAAAGTTAAACATATTTAAAGTTCTTTTCAGATTTGAAAAGTGAATAGTTATAAACGTTTACATTTATAATATGAAACATTTTCACTAAATAGTTTTAACTTTTCTGATTTGTTAACAATTAAGATTGAGCTGTCTTTATGTTTTTATTTATAATTTAGAAATTCTAGTAGCAGATAATTTATAAAACTACCCAGCTGTTTGAAAGACACAGAAATTCAAATCAATGGAAGTGATGAACTATATCTGAGTTAGTTTACTTAATAGTTTCAGATGTGCAATACAAGGTTATATTAAATACATACCAAAATTATGGGGGGGGGAAAATCAATAAATGTTTTTCAATAATTTTAGAAAGACTGAGCTAAATTCTTAGAACAAATTTAAAAGGTATCAGAGAAACACATTCTAGACTGAACCAGTTATTAACTTTTCATCTTTTCATGCTCTGAGCCACCATTCAACATTCTAAATATGAAGATAAAACATCTTTCAGAAAATGTATACAATAGAATAAAATAATTATATAAAGGCATATATTTTATTTGCCCACATAACAAATTGCATTTTATCTTAATAATAATTTAATGCAACCAGGAAAATGATTCATGAAAAGACATTTTCTTGTTACAGAATAATATTCTTTCCATAAAATCAAATAGATCTCATAATCTGTTAAAGCTACTTAAATTTTATAAAAATATTGAAAACTTGCTGAGACCAGTTTGGCTCAGTGGATAGAGCATCCGCCTGCAGACTGAAAGGTCCTGGGTTCGATTCCAGTCAAGGGCATGTACCTTGGTTGCGGGCACATCCCCAGTAGGGGGTGGTGCAAGAGGCAGCTGATCGGTGATTCTCTCTCATCGATGTTTCTAACTCTCTATCCCTCTCTCTTCCTCTCTGTAAAAAATCAATAAAATTATTTTTTAAAAATATATTGAAAACCCCTTTGAAAAAATTATCTCGTTTGGAAAAAACACACACACAAAAAAAACACACACACACACACACAAAACACTTTATATCAGAGTGTGCTACACAGATATGCTTAAAAATTCAGCCTATATAGTCCATTCAGCTATGAATGTAAATACACAGGACTATTAAGGGAAATACTGAATTTCTAATACTCATGCCTATATAGCTGGCACAGCTCATTTCATGCTTATTTAATGATTACAGGCTAAGGACTAGCAAGAGAATTATGGTTCCTGTGCCTGGGCCATATAGAGCACAGCTTGTCCAAATTCCTTCACATATTTTCTCAGATCAGGTTTTCATTATATTTTATGGTTTGAAACCCTTTTAAAATGTGCTCTGGGCATTTCCCAGCTACTTTCTAAAGCTGATTAAGGAGTGGACAGGCCTCCAAGAATGGGGAGCTCCCAGCAAAGGATGTTTTTCAAAGAATCCTTCAAGGCCCTCCTCACCCCCACCCTCCACCCTCAAAGGCTTGACTTCCGAATGAATTCCTACCCAAAGGCCATCCATCACCAGCATGCCAAAGTTGACTGGAAATACTGTAACTTCTTTGGGTCAAGACTGCATTCTGACATTCTTAGGAGCCAAACGGACTGAGTTAGACCAGATCTCTGGAAAAGGAGGGCAAATCTCAATCACACCAAGTATCGGTTGAGTTTTCAGAGGATGTACCTTGCTGGCATTGCCCAGTAGGACAGACCTTGACCCTCGAGAACCTACATATTACAAACAAAGCGGCATTTTCTCCGGCTGTGCGACAATCAAGTTCCATTTTGTAGTCCCTGTGGATAGCTGGATAACTGGCAAGATTCAAAAACAGCACTTTCATAACTTGGATAAGCCATACTCTACATGGCCCAGGCACAGGAACCACAATTTTCCTGCTGTTCCTGCTGATGAGATCTTGGCCACAAAAAAATATAGTTTAGGACACAAAAATCACTATTTTTATAATGTTTACCTTCTGTCTGACGGTACATGATAAATTAGAAGACTGACATCTGTTTTTAGCATAAAAAACCAAGTAATTTAACCCGAGCTTGGCTTTTAAAGGAAAAAAAGGACATTATATATGTCTGAAAAGTGGTATCCATACTATATGCAAATCTAAAAGCTGAGGTATTTTATTATCTTTTCAGTTTGGTTAATGTTTCTTTTAAAATGCCAAGAATCTGAAAGAGCTCTCCAAGATTTGTTTCTTTAGGATCATTCCCATGTTTTTATACTGCTGACCTTGGAAGGAGGTGGGGATCAGGGTTGCTCATCCCCGTGCAGCTTAACTTTTGATTCTACAATTGGCCCTTCGCATCTGCAGATTCAACCAACCCCTTACGGAAACTGTTTTAGATTCATAGTTGGGAATCTGTGGTTGGGGAGGCATTATCGTGGGTAGTTGAATCTGAAGATGTGAAACCTGTAGCTGTAAAAGGCCAACTGTATTTATTTAAAACAAATCTGCTTATAAGTGGACCTGCACAGTTCACACCTGTACTTCTCACCTCACCTGAAGCCTGTAGGCTGGAGAAGTCACCTTTAGGTGGTAAACTGACAGCAAATGATCGGGGCCATGTCATAGATCTCGGCTTTTGTTTTAAAGACATACTGCTCGCTACTCCTATTTGGTGCACAGACCTGCAGCATCAGCACCTCCTGGAGTTTTGTTTTTAAGAAATGCAGATTCTCAGGCCTTCCCAGATGGATGGATGGATCCAGAAGCTGCACCTTCACAAAATCCATCAATCCAATCTAATTCCTTCACACACACACACACACAAAAAAAATCCCTGTGTGATTTAAATGGACTAACTCACCAGGCCACAGAAGTCATAAACTCTGGAACCTGGCAAGTTTTATTTTCCAGGTTGATTATCACTGGGTGTAGCAGAAGCTGGGCATCCACTGTCACCACCGGTCTCGCTCTGCAAAGAGGAAACACAAGATGTAAACGAGCCCCGGGAGCCACTGGCAGAAGCCCACCCCACTTCTAGAGGCCACTGCCAACACCCCTCCTTTGTGTCTAGAATTGTCTCACTGCTTCAGCAGGTGGGCACCAGACTCAACTAATGGCACCCGGGAGCTGGCGGACACGAATAAAGGAAGTCCTGGCCCGGCAAGGAAAACTGCCCTCCATACCTGCACAGTGGTCACCAAGCTCATTAGTCAACAGAGCCAAATATCAACAGTACAATGATTGAAATTTCTTTTGAGAGCCAAATTTTTTAAACTTAAACTTCTTCTAATGCCACTTCTTCAAAATAGACTCGCCCAGGCCATGGTATTTTGTGGAAGAGCCACACTCAAGGGGCCAAAGAGCCGCATGCAGCTCGCGAGCCGCAGTTTGCCAACCACGGGTTTATGGAGTGGGTTTCTAGCATTTTGGCAAGGTTGTTATGAAATACTGCTCTGGCATCTGCCACTATATCTGTACCCACCTTACTGGCTGATTATTTTTTAGTTTGATCAAAGCATTTTCTAGCCATGCTTTATAGATTTAACTTCATATAGGACAGTGGTTCTCCTGACTGTATAATATAAGCATCCAGGAGCTTTCAAACAGGCAATATGCCCCACCCTCGGGGGACCCCACTCCCCCCCCCCCACACACACACACACAGGTAAATCACTAGGGTCATTGGTCACTGGGTCAGGATCAGGCACTAGAAGGTTAAAAAACTTTCCAGATGGTTCTATTGTGCTGCCAAGTTCGAGGAGAGGGGCTAATATAAACTCAATTAAAGTCATAACCAGATGAGAATAAAAGTCACAGGGGAAGGGGACAGGACAATTTTTAAACCTTGGTTCCATGTCTTCAGATGACATGAACTGCTGCTGCATCACATGCGTTTTTCTCTGACAGGTCGGAGGCTGTGCCTTGGGCAGGGTATTGTTTAGGACGCTACTTTAAACAATTTCAGGATTACAATGATGGGGTGCACTGGAATTTTCCTAAACTCTGTTACCTTATTTATCTGTACTCTGTTACATAATTTTGCTTTCAATATATTTTTGGTCTTTTTTTGTTAATCTTCACATGAGGATATTTTTTTTCCATTGCTTTTTCAGAGAGAGTGGAAGCCAAAGAGGAATGGAAGGAGAGAGAGAGAAACATCAATGTGAGATTGACACATTGCCTGGTTGCCTCCCACACATACCCCAACCAGAGGTCTGGGAGTGAACCTGAAACCCAGACATATGCCCTTGGCTAGGAATTGAACCCACTATCCTTTGGTGTGAGAGCTGATGCTTTAACCACCGAGAAACACCAGCCAGGGCTGTTTTTAATATTGTGTTGTGAGCTCCAGTTCTTGGGAAAGTAGATGATAAGACAGGATGAGACATGCAAGACATTTAGGAGGCAAACATTATGAGAAAAAAATGGGAGAGAGAGGAGGAGACTGGGAGCCAGTGGCCAGACTGTGATGCGGGCTGATCCCTGTGAAGAAGCGAGGGAAGAAAGGGTATCCAAGAAAGAAGTTCCAGCCAGGGCACCAGGAGCCAACGCTGCGGTTAGAGGAGCTCCATGTCTCTCAGGGAAAAGCCTGCGTTTCTACCCCTGCTGTGTCCATTGATTGGCTTGAGGCAGCTCATGGGACGCCTGACCTTGGCGAATGTGGTGGTGGATTTGGAGCACAGCGCCTGCCTGCCAATCAGTTTCTCTCCATAAGCTCTGTGGAGTGCTTCCTCGTGGCCACAACGAACACAGCCTCATCCTCTGGTGCTCTGAGCAGTTCACTCATCCGATTGTCCGTAACCTGAAGTGGGGGTGCCTGGCATAAATTGGCCCTGAGGGTGCTGGGACTGATGAAGAAAATCTTGCCTACAGAGAAAACCTACCCATAGACTCTCTCTAGGAATTGAGCTAGGTTAGCAGTATGTGCCTAGGACACCCGGAGAAGCTCTCTGCCTCTGCTTTTGATATCCTGACCTAGTATCTCCTATTCCCATATACTTTATGTTTTAAGAAGAAAAAGAATCTAAAAATGTTGAGCACCAATTGTCTTCCAGTTACTATTGTTGTACTTTGCATGCAGATTCCCAATTAATGCTTTTGACAAAAACAGACTAATAAAGTAAATATTGTTATTCCCATTTTATGGATGAAAAATGAGAGGCTCAGAAAGATGGGAACTTGGCCAATATTACAAATTGTGAGTGTGTGGGAATGGCCAGGTTTTTGAAGCCTGACCGATTGGTCACATTTGAACTGATGTTCAATGCTTGCTATTGAAGGCTACGAATTTCTGATATTTTCTATTCCCTAATTTAGTGTCCTCACTTTTCTTTAGAGGACATAGCTACATTCTCCCACCACACATTCCTTTTCTATCAGCACATTTTAATGCATTTATAAAGCTAAGGGATGCATGTAAATATAGTAACAACAAAATATGTTCCACTTTGTAAGTGCTACTAAGATTTTTATCTTCTTATATTTTTAAATCCTCTCCCGAGGATAGGTTTCCATTGATTTGAGAGAGAGAGGAAGAAGAAACACCAAGCATCAATGTGAGAGAGAAACATCGATTGGTTGCCTCCCCTGAGTACTCTGATGGGTGATTGAACCCACAACCCAGGCATGTGCCCTGACAGAAATCGAACCTGACATCTTTTGATGTATGTGCAATGCTCCAACCAACCGAGCAATACCAGCCAGGACTCATATACTAACATTATGTTAGTAGGGGCTGGAAGTCTTGTCATGAGGTATGAGAATAAAAAGGTAGTAGGATAAATGAACAAAAAAATGAGAGCAGAAATGTCTCCGAATTTTAAATAGAGCATCTAAATGTTCTCCAAAATAAATAGTTGGGATACACTCTTTAATACAAAACCAATAACATAAAGGAAGTGCATTTGAAACAATTAGGAAAACATCCTTTAGTAGGTGAAAAAAGAAAATGTGGAGTATATACACTGAGTGGCCAGATTATTATGACCACCCCATCAGTACTTCATTGGGCCACCTTTTGCCTTCAATACTGTGATTCTTATTGGCATAGACTTCATGAGATGTTGAAAGGTGATGCGAGGAATCTGACACTATGCCTGATGAATAGTACTGTCCAGATCTGTGAGATTTGATGGTTGTGGAACCAGCTGCTTGATAGCTCTTTTAAGTTTGTCCCACAAACGTCAACTGGATTGAGATCTGGTGATTGTGGGGGCCACCTAAGCAAGGTAAAGTCTCCCTCATGGTCTTGAAACCACTCCTGCACAATACGAGCACCGTGGCATGGCGCAATGTCTTGTTGGAAGAAGCCATCTCCTTTGGGATGTGCCATCAACATGATAGGATGAACTTGATCAGCAACAATACTTAGGTATATTGTGCTATTCAGACATTGTTCTACATGAATTAAAGGGCCCAGATCATGCCAGGAAAACATGCCCCAAACCATAACACTGCCCTCACCATCTTGAAGGGTTGTACTCATGCATGTGGGAGTGCATGCTTTCATGCTGTTTCTGCCAGATTCTCACTCTGCCATTTGGAAATGTGATTCATCGGACCACATGGCTTTTTTCCAATGCTCAACTGTCCAATCCTTGTGTTCCTGTGCAAATGGAGACGTTTCATCTTGGTAACTACAGACAGCAAAGGTGTTCAAACAGGCCTTCTGCTTTTATATCTCATAAGATGCAGTGTACAGCTAATTTTCCTACAAATGTCAGGTGGTCATGATAATCTGGCCACTCAGTGTAAACAATAAAATATTATTCAGCCATAAAAAGGGAAATATTGCCATTGCAGCAACATGGAAGGACCTTGAATGCATTATGATAAGTGAAAAAAAAATTCAGATATAGAAAAATACCATATGAGTTCATTTACATATGGAATCTATGAAAAAAAATAAGAAAAAACAAAAAACAAACATAGATACAGAGAACAGATAGATGGTTGTCAGAGGTACCAGGGGTTGTGTGGGGCAGGAAAAAATAGATAAAGGTGGTCAAAAGTACAGACTTCCAGTTATAAGATTAAATAAGATTGGCAATGTACAGTGACTATAGTTAATAATATTGTCATATCACCAAACACATACCTATAAACAGCTACTTTTCCTGTTCCGAATGCACCCACAATTAAATCTAAAAAAGACAAAAACACATGCACAAATTTTAGAGAAACAATTAATCTAAGCTTATCAAAATAAATAGCATCCTGAAACACTGATTGTAAGATGAGAGCCATAGAAATAAGCATAGCAAATTCTAGAAAGCTGGCCTTCCTCATCACATTTTAGAAAGGATATTGGAACTTCACTGTAATTGTTCAATATGACACATGAGCCAGTAGATTTCAAATCCTCTGGATTCAAGAAGGTCAGCTTTCTAGAAATGCTTAAGAAACTCATCATAACACCACCTCTCCCATCCTCCAGACTTAAGGCACATCCTTAAGGAGAGCAAAAGGGGAACAGCGTGTGTACAGTGCCTACTGCGTACCAGGCTCTTAAGTAGGGTGTTCCTAAAAAGTGTATACACACACTTTGAGTAATTATCAAAGCAGTGCTTATTAAAATACATTTCATTTTCAAAATTGAGCTATCAGCTGTTACATTTGGGGGGACACCTTGTATATTGTTTTATTATTCCCCTATATAGCAACAACCCTGTGAGGTAAGTAGTATTACCAATGAAGTGGACATTTTGACTGTAATCTTGACACAACCATTTGTTCTTTACAAATATACACTTTTGGTAAAGTGATCAGTAGTATACAAGACAATTAGCATATCATTATAATGATCTCAAATAATGACTACAATGATAATAACACATATTGAATACCTACTATAGGCTAGAAATTTTTCCAAAATATTTACCCTGATTCCTAGAAAGAAGTTAGGAGTCTCTATTATTAGCACCGCTTTGCCGAAGAGTACATTGGAGCTTAAGGGGGCTCACCTATAAGCTCACACAGCTCTGGCAGAGGTAGAGCTGGGGGACAGCAGTCCTAGATGATTTGAGGGGCAATGCTCAGTGATCTCAGCGATTGGCTAATTAAACAGGCACAATCCCATTTTTCTTATTCTAATTTATAACAGTTATTCTTGGTGGATATAGTCAAACAAAATGAGAATGGCTAATTGTGTGGAATAAAGTTTAAATGTAGAGGTGAGAACTGGATGTGGTAGAAATAGTGGCCGTAGGAGAAAACTTACAAAAGTAAACACTATAATTGGTTAATTCTAGTAAAACTGAGGTAAAAATGAAAAAAAAAGAAGAGGGGACCTATATTTAACCACTGCATATGGAAAAGCAATCAAGGAATTAAATCAGATTGATGGAGTTTGCACAGGAAAATGATTTGTAGTCATATTCCCTCAACACTCATTTTTCCGGAGCATAGAATGGTATCAGACTCAAGCAACTATGATTCTCTTCTGGATGCTTCCCTTGGCTGTGCCAACGTGGATAGGAATTGGAAAGCTAATGGCTCCACCCTATGAGGCAAATAGTATTACCAATGAAGTGGGACATTACTTCTTTACCCCTCAGGAGGGATGACTCTGAGCATGTACTTCCCTGTCTCCCAGATTTCCCCAGCCCTAGTTGCCTAAAGTGTCAACATTTTTATAATAATCTCTTACTATATCCTTCCTTTCCATGTCTCTCTTCCCTACTCCCTTTGCAATGTTTTCTTTGGATTATTTCTCAAATTTTTTCTTTTTAATCCTTGTCTTAAAGTCTACTCTGGAAGAAGCCAACCTAAGACAATAATCCTTGTTTAAAATGTTGTGTGTGTTGTTGTTTTTAATGGCCTTGAACATCTTCAGGGTTAAAACCATGGTCAGAATGTCTCTTGTTTTATCAACACAGAATCCAATTCAGATAATAGCCCAAAACTAGATTCCAAATCTCCATATTTCAAGAGACGTGGGTGCTAATGTTTAAATAAGTCAAATTAAGGTGATCTAAGAATCTCTGTATCTGTGAGATTAAAGAGAGTATTAAGAAAAGGGCTACAACTTGCCCAATGAGAGTTCGTGGAATAAAATATTCTTTTCCAAGGGTTCAAATCTTTGAAGCCAAAGTCAAAGTTTCTAAGTCTACAATTTTTAAAAATCATATCAGAACTGCAACATTTTCAAAATTTTCTGTTATATTCATTTCTTCCAGTGTGGCAGTGCCTTTCTCTTTACTATGTCAGAGAAAAAAGAGCTACTGTCTTGAAGAAATCTGAACTGTTCTTCCTGTGTGATCATGGGCTCCAATATTTAGACAAGTGCAACACAGGTGGCCCCTGGCCGGATCCATAGCTGTTGACATGGTACCAGACAGGAGAGCTCCATTATGGAAACTCATCAAGAGGAACTATGTGCTTTACTTTTGGTTCCAAATAAGTATATACCAAAATTAGACATTTCATAAATAGCATGAATTATAAGAACGGAATCTCTGAAAACGGCGAAGAAAACAGGACCGTAAGCTCATCCAAGGAAGGACTATTTCTTCAGGCTTGCATATCACAAAGTCTTTATAGAATGGTATGGGTTGAAATAAAATGATCTTTGCATCCACAGTACCAGTTACAGAGCCAAATTCAGAGCAGGGGTTTATAAATTTCTATGAAATAGGGGGATAAGTAGTAATCAGATACTATCCTAAAGATGAGAAAGATGAAGGAATAAGACAGTTATTAAGACAGGCTAATGTAAACTATAGCTAAATTTTGTTGTATTTTGGCATGTGCACTTGTAGGTATCAGGGAACACACACACACACACACACACACACACACACACACGGTCCAAATTCTAGAAAATTCTAGAAAGTAATATAGTGACTGCATCATGATTAGATTGTCATTGTAGATGAGAAGTTGACAAACACCCTCCTAATGGTCATGAGCAAGAGGCCTTTTTGTTAAGGAATGTTGGTTCCAGTGCCTTAGGGTGGGAATTTTCCTACTCTGGAAAAATAAAATAACTGGCAAAATAGGCCACAATTTTCTTCATGAGAATGTGGCCACAGTCATTACTAGACCAAGAAAACAGTTATCTACCACAAAAATATGTTTGTCTTTTGAGACACCACCTTGGTATTGTGCCTGCTGGAAAAGGCTAGAAGCGTCTATGCTCAGAACCTTAAAGTTCTCAGATCTCCCAAGGGGAGGAGGATTGATCTGCTGACCTGTGTTCATCACCAGTTTGTCCTTCAAAGTAGGTGATTTGTTTTGATAAGTAGTATGTAGTTTCTGTATATATGTATTTAATGTGCTATATGTATGTTCCATATACATATATTTATATTTGTGTATATAAACAGGGTGGGGCAAAAATAGATTTATAGTTCTTGTGTTATTACTTATCATAATAATTAATAAATAATACAAGAATAAACTGTGTTTCCTGTACTCGCAACTGTAAGCTTACTTTTGCTCCATCTTATATGCATACACACATATATGTGTACATGCATACATAAACACATTTTTTTTGGTTCAAATGAATTGTTTTATTTCCATCTTTAACACCAGCAGAGGGGTCCAAAACACACGCACTGTGGTACATGGATGTAGTTTTAATGTAACAAAGAAATATTTGAACTATGAACAATAAAAAAAAGAAATTAATAAAAAATATTTGAACTATGTACATTAAAGAAGGGAAAGGAATTTCTTTTCATATCAAATTTTTCTTATTTTGTGGTTTCTGAATAGTAGACCCTAAACCTACTTGCCCTCCAATAACTTTGTATGAAGTAATACAACTTTTATGATCACCCATTTGTCTTTAAGCATAAAGACATATACACACAAACACCTATAAACAATTTATTTTTAATATTACAGAACTCTGTCATGTTTAGGAATTTAATGGTAGTCAGAAAACAAAGACATTTTGGTACTGATATTCAGATCCATAACTCTGCAAACTTTCTTCTTCACTTTGAGACAACAGGCCTTATGCCATTACCTAATGTTTACTTTCTTATAGAAATTCCTTGAAGGCAGATTCTAAAAACAAACACATTCAAAATGGTGCCTTACTTTAAACAAAGATACTTACCCATTTTTTTTCTTGAAGAAAAACTGGCAACCAAAATTGGTTTTTCCCCTTAATCAAAAACTGTTCTCAGAATACTGAAGTCCTTTTTTAGCACCTCACATAGCCTGAGAAACACAGTTTATTTTCCTTTTGGCTTTTGATGGAACAACTGAGTACTTTTAAGGACACAAAAAGAGGACATTAGCATGAACGCAGGATCAGCTGACAAGAAAAAATAACCCTAAAAATGCAAGGTCATAGGAGATGTGTAACACCTCTATTTTGTATTTCATTTCTACAAAATTGTTATTTTTAAATGAGGAAGAAGAAAAGAGCCGAGCTTTTAAAGTGGTAGTTGGAGCATAGAGTCAGATTTCATTAAACTATGAAGAAAAATTTGAAGTTCTATTTGAAAACATCAGCCTTGTTTTGAGTGTAGATTTGATGTTTGGGTTGTGGGCAGGGTGCAGGGAAGAGAGAATAAAAACTTCCTAGGAAAGGGGAGCAGATGGAGGGAAAGCCAGCATGAGGAGCAGTGGCCGTATTTAAAAAATCACCCAGTGTTGTTTCCTGGAAATCACCATGTCCCCCGAGTGTCTACATTTCAGTCATGGGCCTTCTTACTCTCTCATCTTGTTGAGAAATAGAGGGGTGGGCAAAAGTAGACTTATAGTTGTAAGCATATGAAACAGTTTATTCTTGATTATTATTTATTAACTAGGGGTCCTGTGCACAAAATTCTTGCACTGGGGGTGGGTCCCTCAGCCCAGCCTGTGCCCTCTCACAGTCTGGGACCCCTCGCTCCTTACTGCCCATCTACTCACTGCTCCTTAACACTCAGCTTGCCACTCTTTAGTGCTGCGCAGGAGGGGGGATAGACTCCTACCACCGCTGTGCTCACCAGCCATGAGCTTGGCTTCTGGCTGAGTGGTGCTCCCCCTGTGAGAGCTCACTGACCACCAGGGGTCAGCTCCTGCATTGAGCATCTGCTTGTTGATGGTCAGTGCGCATCATAGTGATGGTCATTCTGGCCATTCCACTGTAATGGTAGCTTAAGCTTTTATTATATAGACTAGTGGCCCAGTACACAAAATTCATGCACATTAACAGGGAATTAATTAGAGGAAATATTTTAATATTGCTATTTGCCCTTTCTCTATAATAGAAGTGTCAGAGATGAAAGAAAATTAATAAAATGTATAGGAAAATCTCCCTCCTGTCAGAGTCTGGGGCACACCACAAGACCTAGAGTCAAGTCGCAACCTACCACCTGTACGCACTTTGAAAGTGCAGGAGACCCAGACTTGGCCAGCCCCATCCCCACTGGATGAGACCCAGTCTGGCTGGCCCCACCCCCATTGGATGAGACCAAGATCTGGCCGGCCCCACCCCCATCAAGCCCTCCTGATGGGGGCCCAGACTCAGATCCCTCATTCCAGCATTGGGTGGGGTGCACAGCCTCAGGTCCCTGGCCTGATGCCAAGTTGGGGGTACACTCTCAGATATCCTGTCAAGCCCCACTGGGCAGGAATTTCAGCCTCAGGTCCCCCGGCCCAGCACTGGGGTGGGGAAGGGCATGGCCTGAGGTTCCCCATCAAGCCCCGTGGGCAGGGGGCATAGCCTGAGTCCTCAGGCCTGGAGCTGGGGCAGGGGACACAGCATGAGGTCTCTCAGCCCAGCATTGTGGTGGGGGCCATGGCCTGAAGGTCCCCATCAAGCCCTGTCAGGCAAGGGGTACGGCTTGAGGTCCCTTGCCTGGGCCAGGTGCCATGCAGCCTCAGGTCCCTGCTGTTTGGCTAATTTTCATATTTCTCCATTATATAGATAGATGATTATATTGTTTTCCATGCAAACAACTGTAAACCTACTTTGCCAATCCCTATATATTAATGATAAAGTCTGTTGCTGAAAATGCCATTAGGGACCACCATATTTATTCTGAAATTTAAAATACTAATATTTTAAAATAATTATGGACAATGAGAATTGCCACAAAGAACCTCCAAATATATGAGAAACATGGAAATGTAAATTCAATAACTATATGAAAAGATTATAATTAATCAAAAAGGAAGGTTTCCTTAAACATGGCCAAAAAAAGTAGAGGTCACAAAGAAATTGTAGAATTAAAACTTTGGCAAAAATCCAAGCAAGGTCAAATGAGCAATAAAGGAATTGTGAAAGATGTGTGTAATGTATACTAGAGGCCCAGTGCATGAAATTTGTGCACTGGGGGGTTGTCCCTCAGCCTAGACTGCACCCTCTCCAATCTGGGACCTCTTGGACATCCCTCTCACAATCTGGGACTGCTGGCTCCTAACCACTCTGCCTGCCAGCCTGATAGTTCCCTAACTGCTCCTCTGCTGACCTTATTGACACCTAACTGCTCCTCTCCCAGCCTGATAACTCCCAACTGCCCTCCCCTGCCAACCCAGTCAACCCTAACTGCCCTCCTCTACAGGCCTGGTTGCCCCCAACTGTACTCCCCTGCAGGCCTGGTCACCCCTAACTGCTCTTCCCTGCTGGTCCAGTGACCCCCAACTGCTCTCCCCTACCAGCCCGGACCCCCAACTGCTCCCTCTGCAGGCCTGGTTCCCCCCCAACTGCCCTTCCTCCCCTGAAGTCCTGGTCTCCCCCAGCTGTACTCCCCTGCAGGCCTGATTGCCCCCAACTGCCCGCCCCTGCCAGTCATCTTGTGACAATGTGGGGGTGGCCATCTTGTGATGACGTGGGAGCAGTCATCTTGTGATGTGAGGGCATGAGGGTCAATTTGCATATTTCCTCTTCATTATATAGGATGCCTTATCAAATGTGAATATTTTTCAACTAGAGGCCAAGTGAATGAAACTTATGCACTCAGGAGAGAGGGGGTACCTCAGCCTGGATTATACCCTCTTGAGTCCAGGAGCCCTTAGGTGATGTCCAACTGACACCTGTGGGAGCACACTGACCACCATGGGGCAGCTCCTGCATTGAGCATCTGCCCTCTAGTGGTCAGTGCATATTATAGTGAACAGTCATTCTGCTGAGCAGTTGATTTGCATATTAGCCTTTTATTATATAGGATGTTTATAAGAATGTCGCGCATCTAGTAAAAAATAATATTAATTATTATTATCAACCCTAATCCTATCTAATAAAAAAGCAATATGCAAATTAACCATCACTCCACTACACCCACAAGCCATGCTCACCAGCCAATCAGGAGCGAGAATGCAAGTTAACCCATCCAAGATGGCTTCAGCCACGAAGCGAGCAGGAGGCTTGGGTTTTCTTGGCAATGGAGATAGCCAAGCTTTCCATACATCCTGGTGGGCCCAGACATCCACTCAAGGCTACAAAGTTTCAATTGTAGAAGGTAAACAAATCCCAGACCCCAGGGCTTCTACTTGGGTCACCGGGGGGGGCATGGCCACCTGCAAACCACCACAAGCCCCTTGCCCAGGCCGCCCCAGGTGAACCCTGACCCTGATCCAGGACACCATTCAGGGCAAACCAGCTGGCCCCCACCCATGCAACAGGCCTCTATCCTATCTAATAAAAGAGCAATATGTAAATTGACCATCACTCCAATACACAAGGTGGCTCCCCCTATGTGATCAAAGATCCTGCCCCCTTGTGGACACAAAATGGCCACCACAAGATGGCCAGCAGGGAGGGCAGTTCGGAAGGACCAGGCCTGCAAAGGAGGGCAGTTGGGGGCAATCAAGCCTACAGGGGAGGGCAGTTAGGGGTGACCAGACCAGCAGAGGAGGGAAGTTGGGGGCAACAGGGCCTGCAGGAAAGGACAGTTGAAGGGGATCCAGGACTGCAGGGGAGAGAAGTTAGGGGGGACCAAGCCTGGAGGGGAAGGAGTTGGGGGGAAACCAGGCCTGCAGGGGAGGGCAGTTAGGGGTAAACAGGCTGGCAGGGAAACAAATAGGCATCAATCAGGCTGACAGGGGAGTGGTTAAGGGATGATCAGGCTGGCAGGGAGAAGTGGTTAGGGGCAATCAGGAAAGCAGGCAGTTGAGCAGTTGGGAACCAGCAGTCCAGGATTGTGAGAGGAATATCCAACTGCCTGTTTAGGCCCAATCCCTTGAGGGATCCTATATTGAAGAGGGTGCAGATGGGCTGAAAGACACCCTCTCCCCCGCCCCCATACACGACTTTCATGCACCAGGCCTCTAGTCTATAAAAATAAAAGCAGAATATGCTAATTAAACCAGAGGACCTGGACCAAGTAGGACTGTGAGGGAAGCCTGGGTCCCGGGCGCTAGCAGCCAGGGGAAAGAAAGCCTACTCTTGCATGAATTTTGTGCATCAGACCTCTAGTTCATAATAAAAAGTCATGAGTTAATAATAAATAAAACGATAAGCATTCTAATGCAAAGACTACAAATAGTCAATTCACATAAAATAAATAGCTATGATCAATAAATATATGAAAATATCTTCAATCTCATTAGTCATAAGAAATACAAATAAAAGGAACACATGGCTATCACTTTTGACCTTTCAAATTGGAAAAGATACAAAGATTAGTACTGGGCACTGTTGGATAGAGAGCCAACGACCAAGAACTCATATGCTCTGTTTGTGTGAGTATGAATTTGAACAATTTTTTAAAAATATAATTAAAGTTATTGGGGCAACATTAGTTAATAATATTATATAAGTTTAAAGTGTACAATTCCATAATATATCATCTGTATATTGTCTTGTGTGCTCACTACCTAAAGTCCAGTCTCCTTACATCATCATGTATTTGATACCCTTCACCCTTTTCATCCTCCCTTCTCTCCCTTCTGGTATCTACCATACTGTTATCTGTATCAATGAGTTTGTTGTATTTGTTTGTTGCTTTCTGTTTTATATCCCCTATATGAGTATATCATATGGTTCTTATCCTTTTCCTTCTGACTTATCTCATTTAGCCTGATACTCTCAAGATCCACCCATGTTATCACACATAGCAATATTTCATCATTTTTATGGTGAGTAGTATGCCATTATATTCATGTACCACATTTTCTTTATCCAATCATCTATAGAAGAACACTTAGGTTGTTTCTGTCTTGGCTATTGTGATTAATATTGAAATGAACATAGGGGTATACATATCTTTATGAATAAATGTTTTCAAATTTTTCTGAAGAGGAATTGCTGGATCACATGGTAACTATTTTTTTTTTTTTTTGAGGAAACTTCATACTGTTTTGCATAAAGCCTATGCCAATTTACATTCCCACCAGCAGTATACAAGGGTTCCCTTTTCTCCACATTATTTCCAACATTTGCTATTGCTTTCTTATTGATAACTACAGGCCCAGTGCATGAAATTTGTGCATGGGTAGGGTCTTTAGACATGGCCAGTGATCAGGGCTGATCAGGGCCTGCTGGCTGCCAGCCAGGGCCTTCTTTCATTCCATGCTGCCCCCTGGTGGTTAGCACACATCATAGCGAGCTATCAAACTCCAGACTCCAGGTCAAACTCACAAGGGGATAATTTGCATATTAGGCTTATAGATGATAGATAGATAGATAGATAGATAGATAGATAGATAGTCTTTCTGACAGGTATAAAGTAGTATCTTATTGTAGTTTTGATTTGCATTTCCATTATAGTTACTAAGCTTGAGTATCTTTTCATGTCTGTTGACCATTTGTATGCCTTCTTTCTTATAAGATAATTTGATGCTATGTATGACAATGCAAACCTTAGGCAATTTCACTTCCAGGTATTTAACCTGAGGCTATATTGGACAAAGACATATCAAGCATATATCTTTTAAACATGTTAAATATACTAATTCCTTTGTTACAATGATCCATGATGAAACAACATCCATTTGTAATTAAAATGCTAAGTAAAATAGGGATAGAAGGAAAGAACCTCAACATAATAAATACCATATATGATAAACCCTCAGTTAATATTATACTCAAGGGTGAAAAACTGAAATATTTTCCTCTAAAATTTGGGGCAAGACAAAGATACCTGCTCTCACCACTCTTATTCTGCATAGTTCTGGAAGTCCTAGCCAGAGCAATAAAGCACGAGAAAGAAATAAAAGGCTTTGAAACTGGGAAGGAAGAAGTAAAAGTGTCACTTTTTGCAGATAAAATGATTCTTTACATAGAAAACCCTAGTGACTCTACCAAAAAACAATAAACAAATACATGAATTTGCACAATACAAAATCAATGTGCAAAAATCCACTATCTTCCTATATACTAATAATGGAACTTTAGAAGAAGAAATAAAAAAAAAATCCCTTTTACAATTACAACCAAAAGCATAAAATCACCTAGGAATAAACTTAACAAAGAACATGAAAGACCTATATAATGAAAACTACAAAACATTATTAAAAGAGTTTGAAAAAGATAAAATAATTCGGGGGTCTTCATGGATTGGAAGAACCAACATAGTTAAAATGGCCATGTTACCCAAAAAAATATACAGATTTAAAGCAATCCCCATCCAAATCCCAATGTAATTCTTTAAAGAAATAGAACTAAACAAATAATCAGATTTGTATGGAACCACAAAAAAACCCTGAATAGACAAAATAATCATAAGAAAAATGAACAAAGTTGGAGGTATTATGCTACGTGACTTCAAATTATACTACAGAGCTATGATAATCAAAACAACATGGAATTAGCATAAAAACAGACACATAGATCAATGGAACAGAATTGAGATCCCAGCTATAAAACCACATGTATATGCGCAGGTAATTTTCAACAAAGAAGCCAGAACATATAATGGAGTAAAGAAAACTTCTTCATAAATGGTGCTGGGAAAACTAGAAAGCAACATGCAAACAAATGAAACTGGATTACAATTTGTCTCCATGTAAAAAATTAATTATAAAATGGCTCACCGAAACTGGTTTGGCTCAGTGGATAGGGCATTGGCTTGTGAACTGAAAGGTCCCAGGTTCGATTCTGGTCAAGGGCATGTACCTTGGTTGCTGGCACATCCCCAGTAAGGGGTGTGCAAGAGGCAGCTGGTCAATGATTCTCTCTCATCAATGTTTCTAACTCTCTATCCCTCTCTCTTCCTCTCTGTAAAAAATCAATAAAATATAAATAAATAAATAAATAAATAAATAAATAAATAAAATAAAATGGCTCAAAGACCTAAATATAAGATCTGGAACAAGAAGTTACATATAAGAAAGCATTGGTACTAAACTTATGGATCTTGGTTGTAGAGACGATTTTATGAACTTGACTCCAAAGGTAAGGAAAGTAAAGCTAAAACTAAATTAATGAGATTATTCTATGTAATAAAGAGCTGATATGCTAATTAGACCAAACTGCAGAATGACCTTCAAGAACCAGTGGTGGGCAGGGGGTGGGGCCACAGAGGCTTGAGGCAGCCGGGGCTGCAAGGCTTAGCCTTGCACAAATGTCATGCCTGGGCCTCCAGTATCAAACTAAAAAGCTTCTGCACAGCCAAAGAAACCAACAACAAAGCAAAGAAGCAGCTGACTGAATGGGAGATGATATTTGCAAACAATAGTTTTGATAATTGTTTAATATCCAAAATGCATAAAGAACTCATAAAACTCAACACCAAACAAACAACCCAGTTAAAAAATTGGCAAAGGGCCTGAACAGATACCTCTCCCAAGGAGACATACAAACAGCCAACAAATATATAAAGATGTTCAGCCTCACTAGCAATTAGGGAAATGCAATTCAAAACTACAATGAGATACTACCTTACACCTGTTAGAATGGCTATTATCAACAAGACAAGTAATAACACATGTTAGAGAGGTTATGGAGAAAAGGGATCCCTCATTCACTGCTGAAAGTAGACAGGTACAGCCACCATGGAAAACAGTCTAGCAATTCCTCTAAACATTAAGAATAGAGTTACCACATGACCCAGCAATCCCTCTTCTGGTTATACACCCTAAAAACTTGAAAACATGTATTGGCAAAGATATATGCACCCCTACATTCATTGTAATACATATATACAGTGGCCAAGACATGTAGATAATCAAGGTGTCCTTCGACAGAAGATCTGATAAAGAAGATGTGGTGCATATACACAATGGAATACTACTCAGTCATAAGAAAGAAGAAATGAAATACTGCCATTTTCGACAACATGGATGGACCTTGAGAATTTTACAATAAGTGGAATAAATCAGGCAGAAAAAGCTAACAACCATATGATTTCACTCATAGGTGGGATATAAACTGAAATTTTGGACACAAACAGCGATATGATGGTGGCCAGAGAGAAGGGGGTGGGTGGGAGATGGAGAGCTAAATGTGGTGACAGAAGATGATTTGATTCTGGGTGGTGGGCACACCGTGCACTATTCAGATCTTGTAACATAGATATACAGCCAAATAAATTTACTGAAATAAGTAAACAAACAAACAAACCTTATCAACAGAACAGAACAGCCCCATCATGCAACAGTGTTCACCGTGCCCCAGTGAAGCCCAGCCCTACACCCAGCCTCTACATCTACTCATCTGGAAAATGTCGTGTAAATGGAGGCATGCAGTACATAGCCTTTTAGTGAGGACTTTTTCCCTCGGCTTAATGCATTTGTGCTGTTTCTGTGATGTATGTGTCAGAAGTGTGTCCCTTTTTATTGCTTAATAGTATTCCACGGTGTGTGTGGCCCACAGTCTGTTTATCTGGCTAAGGGACAGAAGTTGTTTCCAATTTTTGGAAAGTCACTATGAACATTTGCTTTCAGGTTTTTGTGATTTTGATATGTAAATTGTCTTTTGTTGAATCTCTCTAACATCTTTGAAGCCCTCTTTTCAATGAAATGTTTTTATTTCAAGTGGAAAATTACTGAACAGAGGGCAGAAAATTAGTAATTCTAAATCTCAGTTCACTTTGCCACTGACTTCCTAATGATTCTGGCTTCCTAATGATTCTGGACAAGTGGCCATTCATTGTCAAATCTCTGGTGAAGACCTCAGGGTTCTCCAGATGAGAGAGCTAAGCATCCAATAGAATTGGATGGGGTTCCATGACTGCATTCTCTGCTCTTATTTATAATACAATTCCGGCCTCTCCTTTGCCTCTTGAGCCAGCTTTGCTCCTGCAGAGTTTGGCTTTTCTCTTGTCTCTGTGGTGGGATAGCCACTTTCTGGCTCTATCCCTGGCTTAACCAGACCTGGACATTGGCCTGCTCACTTCTATGACTCAGCTGCCTGAGCTCGTGGCCCCAAAATTTCTGACTCCTGTCTTGGCACTGTTTGTGCTCACAGCTCATAGCATTTCTTCTAGGCACTTCTCATCTGCTAAGGCCCTTCTCACATGAATGAGGATTGTCAACTATAGTTGTTTACCTGGACACACCCATGGTCTGCTCACTTGCATACAAGAATCATGGTAAGAGAAAGAGTGGGATTAAAGATAATATGTAAAATTATGGGGTTAAAGGTGGTGTGTAAATATGGCAATGTTGACCTGCAAGTGGGTTATAAAGTTGGCTTAAGTGTTTGGCACTGGAAAAAGAGTTCATGTCCGTGGGAAGCAGGCATTTAGACAAGTCTCTTCAACAAATCTCCAGATTTTGGCAAATGTGTTCTGCTAAAAATAGACCGAGGCAGCCTGTCTTCCTTGCGTTTTTATTGCAACATGCAAAATATTACTGAGAGGAAGGTTATGAGTTGAGGAAGAAATGTTTGAAAAAAATGCATGATTTTATCCCAAAAAGTAATAATCCTAACAATCTGTCTGAAATGCTTCCAAATGAATTCTGAAGAAAAACATTTATGCATTGGAACATGGCATTAGGTTGCAACATTCAAACTTACTCAGGGTTTATTTTTCTTTAAAAAAAAAAAAAAATAAGAGTGAAATATGAAGCAATGAGTCTGACTTAAGAAAAGTGTTTTTATACATTATTAGCATCCTGTGGCTGCAATAGTTACTTTCCCCTGTCCTACAGCCTGATGCTCACTTATTGCAGTCCTTATCACTCTAAGGCATTTCACTTTCCCCTAGTTGTGGCCATAATTACAATACATGTGCTGTCCAATCAGTTGCTCAAAGTCCTGGAGAAAAATGTGTTTCTTTAATACCAGTCTGATTTGAAAGTGGCTGTCTATTGGGGATGACTGCACAGAAGATACCAGAAAAGCCTGGGATCTCACAAGACACTCCCCTTACATCCAGACTGACAGATAAAATCCTAAAATCTTATGGCTAAAACCTCGTGGGACTTTATGAGTTTGCTAAGTGTTATGAACTGGAAGGTGTCTCCCAAAAGTTTGTACACTGAAGTCCTAACCTCCCAGTACCTCCAAATGTGACTATTTGGATAAGGACTTTAAAGAGGTAATTCAATTAAAATTAAGGTGGGCTCTGATCTAAGCTGACTGGTGTCCCCAAGAGAAGAGGAGATGAGGACACAGACGCACACAGAGGGAAGCCATGGGAAGACATCGGGAGGAGACAGTCATCTACAAGCCAGGGAGAGGGGCCTCAGAAGAAACCCACCCAGCCCACTCCTAGATCTTGGATTTGTAGCCTCTAGAACTGTTAGGAAATAAGTCTCTGTTATTTGAGCCAGCCAGTGTGTGGTGCTTAATTATGGCAGCCCCAGCAAGATGAAGGAGATCCTCAAATAATGTCATTTTGTTCAACGTCATTTCATTAGAGCATTGATGAGATGCCATAAGAACTAGACTCTTGTCTGTGTCAGTTAGCCTGTGGTAAAACTGCTTCTGCTACTCTTCTCTGCAGTTCCAAGAACTTATTGAAGATGTTATGTAAAGACACACTGAACAAATTTATAGAGTTTCAAGGGAGGTAGGAGAGGAAGGGAAGACATCTATGCAGTGGTTCCCTATACTGGGCACCTTCATTCAGCAGCTTCTTTAACACCCACCACAATGAGCCAAGTCCTGTCCCAGCTGCAGTGAACACACATATCCCTGCCCTCCAGGCACTTAGACTATCAGTCAACTCTCCCAGGGATCTTGTTAAAAATGCAGACCAGCACCCACTGGGTCTGCTCATTCCCAGTGGGTGCCACCCACTTCCCTGGGTCACTTCTATCCTGATGAGAATTAAGGATATTAGATCCTTCCTCACTGCACATTAGAGAAAAGGAAATAAACAGTGTAAGCTTCTGTAGCTGGTGTGGAGGTCCCTTGGGACAGAAAGAGGAAGCCAGGGATGAGAGGGGCTAAGCTTCACCTACTCCACAATCTAGACTGAGGGCTGCTCTGTTGGTAGCGTTGATAGTTTTTTAAAAAAGCAGATTAATACTGTCTCACAGGAAAATGTCAGTAAGAAATTCAAAATTATGGTCACATAGAAAGAAGAGCACACATGAACAATGTTTGCAAATAGAAAGGACTGAAGAAAATCCTGCTGCCGTCAGTTATTTTGAAAATCTCTCCTTCCTCATCTCCTAGGAAGATTTAGGCATAAACTACTCAAGTCATCGTTTTAAGGCACAGGCCTAGGTGTGTGCAAAAAGCCTGGACTACAACATTAGAAATTTCCCACAGTCTCTCCCACACCCATTTGGTGGGCTGTATTAAGAAATAACAACATTGGACTTTTCAGTTTGCGCATCACCTTCCCAGCAACTCTGAGGGTAAAGGATGGTCTGATGACCTTCTTTTTATGGCTGGAGAAGCTAAGGTTCAGAGATGTGAGTAATATGTCTAAGGCTACAGGGCTGGTAAATGATGGGTGAAGAAATGAGAATATGGGCCCCCTCACTCCCAGTTGGGTGCTCTTTCTATAATGCTGGCTACTGTGTCTCCTGGTCTAGCAGTTTGAATAGCAGTTGGCATTTAATTGTCCAGTGAATACAGAGCTAGAATCAAGGTTCTGCTTGTCAAGAATGAGTGCACCACCTTGAGTGGTGCCTCCCATGATCCCAGGAGGGGATGTCCAAGTTTATTTTAAAGGGTATCATCTCCACTTACATTTGCAATCTTAGTCTGCACATGAATACAATACTTTACTAGGTTTATAGAGTTGAAAGATGGTGGCCAGGTAAAGAGACAGGAGAGCAACAGTTTATATGGTAAGGTATGTGGCTGTGAAAAAACTGATTAATGAATTCTTTCATTCATTTACTCTTATTCACTCAACAAATATTTAGTAGGTGCCTCAGTGTTGGCCATTGCTTTGGGAGCTCACAGTGAGCAAAACCAAAGCCAGTGCTTGCCATCCACTAATAAAGCATCCGGTCTAATGGGGAAAAGGAGACATTTATCAAGTGTATCATTTCAATCTGATATTTTAGAGGAAGGACAACAGTCAGGAAAAGCTTCCGGAGGAAACGACATTTGACCTGAGTTCCTAAATGGGAAGTGAACTCTGGGAAAACATCCAGGATGTGCAAAGACGGAAGGGAAGCTTCAAGTGAATTACACTCAAATATGGCTTTTAAATTGTGCATTAATAAATTAAAATGACTTATAGAAAGAACATGCAGTGGGAAGTCAGAAATAATGTGGAGGCTCCAAAACAGGAACTTACGCCAGCTCCTCCACATCCTCCCCTCCCCTGGGGCAAGGCAGCCCATTTTTATTAACTATATCTTTACAAGCAGGATCAAGTATAAATGATATCCTGCCATATTTACTCGTACCTTGTGTTTCAGAAAGAAGCCAGCTTCTAGGAGTGAGTGTTTGGAAGGTAGTGATTTCAAACTTAAACCGACTAACTTCCAGTTTCTGGTCCAGCATGTATGAAGCTTGGAAATTGTCACTCTATCCTAACAAGTAAAAAGTTGAACAAACTGTAAAATCAACAACTGTTAGATCCATAAGAGAAGTGAGGTCACAAGGCAGCTGCTGTCCCCTAAATTGAAGACACTGACAGGCAAATACAGAGAATCACACTTAGCAAGGCAGCAATCTCTATGGGAACCAGTGCTGGTGGGGATCTGGACTATAATTGGTGAATACTGCTCAGTCAAAAACTCCAGGGGTATCAAGTCACCTGGGGGACATACTTTTGTGAGTTTATCTCCTAGATATCTACCAGGTTCTCACAATGAATATCAGAAAAGTTCCCTGGCAGGTGGAGCAGAAAAGGAACTATTTTGAAATATTTCAGGACACTGTGCTCTTTTCAACAAGGTCTGCCCTCAGGATAAACTATTCAAACAGAGCTTAACTGACCCAGAGAATGGAAATACCCAACTCCAGCCCATTCTAGCCATCCTACCTCATCCTGGGCAGGGTTGCTGAAAAGGACATGTAAAGTTCACAGTTTGGAGGACAGGTTCACTAAGGACTGAGACCTAACCAAAGGCTCTAAAACACCCCTCCTCCCCTAAAGCCTACAACTACATCACCCAAGGCTAATTACAGCAGTTCCTTTCACCTGGTACAGTGGTTGGCAAACTCATTAGTCAACAGAGCCAAATATCAACAGTACAACAATTGAAATTTCTTTTGAGAGCCAATTTTTTTAAACTTAAACTTCTTCTAACACCATTTCAAAATAAACTTGCCCAGACCGTGGTATTTTGTGGAAGAGCCACAGTCAAGGGGCCAAAGAGCCACATGTGGTTCGGGAGCCACGGTTTGACTGACCTAGTACATCATGCCTGGCTATCAAAAAATATTACAATACATACACATAAATAAAGCTAGACACAGACCTTACAACCTTTACAAATAACTGGTTTATTGATGTAAATGTAAAACACAGAACCATAAAATTCCTAGAAAATAAGATAGGAGAAAAAGTCATACCCTGGATGACATTGGATATGGCTGTGACTTTTTAAACACAACACCAAGGCATGGTCCATGAAAACAAATTAATAAGCTGGACTACATTAAAATATATAAAAAAAATTTCTGTGAAAGACAATGTCAAGAAAATGAGAAGACAAGCCACAGACTAGGAGAAAGTATTTGCAAAAAATACATTTGACAAAAGATGATATCCAAAATATACAAAGAACTCTTAAAGTTCAAGAATGAGAAAACAACCCCATTAAAATTTGCTAAAGACCTTAATAGACACATCAGCAAAGAATATCTACAAATGTTAAATAAGCACATGGAAAGAAGCTCCACATTATAAGTAATCAAGGAAATTCAATTCAAACATCCACAACACCCCTTGAAGAGGGGAATGTTATTAGGCACTATATACCAATTTCACCAGAGGACTTGGCCTAAGGAGGCTGAGTGAGGTTATATAATCAGCCATTGTTACAGCTAGAATTTGAACTCAGGCCCCTGAGGCAGGATCTTTATTTAATTCAGTGATGTATCCTCAAAACTTAGAAAAGTGTCAGAGTAATTTAATATATTGTGTTTCCAAAGCACAATCTCTTCAACATTATATAATCAGTAAATATTCTACTATCATCATCATCTTTAAAAATGAAGAATATTAGTGGCTGTTCTCAACATTAGCTAAATAATATTAAAATTGACTTAATACCTGTTACTGACAACTAAAATGTAAAATATATGTTGAATATTAAAAATGTAATTTATTGATTTAGAGTAATATTGATGGCTTGAAATATAACCATAATATAAAGGAACATGGTAATCTGTAGAATTCAGTGCATTACAAATGTTATCTTCACACCCTATCAGGCATGAGGACTCCCAGTATCAAGATCTTGATTTCTAGATGCCATTCTTTTTAAAAAGGAACTAAAGGTCTTTGAAGAATGGTTGATTCCAACACTGAGCAAGGAAGATACAAGATGAGCCCAAAATATCCTGTCGTAAGAAAGTAAGGACATGCTTATATGAGGATGGAAATGCTAAAGGAATATAGGAAACCAAATGAAAGGAATTCCCACTGGCCAGGTATAGGACAATTTATGCAACAACAACAACAAAAAAATAATGGATGGTAGCTCATGAAATAAATATCCATGGCTCCATAAAGATATAATAAATTGAATAAATAAATAAATAGATGGATAGGAGAGACATCTTTTTTGTACATTACAAATGCAATTAATGAATGTAGAAGGAATAATTTAAATAGAATATTGCAATTAAGCAGTAATAATTGTTGCAGGGAAGAGTCATCAGTGGATGCTAAGATTGGTGTGCAAAGGCATAATGAGAAGAAATAGGAATATAATCATGAACAAATATAATCATGAACAAATATAATCATGTAATATAATCATGAACAAATATCAGACAAATCTAAATTCAGGGACATGCTTCAAATGTCTAGCCATACTTTTCAAAAGCTTCAAAGTCATGACAGCAATGAAAGTTGATCTTTCTTTGATGGGACTATCACAGATTGGAGGAGACTAAGGACAAATGACAACTAAATGTAATGTGAGATCCTGGACTGGATTCTACACTAGAAAAAGAACACAAGTGGGACAGATGGTGAAATTCTATTAGCATTTCGCTAATAACTAAGTATACTCTTATTGTGTAATCTATACTAATAAAAGGGTAATATGCTAATTAGACCAGGTTGACCGGACATCTTCTGGACATCTGACTTCCTTCTGGACAAAGCCACAGTGGCGGGGGCCAAGGCAGAGGTGGTTAGGGGTGATCAGGCCAAAAGGAGAGCAAGCAGTTAGGAGCAAGATCAGGCTGACACAGGGGAGCAAGCACTTAGGGGGCAATCAGGTCTGCTGGGAGAGCAGTTGGGGATAATCAGGCTAGCAGGGGAGGGCAGTTGGGGGTGATCAGGCTGGCAGGGGAGGGCCATTGGGGACAATCAGGCCAGCAGGGGAAGGCAGTTGGGAACAATCAGGTCAACAGGGGATCAGTTAGGCACCAATCAGGCCAGCAGAGGAGCAGTTAGGGGGTGATCAGGCCATCAGGAGAGTCAGTTACAGGGGATCAGACAGGCAGGCAGAGGTGGTTAGGGGAAATCAGGCAGGCAAGCAGAGGCAGTTAGAGCCAATCAGGCAAGCAGGCAGGCAAGCAGTTAGGAGCCAGTGGTCCCAGATTGTGCCAGGATCGGGCCTAAACTGGCAGTCAGCCATCCCCTGAGGGGGTCCCAGATTGGAGAGGGTGCAGGCCGAGCTGAGGGACAGCCCCCCGCCCCCCCCCATGCACAAATTTCATGTACTGGGCCTCTAGTATATTAATATCAGGGGAATCTGACAGGAGGGTTTATGGGACTCTATTTTTGCAACTTTTCTGTCAGCCTAAAATTATTTTTTAGAAAAAGTTAAGAAAAAAGGCCTTACATGTTTTATTAAATGCCCCCCACCCCCCAAGATAGAGCCTTAATAATTTATCCAATATTACAGAGAAATCTGAGGAGGCAGTAAGTTTAGATCTTGGTTTACAGAATCTAAGTTAGAGTTTAAAAAGACCCTTGGAGAAGTGTCCCATACATCCACATCACTCTCAGGTGAAAAAAGTAAGGCCCAGAGAAGTGGATTTGGGCAAACTGGATTTAGAACCTGATTTTTTTTTTTTTTTTATCTCTCCATTTATTTTTACTTATCTTTATGACACTGCTGGACTCAAGTCCGAAAACTCCTTCAGTTGACTTAATTTATTCAATTTAATCTAAATTTATAAAGTCTTTTTTACAAGAAATGTATATTCTAATTTCTAATGTGTTTATAATGAAAATCTTGCTCAAAAAGAACAGAATGTTTTGCTTTTCATAAAACATTTGGTAGCAGTTTGAGAAGCTAAAATAAATTTTACTATAAGATTTAAACTTAGTTCAACTAAACTTCACATCAATTCAATGAGCTCAAAGTTTGATTAAAATGCATTGTTCTCTTGGTTAAAGCCACCCTTTTATTTCTTCTCATGTGCAGCTTCTCTCTAGCCGGGTTGTTTACACACACACACACACACACACACACGCACACACACACAACCACTCATTAAAACATAAAATGGGTCATTTATTACATTTGGTATAATTGTCTGAGATGGCTTCATGATATCACCATGGTCTATTAGAGGCTTGAACAACAAGACAATGATAGTCTTGGCATTCAGCCCATGTTTTCCTCTGCTTTTTATTGCCTGTATGATTTCTGTTCCTCAATAAAACCAGCAATTCCCTCCTCCACCCCTCCCCCAAATGTCTGGACTGTGCATTTAGCAGATGACCTTGTTATACAATCATGTTTAACAGGATTAGACTATATCATTGCATTTTAGGGATTCATGACTATCACAGCTGTTTCTTCTCTGAAAAGTTTTAACTCTATTAATGTATACAAGATACTCCTCTGGTCAGCCATAATTTCCCAGTGAGCACCAGTGTAGAAATCTGAACACATCTATTTTTTTTTTATAGGAAAAAGAATTTTGGTACCAGAAATGAAAATATTTATGATTCTTATTTATGTATGCGTACTGATGACAATGTTTATTGTTTAGAAGTCTAAAAACACTGAGAGGTTAAGCAAAATTATTCCAAATATTGTTTCTACAATAGAATCTCTACATTTCTAATACTAAATCTCTCATGTCTTTCCGTTATACCATACTCTTCTCAGGACACCAGATCAAAAGTCCAGAGTCATCTTTAACATCCCCTCTTCTTTCCACCCTAACTCCTCTATTTTCCATCACAGCCAGACATTAGCAAGTCTTATCAATTTTCCACTTATGCTATTTTGTCAGTTCCTTCCTTTAAATTGCCATTGTTATCTTCTTAATGTGGGACTAATTTATAAGAAATTAAATACCCCTAAATGGCTAAGGGAAAGGAAAGAGCATTTTTCATTTCTGGTACCAGTAAATCACAGTAGTGAGATATGGGAGAAGCCCTTATGCTCATCTCCCACTTAAGGAGGGTGAGTGGTGGAATCATTTCATAGCTAGGCAGCATGAAATGATTAGGGGAATTCTCTATGAGGGTCCAGCCACAGGAATATTATGAGTGGTCTTCAGCCGGTACAGTCTCTATATCTATGTTCTTATGGGTCTGGGACAGGAAAAGTAAATATATTATAAAGTAAGCTTGGGGACTATGAAAATTGAATAAACAAAATAAAATCATATAAATCAGTGTGCTTAAGGAAAAGAATACCTCCAAAATAGTCTGTTTTAAAATATGTTTGAAGAGCCACCATTTATTGAATTATGTTCTATATAATCTCATTTTAACTGAAGACATCATTTCATTATATAAAAATTAAATTTCATCTTTATACCAACATATTATTATCTTATTTTACAGAGTAGGAAATTGATGTTCCGAGAGGTTAAGAAATTATCTCACTCGTACACAGCTGGAAAACAGTGAAGTCAAGTTTTAAACCTATGTTGTTCATCTCCAGCATCCTAGAATGCATGTTTTCCTCAAAATCTTTGGCAGCCTAACATACCTGTAAAGTTAAGCAGCTTTGATTCTGTTCATAGTAATCAGATTGATACTCTTTCCTATTGTAAGCCATTTCACAACATTTTATAAAAAACCTTCTACACCTAGAAAGTGCAAGCACACAACCCAGGGAAGTGGGTATTATTGGCCCCATAAAACCAGAAAAGAAAATAGAAGCTCTGAGAAATCAAATAACTTGCCCGCTGCCACAGCTCATCAGTGAGGACTGGGGAGACGTCCCTTCCCTTGCTCACAGCCACTCTGCTAACTGAGATTAAGTCTGAATCTAGACGTGACTGCAAGATTACGGTTTTCCGCCTTTGTGGAAATGGAAGCTTGAGTGCTAAATGGAATTCATTGACATAAAAATGAGGTAAGTAATGTGTCTGATTCCTGAGTTATGCCTGTAAATTTCAAATCTGTTCTGCTAGTTAACAGAATCTAGTTGCCTGCCTATTAGCCAGTTTTTCTCTTGATAAGGCCCCGGGTACTTGGTGTCAACATAAAAAGGCTTTTTTGAGAAGATGAGTAGCAGGGAAAATGGTATAGGATCATAAATCACAAAACACCTATAGCCCCCTTTAAGAGGCAGAATCTGGACCAGAACCAGTCTACTAATTAATAGGAACTCTGTAAACCTCAAGACTATCTGGAGGAATAAAAATTCAACTTAATGGCCTTTGGTCTTGCCTTAGTGAAGAGCATTTACTTGACATACAGATGGCTGTAACACAGCATTTACATCATCAGTCACTCTAAATTGAATCAGCCTCAGGAGATAAAGGTGTTATCTAGCAAATGGCCTCAAATGACCTTTTATAATTGTGAAAATGGGATGAAAAAGACATAATTAATAAATAGCTTCTTTGTTCCCTGTGCTACTCCTTTTTGTCCCCTCTTCACTGAAGGGAATATTCCTTTGAGAGATAAGTTCTTTCCTATTTCTCTCCTCCAAGGTATTCTTTTTAGAAGACTTCAAAGGAAGTCGGTGGGCTGGCTCTTTAATGGATACTCCCTTTATTTCTTTGCCTAGTATAAGGCACTGCTTAATGAATAGCAATAACTTTCTAAATTTACTGTCTAAAATTGCAACCCAGAAGTTGAATTTCATTAATTACCCTGACATATTTGGGGAAGAAATTACATAGAGGATCTAAATTTTGGATCATTTAAAATAGAACATAATACATCTCAGAACCTCCCCTCAAATACCAAAAACCATCATTGATTAGATTAGTATAGTATGACCTGCAAATATAAATCTAACAAGATGCTCTTAAAATTGGTGTAGGAAGCATGCATTCATAAACAAATTTGTATAAAATGTAATATTGTACTAATCCATGTTGAGCCCACTATAATGTCTATGCTAGTTCCATGAAATATTTCTGGCAAATTTATAAGAACATGTTGCAGGATCCTTTTTGCCTGATCCCAGAAGGGAAGAGAAAGCCGAGTCAGTGATTGGAACACTGCCCCAAATCAGAAAAAGCTCTACTACATATGGAAAATACTCAATTAGGGGAGGGGTGGTGGAAAGAGAAAGGCTTTAATGAATAGCTGAAACTGTCAGTTAACTATTAATGACTTCTAAGTATTTATTGAAACCATCTTAACATAACCAACATAAAAGTGAAAATTGAACCATAAAACCAAGAAGTCCAATGTTCTCTGCTAAAAATCCTGATTACAGAAACAATTCTTTAAGACCAATCCATATTTTCATATGACATGCCCAAAACATGAATGGTAGCTCTCTGCTTTATGGATTTCCATGAGTCCTCAGTATAAATTAGATAATCAAAGCTGGTTAATAATATAATGATGTATGTCAATTCTAATTGAAAAAAAAAGATAGTTTATTATTTCTGTTACAAACCAGTTAATTTTGCTTCACTTTAAAATATTTTATCTATCTTTGGAAAGCCCAAAATATACCTGGAAAATACTTATGCTCTAAAAACGTGAGCTTTATGATAGAAACATTGAGGTTCATAAGTTAATTAATATGAGATCAGAAAGGAATTATGGGATTAAAATAAATTATCTGTCATTGTCAATGATAGAAAGGTATCTGTCTTTGTCAATGGAGATCAAATTGCTGAGGGGTTTCGAAGGAAAACTGTTGCAAAGTCAACAAGTTTTATGTCCAATGCAGTTTTTTAAAAGCCATCTTGCTTTTCTTGACAGGAAAGGGAGTGTTTGTTTCGTCTTCCTTCAAATTCTCATGAAAGTCACTCTGGAATCCTACACCAAGAACCTGTGCAGTGGGGAAGCTTAGCCTCTGAGGCCTGAGAGAGCTGCTTACACAGGAGGCCTTTCCCAGAGAATGGGCTCTTTCTAGGAGGTGAACTCTACCGTGGGAAAAGAAAGAAAATCTCACCTGGGTAATCGTTCTTGTCTATGTCCGAGTCTCCTCGTAAAGTGTAGCCAAAGCCAGAAGGGATAGCCTGTGATGCCCACGCTCCTTGCAAAATTTGGGAAGCCTTGGTGTTCAAGCCATGTTTGTTCCCGTTGTAAATGAACACTTTGCCTCTTTGATCCTGGCCTGCAAAGGGCGCACCAATGGCAACATCTACAGAGACACATGAGTGTATTTTTTAAATAAAGAAGAATGTTTTGAAATAGAAATAAGTGCACTCAAAGAGCAGTGCCATACAGTCTAAAGGGCTTATTGTTTCCCATGAAATTTGCTGTAGTGCAGCAAGAGTAAGTTATTTGTTGTCTTTTCTCCATTCAACATAAAAGGTACAATACAATAAAACCTCGAAATAAAAGACTAATTCAAGCGAGGGGATGTCCATTAAAGCCAAAAGTCCATCAATATATATAAAAGTCTAAGCGACTGGCCAACACATAGTGACCACCAGGGGACAGATGCTCATGCAGGAGCTACCAAGCGACAGCAACTTTGCAGAGTGCCCTCTCACACTCTGGGACCCCTTGGGGTATGTCGGTCTGCCAGTTTCAGCTCCATCCCCACAGGCCAGGCTGAGGGACCCCCCCTGCCAGAGGGCCCCGCTCACTCCACAGATGCCCTTCAAGCTCCAGTGCTGCCCCAGATGTGGCCAGCTGGGGAGGGATTACAGGAGGTTGGCTCCAGGGTGTGTCTGGGTCATCTCACCCAGTCCCACCCTGCTGACCATCTTCTAATTAATTTCCCTTCAATGTGCAAGAATCCATGCTCTGGGCCTCTAGTTATATAATAAAGATTTTTCTAAGGTGTATGTTAAAAAATTGACAAACTAGTTACTTTACCTGTTTTTACATACATAGACAAGTTTATGTAATTAAAATTAAGTATGAATGAAAAGTTTAATTTCACAGAAAAGTTTTCTATATGTATTACAGTAATTTTAAATAGGTCTATTAAATGCTTGTATGCACCAGTCACGATGAGTAAACAAAGGCACACAGTTGGGGCATGGCTTAGCACAACTCCAAGCATCTGCCAGCACACTTTCAAACTGCTGCAGAAAATCACGTGACAACAGAACCAGTCACCACTCTTGCTGTGGTGTAATCAAGTGCTAATCATTCAGGGAATACTTTATGAGCAGTGACACTTGGATTTAAATCTGTAGACCATAGTTGTAGATATATAATATTTATTTATATCAGTGAAATTACTACAGAGTTTTTCCAACATTGCCCTATTTAATAAAATTTGTTAAAAACAACAGTGAATTAATAACAAAAAGTAACCTGTTAATCTATATATATAAAATGCTAATATGCAAATAAGCTGAACTATGACATGTGCTGACCACCAGGGAGTCATGGCAGGCAATAAGTGGCAGAGCATGGAACATGGCAGGCATCAGCCACAGCGGAATTGTGGAGCAGGTGAGCAGGGGCACCAGACCAAGGTGGGGCAAGCCTCTGGTGGTTACTGAAAATTTTTTGCTCCCACATGCTACAGTCCCACCCAGTGCTTGCACCTGCTGCAGGTGCTGGCCCTGCTCACACCTGCTGCCTGTTCCTGGCACCAGCCCTGATTGCTCAGCACTGGCAGCATGTGCGAGCCCCAATTGCCCCTCGGGGCTTCTCCACCTTTCCTAGCTCCTGGGGGGTGATCAGGGCAGCAGCTGCTGCTCAAGCCCGCAGCTGGCACTGGAGCCGCCATTTGCACCTGCTGCTGTCCTGTTTGCTCGGCACCATCAGTGGGTGTAAGGAGTAGGGGGTGGGGGGAGCTGTTGGCCCTGATCATCCCTGAGGGCTTCTCCACCTCCCCCTGCTCCTGAGGGATGATAGGGGCAGCAGCTGCTATTCGCAGGGGCTGATGGTGTCAGCCTTGCTCACATCCACTGCTGGCAACAGCCCCAATTGCTTCTTGCCATCAATGGGTGTGAGCAGAGCTGGTGCAGTCAGCATGTGGGAGCGGCAGTGGTGGGAGCAGGGCTGCCAGCAGATAGGGGACCAGGGTTTGTGATGGGAGGGGATGGGTAGGGGTGCATAGCCCAAAGTTTTTTTCAAGGTGCATGAATTCTTGCACTGGGCCCCTAGTTTAATTATAAGCAAATTTTAGAGGCATTTTAAAATTAATAGGATATTATTTTCACATATGACATATGGACCAGAAATCTGTCCATTAAATATGAAGTCTGCTAAATTGAAGTCTGAAAAAATCGAGGTTTTACTATACCAGATACTTAATACTAATACCTGCCAAAAGTACTAAGGAATACTGAGCTGATGCAATAGCTGAGGCTTTTTTGTTAGAGCAAATTCCTAATCATTCCACCAACTTCAATTAAGAAACCCACTATAAGTTGGTTCTTAATTTAAAGGCCCTGAAAATATATGCAAGATTTTACATGAGCATGCATGTTTTCTGAGAACAGGGTACTTACAAGACATTTATAAATTCCTAACTTAAAGAACCACAATCCTAAACTAATTATTTAACCCTACTTTATTACAAATGTTGAAGCTGCCTTTCAGCTGAAGTTTACAAACCAAACACCTGCAATAATGTAAACATTGAAAGTTTTTAATAAAATTTTTTTTTAATTTAGCAACACCAATATATAAGCCACCAAGTTTAATCAGAAGGCCATAACATACTGGACATATACTTATTTACTAACATACGGACATATACTTATCTGTTTTTGACTTGGTTCATATCAAAGATTCCCTAGTTCTCTTTGAGTCACTAAATCCAAATATCAATTTTTTAACTTTATTTTTATTGTTGACACTATCACGGATGCCCCCAATTTCCCCCTTTTGCCCATCTCCACCCAGCTCCACCCCTTTTCTCTCTGGCCATCACCTCACTCTCATCTGAGACTATAGATTATACATCTATGTTCTTTGGCTAATCTCTTTAAAACTGTCACTGCCTTTATTTAGATCTGTTGTATGACACACAAAATCAACATGAGAAAATTTCTATATAACACCTATATTAATCAAAACATATAAATTTTAAGTTGCCTTGAGATTTTTGATAGCATATTAAGCATCAACTGCATCATACACACCACTGTCAATACTTCAAAATGTCCATGCCACCATAACCATGAATTATGACACACCCACAATTTCCACACATTGGTGTAAATTACCATTGTATCCATCTTGATTCAGGTCTCCTAAGGGAGCCACAGCACTACCAAATCTCCCGAAAACCTCCGTGCCTGCCAGCACCTGTGGGTCTTCAAAGATGAGAGCGCTCACTTGCATATACAGGTAAACTTGACCCACTTCCCTGGGGTTACTCTCAAATTCACGTTCCATAAAGAGAGGTGCCCCAACCAGTATGTCATCCATCCTGTAGGGAACAAGAGAGAGGTTAGCACACTGGCAGAGATGAGATTCTTTTTGGAATATTTTAAATTAACTGGATTAGTATATTTCCACTGGTATTTTTCCTTTCGCAAGGGACATTTTACAATCATCATCTTTCTCTCATTAATTTATTTTGTCTATGAAGTAGAATGCTGCAAGAAAATAAGGTTATTAAATGATCCCATCAAACTCTTTAATTATGTTAAAAGTGGCTGCTTTAAGAAAACCACAGATATTTCACCTTTTTCACTTTGAGAGCATTTCCAGAAACTATAGGTACACAAGTAAAACATCAAAAGGACCAAATTAAGCTTATCTAAAAGTGGATTATAGGTTCCCAGAATTTATATACCTATACACTTAAATTACGAAGTTTTCTTGCAGTAATAAGGCTTAAAAAGAAATTTGTCCTCCTATTTCCTATTGTTACCTTCATTTAAATAAAACATAGACCAGAGAGGGTGATAACACTGGCAAGAAAGATAAAATTTCATACCAAAAGAGAATTTACAATTATTTTTTAAATGAAGATATAACAATAAACTAATAGATAATTCTCAAGGTTGAAAATATTCCAGAAGCAGACACCTAACCAAATTATTTAGAGATAAAAACATAACCACCAAGAGAATAAAAAATAAAAATGGTTAAAGGTGTTTCCTTCACAGAGTCAGATAGCAAACAAAAGAATAAAACAGAGCCTTTTGCCCTAGCCAGTTTTGCTCAGTGGATAGAGATCAGCCCACAGACTGAAGTATCTCGGGTTCAATTCCCATCAAGGGCACATATCTCAGTTTCAGACCAGATCCCTGGCCCTGGTAGAGGTGCATGCCGAAAGGCAACCAATAGATGTGTCTCTCTCACATCAATGTTTCTCTCTCTATGTCTCTCCCCATCCCTTCCACTTTCTGTAAAAAAAAAAAAATCATTGAAAAAAAATGTTCTCAGATAAGGATGAACAAAAAAACAAAACAAACAAAATACCAGTCTTCTAAGCTGTACAGGGTTTTAAAAACAAAAACATGTATTATTTTTAATTAAAACATTTTTTAAAAAGTCACATCAACCAAAATGTGTAATTTGATCTGTACTAATGACCTCCACTGAAATTTGTCTGCAGACACCCTGTCCTAGGAAGTGCAATAATATGAAAATGACTTCCGACAGAAATACAAATTTGCATTTGACTTTTATGTCTGTGTAGATTAGATGATATGTAGAAGTTTGTCAAGTAAACTACTAAAATATTAGCATTGATCTAAAAGGCAGGGCTGAGGTGGGAACAGTTACTGAGAGCAAGATACCACTTTAAAGCAATCTGCAAGACTACCCCTCTCTCCAACTTCTTGCCTTCCATGTGGTGTCATCCACTGTCTGTTTCTCAGTATGATTCAATAGACAGCCTGTGTACTGACTGTGTTTAAGATACTGTGATAAGTGATTTAACAAATATAATGACTATTAGATCAATCCTGTTCTTAATTAACTTATAAGTGAGGTCAAACTGCCACTCATATAACTATAAACAAGGCAGCGCAAGAAAAGTATGAGTGTCCAGCAATGTTGCTCATTGGTTGAACATCAATCCATGCCCAAAAGGTCGCTTGTTTGATTCCCAGTCAAGGCACATACCTGGGGTTGTGGGCTCAATCCCCAGTAGAGGGCATGCAGGAGGCAGCTGATCGAAGATTCTCTCTCATTATTGATATTTCTAACTCTCCCTCTCCCTTCATCTCGGAAATCAATACAAATATTAAAAAAAAGAAAAGGAAAAAAAGTATGAGTGATTCAAACTAAATGCTGGGGGTTCCCAATGGGAGATAGCATTGAACGTGGGTGGGATTCTGATAGATCTACAGGCAGGCTTTCCAGATGGTGGTGCTATAAGCCAAGGCAAGTGTCCCTGAGTGAAGCTAGGAACACTTAGTGGTCCAAGAAAGTTCCATGCTAGAAGGATGCCTATATATTAATTTTATATAAAACTAGAGGCCCAGTGCACAAAATTTATACACAGGTGGGAAGGTGTCCCTCGGCCTAGCTTGCACCCTCTACAATCTGGGACCCCTTGAGGGATGTCTGACTGCCAGTTTAGTCTCTCTCACAATCCAGGACTGCTGACTCCAACCACTCACCTGCATACCTGCCTGATTGCCCCTAACCTGCCTGCCAGCCTGATCACCCCCTAATCACTCCCCTGCCAGCCAGATTTCCCCCAATTGCCCTCCCCTGCTGGCCCAGTCACCCCTAACTTCTCTCCCTTGCCAGCCTGGTTGCCCCTAATTGCCTCCCTTGCTGGCCCAGTCACACCTACTGCCCTCCCTTGTTCTAGCAACTTCACTCTTTACATCAAGTCTAGAAATCGAAGTTTCATTTAATGGAATTGGTAATTTATATTGGGACTAAAAGGTTCTTCCACTGAGAAGTGAATTTACAGCAATTCCTGTAGACACTGTGGGTAAAACAGTACCACCATGACCTCTAATATAATGTATTAAAACATTATACAGGTATGTTTTCTTCCTAGACCATCCAAGAAAAAGCATTTGGGGTGTACAGTTTGATCTTCAATGACTGAAGTTATAGTCTGAAAGGCTGCCAACTGTTCATCATTTAGAGAATTTATCAAAACATCTGCCTGTTGCCGCTCATATGATTCAACACATGTATTTGTATTTGTTAATAAAGGATATTCTGGAAGTTTGAAATGTGAACATTTCATTCAATGCAATGTGAATACCTCTTGAATTTTGTTAAGAGCATGCATTTCACAGTTTACACAGGCACCTTCTCTTTGGTATAATTTCCAACAGAAATCTTCAATAAGATGAGATTTATTCTCAGCCCATAATTTGTCTGCATCAGAAGGACATCCAAACACACATATGAATGCAAAAAGTTGCCGTAGATGTTTGGGCATGTCAAGGATGAGTGCAACGTCAATCGTATCTTTCCAGATAGTGTCACCGATTAATAATCTTTGGTGTTTAGCAGCTTCATGAAATGTAACATAAGTTATACAATAGCTCTTACAGTTCCCAGATCATCAAAACTTGTTGCACCTTTTACATGCAGAAGCAAAAGTCTAAGGTAACATTGTTCTGGTTCTCTAAATCTCAAAGTGAACAGTCTACCTAATACTTTATTCCCACCCTTTTGGCGTTTTGTCCACAAAGAATTATTAAACACATAATGCTGTGAAATCTCCCAATAATAATTATTATGCGTGTCAGAATCTTCTCTATTCAATAAGAACCAAGCAAAGTTCAGTTATGCCTTTTAGCCCTATCTTTAACTTCAGCAGAATCATCAGTATGAAAATACAAATTTTATTCATTTGGCAAATAAATAGGTAATCTTATGATTTCATGAAATTGGTCATGCATTCAAATTGCAAAAAGTTTCCAAACAGCCTCAGGAGTGCTCACATATCTGGAGTCAATAAAGTCCTGTACTTCTTCATGATTGATAATATTTTTTTCAGAAATTTGAATATTTGTACAATCATACCCTTTATAGATATATTTAAATAGGTATTTGACACATTTAATCAATGAGCAGACTTCAACGTTTATATGACAGTTATATTTAAGGCACAAATATGAGTTATAAGAGACAATCCAAGTCTTATCAACAACTTTATTTCCAAAAGACATGGTGCTACCGATCTTTGTTTGTATTTGGGATATACATCAATATTTCCAATGGTCACATTTTGAAATTCTTTTGGATATCCCTTTGAACATTTTACATTTTCCATGCATGGACTATTTGGATTTTGTATTCCACACGGTCCATGTACCATATTTGATTTTACAATTTGAAAAAATCGAGGACATTGGCCTTCATCTGGAATTTCTGCCTTAACTATACGGTCAATGTCACCTTCTGTTTGTAATTTGGATTCACTATCTAATTTCAGTAATATGTGTGTGAGGCAATCCACATTTCTGAAATTCAATGACAGGAATTTTAGCAATTACTTTGCCAAATAAATGAAATTTACATATATCATTTAAAAGAGCATTCAGCTTAATATTAAAAACTCTGGCTACCAAGTCAGAGATTTTGCTGCCTATGGTTTCTTCTAGGATTTTTATGGTTTCATGAATTATATTTAAATATTTTATACCCTTTGAGTTTTTCCTTGTGTATAGTGTAAGTTGGTTGCCTAGTTTTGCATGTATCTATCCAATTTTCCCAACACCATTTATTGGAGAGACTGCCTTGACTCAATTGTATATTCTTGCCTTCTTTGTCAAATATTAATTGAGTATAATGGCATGGGTTAATCTCTGAAAAATCTGTTCTTTTCAATTGACCTATATGCCAGTACCAAGCTGTTTTGATTACAGTGGCTCTGTAATATAACTTTATATCCAGTATTGTGATACCTCCAACTTTGTTCTTTCTCAAGATTGTTGCAGCTATTCAGAGTCTTTTTTGCTTCCATATAAATTTTTGGAGTATTTGTTCTAGATAAGTGAAATATGCTGTTGGTGTTTTAATAGGGATTGCATTGAATCTGTATATTGCTTTGGGTACTATGGAAATTTTAATGATGTTAATTCTACCAATTCATGAACATGGTATATTCTTCCACCCCTGTATATTTTCCTCTATCTCTTTTTTCAACATCCTGTAGTTTTCCAAGTACAAGTCTTTTATCTCTCCTTAGTTAAGTTTATTTTTAAGTATCTTAATTTTTTTATGCAATGGTTAATGGGATTATTTGTTTAGTTCCTCTTTCTGAGATTTCATTATTTGTGTATAAAAATAATATTGATTTCTGGGTGTTATTTTGTATCCTGCTACCTTGCCAAATTCATTTATTAAATACAGAAGTTCTTTGGTGGAGTCTTTAGGGTTTTGTATGTTCACTATCATGTCATCTATGAATAATGATAGTTTTATTTCCTCCTTTCCAATTTGGATGTCTTTTATTTCTTCTTGTCTGATTACTGTGGTTAGGACTGCCAGCACTATGTTAAATAAGAGTGGTGATAGTGGACATCTCTGGTTGTTATCAGCCTTGGTTGTCCTCAGACTATTAACCACAGGACTGAGAGGTTTTCCAACAGGGTGTGACCATTGCTTTCCTCCCAGGCAAAAAACCTCCTGGATAGCAAAGGTCCATCAGAAAAAGATGTCATCCACAGCCAGGTGAGGGAATGTCTCAGCACAGGAAACCAGGGTGATGGCCCTTTAAGCTCCAATCCCTAATCTTGGACTCGCCTCACACACTCTAGTCAACTCTGCCCTCCCTCTGCTGGATCCCAAGGTTGTGGCTGTACACGAAATTTTGTGCATTGGCCCTTTAAGAGGGTGCCTGCATTTCCAGCTCTCTCTTGCTGGTAGACAACAGCCTTGATTCTTTTCACAGCCAGGTGTTATGTGGGCATCTTTCTCAGTTCTAGTTCTCTGGCCTGGGGCACCCACATTGGGGTTTAGACCACAGAGTTCTCAAAAGGAACCCCCCACAACTGGGATATCCCTCCAGACCTTCAGCTGCTCTCTGTGGGAGCCCCTTTTGTGGCTCTGCACTTCCTATACCAGTCTCTATGTAGTCTCCATTTTCTGTCCTGGATTATCAGAGTTCTCTCTAGCTAGTCTTCAGTGTTGTTGTTATTTTCTATATTTTAGTTATATTTCCAGTTGGTCCTGGGAGAGTGCCAGTGTAGCTTCCACTTACTCTGCTACCATTTTTAATACCAAGAATAAAATGAGTTTTGACATCATGCTGATCTAGATTTAAAATCTGGTTTAGTAACTAGCTGTGTCATACTGAACAAGTCACATTACCTCTAAAATGTGGATAAGATAGAAATAGAGTACTTTATTAGGTACATCATATAAGATTCCTCTGTTTGTCCGTCTCTCTCTCCCTCCAATGAGTGCATATACACACTGATTATACAATAGTTTTTAATACTTGATAAGAATTATGAAGGCATTAGGCTAGTCATTTATGGAAACACACAATATTTTACATTATAACAATGCACACAGAAGGGGTTTCTGTTAAAAATGCAAAATGTGCCCTGACTTGTGTGGCTCGGATAGTTGGAACATCGTCCTGTACACCATTAGGTGGTGGGTTCAATTCACAGTCAAGGAACATACCCAGGTTTGGGGTTTGATCCTAGTTTGGGGCACATAAAGAGGCCATCTCTATCAATGTTTCTTTCTCTCTCTCCCTTTCTCTCTCAAATAAATTTATAAACTGTAAAATGTATTCTCCTTTTCCATCTCATATCTTGGAGGAGCCAGAAAGAAGTGGAACATAGCTTTGGGGCCTGAGGCTTTAGGGACAACTAGAATAGGCTTTCATTATTTCTCCACATCAGGGGAAATAACACATGGATAGAAACGCACCTTGAACAGTGACTTCACAGACCTGTAAGAAGGAAGGGAATTGTGGAGGCTGTAAAAACGGGCTCATGGAATGGCTATTATTTTGGTGTCAGATTCCAAAACATAAGTTGGATTGCTACACTTGTATAAAACATTTTTTAATGTTCCGAGACATTTACTTAAAAAAAAAAAAATTACCATTGCTTACAATCCTATTTTGCTCCAGGCAGAGAGAATAGCAGAAATTGAGCCAATCTAGCCTCTGGCATTCCCTTGCAGGAACCTAGCTGCCTCTCTTTCTGTGTTTTGTTGTTGTTGTTGTTTGGTTGGTTGGTTGGTTGGGTTTTTTTTTTTTTTGGGGGGGGGGGGCTGGTATGAAGAAGAATTTATTAAAAACCTAATTGTGTGTATTGCTGTCTTATAGTTAAAAGACATAAAAAATCATCAGTTCCCAATTACAGAGGCTGTGTGGGGCCATTTTCTCATTCTGTAAAGAAGGGAAAAAATAATAATTGGTCCCTGAGGGTATGAACATGACATAGGACTGACACAATTGGCTCACTTCATTTATCACTGCCAACACCGAGTTCTAGAAATGAGAAATTATTTGACCTATCATTGTGAAAGACCAGCAAATCCAAGGAATCTTTGGATTCTTAAAATATTACAACAGCACTGATTTATTGTCTTAGGAATACGTTTTCCTAGATATTTAATGGTAAGTCTTCTAAATGTTCTAAATGCCAAAAAAGGAGGAAGACATTTGTTCTTAATTTATAATTGTGTTCTCATAGGGTTGTGAGACAATAACTGTCTTGTATTCAATTGGTACAATGTGCTTTGTGGAATATTTGTACTTAGTGTCAATATTTTTTCTATTAGCAATACCACTTAAGAGTCAAAGCATATATTATTGTTTAGGCTGGTGTTGTTAAAACTCAATTTGCAGTTCATTAGTGGATTGTGAAATCAATTTAATTGGTCTTGACAAGCAATTTTTTAAGTGAAAAATAATATAATAGAAAATATTAGAGTGAATGAATTATACATAATAAGGGTAAATATTGTTCCATGAAGCTTTTGTTTCAATTGTACATGTGTGTACTGGGTTTCAAAGTCAAATACATTTCCTTCTATAGACCAAAAGGCAAAAAAATAAAAAATCATTGAAAACCACTGTAGTATGTTTATGTGAGTTATTAGGCTATCTCAAGTTTTGTTTGTGAAATCTTTTTTTTTAATTCAATATATATATTTTTAGAGAGAAAGGAAGAGAAGGGGAGACAGAGAAACATCAATATGAAAGTGAAACTGATCAGCTACATCCTGCATGCCCCCTACTGGGGATCAACCAGTAATCTTTTGGTACATGGGACAACAGCCAACAAACTGAACTGCACTGGCCAGGGCTCAAATACATATTTTTAATATATCCAATTCAAGTTTAAAACATTTAAACTATCTATTGGTAAAGGTATTTTCCATTGACTTGCTGATAAAGTAGTTATATAATAGACTATGTTCAATCTTAAGAGACTATATATAGTAACAGTCTGGGTGATATATATATAGTGTATCTTAAAAAATGTATAATTATTAAATCTACATTTGAATAATTACTAAATCCAATAGGTTAAATCTGAAAAAAAAGAAACATCAAATGAGCTATCAAAAAAAAGTGTGTATATACATATTTTGAAGGACACCCTGTATATATATTATATTTATCTATAATAATAAAATCATAATATGCTAATTAGACTGGATTAGGAGAGGGATGTCCAACTGCCAGTTTAGGCCAAATCCCACAGGGAGACCTGTGGGATCGGATCTAAATCGGCAGTCAGACATCTCCTGAAGAGTTTTGGATTGCAAGATGGTGTAGGCGGGCTGAGGGATACCCCCCATGCCTGAATTTCATGCGCTGGGCCTCTAGTACATATAAAAATATACTAGAGGCCCAGCGCATGAAATTCGTGTGTGGATACAGTCCCTAGGCCAGGCCTACAATCAGGACCATCTTCTCCAACTGCACGCAGCCGACTCTGCCTCCTGACACCTCCAGGTTCCCCATTCACCATCGGGTGATCAGTGCCTGACTGCCAGGGATGAGAGGTTGGTTGTTTATGCCCACTTGCCAGCCCTGCCCCCACCCTGGGTGGCCATCAGGTGATCAGAGCCTGACAGCCAGGGAAAGAGACCAAGTGGTCAGTACGCCTCAGAGTGACTGGTCCAGTGGTCTTTCTGCCATTAGGGTCAATTTGCATATTACCCTTTTGTTATATAGGATAGAGGCCTGGTGCATAGGAGGGGACTGGCTGACTTGCCCTAATGAGGTCCCAGATTGGGATGGGAGGGTCCCTGCTGGGTGGCGGGGCCAGCTGGGTAGAGGGATCAGGGGTGGTTTGCAGGCAGGCCACACACCTGGCTTTGTCAGGAAGGATGTCTGGTCTATTCAATCTAATTAGCATATTACCCTTTTATTAGTATAGATATGTAGTAGAGGACTGGTGCATGAAATTGGTACATTGGAAGGGGAGTTCCTCAGCCCAGCCTGTGCCCTCTTGCAGTCCAGGAGCCTTCGGGGGATGTCCAACTAAAGGCTTAGGCCTGCTTCTCATGGGGAGCAGGCCTAAGCTGGTAGTCGGACATCTTTAGCACTGCTGCAGAGGCAGGAGAGACTCCCACCACCACTGCTGTGCTCGCCAGCCATGAGCATGGCTTCTGGCTCAGCAGTGCTTTCCTGAGAGAGTGCACTGACCACCAGAGGGCAGCTCCTGCATTGAGTACGTCATAGCAACCAGTCATTCTGCAGTTTTGGTCAATTTGCATATTAGCCTTTTATTATGTAGGATTATTATGTAGGATACATTTATATATATATATATATATATATATATATATATATATATATATATCCTACATAATATATATATATGTGTGTGTGTGTGTATAAAACAATGATAAATAAAAATGATCAGATTTTCACTAAAAGATATTTTCTCTGTCTGGGTGTGTTGGTGCTTTGGATGAGATCTAAGATATTATGTAAAAGTATGTTATAAAAGTAGGATATATGTACTAAATTTCATTTTATCTGAAATGTCTAATGTTTAAGCTGTTATCTTTAAATCTCTGTAGCTTTCACACACGTTTCATTTATGTCTCTTTTTTATGTATACGTCTATGCAAAACTCAATTTCTCATTCTTTATATGATGTTTGATATAGAAACAATATAAATATATTCCTGAAAAGCAGAGCATAAAAACAATTAAAAAGAGACAGTGAGAGAACCCACCAATAAGAATATTCAATATGAAAAATCTGGATTCAGGTTTTCTGCAACCAAATGGTATTAATGTGTTAATTTAACATATACATTTTTTTTCATTTTTTCCAATAATACATATTATATGCTAATGCCCCTGACTCGTTTTCAAAATGTAGTTATTTATTAAAAGAATTCAGATTAGAAGACAGTATAATTAATCTTTTATGATCTGCAAGAACTAAAATAGCTTATCGGGGAGGATCCAAGATGGCTGCACAGGCAAACACCTAACTGCAGCCACACACAACAATTTCAATAAAATACAACTAAAATATAAAATGGACATTGCCCAGAACTACAGGAAAGTCAACTGACTAAAAATTCTACAACAAGAAGGAAAGAGAAAACCAGAAGGAAAAGCAGAGGAGCTGTAAAAGCCTAAGGTACGGAGACACGCAGCACGTGCGGAGAGGATGGAGCTGGAGAAGAGGGGGGGCTGAGTGCCTGGCTGGCGTTCCCTAGTGGGAAGGAGACAAAAGCTCCGGATTGTGCTGAACCCCAGACCCGAAAACACTGAACCCAGTTCTAGGCCAGACCCTGGGAACCCAGGCTCAAACAGAGGGAGCCGGGGCTGTGAGGCGGAATCCCAGGGGAGCGGCGAAAGACAGAGCCCCCGGAGGCGTGCACATTGCATGCAGAGAATGGACGGTTGGCTGTGCCGTGGGATTGCCCTGGCGGGAAAGAGACAAAAGCTCCAGGCTGCTCTGAACCCCAATTCCACTTCCAACTGAACTGAACCCCAGTTCCGGGCTCATTGGAGAAGAGACTAGACTGTTTGGTAGCAGGCAAAACTCGAGTGCACCTCACTCTCAGAGGAGCTTGCAGCGAGTACAGAAGGACCCTGAGAAACACTGAGACTCAGGAGCCACATAGGGCATGGCTGACATGGCTGACAGAAGCCAAGGCTGTAGGCTCCAACCTGAAACTCCACCCCATCCAAGCAGAACACAGAGACTTTTAAGGCTACCAACTCAGGGAAGCTGAGAAAATGCCAAGACAAGGAAATAGATCACAAATGAAAGAAATGGAGGACAAAAAGTGACTGGATATAGAGTTCAAAACCACACTTATAAGGTTTTTCAAAAATTTCCTAGAAAAGATCGATAAGACCTAGGAGGATATGAAAAGGGATCAACTAGAAATAATAAGGAATCAACAAGAAATAATAAGGGATCAGCAAGAAATAAATATTGTCTGAAATAAAAAATATTATACAGAGTCCTAAAAACAGAATGGAAGATCGCAAGAATCAAGTCAAAGATTTGGAACATAAAGAGCCAGAAGACACTCCTCCGCAGAAGCAAGAAGGCAAGAGAATCCAGAAAGTTGAAGATAAAGTAAGAAACCTCTGGGACAACTTCAAGCGAACCAACATCAGAATTATGGGGGTCCCAGAAGATGAGAGAGAGCAAGATACCAAAAATATACTGAAATAAATAGTGACAGAAAACTTCCCCCACCTGGTGAAAGAATTAGACTTACAAGTCCAGGAAGCGCACAGAACTCCAAACAAAAGGAATCCAAAGAAGACCACACCAAGACAAATCATAATTAAAATTCCAAGAGCAAAAGACAAAGAGAGAATATTAGAAGCAGCAAGAACAAAGCAGGTAGTTACCTATAAAGGAGCACCTATACGATTGTCAGCTGATTTCTCAACAGAAACCATGCAGGCCAGATGGGAATGGCAAGAAATATTCAAGGTGATGAATAGTAAGAACCTACAGCCAAAGATAATCTATCCAGCAAAGCTATCACTCAGAATCGAAGGCCAGATAAAGAGCTTCACCAATAAAAAAATGCTAAAGGAGTTCATCACCACCAATCCAGAGTTATATGAATTGCTGAAGGGGGTTTTTGGGAAGAGAAAGTAAATAAAGATAAAAACTATGAACAACAAATATGTAACTATCAACAAGTGAATCTAAAAACCAAGGAAATTTAAAAAAAAAATCTGATGAACAATATTAACTGTTGAATATAATAGAATCAGAGGTATGGAAGGGGAGTGAACTGATGATTCTTGGGGAAAAGGGGAGAAGGGGTTGTGGGAAGAGACTGAACATAAACTGTGCACTTATGGATGAGGACAATGAGGGGTGGGGAAAGGGCAGAGGGTGGGGTGGGAACCTGATGGAGGGGAGCAATGGGGGGGGGAGAGGAACATTTGTTATAATATGAACAATAAAGATTTATTTAAAAAATAAATAAAAATAAAATAGCTTATCAATTATATTACAGATCAATTTAATTTATGATCTATTACAGATCAATTTAATTTATAATCTCTTTGTTTTAGTCTTTCTAGATTATCTACTTATTTCTATCATAATGATCTCTCTTGTATGAGAGAACATACTTGAACTAAATCTAGCACCAAAACATAGTTTCCCAAAGCTGCTTCCTTTAAAATAAATATTCTCTAAAATACTCTCAAGTTGACTAACTGCTGGGAAACCCTTTAAACTTATTTCCCTTTGGTCCTTCAGAGACTAGAAACAATACAATGGTTAAAATTGTAATTCTGTGAATTTCTGAAATAGTATAAATACTGTAATTTTCAAAAGCCATTAGAAGAAGAAAAAAGATTTGCTTGCTTGGGCTCAAGATGAAAATACCATCTCCATTTGTTGCTAAGTTTGTCCAGAAATTCCAAACAGAGTTTACATTGACTGGGTTTGTAGCTCTGGCTATTTTAAGATAACTAAACTGAAGTTTAATTTCACCAGCTTTGTTTACATTTCCAAAATAATCACTGGCTTGACAATATCAGCCACCAACCAGCATGCACACAACTGTTTGGTCTAAACTTTTGGAGTCCAACCATAATATCTGGAGATTATTTCAATAAAAAATTGAGGAGGAGGAGAAATTCTCAAAAATTTCCTTATTTGATCACATTACATAATGGATTTTCTTTTTTCTTTTTTTCCTGATGTTGAGATTTTGGAGCATTTGTAGGGACTTTGCTTTTGTTGTATAAAGGATAGAAAAGAACATTCACTATGTAACCTCATTCACAATAGTTCTTCATTATCTCTTGGCTGGAGAGAGTTTGGTTCAATCACACAAAATGTAGCTAGTCCTAGCTTCTGAGCACTGAACAACCAACCAGCTGAGTGACGTTCTTAATCCTATTCTGAGTCACTTTACAACATCCACTCAGGTCCTGGGTTTAACGGACAAGATAGAGAGTGGGAGGAAAGCGAGTTTACCAGTACAGTTGTGAGTAAATGAAACAGAACTTATTCTTGTGTTATTATTTATTAATTGTTGTATTATTTTCCATACAAACAACTGTGAGCCTACTTCTACTCACCCTATCTATACATATTATATAAATTTGGGCAAAATAAAAAACTAGATCTCAAATCTAGTACTGAATTCTGCTGGGTGATGATGAATGCTCACTAGTACTTTCTTAATAACTAATAAATGCTTGGAAACCTAGAAAGGGATTTGTAAATTTAAAAAAAAAATGTAGAAGTCATTGATCTATAAAATTATCTATGAATAATAACCCTGGTCTCAGTAAAATGTAGCTGTCACTATTTTTCATATAATCAAACAAACTGATTTTTTAATATACCATGAACTTAAAAGCCATTTACAACTGAATTTTTAAAAATCATCAGTCAGTCCCTGGCTGGTGTGGCTCAGTGTTTATATTGTTGGTCCATGGGTCTCAAATTTTATTCCCAGTCAAGAGCATGTACCTAGGATACAGGTTCAATCTCTGGCCCAGTCAAGATACGTGCAGGAAACAGCCAATTTATGTGTCTCTCTCACATCAATGTTTTTTTCTGTCTCTGTCTGTCTGTCTCTCTCCTTCTCCCCCTCGCTCCCATTCTCTTTCTAAAAATCAATGGAAAAAATATCCTAGGATAAGGATTATTAATAGCAAAAATCACCAGTCAGTTATTTTTAGCATAAAGACAATCTTAAAGTTCTTTGGGTGAAATCACTTTGAAATTATGATTTTATCTATACTAATAATAGAGGAATATGCAAACTGGCCAGAATGCCATTACAAAATGACCAATCAGGATGGGGGCGGGGATGCAGAGGAGAGCTCTCAGCATGCCTGCACCAGGGGTCCGAAGGGCACTAAGAGGAAGGGAGAGCAGATAGGCAGTTAGGGGATCAGGCCAGGAGGGGGAAGCAATTAGGGCCATCAGAGGAGCAGTTAGGGGTATTAGGCAGGCAGATAGGTGAGTGACTAGGAGCCAGTTGTTCCAGATTGTGAGAAGGATCCTGGATTAGAGAGCGTGCAGGCTGAGTTGAGGGACAAACACTCCCCACCCCAGCCCACCCCACACACAAATTTCATGCACTGGACCTCTAATATTTTTATAATGTAAGGACCATACATATAAAAATAATGTAAATTATTCAAATGCATGCTTAATAAATAGAAATGTAGTTGTTGTTTTTTTTAATCAACAGCCAAAATAGAGTAAAACATTTAAAACATAGATATATTTTATTCTTCTACCATAACTTTTATTTAAGGTTACTGGAATCTATATAAATTATTTCTACATGTCTTTAAATATATGTACAAACAAACACACACACATATATTGAATTCATAGAAAGTAGAATGGTGGTTCCCAGGAGGGAGGAGGTAAAGGAAATGAGATATGAGATGTTGGTCAAAGGGTACTAAGTTGCAGTTATGTAGGGTGAAGAAGTCTAAAGCAGCATGAGGACTATAGTTACTGTTACTGTATTGTATCGTGGAAATTTGCTGAGAGTAGATCTCAGGTGCTCTCACCTCCCTGCCACCCCACACATGGATCACATAGTTGATTATTAGCTAAAGATAATTGGATGGAACACAGCGATCATTTTGCTATGTATATTTATATCAAAACACCATGTTGTACACCTTTAATATATAATTTTTATTTTAAAATATAAAAATAAGAGGCTTTTGGATTTCTTCAGTGATAAGTATACTAATTTTTCCAATTCCCCAGCTTTTAAAAACGGGAGTATGCCATTATTTACTCATTTATCTGACTGAAAATTCCTAATACAGCCCTAGCCAGTGTGGCTCAGTTGCACCAAAGGGTCACTGGTTCAGATCTCAGTCAGGGCACATGCTGGGTGGGTTTCAGGCTCTAGCCCCAGGGTGGGGTGTGCAGGAGGCAGCTGGTCAATGCTTCTCTCTCTTTAACTCCTCTCCATGCCTCTTTCTCTAAAATCAATAAAAACATATTTTTAAAGAAGAAAAAAGTTCCAAATACAGATTAGAAAACCTTGAAGACTGAAATTATATATTTTTATAGAGCTTAATAAAGTGTTCTCTGTACACATTAAAAAGAATAAAAACTTGTTGGGAAAATAGCAGAAGGTTCAGGAACTAGTCGATCTTGGGCAATTCACTTATTCTGTGCCTCAGTTTCCTCATGAGTAAGTTTTAGATTGTTTCACTGGCTTGCAGTATTGAATGGTTGTATGTTTTTAGATACATGAAGGCACGCTGAGAAGAAAAAGTTGTTTGCTAATCATAAACATTTTATTGTTTAATAGTAGTATTAGGTTCTATAGCAGCTTCTGTGGAGAATGAGTTTGTTGCATTTGAAACTGGAAGACTGGGGAGACCAGATATATAATATCCAGGAAAAGGGTGGTAAGGATTTGTTTGCTGTAACTCTCATGCAGCCTTAGGATCTCTGCCAGAAATCTGGTCAGAAATTGAGAAAGACAAAAGCACTCTTTCTCAAAGCAAGGCCACATGTGTCTGACCTGGAGCCATCACAGGACTTAGGAAAAGTCACTGCCACACATGATTTTCTGCTGTTCTTTTCTCGTTCCACTGAGGCTTTTGTGGGACTGCAAGTTCATGACTCTGTCCAGAAGAGTTATTCTGTACCTTCCCTGTGGGTGAGTCCATCCAGGAAGGTGGGGACACTGGCTGTCACGGTTTCTAGTGGTTTTCAGACCCGCGATCTGGGATCAAGTATAAGCCCAGACACACAAGATGCCATACTTTTCTTATCTGTGTCTATCTGAAAGCCAATAACGCACATGATTATTTTAGAAAAATAGGCGCTGCAGAGGGGATGGCAAATTACACCTTCATTATAACCTCAGGCTTCGCACGCGTTAGCTAACTTGTTTGAGATAAGAGTTCTCAGTGGCTTCCACGGCATGCTCCTTTTTAACGGGACCTCAAATTTGCATAACATCTAAATAATTAAAAACAGCAAATCACATACAAACCGAGAATCTAGGGCACCTTATGTTTTAAAATAGCAATAGTAAGATAAGTGTGTTTTTAAATGCAGTGTGAAGAGTCCATACGGAGCTCATCTGCGTCCTGTCAAACGCCGTGTGGCTCCCAGGGGGAAGCCCTGTCTTGCTGTGTCACCATCTGTTGAGAGAAATCCATTTACACATATCCCACAGGCCACAGGGGGCTTTTTGGTTTGGTTTTGTTTTGTTTTCCTTAAAGAATTGGCTTCCTAAATCTGGACGACAACATGCCATGTTTTAGGCTCAAGTTCTTCCCTTCTAAATTACTAAAAGGCTCTAATAACAAATGCAGTTCATCCAGGTGGGAACTTGTGAAAGGAGGTCCTAGCTGTTACTTTCTTTCCACAATGCAGACAACTGAAGATTAAAGTAAGTTAATTTTACATCACTTGCTTCCAGGATAAGATTGGCATTCAAATATACCTTATCAAATCTATCCAGAGTGCAGCCACTTCTATCAATACTTCTACTGCCGCTACGGCTCTGGCCCGCACTCCGTGCTGTCTCACCTGGCTTATGGCAATGAGCTTCCAGAGGCCTCTGGCCATCGAGACCCAACAGGCAATGCATGCCTGCCAAAACAGAAGCTGGAGCAAGCCACTGCCTCACTTAGAAGCATCCATGGCTCACAAGATTGGTGCCCTTCTTGGAAACGGACTCATTCTATTCATGACAGAGTCCGTGTGGCACTGTGTACAGCCGCCTAGAGTGAATGCAGTGCTCACACACCTCTGTGACCCCACTTCCCGCTGGTATTTCTCCCCTGCATCTTTGGGAAGTTGAACACTCTTCCCCATATAAGTTTAATTAATGGAGTTTATTTTCTAGAACAGGTTTAGGTTCAAAGCAAAATTTAGCATTTCAAAGAGAATTTCCATATACCCTCTTCTCACCCACACAGGCACAGCCTCCCCCACCAGAATGGGGCAGGTGTTACAATCAATGACACCTACACTGACACATCATAATTGCCCAAGTCCAAAGTTCACAATAGGTTCACCCTTGGTGTTACATATTATATGAGTCTTGACAAAGGTATGCTGACGTGGACCCATCAGTGTAGTGCCATGCAGAACAACAGTTTCACTGATCTAAGCACCCTCTGTGCTCCAACTATCCACCCCTCCTTCCCTTGGTAACTCCTGGTAACCATGAATCTTATTAATGCCTCATAGTTTTGCCTCTTCCAGAATTTCATATAGTTGGAATCATATACTATGTAGCCTTTCAAATGGTCCTCTTTTACTTAATAATATGTATTTAAGTTTCTTTATATTTTTTCATAGCTTGATAGCTCATTTCTTTTTAGCACTGAATAATATTCCATTGTCTGGATATAACACAGTTTGTTTATACTTTTGCCAACTGAAGGACATCTTGGTCGCTTTCAGTCCTTCTATTTATTTCCTACATAGTGCTCATCACAAGCTAACATACTCTTTACTTGACTTGTTTATTTTTGTATGTAGCTTCCACACCACCCCCCAACTCTCATATAATCTTGTCGAGGACAAAGGTTTCTATTTTGTTCTCTATTATAACCCAGCATGCAGAACAGTGCTAATATATATTAGATGGTCAAGAAATATATGTTCAATGAAAGAAAATACAGAGCTATTTTCCAAAAGGTACAAAAGTTACTAAATGTATCTCCAGTCATGGAAAGAAAATAGCGGAAGAATCCTGACTTGTTCCAGGAACCAAGATGGCAGTGTAGATACACTCAATAATCTAATCCTCCCACAACCACATCAAAATTACAACTAAAATAAAGAACAACCATCATTCAGAACCACATGCAATCTGGTTGAACGCAAGTTCTACAACTAGAGAAGTAAAGAAGAAGCACACAGAGGCCCAGAACAAGCTGGTCCAACACTCACATGTGGTTTAAAAAAAAAATGGCAGAGATATCTTGGGGCTTCAGAGGTACCATGTGAGGAGCAAGGGATCCCAACCCCACACCACACCCTTCAGCCCAGGCTTCAAGTCCCAGGAAAAGAAATCCCCATAACTTTTGGCTATAACAAGTAGCAGGGGTTATGGTTGAGTGACACGGAGGCTGCAGGAGTCCCTGGCAGTTCCTCTTAAAGGGCTAGTGCACTGACTTACCTGGACTCACTCCCTCTGAGATCCAGCACAGTGACAGCAGCTTGAAAAAATCCAGGAACATATGGGGAGGAACTAAATTGTCTGGCATCAGGGAAACAACTCAGGGCAGCTTTCTTCCAGACAAAATGCTGGGACTTCCCTCAAAAGAGCTGACTGACTGGTGCTATATCTGAGTCTCCATAACCTGCCCCACACTATTCACCCCACCCTGATGATTCCCTGATATTACACCCAACCTAATTTGCAGTCCCACCCAAGCTGTTTACAGTGTTCTTTCCCATATGAATGGTCTGTTCTGGCTCAGGTTTTAGACTCTCCTAAAATCTCTCAAACAAGCAGCAGCAGGACTCAGTGTGCCCATGACTCTCAATAAGTGGCCGTAGGCCTGGTACTAGCAGCAGCTTGACAAGATTCACAACTTTGCCTCTTCTGGGCACCTATAAGCCCAACACAAGTATCAGGCATCAGCAGACCACTCTGTAGCTCCTGACAGATTGCCCCAGGCAGAGCTGAGGCATTGGCTAACTTTGTATCTCCTGAAAGGCCCTAGAGCCAGTGCACCCAGTGGACAGTTTCAGACAATGCCAGTTTACAAGGCTAACATATCCACAAATAGCACGCTCAAGGGAAAAGTGAATACTAAAGCCACTGAGGCAAGTCCTGCTCCATAGGGGTATCTCCTGCACAGCACCTCTTTTGCTGCAGTCACAGTTGGTCCTCCCAGCCAATTGAACTGGGGGTTGATTCCTCCCAGTGACACCAAGAGTAATTAAGACTCAACTTCAAGGGGACAGTGCATACAGCTTAAACAGGAGCATACCGAGAATGCCCATCTCAGGTGAGTGGAGAGGCTCAGCCATAGGACCCTACAGGACACCTACTACACAAGGACACTCTATCAATTCCAAGAGACATAGAAGCTCTACCTAATACATAGAAACAAACACATGGAAGTAGCTAAAGTGCAAAGACAAAGAAACATGAAACAAATGAAAGAACGGAAGATATCTCCAGAAAAATTACTAAATGAAATGAAAGCAAGCAAACTACTATATATAGAATTCAAAACAATGGTTATAAAGATGCTCAAGGAACTTAAGGAGAGCTTCAAAAAACTTAGTGAGAATTTCAAGGAAATTGGTGAGAAAATAAAAGACATGAAAAAGGACCAGTTAGAAAGTAAGGATACACTAACTAAAACAAAGAATAATTTACAAGGATTCAATAATAGAGGACACTGAGAATCAAATTAGTGGTTTTGAATATAAGGAAGCAAGAAAACACCCATACAGAAAAGAAAAAAGAATCCAAAAATATGAATAGAGTGTAAGGAGCCTCTGGGACAACTTCAAGGATACCAACATTCACATCATGGGGTGCCAGAAGGAAAAGAGTAGGAACAAGAAATTGAAAAAATGACAGAAAACTTCCCTACCTGGTTAAAGAAATAGACTTACAAGTCTAGGAAGCATAGAATCCCAAACAAGAGGAACCCAAATAGGCCCACACCAATGCACAGCATATTTAAAATGCCAAAGGTTAAAGACAAAGAGATAATCTTAAAAGCAGCAAGAGAAAACCAGTTAGTTACTTACAAGGGAGCACCAATATGATTGTCACCTGATTTCTCAATAGAAACTTTGTAGGCCAGAAGGAAGTGGCAAGAAATAGTCGAAGTGATGAAAAGCAAGGACCTACATCCAAGATTACTCTACAGAGCAACACTATCATTTAGAATTGAAGGTCAGATGAAGAGCAGCATTACATGAAATGTTAGAGTCTTCTTTAAGAAGAAGGGGGAAAAGATTAAAAATATGAACAATGAAATGGCAATAAATACATATCTTATCTAATAATAGAGTAATATGCAAATTAACCATCACTCCGTGACAAAAATGGCAGCCCCCATAGCCACAAGATGGTGGTGCCCAGTCCCCTCAGCCCTGCTGCTGGAGTGTCCGGCCTGTCCGCAGGAGCAGCAAGGCTGGATCTGCCTGCAGAAGGTGCATATCCAGCCTCCCAGCTCCATCACAACTTCAGTGTCTGGGTCTGTCAGCCCCCCAGGGGTTGGAGGGGACCAAGCAGTAAGGCTTGATTTGCCCCCAGACATGGCAGACAGAGCCTGGATTGCAGGGCATGGGGGCTTCCTTAATGCGATTGCAGCAGGGAAGCCCCAGGCCCAGCAGACAGAGACCGGACAGCAGGGCATGGAGGCTTTCTTAGCACGGCAGTGAGGGGAAGACCTCCAGACCCCACAGACAGAGCCAGGACAACAGGACATGGGACTTCCTTAGTGTGTTGGTGTCAACGAAGCCCCCAGGCCTGGCAGACAGAGCACACTGCAAGGCATTGGGGCTTCCTTCACACGGCGCATGGTGGAGGCAGGCAGAGAGTGGACATCAGGGGCATGGGGGCTTCATCTCCATGGCTGCAGCGAAACCCCCAGGTACCACAAAGAGCAGAGAACCATGGGGAGTGGGCCTGAGCCATCAGGAGGACATCCCCTGAGAGCTCCTGGATTGTAGAGGTTGCAGGTTGGGCTGAGAGACCCCCGTGCATGAATTTCATGCACTGGGCCTCTAGTCCTATATAATGAAAGGGTAATATGCAAATAGACCAAACAGTGGAATGACCAGTTGCTATGACCAGCACTGACCTCCAGGGGGCAGACACTCAAAGCAGGAGCTGCCCCCTGGTGGTCAATGTGCTTCCACAAGGGGAGCACCACTCAACCAGAAGCCAGGCTCACAGCTGGCAAGCACAGCAGTGGTGGGGGGAGCCTCTCCCACCTCTGTGGCAGCACTAGGGATAACCAACTGATGACTTAGGCCCACTCCCAAGGGCTTCTGGACTGTGAGAGTGTTCAGGCCAGGCTGAGGGACACCCCCCAGCCCCAACTTGAGTGCACAGATTTTGTGCACCAAGCTTCTAGCTAGTCTATCAATAATTGAAAATAAAAATAAACAAAGAATCTAATGAACAGAATAAACTGATTAATAAAATAGAACCAGAGGCATGGAAACATGGAACAAACTGACAAATCTCAGAGGGAAAGAGAAGAAGGAATAGGGAAGAGATCAACCAAAGATCATACATGCATGCTACTAGCCCTGCACACAAATCTGTGCACCAGTAACTCGCTGCCACCCTCCTGTAGCTCCCCCCACCCTCTCCACTCCCTATCCCCCCTCATGGCTTGCTGCCCTGCCCCCTCCTATAGCTCTCTGCCGCCTGCTTATAGCTCACTCTCCCACCCTCCTGCTGACCCATGATCTGGTCGTTACATGGTCAGTCATTACACTTCACAGTGTAAGGACCATTTGCATACTATGTCTTTATTGTATAGGTTATGCATTGCCCATGGACACAGACAATAGGGTGGTGAAGGCCTGTGGTGGGGCAGGATCTGGGTGGAGGAGGGTTATGTGGGGGGAGGGTTGGGGGACATCTGTAATACTCTCAATGATAAATATATTTTTTTTTAAAAGCAATGTGAAGAGAAAAATATTTTTAAAGAGAAAAAATATTTATGTGCAAATGTTTTATGAATGTATCACTTGCTAAATGATTAAAAGAGACACATTAACAAATTCTTCATTAGCTGTGGAATTTGAATTATCAAGGACTATTCAATTCATAAAATTAAGATAAAACGAACTAAAAGAGTCCTTTTCTAGAAATAGCAGATGTGGGAAATCTCCATTAAGACATAAACTAGGATGACAAAGAATTCTTTAGGGAATATAGCCTCTTGCTCTGATCTCCTCCCCTCCGCTTCCTCCCCCGCCCCCTCACACACACACACACACACACACACACACACACACACACACAAAACAAGTTAAAACACGAGAGTTTCAATCTTGTCAAGGAAATATGGAAGGGTGTATTTCATTAAGGGGAAAATATAACATTTTTATGGGTGAGTAAAATACGTGGTGAGTGAGGTGATTCTTATTAACTTACCCATCATTGTTAACATCTGATACTGCAACTGTATATCCAAAATAAGATGCCATCTGCAAAGGACAAAACATAAGATGACATATTTTGTGTTCAAAGTCATTTTTACAGTCATGTCTCAATTTTCCCTGAAATATTAATCTCATTGCAGCACATTTTTACATTTAAATTCATAGACTCTTGAATACAGACAGTCTTGGAGTCATCTAACTTAACCCCTGACCCAATGTATAATTTCCCCCTCTATTCCCCTGACTTCCACTTGGACACCCTGAGAAGATGCTTAACAATCAGCCCATTCAATTTGTGGACTCAGTTACTAGAATGTTCTTTACTAAAATTGACCATTCTGTAACTTCTAATCCATAAGTTCTACAGCTTTGAACCTCACAGAATAAATACAATTCCACTGCTTTATGAAATCTCATATGGAAATATTTTTAGCTGGAACACCATCCTGGCCCTTTCTTCCTAGAGTTACTACATGTGACACCAAAGAGAAGGTGATAACCCAAGATCACACTGACACTCCTCTTAAATAGGATTTACACTCTCTGCTTTGGCCCCTTTACTTCATTGAAGAATAAAAGGGGATTTAAATTGGGGAAAACTGCATTTCAGTATCAATTCATATCGAGTTTATTGTCTAGTAAGGTTCCTACGTCTTTTATGAATGTAACCAGTGTGCCACAATCTCCACATGTTCAAGCTCTTAAGTTTTTGTTTCTCAACCTATGCTTTCAAGATTTATAACCTTTTCAGATTTGGCCCATTGTTTCAGCTTTCCAGGATTTTTTTTGTTTCCATATCCTGCCATCCAGTGCTTCAGCCGAATTAGCTTCCCATCAGCATACAGCCCACTAAATGTTGGCTGTGCTCCACATCAGGCGAAGATGTTGGTCTGTGTTGTTCACCCTTCTGTCCACAATGCCTGACCAGGATTAACTCAAGGCAGGTGCCAGGTGGAAGATACTCTTCGCAAAAAGAATGAATTCAGGAGTGAACAAGTGTCACGGCAATTCAATTCTCCCACCTCTTTTCTCTACTCCAAATGCAGTAACATTCTTATTCTTGGTATAGCATTGTGTAGCTTTCACCCAGAGAAATTTCATCACTTAGGTTCTCAGGTTCAAGATTGCAAAACTAGGTGGTATTAAGGATAAGTTATAGAAAGGCCAAATTTAATAATGTTTAAGGAGCTTATAATGTAAAACGAATCTGGGCATAGGAAAAGACTTGCCAGATTTTCACTAAACCATTATCACTACTTGGGAATAGTTGTTTAAATTAATAAATCAGCCAACTTCACTATCATCTCCACCTTATTTCTCCACATTTACCACAGGAGTATCATGAGAGCTATCATTAAATGCTTTGTTGAAAATTGCAGAGTAATGGATAAACTACAGCCACAATTTTTGAGGGGAGATGACAAAAATGCTCTGTGTTCACTGAAAAAATCTCAGGATCACTAACCCTGGCCAATACAGTGGGACATATGAGAAGCCTCAGTCTTCTCAGATGGAATATGGGAGCCCAGACACTCTATACAACCAGGGCCGCAGTATAACAGGGTTGCTCTCAAATCCCAGTAGTTAGTGCCATTTTGGCTTTTAGAGCCATAAGTTTTATATAACTTATCACTGTCTGAAATTATAATGGGCATTTATTAATTTGTTAATTGTCATCTTTCTCAACTGCCACCCTGATACTGCTGCACGAGAGTTGGATTCTTATCTGTCAGATGCGTGGTTATATATTAACAGTGCCTGGAACAGCTTTCGGAACATAGTAGGTGCTCAGAAAATATTTTATAAAAGAATAAATTATATAAATATTACTACATGCTATTAGAACCAAGTAACATTACTTTATATTAAAATGTCTTTACAGCCCTAACCAGTTTGATTCAATGGATAGAACATTGGCCTGCAGACTGAAAGGTCCCAGGTTCTATTCTGATCAAAGGCATATACCTGGGTTGCAGGCACATCCCCAGTAGGAGGTATGCAGGAGGCAGCTGATCAATGTTTTTCACTCATTGATGTTTCTAACTATTTTTCTCCCTTCCTTTCTGTAAAAAATCAATAAAATATATTAAATTTTTTAAAAAACTAAAATGTCTTTACCTGTTCACCAGTGAAATTCTGGATAAAGGTCATATCTGTAGAGTTAATGATTGAAACCTGAAAGCATTGAAATTAGATAGGTTACATCACTTGATATAGAATTTGAGAGAAAAATTAATTTTAACAAATCATTTTTTGAAAAGAGTGATAAATGTTTAGCTATTTGTAAAATTAAAATGTAAACTCATAAGAATGATCTTTTAAAAATCCTATTGAACTTTTTGTTTATGGTTAAGTCTAGGGATCCTTTCAGACAAAATACATGCTTATCACTCTGAAGTAGAGAAATAAAATTTGAATTCAAGCCTGCTGAGAAAAATCAATCTCATGGTCAGTTAACTGATCTAACCAGGATTTTTGTATAGATTGATTTTTTTTGTATAGCTTCATTTTGTATAGATTCATGTTATTATGAGAAAATATATTATTCATGAAGCAAATTATTCCTTTTCATTCTATTCAGCTAACTCCAAATCTAGAAATATTAAAAGTGTACTAGACTTCTAAAAATCAAACACTATTTAAAATATTTTTATTTAAAAAGATTTTCCTTTTCTAAGGTCTGTTTATTTCCTTTTCCTATTTTGGGAGCAACTAGTTATAATGGATTTGAATAGTATCTCTCCAAAATCCATGTTGCCAATTGTAAGTAGGGTCTTTGTAGATTCAATATGTTAAGGATCTTGAGAAAAAATTATCCTGGATTTAGGGTAGGCCCTATATCTAATGCCTGTAGTCCTTATAGGAAAAGGACTAGATATGCACAGATACAGATAGAAGAAAGGTGTGAGATAACTATTGATTTTACTATTTCCACCATAGGAGATCTATTAAAATGTTGGTCATATCAACAGTGGGGTCCTCTTATATTATTTCTAGATTATGCACAGGATCTGGCTGCCTTCATAGGTCAGTGACCTGTGCCCATCCTTGCACTATTGCCCAACCATCACTGTCCTGAAACTCTTAACACTTTTGAACAAGGGGCCCTGCATTTTCTTTCACTGGGTCCCACCATTTATGTGGCTGGTCTTGCAGTCAGATCAGAAAAAAAAAAAAAAAGAACTAGCCTCCCTTTTAATTAGCAAACAAGTACAACTTAATAAGGGCTTGCTGTATTAAGGGCATTTTAAAGGAGTTAAAAGTTGTATGAAACAAAACATGACTGTGCATACATAAGAAAATATCCTGTAATGAATCATTAGTACTCACATATCCAAAATTCTGTGCTCCTCTTGGAATTCCAGCAACCAATTCTGGTGACAAAAACGGTCATTTAGAAGGTAAGTTACCTATTCCCACTTCACAGCTACACAACAAATCAGTTAAAGATAGTTTTTAAATGAGTACATCATGCAGAGAGCTGGGAGTTTGTAGTCATACTCTTTGCATGCATTAGATTTTGTTTCTGCTGCAGACAATAGAAAACAGAAGTCCAAAGCTGTGCTTTGAGATTTAACCGTCTCTGTCACCAGCCTCCATGTTTCTGCCTCCAGACCATAAGCCTGGCTTCTCTCAGGTCTGCGTGTGATATCTGGGTTAAACCTCTGACCCTGACTTCTCTAGCTTTCACAGCAGTGACAACTTGGTACTATTGTAAAAAGTTGACAGTTCCTGTCACACTAAAATGTTAAAATGATTTGGGTTTTTGAACATGATAGGAGTCTGTCCCTTGGAGCTGTTTGTTGGCAGAAGAATTAGGGGCCAACCTGCCAGCCAAGAAAGAAAGGTTCAATGGTATATACAGGAAACAACTCTGGCCGAAAGCAGGCAGGATGCCAAGGCACACAGATCTGGCTGTTGCAGAAAGAAATGGTTTTGGTTCTTTGCACTGTCATATACTTGGGATGAGTCATTGAGACTTTTTTTTGTTCACTCCCCTACAATAGGTGCAAGTTAGAATCTCTGATTATCAAAGATCTTTGCAGCTCTAATTTCTATAAATCAAACTATTATTTGATTAATTGGAGGTCATGCTGTTAGCATTAATAGAGGAGATTAATTGGGGCTAGATGTTGGACTTTTCAGTAGTATATTAACTCATTTAATCAATAAATATTTATAGGCACACATTGAATACAGTGTGAACAAAACACAAAATCCCCTGCTCTCATGGAGCTAATAACCTAGTTGGAAGAGGCCATCAATTTAAGTAATAGAGTTAATTAAAAGGTATGTTAGAAGCAGAAGAGTACAGCGGAGAAAACTAAACTGCATTGGTACGGGAAGTGCAGTGTTTGGAGGAGGAAGGACTTGTGGTGTATTAGGTTAGTCAGGGAATGACTTAAAAGGTGGCACTTGTGCAAAGACTGAAGAAAGTGGGGAAGTAAATAAAGAAATCTGGCAGAACTATGTTCTAATCAGAGGGAAGAAGTGCAAAGGTCCTGAGGTACAGGTGTGTCTGGATATTCAGAGGAAAGCAAAGAGGCCATGGTGGCTGGAGTAGAAGGAGAGAAGGGTAAAGGGATAGGAGATGAAATCAAAGCAATTAGTGGTTTCATGATTAAGGTTTTTTAGGTCATTGTGAAAATTTGGATTTTACCCTCAATTATTCAGAACATCATTGTAAGCAAAGTTACAGTCTGATTTCTGTTTCTACAGGGCCACTTTGGCTTCTGGGTTCAGGGAAGATTCCAGGAGGGCAAAGGGGTATGCAGGGAGGCCATCTAGGCAGCTACTGCTGATACTCTAGTTGTAAGAGGCCATCAATTTAAAAAATAGAGGGATTTTTTATTATTATTATGTCAGTGGATCAGAGTAGATACTGAGAAGGAGGTGAGAAGTGGTCAGATTCTGGTCTTAATTTGAGAGTTTAGTTAACAGGATTTGGTCATGGTTAAGGGGTGTGAAAGAAAGAACACAGTTCATGGCTGACTTCACGGAATCTTGTTTGAGCACCTGGGAGGTTAGCATTGCCACTTACTGAAATGGAGATGATGGAGGGGAGAGCACATCAGTGGGGAAGGTCAGGAGTTCCGTTCTGAGCACATTAAGTTTAGGACAGCTATTAAGATAGAGATGTTGAGTGTTGGACACGAACTTGGAATTCAGTGTACGCTGGAGAATTGACATGGGATGAGATGACTAGAGAGAGTTCAATGAGTAAAAGAGTTGCAGTATTTAAACCTAGGTCATGTATTTAGATGAGGTGGGGAAATTAGAGGGCAATCAGGAAGAGATAGAGAAGAAGCTGCCACTGTCTGAGAAGCCAAGGAAAGAAATGAGGAGGGAGAGATTAACTCTATCAAATGCTCCTGACAGTCACCAAGAGCATGGCTTTTGACTAAGTTATTTAATCATCTATATTTTTAACCATAACATAGGACCACTGGGCTAATACTTCATTGCTTAACTAGATTGCAGAAAGATTGACATTCATTTGTATGCAATTCTTCAAGACTTAAAAATCTATGTATTTGTTGTTGTTGTTTTTCTACAAAATTTCACATGCATTCTGGGATTCCATTTATATACATTTTGTGTAAGAAAGAAAATTACCTCATAAAAGGTATTTTGGGGTCATTTTTACCTTTATCCCAGGTTTCCTAAGTAACTTACAGTCCACAATGTCTCTCACCTTGCTGAGCATCTCCTGTAAATTCCCCAGCAGCAACTGAATATCCTGTTTTAAAGAAAACAAAAACAAAAATGAATAATTACATGTTCAAAGCTTTATAAATAAATGAGCTATATATCTATTGGGTCGGCAGCTAAGTAATTGCGGATTTTTAAAAGAAAATCAAAGACAATTTTTTCATGGAACTAAATAACTTTATTTTGTAATGTATTGCCCATTTTGATCAATGACCTTTTGCCATCTTTCAGGCAGCATCATAATCCCACGTTCAAAAAACTTCTGGTTTTTATTAGCAAAAAACTGAATCAGGTACGATTTGACATCATCATCATTATTGAAATTTTTACCATTCAAGGAGTTTTGTAAAGATCGAAACAAAAAGTAATCAGATGGTGCAAGGTCAGGACTATATGGTGGATGTGGCAAAACATCCCAACCAAGCTCCATTAATTTTTGCCGAGTGACCAAAGATGTGTGTGGCCTTGCATTGTCATGATGGAATACAACACCTTTTCGATTTGTCAATTCGGGCCGCTTTTCTTCAACTGCATTGTTTAATTTCGTTAGTTGTTCAATGTAGACATCAGAATTGATCGTTCCGTTGGGTGGTAAGAGTTCAAAGTAGACAATTCCTTTGTAATCCCACCAAACTGATAACAAAACCTTCTTTTGATGAATATCAGCTTTTGATGTTGTTTGAGTTGGTTCACTTGACCTGCTCCACGATCTTTTCCGCTTGATATTGTTGTAAACAACCCATTTTTCATCGCCAGTTATCAGTCGTTTTAAAAATGGATCATTTTCATTACGTTTCTTTAGCAAATCGCAGCTTCTAATGCGTTGCATTAACTGTGATTCTTTCAGTTCGTGAGGAACCCATGTATCGAGTTTTTGAACATAGCCAAGTTGTTTTAAGTGATTTTCAATGCATGTATGTGATACATGAAGCTTCTCTGCAATCTCACGTGTTGTACTGTGACAGTCCGAATTGATTATTGCTTTGATTAGGGCGTCATCAACTTCAACTGGACGACCAGGCGTTTTTCATCTTTGAGTGAAAAATCACTAGAACGAAATTTGGCAAACCAATTTTGACACTGCCGTTCTTTTAAGGCTTCGTCACCATAAACAGCACATAACTTTTTATGAGCTTGCAATGCGTTTTTCCCTTTGCGGAAATAAAAAAGCAAAATATGAAAAAAATGTTCCTTTTGATTTTCCATTTTTCAACGAACACCAAACAAAAACTACAAAACAGATAAAAAAAACTTTTTTTACTGATTAACAGCTGAATAGCCAACTATCAAATAACAAAATGTGTTTTACATTTGTACTACGTCTGCAAACCTAAAAATTCAACTGAAGCCATATATGTGTGAAACCCGCAAGTACTTAGTTGCCGACCCAATAGAAAAAAATGAAAGGTCTTCTGCTTTGTACAGAAATCTCAGCAAATAATGTAGCATAAAAGATTAAAGTTCTATAAAAGGAAAAATTAATCACACCAATATGAACACTTTGTGCTAAATCCTGGAAGCATAATATTTCTGACTGTGGCAACAGAGTCTGAGATCACTTTTTAAAGCAGGAGTGCGTCATAACCCACCTTGAAGTATCAATGGTGACCAGTGCATTTTAGTTACTGATTCATCATGATCAGACATGTCACTCAGAAAGGTATGGCTTGTGCTCAGGTTTTGCTACTTCTGATCATCACCAAGGTCTATTTTCTAACTTATGTAATAATGGTTTTCCATAAATTTCACTTAACTCTAAAGTGAGGTACGATCACAAAACGTAACTATTTTTTAAATGCATTGATCAATCAAAATGCCTATTAGCATACCACAGGTGGGAAACCATAGTGGTGAAGTGGCATTGTGTGGTTTGCACATGATGGATTTTCATTCTAGCAACTGGGAAGTCTCTTGCTGCTGTAGAAACTGGAAAGGCCACTGTCATGTTGCCTGCATCGTAGTCCTGGGCAGCCCCACCAATACACGGTCCTATTACTGGCAGCATGTTTTATGTGCCAGAGGCTATCACAGAGCCTATAAAATAGCTGTCAAATCATGTAGGTTATACATCATGGCTGAATCCAAGGAAAGGAAAGTTAAGAGTCCATCTAAGCTAATAAGAAAAGAAAGCATTTATAAGATGCCAACATAATATCAGGTAACTGAGGAATAAACTGTCCACACATTTAATATGTTTGTCTTTTGAATTATCTCACCGAGGTAACTATCATCGTTGGAAGTTGGGGCCACTTGCGTCTGTTTTTCTCGAGCCAGTTTCCTTAGAATATCCTTGAATGAGTAATTTTCAATGATGTCTGCAATATTGGCTGTGATCACCTGACCTGCATTCAAACAAATTATTACATTAACTGCATGTCTGAACCTCTGAACAACACTCTCCTTTAAAAGTGATCATGACATTGCTTGCATTTTCAATGATAGATTTTCTTCCAGCCACCAGAACTGCAAGTTGAAGTTGGGAGAGCTTTCCATTCTAATGGAAGAACCAAGGATGAACTAGACATTTTATGTGTCTCCCTTCACCATGCAGAGCCCCCTGCCTTCAAATGACAAGCATATCTCAGAGTGAAGACATCTGTAGGCAAATTTCATGTGATTGAACTTTTATTCTAGGACATTCTACGTAGAAAAACATGATCCAGCTATGATACCATCTAGCCAAGTTATAACTTCTTACTCGTGGGGAAACTGAGATCTAAAGAGCTTCAGTGCATTCGCTAAGGTCTTTGGCATTACAACCAAGGTCTCCTTTGGCATTCTTTCTAATTAGACCTTTTTTGTTCTCACATAATACAGATGGTTTAAATCTAAATCATTTAATTAAAAATTGTGAAACATAGCTTTGTCAAAGGGAAAAATTACAAAATCTTTGAGCCATTTACTTTGTATGCTAAAATGTACTCATGGAGCATAATATTATGAAAGTGAGAAATAGCTAGGTATATAGTGAGATCCAGAATTTTAGCAAAAAGAGGAATCCATGGCCACCAACATTGATATGATCAGAACTTTGGTTAATCTCTCTCATATAAAGCCACTATCAGAAGTCTTAAAATAAGCTTGTGTTGGGATGAACAGAAGTCAAAAAAGATGGCCAGCAATTTCCCACTACAATTTTCATGCCTTCCGATATCTATTATGGACATCTAAGGAAAATGTGTGATCTCATGCTCTTTGGGAGGAAAATAGAGGAATGCTTTCAAGAAACTAACATTTAATATTAATGTTAAAGCCAAGTTATTCTTTGAGAACTCACACATAATTCCCACAGTCTTGCTTAATGTCCAAAAATAATAAAACTGTCAACGTAGGCCATAAATATATCCAAATAACTGTGCCTAAAATGACTGTTCATTTATTAAAACAATGTATTTACACATGGGTTTCTGAACAATGTCTGTTGAATTTGCCAATTTTCTCTAGGTTAATAAATAAAGCTAAATAACCACTTCTGCCTTTTCTTGTTTCCTCTAGCTGCTTCTATTATATAAACATTACAATCTTAAAACTGAATACAATTTTAAATTATCTGTTTCAGAGAAATGCTTCTATACATCCTTGATATGACTAATTTTTGGCAAATCATCTGTATCAGGCATTTTCCAATTTAAGGAAAAAATTAAATTAATCAAGTGAATTACAAGGCAATCTTTTTAAATACAATTTTAATTTTATATCCATCCACTGTATAAATTATATTGTTTTTCATTTGCAAAATAATTTTTCAAGGCTGAAATGTTAATTATTTGATTTCATAGTTGTATATGTGTGAATTAAGCTTAACAGTAACTTCATATAAACTTTTATAATAAATTCATCTCTCTTATACCTTTCCCATTGCTTTTTAAACATGATCAGGTCTCTTGCAATTAAAAAAAATACCTTCAGTCAATTATTCATTTTTCTCATATTTTACTCTATCTTTATATTAAACTTTACAGCCAAAATTCAGTGTATATTCTCTATAACCTCTCATTAGGCATCCTGTCCACAGCCATGGCTTCAGTTATCACCTTATAAAAGTTTGTTGGGTTATTTTAGCTATATGGGGTTGGCTAAATAGGTTAGTGTGGACCAAATGTCTTCATGGACCAGACATTTTGGACCAAACCAAATATCCTGCAAGACCATTTTCACACATTCCCTCCTCTCTTCATCTAGTCACTTCCCACTCAGGGTTCAGATCTCAGTTCAGGATTGTCTGCTTCCAAATTAATTAACCTGTGAGTCAGAGGGCCTTAGCCAGGTAGCTCAGATGGTTAGAGCATTGCCCTGATATGCCAAGGTTGTAGATTTGGTCCCCAGTTGGAATACTTATCAAAAATCAACCAGGCTAGGCCTGTGTAGCTCCAAGAGGTTGCTGGTTCAATTCCCAGTCAGTGCATGGTCAGGGCACATGCCGGCTTGACCCCGCATAGGATATCTCTCTCTCTCTCTCTCTCTCTCTCTCTCTCTCTCTCTCTCTCTCTCTCTCTCTCTCTCTCTCTCTCTCTCTCTCTCTCTCTCTCTCTCTCTCTCTCTCTCTCTCTCTCTCTCTCTCTCTCTCTCTCTCTCTCTCTCTCTCTCGATAAATAAATTTAAAAATATTAACAATCAGAGTAACTCATCCCCTCTGTGCAGATGCTATCCTGCACCTGAATTCAGGTTTCCCTATTAAGCAGAACGCAGGTTGTAGTCCAGCTCCCTGCCAGCCAGTGTTCAGAGGACGTAACACACCTACATACAGCTAGCCTGGAGGAGCCTCCTAACCCTCATGCCATCATCTTGACATACCCTTCCTTCACAGAGAGTAGCATACCTGGGGTTTCTTAATGCCTGTATGAATATTCCTTTAATGCCTTTGTCTTTCCCCAGGTCGTAGCTTCTGTGAGGGCAGGAACAATGTCTGATTTTACTCATTGTTTTGTCCCAAAGCCTGGCATAGCCTCAATAAATAGTTGGTGAATAAATGAATTAAGTTGCAACAGTGTAACAAACTACAAACTGAAATATTTCACTGAGTTGAGAAACTATGAACATAAATATGAAATTAGCATAATAAAAAGTCAACGTTTGATGTTCCTCGGCTTCATCCGCTTGTTAGTAACAACAAACAGGCACGTCTTCTCCGCTGACAGGACATACCTTGCCAGTAAAAACTCCCAGGTCCTCCCACTATGAGGTCTCCATTCTATAAAACAGAAACAGCAATAATTGGAAAAGAAAAACAGATTTTTTTTAAGGGTGATAAATCACTGTTAATAAGCTTTGTTCTAATAATTTCTTGGACATAAAAAAAATTTTTTTAAGAGGCTTTTATATCTGAGTCATATGGGTCATTTTATTTTCCATTTTTGCTTTCAATTATTTAGTGTGCTATATTATATACTTTTAATTTGACTTAACTAAATGAGCTGAATTCTCTCCCTTGAGAATATATAATTTCAGTTATTTGGCACTGCCTCAGGTAAGCAAATTATCTACATATTTATGTACAATTAGCAGACATGGCCTTTTGAGCCTTGGCAATAAAATGAAAATTCAGTTTCTATTTATCTCAAGGCCACAGTAATGCCTAATTTTTCCATACACTTGCAAACCCTCCTTTCACAACAGAGAGAGCAAAATCCCCAAACTAGCAAATGCAGATTTTCTCCCTTATTTACAACCCCACCTTCTATCCTCTGCACCCGTAACTTTTAGTGGGAAAGCAAAAAAGAGATATTGATAAAAATTTATACTATTTTTAAAACCATGGAATATTTGCCTCCTATATTCTCACTCGGCAACTGTTTTTAATTCGGTGAGAGAATTATGTGAATTTTAACACATGTTAAACCAATTACAGTGAAAAAATAAAATAATTTATAGATTCTTGTTAACTTTTCAGAAGCACATTTCTCTATTGAGTTTTTGAGATTTATTTTTCATTTAAAAATGATAACCTCAAGGAGTAGGAAGAAAGACTGTTATTTTTCATCATATGTACTTTTGTACAATTTTAATAGGTTGTCATGTGCATAGATTACTTTAATTGAAATAAAAAGTAAACAATAAAAATTAAAGTTGTCAAAAGAAGCTAAATACAGTTTCTTTTGGTGGTGATGGTTTCTGGGTTGGGAGTGGGAGTGAGAGGCAGAGGTAAAATAAAAATCAAACAGATAAGGTAAAAATTACAAGCTAAAAGACCAAAGAAATTCACCTTATAAAAATCCAGACTAAATCCTGCTTGGCAGTAACCCTGGCCTTCAGGATCAGCATTACCTAGAATAATCAAAATATGCTTTAATAAGCAATTCAGGATATTCTGTTGCTTTTTCTATAGGCTTCTAAAAGCAAAATTGTCCATATGTGGTTTATATTTATTTCTAAATTCATTCCAAGTAATTTGTTAAACATATTTCAACCTGATTTCCTGTCCCAAATACCATTGTGATTCTAGACTAATATCCACAGGAATAATGTTCCTTGGAGTTATTATATTGGATTTTAGAACCCATGTTTGTTTGAAGAAATAAAATCTCCATCTCTCAACTACTTTCCAAGCAGCAGTAATGTGTTTCTGGGTTGCCCACATGTTCCTAGTGAAGCTGGACATGTCATTCCTAAAGGCAATGTCCTCAGAAGGGAGAGCTGAGTGTGGTCACCTGGGTAGATGCTTTCTGCTAGGGTCACCAATCAGATTTCAATTTTGATCATCTCTAACAGGAAATTAACTTTGAAATATTCTATTGTCATTAGTAAAGTCAATTTGGAAATTGTGTTTCTGGTTACAATGAATCTCACATGAACACTGCAATGCTAGTGTTCACATAGAGAAAACTCTCTAGTAATGGCTTATTTTGTACTCTATCCAATTTACTAACTGAATGTCCAATAGGATCTTATAGAGTGGCCAACATGTGGATTCCCAAGATATTGTTATAAAAAATCTGTAGGACATTTGGATCAGGAATTTATTCCTTGTCACTTATACTTTAAAAGAGTTCCCTACAATGTCTAAAGTGCTGAAATTAAAACCAAAATGTAGTTCAGTTGGGATGATCTTAATAATAATATGGTTGAATAGGAATATGTAAATAATATTACTTCTCTCTTATCAAGGACTAGAGGCCTGGGGCACGAAATTTGTGCACAGGGGTGGGAGTAGGGGTCCTTAAGCCCAGTCTGCACACTCTCCATTCTGGGACCCCGTGAGGGTGTCCAGCTGCAGTAGAGTGAATATACTGGGAAGTTGGACAACCCTCTCACAATCCAGGACTGCTGGCTCCCAATTGATCACCTGCCTGCCTTCCTGATTGCCCCTAACTACTTCTGCCTGCCAGCCTGATCACCCCTAACCACTCCCCTGCCAGCCTGATTGATGCCTAACTGCTCCCCTGCCAGTGCAATTGCCCCTAACTGCCCTCCCCTGCAGGCCTGGGTCCCGCCCCCCCTCCAACTTCCCTCCTCTGCTGGCCTGGTCATCCCTAACTGCTCTCTCCTGCAGGCTTGATTGCCCCCAACTGCCCTCCCCTGCTAGTCTGATGATCCACAACTGCCCTTCCTTGCAGGCCTGGTCCCTCTCAACTGTCCTCCCCTGCTGAACATCTTGTGGTGGCCATCTTGCGTCCACATGGGGTCAGCCATCTTCTGTGCTGGAATGACAGTCAATTTGCATATTATTCTTTTATTAGATAGCATATACCTGAATGGAAACTAAAATAAGCAGGCAGGAAAGGAAATGCACACCATCACAGGATAAATGTATAGGTTAGGCATATGCATCTTGCAGAAACTTTTAAAAATGGATTTGGTCTTCCCAGCTCTTCCTAGAATGTTTTAGGTTTTGTTTTGGGTTTCTTTTGTCATTACTTAGCTAATTTTAGATTGTCATCATCCATTCTTTCCAGATGCTGCTTTTATATTTTAAAATAGTTTTCTACCTCATACATTGTAGATTTTTTATAAGATCTGTTTTAAATTCAAATGTCAATTAATGCTTTGTGTATTTTTAAGCTGTCTTTTTTAAGCTTTATTAAGGTATACTCAATATACAAAAAAAGTATATATTCTGATGTATACAGCTTGGTGAGTTTGGACATATGCATATATCCATGATACCACCAGCGCAGTCAAGGAAATAACATATCCGTCACTTTCTAAAGAATTGTGTCCCTTGCTTTTTGTTGTTATTTTTCTGTGTGTGTGGTAAAAACAGTTGACATGAGTTTACTCTCTTAACAAATTTTTAAATTTTCTTTTTTAAATATTTTTTTAATTTTTCAATTACAATTGACATGCCATATTATATTAGTTTCAGGTGTACACCCCAGTGGTTAGACATTGTATAACTTGCTATGTGATCATCCCAATAAATCTCATACTTGTCTGACACTGTACATAGTTCTTAGAATATTAACTGTATTCCCTATGCTGTACTTTACATTCCCATGAATATTTAAAACAACAAATTAGTACTTCTTAAACCCTTCATCTTTTTCACCCATCCTTCCCAAATCCTTTCTATCTGGAAACCATAAAAATATTTTCTTTATCTGTGATTTGTTTCTGTACTGCTTATTCCTTTATTTTGTTTTTTAGATTGTTGTATTTATTGGCATATTTTTATTCTTTTTTCTTCTTCTTCTTAAAGACTACCTTCAACATTTCATGTAATACTATTTTGGTGGTGATGAACTCCTTTAGCTTTTTTGTATCTGGGAAACTATATGTTCTTCAATCCTAGATGATAGCTTTGCTAGGTAGAGTAATCTTGGTTGTAGGTCCTTGCTTTTCATCTCTTTGAATATTTCTTGCCAATTCCTTCTGGCCTGAAAAGTTTCTGTTGAGAAATCAGCTGACATTCTTATGGGAGCTTCTTTGTAGGTAACTAACTGCTTTTCTCTTGCTGCTTTTAAGATTCCCTCTTTGATTTTAACCTTTTGCATCTTAATCATGATGTGTGTTTTTGTGGGCCTCTTTGGGTTCTTCTTGTTTGGGACTCTCTGTACATCCTGTAGTTATATGTCTATTTCTTTCACCAAGTTAGTGAAGCTTTCTGTCATTATTTCTTCAAATAGGTTTTCAATTCCTTGCTCTTCCTCTTTTCCTTCTAGTACCCCCATGAAGTGAATATTTGTACACCTGAAGTTGTCCCAGAGGCTCTATATGCTATCTTCATTTTTTTTTTAATTCTTTTTTTCTTTTTTCTGGTCTGATTGGGGTTTGTTTTGTTTTGTTTTGCTTTGCTTTGCTTTTTTATATTCCAAATCACTTATTTGATTCTCAGCTTCATCCACTCTACTGCTGATTCCCTGTAAATTATTCTTTATTTCAGTTAGTGTATCCTTCATTTCTCACTAGTTCTTTTCTGTGGTTTTCATGCCCAATTATATGCTGTTTAAGTTTTTACTAAGTATATCTACTCTTCCCCTAAGTTCACTGAGCATTCTTATAACCAGTGAACTCTGCATCCAGTAGATTGCTTATTTCCATTTTGTTTAGTTCTTCTTCTGAATTGTTGTTCTGTTATTTTATTTGGGCCATGTTTCTTTGTCTTCTCATTTTGCCAGCCTCCCTGTGTATTTATGTATTAGAATGAACTGATACATCTTTTGGGCTTGGTAGAATGGCCTAATATAGGAGGTGTCCTATAGGATACAGTGTCACAGCCTCACTATTCACTAAGCTGGGCACTCAGGTATGTCCTTCCCCTCCTCTCTGTGGGCTATGTGCATTCTCCTGTTGTAATTGAGCTTTGACTGCTGATGGTATCTCAATGGGGGGGAGGATTTACCATCAGGCCAGTCAGCTGCAAGGACTGATTGTGATCAACACAGAGGATCAGCTGTGCAGGGGCCCATCCCACAAGCAAGACTCACTTCAGCAGGACTCTGGTCCCACCGAGTCCACCTCTTAAATATGTCACTTGTGGAGGTGGTTGGGTGCTGTTTCAACATGGTCTGAAGCTGTCCACTGGGTATTCTTGCTCTAGGGAGGTACAGGCCATGATCACCCACTGCCTCTGTTCTGCCCAGGGCCACCCTGCATGAACTACAAAGCCATCTGCAGATGGCTGCTACTTGTACTGGCCTTTGAGGTGCCTAAAAGGGGCCAAGCTGTGAACCAAGTCTTCCCTTAGTGCCAGGCTTAGAGCCACTTAGTGAGAGGTATGGGGCATGCTAGAGCCAGATGCTGCTTGTTTGAGAGATTTTAGAAAAATCTAAAGCAGCAGTCTCCAATCTTTTGGACTTCATGGACCACCAGTGGTCCATGGACCACCAATTGGTGACCACTGGTATAAATAAAGCATGAGGCAAGAAAGGCTATTCGTATGAAAAGCTCTGGAAACAGCCTTAGGTGAGTCCACAAATTCTTGGAAGTGGGGGGGGGGGGTCGTGGAAAGGGCAGTCTCAGGGAATCATAGGTGGGGGCAGTGATGGCCTAGTTGATATGCTGCCCATCTGCTGGCTCTATGGAGGAAGGTTTCAGAAAAGGAAAAATGGCCTCTCTCAGCACTTCTGTCTAAGAAAAAGATGCTACTCTACTTCCTCCCCATATTTCCCTGGTGCCTTTCAAGCTGCTGTCCCAGCACTGGAGCTCAGAGGAAATGAGTCTGTGTGCAGGCCCATTAAGAGGAACTGCCTGGGGCTCTAGCAGCTCTCCATCTCAGCAACAATTCCTGCTGATTTTCACAGCTAGTTATAGGGACTTCTCTTCCTGGCACTGGAACCCTGGCCTGGGAAGAGGGGCTGGGACCAGCTCACATCTCTGCCCTTGCTACTAAGCTAGATTTCAGGCACTTCTAAATGATGGTTGTTCTATAATTTAGTTTTAATTTTGATGTTGTTTTGGGAGGATGTGAATACTGCATTTACCTACTCTGCCATCTTGATCCTACCCTCTTAACAATTTTTTTTAATTTTATATTGATTTTTAGAGAGAGGGGGAGAGGGAAAGAGATAAACATCAATGTGAGAGTGAAACATTGATCAGCTATCTCCCACATGCCCTCCACCAGGGTTCAAGCCCACAACTTGAATGTGTACCCCAACTAGTAATCCAACTGGCAATTTTTTGGTACATGGAACAATGCCCAACCAACTAAGCCACAACAGCCAGAGCTCTTAACAAATTTTTAAGTGCATGTCACTTTACAATGTATTTTAACAAAATTTGTTCTTTTTTTCTTTTTTTGTTCTTTTTGTTTTGTTTTGTTCTTTTTTCTTTAAAAAAAATATATTTTTTAATTGATTTCAGAGAGGGAGAGGGAGAGATAGAAACATCAATGATGAGAGAGAATAATCAATCAGCTGCCTCCTGCATTCCCCCCATTGGGGATTGAGCCTGAAACCTGGGCACTTGCCCCGACCAAAAGTTGAACCATGATCTCCTGGTTCATAGGTCAATGCTCAACCACTGAGCTATATCAGCCAGACTGTTACTTTTTGTTCTTTTTTTAAATCCTTACCTGAGGAAATATTCTTTTTTTTTTTATAGAAAGGGCAAAAGAGGGAAGAGAAAAAGAGAAAGAGAGAGAGAGAGAGAGAGAGAGAGAGAGAGAGAGAGAGAGAGAGAGAGAGAGAGAGAGAGAGAGAGACATCAATGTGAGAGAGAAATACTGATTGGTTGCCTTCCTGTATGTGCATATGTGCAACTGGGGATTGAACCTGCAACTTAGTTATGTGCCCTGACTACGAATGTAACCCAAACTTTTCAGTGTATGGGATAACACTCCAACCAACTGAACCACACCAGCCAGGGTGACAAAATATGTTCTTTATAACTATATCTTGTGCTTATTAGTAATGAAGGCTACAAAGCTCCTTAAATGCTCATCTCTGTAACATCAAATATCTATGTCTCATTAAAAATTCTGTGTATAAATACTTGAATGCATCAAGTAATATATGTGAATACATGGTATATACTTATGTAAACATATATATGCAATCTTGAGTATATTTCAGACACATATTTTTTAATGCATAAACCTTTTTTAAAATCTTTTTTTAAAATAAACGCTGATGTTTTTATTTTTAACAGTGTAAATTATTCAAAAGAGGAAATATATGATCATGCTTTAAACAGGAAATTGAAAAAATAAGAGAAAATGGTAATTTTTCTTAAAATTTATTAAGAAAATAGCCAACCTCAAATGTTTAAGTGGTGATTATAGTAGAATGTGGGTTTCTTCTTTTATAAAGTAAGTTTCTGTCTTAGAATTATAGTTCATGATGGCTGAAGGAATCTTTCATCCTGGAACTTCAAAACATCTGTAAACTTTGCAGTTATATTGCAGAGTGAACTCAGGTCAAGGGGATTATGCTGACTGTTCACTATTCTTTGTTGGCTTTCAAAGTAGAATGAAGGATGTGTGTAAACCATCTCCACCTGATTATGAATGAGTAAAGTAGGAGCTATCAGCCTTCCATTAATATGAATGAGCCCATTAGCACCCACATTGCTCACAGTAACAGTGGAGGGGGGTTGTGGTATAGAATGAACATGAGAGCACTCTTTAAATTCTATTTTGAAAATAATATTGCTGATGTTCCCGTTCTGTGAGATTGACCAGATGCTCATGAACAAGCTGGCTTTGTGTTAATAAACTGTGAACTCTGGAGGACAGGAAGTCTGCTCCTTAGGTGGATTGGTGGGAGAAGAAATACTCGTGGTTAGAGAGAGACTAGGAGGATGTGAAACCATATGGGAGTTGAAAGAATTCCCCACACATCTAGATGCCACATGTTGTATTTTAATCTGAGCTCTCCCATCATACAGGCAGTCAGATAAAAAGGCAGAATGGCCCTGGCTGGTGTGTCTCATTTGGTTGGAGGGTCGTCCTGTACACTGAAAGGTCAAGGGTTCAATACCCAGTTTGGGTATTTGCTGGGGTTGCAGTCCAGTCCCAGTCAGGGTGCCTACAATAGACAATGAATCAATGTCTCTCTTTCTCTCTCTCCCTTCCTTTCTTACCTTCTTTCTAAAATCAATAGACATATTATAAGGTGAGGGGGAAAATGGGAGAAAAAAAAGCAGTGACCAATTTTACAAATGATTAACCTATACATTAGTTAGAAGAATATATCATCACACCTATGAAGGATGGGCTCAGCATTTTCGCTAGGATAGTTTAGTTTTATGGGGAAGCATTGTAGTTGGCAATTAGACAGACATGAGCAGAGCATGCCGGTACAGGAGGTCACCAGGGCAGAAAGCCCCCAGGGCCTAGCACCGGACAATTGGAGGTTTGGACCTTGACCCAGGGTAACCTTTCCTTCCCTAGCATAACACTGGAGGCAGTTTAGGCCCCCTGACCTTCCCTCTCTAGACATAACATCTAGGCCTTAGTTGTATTTCCACCCCAGACCCAGAAAAGAAGCAAAGCCAGACAAGCAAACAGGCTGACCTCAGGACCAGCTGCATTGAATAAGGACCCCTTGCCCTGAAAGGACAGGCCTGGAAAACTGAATATTCTACTGAATCCTTCCCCTGGGGCCTGGCCTGAAATCTCCACCCTTAGGACAGAGGACCCACAGGCTCTCATTCCCAGAAGCCCAACAGCACCTTCCCCCTCTTCCTTTCTCTCTCCTTCCCAACAGGAGTCATCTTTACCTTCCTCACTCCGGAACCCCGAACTCCAAGGGCCCTTCTTTTGCCTCTGTAACTTGTTTCCTGAGCCATTTCTTCCACCTCTGTGACTTTCTAAGTAAATGTTCTCTTACAGTTTGAGTCTTGGCTCTAATTCTTTCCTAGCCAGAACTCAAGTACTGAAGTTGCTGAACCAAGTGTGGTCTGACCCCATCAGTTTAACAGCTGGTGCTGTTCCTGCGCCTGCTGCTCACAGTATCTTTAGTAAATCATGAGAAGCTTGATATGGAGAGGTGTACAAATTGATGAGAGAAGTTCCGTATTGAATTTCAGCTCTGCCATGAATTTTCTGGGTGGGTTAGGGATTTATCTTTCTCCCTGATTTTTATAGCTAATAACAACTTCTTACTGAACGCAGGAGCACAGTACCTTCCGTAGAACAGGACACAGAGTACACTTCTTGCTGTAGCCTGTGCCTGGAATGCTCCCCACTTCCCTACTCCCTCAGGCATTTGCGAAGAGAGCCCTTCCCATGGTCCTATTAAAAGTTCCTCTCTCCACCCAAGCCATGTCACTCTCCTCTCTTGACTTGCTATATTTTTCTTGGCAGCACTCTTCACTACCTGACATTATATTAGAAACGTATTTACTCTTTAAATTTTTTTATTGAGAAAAACTTGATATATAACATTGTAATAGTCCAAGGTGTACAACATAATTTGATATATGTATATGCTGTGAAATGATCACCACAATAAGGTTAGTTTATATCTATCACCACACATAGTATGGTTTTCCGTTTTTCTTGTGATGAGAGCTTTTAAGATATATTGTCTTAGCAATTTTCAAATATATGATATAGTATGTATTTTTAACTATAGTTACAAATTATGCTATACATTGTGTCCTTAGGATTTATCTTATAACTGGAAGTTTAAACTTTTCACTTCCTTAGCCCATTTTGCTCCCTCCACCACCACCACCATTGGCAACCACCAATCTGTTTTCTGTATCTATGAGTCTGGTTTTTATTTTTTAAGATTTTGCATATAAATGAGACCACACAGTACTGTCTTTCTCGGCTTATTTCACTTAACATAATGGCTTCAAGATCCATCCACATTGTCACAAATGGCAGAATTTTCTTCTTTTTATGGCTGAATAAATTCCATTATGTATGTAGACCATATTTTCTTTATCCATTCATCTGTTGATTATCACTTAGTTTATTTCCAAGTCTTAAATAATATAAATAATGCTGTAATGAACATTGGGGTGCAGATATCTTTTCAATATTGTGATTTAATTTCCTTCAGATAAATACCCAGAAGTAGAATTGTGGAATCTGAACTTATTTATTTGCATAATTTTTCTGTTGTCCCCTCGCGCCCCCCAATGTAAGTTTCTTAAAGACAGGAGTTTGTTCTCTCTTTTTGTGTGCTTTATTCCCTGAACATAAATAACTAGTGCTCAATGGTTTCTGTAAACATGTGTTGAATGTTACATAATTGATTCTCATTATCTATAAGAAACTCCTCTTTATAAGTCATTTAAAGTGAAATCCTAATTTATTTTTGTTAATCCTCACCAGAGGACACTTTTTTCCCATTGTTTTTTTAGAGACAGTGAAGGGAGGGAGGGGAAGAAAGAGAGAGAGAGAGAAAGAAATAAACATCTATCTGAGAGAGACTTATTGAATGGTTGCTCCTGGACTCACCCAACACACCATAGAACAAAGTCTGTACATGCCATTGATTGGAACCTAACCCTCAACCCCTTCGTCTGCAGGCCGGCATTCATAACCACTGAGCCATGCTTGCAGGGCAGAGAAATCCTAATTCACTGATATTCATTCAGCTGACATTTGTCAAGATATAAGAAAGTGGATAATTTATTTTAAAACATGAAGTCATAATCTTCTTTGTGTCAAAATCCTCACCCAAAACTATCCAAGTTAGCTGTTCCACTCCCATTCACTTAGATCTCTAACTCTCAACAGTCCCTTTATTAATCTTCTTTTGTCACTTCCCATTCTTTTTTAAATTTTATTTTATTATTTTTTTAAATAAATCTTTATTGTTCAGATTATTACATATGTGTTCCTCTCCCCTCCCCCTCCATTGCTCCCCTCCATCAGGTTCCCACCCTACCCTCTGCCCTTTCCCCACCCCTCATTATCCTCATTTATATGTGCACAGTTTTTGCTCAGGCTCTTCCCGCACCCCCACTCTCCTTTTTCCCAAGAATCGTCAGTCCACTCCCCTTCCATACCTCTGATTCTATTATATTCAACAGTTAATATTGTTCATCAGATTTTTTAATTCCCTTGGTTTTTAGATTCACTTGTTGATAGTTTCATATTTGTTGTTCATAATTTTTATCTTTATCTTCTTCCTCTTCCTAAATAACCCCCTTCAGCAATTCATATAATTCTGGTATGGCAGTGATGAACTCTTTTAGCTTTTTTTTTTATTGGTGAAGCTCTTTATCTGGCCTTCGATTCTGAGTGATCGCTTTGCTGGGTAGAGTATTTTTGGCTGTAGGTTCTTGCTATTCATCACCTTGAATATTTCTTGCCATTCCCATCTGGCCTGCATGGTTTCTGTTGAGAAATCAGCTGACAATCGTATGGGTGCTTCTTTATTGGTAACTACCTGCTTTGCTCTTGCTGCTTTTAATATTCTCTCTTTGTCTTTTGCTCTTGGAATTTTAATTATGATGTTTCTTGGTGTGGTCCTCTTTGGATTTCTTTTGTTTGGGGTTCTGTGGGCTTCCTGGACTTGTAAGTTTATTTCTTTCCCCAAGTGGGGAAAGTTTTCTGTCACTATTTCTTCCAGTATTCTTTCGGTATCTTGCTTCCTCTCATCTTCTGGGACGCCCATAATTCTGATGTTGGTTCGCTTGAAGTTTCCCAAAGGTTTCTTACACTATCTTCAACTTTCTGGATTCTATTATCTTCTTGCTTCTGTGGAGGAGTGTCCTCTGGCTCCTTGTGTTCTAAATCTTTGTCTTGATTCTTGCGATCTTCCAGTCTGTGTAATATTTTTTATTTCAGACAATGTTTTCTTCATTTCTAGTTGATCCCTTATTATTTCTAGTTGCTTCCTTTTCATATCCTCACAGATCTCATTTATTTTATCAGCCTTATAACTGTAGTTTTGAACTAAATGTCCAATCTTTTCTTTTCCTCCATCTCCTTCCTTTGTGTCCTGCCTCTTGTCTGCATTTTAGTTGTTTCCCTGATTTGATGGAATAGTTTTGTGTGCTAGGTGTTCTGGTAGAGCCCAGTAGCACAGCCTTCCCAGTTACCTGTGGTGGACAGTCTTGATGTAGCCCGTTGTGGGCTGTGTGTGCAGTCTTGTTGTTAAGCCTTGCTTATTTTTGGTATCACTGGGAAGCGTTAATCTCCAAGCCAATTGGCTGAGAGGATCAGCAGTGTCTCAGCTGAGAGGGCTTCTGTACTCCGCTTGGATGGGGCAGGGTCTTGGAGTGGCGCAGACAATCTTTGGTTCCCTGTCAGTCTCGCCTTAGAAAAGTCCTGTTTGCAGTGAGTTTCAGAAGATTGGTTGCAGGCACAAGCACCTCTTTGATAAAGGTGCAGACAAACTTTGGATTCCGGCCAGTCCCTCCTTAGAGAAAGCCAGCCCCTGGGAGAGCTTCTGCGCTCAGCTTGGATGGGGCGGAGTCTCGGGTTGGTGCAGACAAGCTTTGTTTTCCCTTCAGCTCCTCCCCAAGTCCCGCAGTAATGGCCTCTGGCTTCACACACCTCCAAGATACCTCTGCCCACTGCCTGACAGTCTGGCCTCTCCCTGTCCGGGGCTGTCTATCAGAGCAATAGGGTGATTCTTTTTTCCTCTCGAACAAGAAAACCAGCTGAGCATTAGCTGTCTGCCCTGTCCGCGCACCTGGAGTAAGCCAGTAGCTAACTCAGCCCTGCCCACCCTCTCCGCGCACAGGGAGTCTGGGAGTCCGCCAGCAGCAATCTCGGTCCGGCCCTTCCTTTCCGCACCCGATAACAGAGTCTCCTCTCAGCTAGCCATTTGGTGCTTCTGGGCAATGCCTCCCCTCTTTTCCAGTTCTAAATTCAAATTTGTTGCGGTAGGCTGCATTCGGGTGTCTACCCTATGCTGCCATCTTAGTTTCCGGACGTCACTGCCCATTCTTTATCTTCACTGATTTATTTCTGATACTTGCTAAAGAAATCTCATATTTTAAAAATAATAACTGAAATAGGGAAAGTTTACTTATAGTTTTGGAAATCTAATTTAGGATTGAGTTTTAAAAAATAAATACCCTGAAATCATCCACTAGAATTATCTTCCTAATGCCATTTTCCTCAATGTGGTCTTGCAAATTACCAAGAAAAGGGGTGAAAATCCTGCGCTTGCTTCTTGATAAAACCCAATGACCCTCAGGATACATAGAAAAATGGAAGAGTGTGAGAGAACTCTGAGTGCATTAAACAATCACTAATAATGTCCCAACATCGTTGGGTATGCCACCAAGATGAAGTGATTGAACAGCAGTGTCCTGAAGATGACACTCATGGACTCACTTTACAGAATGCTTCCCTGGACGATTCCTAGAACTACCAAATGAGATGAGGACCCCACATGAAGAGAATCTTTTTTAAAAAATTGGGACTAGATACCTAGAGAGAAGGTTGTATCATGCAGATAACCTGAGTACACAGCTGCTAAAGAAAGAACAGCCATTGAGAGCACAGGCTGGACAGACCACTGACATGCAATGTGTCCCCAGGTCCAAGCATGAATGTTTATGGAAAAATACAAAGCCTTACAAAGTGAGAGGCAATAAGCATTTACTTAAGGTTAAAAGTAATAGCTATTTGGGAATTACTGATTTAGGCAAAAGTCCAAATATTGTTCTGATTAGGAACAAAGGCAAGGGATATTTTTGGGAAAAAGAAGGGGAGCAATTACATAAATAGAAGGAAAGCATAAATGGCACAGCAAAGCTAACAGAGTGACGCTAACTCTAAGCAATGTTTTTAATTTTCAGTCCAGTAGCCATCAGTCAGGTAGTCAAAAGATCTGCTTTCTTGTTATCTTTGCAAACAGTTCTTTGGGACACAATGTTGCTCTAGGCCCAGTCCACAGGGTATTTTGCCATTTTAACATTCCAAAGGGTTGAGGCATACATAGATGTGTTAAGGCAGTTCCTCTGGGATGGCAGCTCCGGCTCCATTTTAAAGCGGCTCCATTTATATTATTATTATTATTATTATTATTATTATTATTATTCACTCACACCATTCTTGTGGTTAACAAGTGAGCAGTCAACATTCCTTAGATTTTTGAATACCAAGTGAGAGTTTAAGCCTAAGATAAGGATCCAATCAATTCTACCGCAAAATATCTAAAACCCAGAAATTTTCTAAAACACGGAAGAGGATCAGCAGAATCCCATGTCTTGGCCCTCCTATCACAGCAAGGTATCTTGTAAGACCGTAGTGATCTTTACCCCCGTCTCATTTCCTCTCTCTTTGACATTACCTGCACAGTTTACCACAGAAAAGCTCTTGAGCTAAATTTCAGTTTCAAGGAATAAAAATAACTTACTGTTCCGACAAGGAGAGTATTCAGCATATGCACTGAAATTCTGAATTGCTACATAGCAAGTGCCAACTGGGTCCTTTTCTGGTGTGGATTTCAGAGTTCTCCAGTGATATAATGGAGCACAAGCCTGTGGAACATCAAAGATAAGCAATATTTTTTATATAGGTTTCCCGTACTATGATTTGATTTGACTTGTTGATTAATACGCTAAATCTGTGACAAACTATGTTAATTATCAGGTGAATTAATTGGCCTCCAGCATGCTAATAAGTACTTCAGTAGTCACAGTTTATTAAACTTACAAAGCCAATTTGTTAACATTAATGCACCATGGAATTGGAGCAAATCAAATATATAGAAAGAAATGCGGTTTTCCCAGAGGATTTTAAGTTAAATAAAAATAACCTGGCAAAAGTAAATATTTCATTAAAGCAAAGAACTCACACTTCTTAAAAATTGGATCTACATAAAAGCAAATGGTTATTTAAACAGTGAATTAATCAGTGTGATGCCTTAAAATGAGAACAAGTTCTGTTCTTTGTCTGTTGCTTTAAATAAAACTACCCTCAGATCAAAGGATGCAGACAAGTTTGTAAACCTCTGTTTTGTGGATTCCCCTAATTTATCATTGAAGGTATATCTAACGATCTTTAAAAGCAATGACTTTCTTTTGGATACACTAAGCTCTAATCACAGTGTTCTTGGCTTTATTTTTCATTTACTGTTTTTTTCTCATGCTAAACCAACAATTAATTTAAACAACAGTAAGGAAAACATGATTCATGTGTGGAACATTCTGGTTCTTCTTCAGAAGCTTAGGTTCTAAGGAGCATAGTATTTGAAAGGATATCAAATGTGAAAGAGGATATATGAAATCCTCTTAAGATCCCTTGTCTTAGGGCCCTCTGAGTGAACTGACAGGGTCTGTGGCTAATATATTTAACATAAGGTGCATGCGAATGGTGAGGTTTGAGCAGTGCAAGCATTCACCTATGTGATTCTATACTGTGCCAGCTGGCCTCACCTTCCCTGTCACCATAGGGTATTTAAATATCTTGACAGTTCTTTCCAGTGCTTGCTTGCTGTCAGCTCTAAAATGTTATTCTTTTTTTTTTTAATATATTTTATTGATTTTTTACAGAGAGGAAGAGAGAGGGATAGAGAGTTAGAAACATCGATGATAGAGAAACATAGATCAGCTGCGTCTTGCACACCCCCTACCGGGGATGTGCCCGCAACCAAGGTACATGCCCTTGACCGGAATCGAACCTGGGACCTTTCAGTCTGCAGGCCAACGCTCTATCCACTGAGCCAAACCCGCTTCGGCTCTAAAATGTTATTCTTTTTATATCTGCACAGTTTCACACTGATCCTATATAATAAAAGCTTAATTGCAAATCGACCAAACAGCGGAATGACCAGTCGCTGTGACGTGCACTGATCACCAGAAGCCAGGTTCGTGGCTGGGGAATGCAGCCACAGAGACAGGAACCTCTACTGCCTCTGTTGCAGGCTGACGGTAAGAAGCAATGGGTCCCAGACTACAAGAGCCTCAGACTATGAGACAGGATGTCTGGCTGCTGGCTTAGGCCCAATCTCTGGAGGGAGCAGGCCTAAGCCAACAGGTGGGCATCCCCTGATGGGTCCCAAACTGCAAGAGGGTGCAGGCCAGGCTGAGGGATACACACACCCACAGTGCATGATTTCTGTGCACCAGGCCTCTAGTGTTAAATAAACTGATGTGATATATTTGGGCTTCAACCCAAACTTAATATGTACAACTTGATACCTGGAATCTTCAAAATGATACTTTTATTTGCAAAAATTTAGTGTTCTAATAATTGTCAGGTAGAGTAGAATTTAATTCTTGATTCTGTTAAGTTTCAGTGCTCAAATAAAAATTAAAAAAAAAAAATGAACTTGCCGGAACTGGTTTGGCTCAATGGATAGAGCTTCGGCTTGAGGACTGAAGGGTCCCGGATTTGATTCCGGTCAAGGGCATGTACCTTGGTTGCGGGCACATCCCCAGTAGGGGGTGTGCAAGAGGCAGCTGATCGATGACTCTCTCATCGATGTTTCTAACTCTCTATCTCTCTCCCTTCCTCTCTGTACAAAATCAATAAAAATATATATATTTTTTTAAATGAACTTGAAAAATTCTAATTATCCTATTTCCTATGCATTTTTCTTGAAAATGTAAGCATGCCCCATAATTAACCACTTTTATTATAAACATGGCATATGGTTTTCTTTTCAGTGATTCTGAAGCCTTCTACAAATATTGAATAAAAGCTCAAAAATCGTTACAGATATTTTTAAGACTTAAAGAATCAATACAGAACACCACAAAATGTTTAACCTCAAATAGTTTATTAGACAGACTAGCTTTTCAATAATAATTCACATAAGTCATACACCACTAACAGATAATAATCTTTTTTTTACCAATTCTGGAATGTGAGAATCATATTAGTCAAATACAATATGTGAGCATATTGTAAAAGCTGGGTTTGTAACTAGAGAGGGCTATGTATATTTTATATGTTACCTGTTTTATGTCAAAATCTTTTGGGGAGTTAACCACATACCAAATAAAGCAAAGCATTTTCTTTATATACTTACTCTTATTAAATCATGATGTAAATAGCTTTTTTTTAAAAAAGTCCTAAAAGCCAAAGTTACTGCTTTATTATTGTGAGGAAATTAAAGCCAACAGTTTTAAAAAGTCCCCCAACAAAGCAAAAAAAATTAAGATTAGCTTAATGCATTCATTTATTTCTCAATAATTTAGACATATATCATTGCTCAGAATAATAAGAGAATAGAATCATAAAGTCATAGTATTTTAAAGTTTAAAGCTATCTATTTGAGAGTGAGATATTTTATATTTTAAAAAATAATAATGTACTCAGAGAACCATATAAGTAGTACTTATATATTTAATATTTTTATTGATTTTTTTCAGAGAGGAAGAGAGAGGGATAGAGAATTAGAAACATCGATGAGAGAGAATCATCAATCAGCTGCCTCCTGCACACCCCCCACTGGGGATGTGCCTGCAACCAAGGCACATGCCTTTGACCGGAATCGAACCCAGGACCCTTCAGTCGGCAGGCTGATGCTCTATCCACTGAGCCAAACTGACTTCAGCAGTAGTTATATTTTTAAATAAAACTTTCCCATAGTCATAAAAAGGATCAATGACACACCATAGATTAACTTTTAATGAATCCTAATAATAATAGTCCTATTTTTCTGGTCTATTTTTAATCAGCTCTTAAATGTACCTCTTTAAGGTGAAGCTATTATTTTCCTACCTTCTTTAGTTGTTTTTGAAAAATATCTCATTTATCTTCAGGAAAAAAAGCTTTATTACCTATGGTTTTAAAATGAAAAATATATTATTGAATATTAAGAACTCAATTTCTGTTTCAAAATGTTGATAAGCTTATCACTAAAAGTCTGACATGTTCTTGCATGAAAGGATTTTTGTAAATATGATTTTTGTAAATATGTACACTTCATCCCAGAGCCACCCCACAGCCCACGATTCATACTCACCACCACTTTCCCTCTGTGAGCTTTCACTGCTGCTCCAAACCATTGGTTCGATTTAAACTCTATGGGTTCCTTGGTTCCATTAACTCTGATATTTCTATTGTCTGGCAAGGAGTACATCAATTATTAATAACTTGTAAAATATGGCAGCCAATTCAAATATGTAATAATAAATTCAACCATTGAAAATACTTGAAAAATAGTTTTTATAGATAGGAGCATTTCTCTTTGACTAAGTCTAAGTTTGACTTTCCATTTAGAACATTATCAATCAAATAAAAAGGTGTATTTAAACATGACATTTTACCACTTAACTTAAAGGGAGCATTTTACAACATATTTTCATAGTACTATAAATCTGATGCGATTCTGACATTCTCCAATCTATACTATTGTCATTTATTTGTATCAGATCAAAAACCAAACATTTATATCTGCTCTAAAGAATTTCTATTTTTTTTTCCAATAGTGAAACACATGGGAATGCCCCTAATAGGGGAAGCACAAGCTTTCTCAGCATGGGTTAGCAAGAATCAACATGAAAGACTCCCAAAAACTTGGTTTTTAACTGATTAACATTTGTCCATGCAGCCACAGAAAATAACACCTCAACACAGTTTTATATACCCTTTACAGATGTCAGCATCAGCCCAGTTATAACACACTTCAAGTCTTAATAAAAAGCAGATATATTTTTCTACTCTACCCTGCTAACATATTCCCCACGTGGTTCTAACTGCATGGTTCTCAGCATCATCAGTAATAGCTAATGAATTTTGAAGACATCTGTACTAGGATACCTTATTGGTATGTGTTTCCGTAGGTATGCTTTTCTTCCTTGAGTTTATAACAAATGCAATACAAAATGAATTTTAAATTCCTATCAAATGAGGCCAAATATACACACAATTAATCTTCTATAGAGTTTACATATAATTACAGACTTTAAAAAAAAAAAGAATAAATCATATAAACTCAATTTCAACCTAAATTTTGCATTTTGACATGTTAGTAGAAAATCATGAATTTCCTTTTTTAAAATGGTATGCAAGTTCTGGAAATACTTGCCCACAATTGGCAAAGAATTAGGGGATCTTACAGATTACAGCATCAAATTAAAAATATAAACATTTCTATTTCCATCAGGAATCTTAAAAGACTGTGGAACTCAGAGTCAAAGGGTCTTGTCGCCATTAACTGGATGATCCTGGTCAATTCATTTAACCTTTTGGAGTTTTTATTTCTGCTATAAAAAGAGGCGGAGAATACCTTTCCCCTTTCCTCTTTCACAAGTGACCAGAGAGTCATAAAGATCACATGAGATAAAGGAACACTAAAGTGCTATACAAGCTGAAAAGTCATATAATTAGAAACCTTGAAGCTCAATCTAGGTCCAAGAATTGGAAAGGACCTCACAGACATGCAAATATAATGTGTTATTATTTGTGATTGGTGGTTCTTAGCAATGAAATTAGTGACACCTCAGAAGATAGTCAATGTGACTTAAACTAAGCCCAGGGCAAACATGTTAACAGGGGCTTTTGAAACTACTAAAAATAAATGTAAAGAAAACCAGAACCTCAGAAATTCAAATATACTTGCAGGAGATCCCAAAAGGACTTAAGGAAAGTAGGATGCTGGGAGGAAGAAAATGGATTGCAGGGAAAGACAAGAAGCCAATTCCAAATCAGGCCTAATTTTGCTAGGGAAAGAAATCACTTAGGAATTTGAGGCATCTTTTCTGCTATTATAAAGTTAAAATGTAAAATTTGATTCAAAATATAAATTGGGGGTTATTTTTTAGCAACAAACTTCTTCTGGACCTATGGCCCTGAACATGCATTGCAGGGAAGCAGAAATCAAATAGCCTGTTATTTCATAAAGAAATTTTCATCCTCAAAGTAAAACAATTGACATTTATTACCAACTAGTTGGCAAATAATAATATTCATTGTTTTCAAGATAATAACTTGATGCAGCACTTTGGAAGGACCATTTGGCAACATACATCAAAAACGTAAATGTAGCTGCATGCTCTGGGACCTTCGCAGTAAGTCACAGAGTGCATGTCACCCAGCCAGAGTTGTGTCACCCAGGCTGTAGGCCCTGGGACTCCTTCCAGCCAGGATGCAGACTCCCAGATCCTCGTAGTGAATCCCAAAGTGCACACCACCCTGGCAGAGGGATCCTGGATCCCCACAGAGAGTTGCAGAGTGCTCATCACTGGCTTCAGACCCTGTAGTGAGTGACAGAGTTCCATGCCACCCCACTGTGGGCTCTGGGACCCTCAGTGACTTGCACAACAGTGGGACCTCGCAGGCAACCCTTACCATGAGAGCTAGGACCCTGAGCAAAACACAACAGCTTACATAATGAGGTTGGAGGTGAGCCACTTAGTCAGACGACCTGTGAGGAGACTTCCTCTACAAAGGGGAAAATAACATCAGTAAAACCTAAATAACTCAAGTATGGGGCTTTCCTGAAGCACTCAGCTCAGGAAATCTAAGAGACTATGCCACCTGGTCCCAGAAAGTACCTACCACATAGGACCATCCCCAAAAAATCTGGGTGGCATAGCAGTTTGATCTAAGACATAGAAATAAATACAAAGGGAGAGAAAAAAATTGGGAGGCAAAGAAACAATCCTGAAAGGAGAGAAGAGGAATCACCAGGAAAGGAACTAAATGAAATGGAGGTAAATAATTTGTAAAATAAAAAATTCAGAGTAATAGTTACAAGGATGCTCAAACCTCTGAATGAGAATTACTAACAATTCAATTAGAATTATAAGGAGCTGAGAAATATATGAGTAAGAATTTAAAAAAAAAGAAGAAGAATGACATAGCTGCAATAGGGAAAACAATGGAAGGTTTCAACCGTAGACTAGAATAAGCTGAGGAATGAATCAGCTGGTTAGAAGACAAGGTAGAAAAACCTCAAGTAGCCGAAGCCAGTTTGGCTCAGTGGATAGAGCATTGATCTGTGGACTGAAAGGTCCCAGGTTCGATTCCGGTCAAGGGCATGTACATTGGTTGCGGGCAAATCTGGTAGGGGATGTGCAGGAGGCGGCTGGTCAATGTTTCTCTCTCATTGACGTTTCTAGTTCTCTATCCCTCTGACTTCCTCTCTGTGGAAAATCAATAAAATATATATTTTAAAAAAAATAATAAAGAAAAAACCCAAGTAGAGCAGCAACTGGGGGAAAAATTAAAAAGCAGGAGGAGAGTCTAAGGGAGCTTTGTGACAACATAAAATGAAATAATACACATAATAGGGGTACCAGAAGGAGAGGAAGCTGAGCAAAGAATAGAAAACCTGATTGAAGAAATACTGACAGAAAACTTCCCTAATTTGGGAAAGAAAAAAGTCACACAAATCCAACAAGCAGAGTCCCAATCAAGATGAACCCAAAAAGACCTACACCAAGACACAACATAATTAAATTGTCAAACGTAAAAGACAAAGAATCTTAAAAGCTGCAAGAGAGAGGAAAACCAAGATGGTGGCCTAGGTAAGCATCTAAACTGCCACCTCACACCACAATTTCAAAACAACTAAAAGACTGAAAGGGCATCATCCAAAAACACAGGAAAGCTGGCTGAGTGGAAATTCTACAACTAGAAAGAAGAAGAAAACCTCACGGATCAGAGGAGCCACAAAGCGCTGAAGTAGGGAGATGTACACACGTAGAGAGGAAGGGCAGCTGAGTGTCTGGCTAGTGGGAGGGGAAAGGAAGCCCCTGACTGCAACTAAACACCAATTCTGACTGCACTGAATCCCAGCCCCGGCCAAAACCCCATGGACCCAGGCTCATACGGGTGGAGTCTGAACTGTAGAGAAAAGCACACGGAGACTCAGAAACTTGGAGACTCAGGGCAGCCACAGCAGGCAGGGTCTAGAGGCATGCACATGTGTGCATAAGTACACGCACAGAGGTCTGACTGTGGAGGTTGCCACGTCCTCTCCCTAGCAGAAGGCGTCAGAAGCTCCTGATTACACTGAATCTCAGTTCCAACTGCACTAAAACCCAGTTCAGGGCAAGCCCCTGGAGGTCCCATGCTCTTAGAGGGGGGATCTGGACTGTCAGGCAGAAACTCAGGGGAGCTGCAGAAGGCAGAGGTCTGAGACACATGCACAAAGTCAGGGCTGACGGGAAACCAAGACTGTCTGTTCAGCCCTGAGACTCTGCCCTATCCAAGCTAGGTACAGAGGCTTTTGCAATTTTGCAAATCTTGTCCTATAAGACTGTCTCCAATACAGAAGGCATCCCAGCATAGACACAGCTGATACTCAAATCCAATTGGCCTGGAGGTCAATTCCTCCCAGTGATACTAACAACAATCAAGACTTAACTATAACAAGGCTGTACACACAGTCCACAAAGGGGTTCACCAAGAGGGTCTACCTCAGGTAACTGGGGAGGCTGACCCACCAGGCCATATAGGACACCAAGCACACAAAGCCACCCTACCAACTCAGGGAAGCAGTGAAAATGAAGAGATAAGGAAACAGATCACAAATGAAAGAAATGGAGGAGAACAAATGACTGGATACGGAGTTTAAAACCACAGTTATTAGGTTTTTCAAGAATTTCCTAGAAAAGGCTGATAAATTTAATGAGACCTTCAAGGATAGAAAAAGGACCAACTAGAAATTAAACATACACTGACTGAAATAAAAAAATATTATACAGAGACCCAACAGCAGACTACGGGAATGCAAGAATCAAGTCGAAGATTTGGAATACAAAGAGGCAAAGGACACTCCTCTGGAGAAGCAAGAAGAGAAGAGAATCTAAAAAGTTGAAGATAGTGTAAGAAGCTTCTGGGACAACTTCAAGCATATCAACATCAGAATTATGGGGGTACCAGAAGAAGAGAGAGAGCAAGATCCTGAAAACCTATTTGAAGAAATAATGACAGAAAACTTCCCCCACCTGGTGAAAGAAATAGACTTATGAGTCCAAGAAGCACACAGAACCCTAAACAAAAGGAATCAAGAGGACCCCACCAAGACACATCATAATTAAAATGCAAGGGCAAAAAACAAAGAGAGAATCTTACAAGCAGCAAGAGAAAAACAGTTACCTATAAGGGAGTACCCATACAATTATCAGCTGATTTCTCAACCAAAACTATGCAGGCCAGAATGGAGTGGCAAGAAATATTCAAAGTGATGAATAGCAAGAACCTACAACCAAGATTACTCTACCCAGAAAAGTTATCATTCAGAACTGAAGGGCAGATAAAGAGCTTCACAGAGAAGAAAAAGCTAAAGGAGTTCATCACCACCAAATCAGTATTTTTTTTTAATACATTTTATTGATTTTTCACAGAAAGGAAGAGAGAAGGATAGAGAGTTAGAAACATTGATGAGAAAGAATCATCAATCAGCTGCCTCTTGCACACCCCCTCCTGGGGATGTGCCCGCAACCGAGGTACATGCCCTGAACCGGAATTGAACCTGGGACCTGTCAGTCCACAGGCCGACGCTCTATCCACTGAGCCAAACCGGTTTCGGCCCAAACCAGTATTATATGAAATGCTGAAAGATATTCTTTAAGAAGAGGAAGAAGAAGAAAAAAAAAGATAAAAATTATGATCAACAAATACATATATATCAACAACTGAATCAAAAAATCAAGTGAATTAAAAATCTGAGGAACAGAATAAACTGGTGAATATAATAGAATCAGGGCAAAGAAAGGGAGTGGATTGATAATTATCAGGGGGAAAAGGGGAGTGGGGGGTGCAGGAAGAGAAGGGATAAAAATTCTACACCTATGGATGAGGACAGTGGGGAAAGGTAAGGGCAGAGGATAGGGTGAGAACCAGGTGGAAAGGAGCTATGGGGAGGAAAAGGAGAAACAATTATAATAATCTGAGCAATAAATATTTATTAAATTTTTAAAAAGCTGCAAGAGAGAGACAAAAAGTGACCTACAAGGGATCTTCTATTAGATTACTGAATGATTTCTCAACAAAAACACATCATGGCACAAAGGAAGGGCATGAAGTATACAAAGTGATGAAAATCAAGGAACTAACTCCAAGAATACTCTATCCAGCAAGGCTATCATTCAAAATTGAAGGTGATATCAGGAGCTTCACAGACAAAAAAGGCTAATGTAGTTTACCACTACCAAACCAGCAATGCAAGAAATGCTAAAAGGAGTGTTGAAGAAAGAAGAAATAGTAAAGGAGGAAGGCATATGGGCATAAAGAATAAAAATGGCAACAAACAAGTATCTATCAATAATAACCTTAAATGTAAATGGATTAAATGCTCTAATCAAAAGACATAGGTAGCTGAATGGATAAGAAAGGATAACCCATGTATATGTGCTGTATACAATAGACCCACCTCAGAACAAAAGATTCACACAGACTAATAGTGAAGGGATGGAAAAATTTTTCAGGCAAATGGGAATAAAAAAGCTGAGGTATCAATACTTATATCTGACAAAATAAACCTCAAAATGAAGGCTATAACAAGAAAGAAAGAGGGCCACTTCATAATACTAAATAGAGCAATTCAACAAAAGGATAGAACTCTGGTAAACAAATATACACCCAATACAGGGGCACCCAAATACATTAAAAAAAAAAAAAAACTCTGGAAGATATCAAGAGAGAGACTGACAGCAGCATAATCATAGTAGTGGACTTTAATAACCCATTGATACCTCTGGATAAATGGTCTAAACAAAAAATAATCAAAGAAATAGCAATCCTAAATGACTCACTAGATCAGATATAACTGACATCATCAGGACATTTCAACCCAAAGCTACAGAATACACATTCTTCTCAAGTGCACATGGGACATTTTCAAAGATAGATCACATATTGGGACACAGGAAAAGTCTCTTCAAATTCAGAAAGATAAAAATCATATCAAGAATCTTCTCAGATCACAATGGCATAAAATTAAAAATCAACTACAATGAAAAAAAAAAATCAAACACTAGGAGGCTGAACAGCATGCTGTTACACAATGATTGGGTTACCAAAGAGATCAAAGAAGAAATTAAAAAAAAAAAAAAACATCCTGGAAGCAAATGACAATGAAAACACAACCATCCAAAATTTATGGGACACAGTGAAAGGAGACCTGAGAGGGAAGTTCATAGTTCTACAGGCTTACCTCAAAAAAAAAAAAAAAAAAAAAGGGGGGGGGGGGGGGGGGGGGAATGGTAATAAATTATCTAATCCTATAACTTAAAGAATTAGAAAGAAAGCAACAATAAAAGTCCAAAGTAGACAGAAGGAAGGAAATAATATAGGTCAGAGAGGAAATAAATGACACAGAGACAAAAAACTATAAAAGATCAATAAAACCAAAAGCTGGTTCTTTGAAAGGATAAATAAGATTGATGACCCTCTAGTCAGGCTCACTAAGAAATGGAGAGGACCCAAATAAACAAAATGAAAAAGATGAAGTAACAACTGACCCCCACAGATAAAAAGAATTGTAAAAAAAAAAAAAAAAAAAAAAAAAACTAAGAAAAACTCCTCTCTAACAAACCGGAAAAGCTTGATGAAATTGGAATATTCCTAGAAAAATACAATCTTCTAAAATTCAAACAGGAAGAATAAAAAAATAAAAAAATAAAAACCTGGATAGGCCAATAACAACCAATGAAACTGAAACAGTAATCAAAAAACTTCCGGCAAACAAAAGCCCTGGTCTTGACAGTTTAATAGGAGTGTTTTACCAAACATTAAAAGAACTAACTCCTATTCTCCTCAGACTATTCAAAAAAAATTCAAGAGGAAGGCACACTTCCAAGCTCTTTCTATGAAGTAAGTTTTACCCTAATCCCAAAACCAGATAAAGACACTACAAAGAAGGAAAACTACAGGCCAATATCCCTGATGAATGTAGATGATAAAATCCTCAACAAAATTATAGCAAATTGGATCCAGCATTACATTAGAAAGATCATAACCATGACCAAGAGAGATTTATTCTGGGAGGCAAGGATGGTACAATATCTGCAATTCAATAAATGCTATACCTCACATAAACAAACTAAGTGACAAAAATCTCATAATCATATCAATTGATGCAGAAAAGGCATTTGAAAAAATCCAATACCCTCTCTTGATAAAATCTCTAAACAAAATGGCAATAGAGGGGTCATACATCAACATATTAAAAGCCTTATATGACAAACCTACAGCCACCATCATACTCAATGGGCAAAAACTAAAACCATTTCCCCTAAAAACAGGAATAAGACAGGGATTTCCACACTCACCACTCCTGTTCAACACAATACTGGAAGTGCTAGCCATAGTGATCAGACAAGAAGAAGAAAAAAGGCATCCAAATTGGAAAAGAAGAAGTAAAACTGTCATAATTTAGAGATGACATAATATTGTACATAGTAAATCCTAAAGACTCCATCAAAAAAGTACTAGACCTAATAAATGAATTTGGCAATTTGCCAGGATACAAAATTAACACCCAGAAATCTATGGCTTTTTTATACACCAATAATGAACTTACAGAAAGAGAAATTTTTTAAAAAATCACATTTATCATTACAACAAAAATTAAGATACCTAGGAATAAACTTAACTAAGGAGGTAAAAGACCTGTACTCAGAAAACTACAGGACATTGAAAAAAGAGATAGAGGAAGATATAAACAAATGGAAGAATATACTGTGTTCATGGACTGGTAGAATCAACATCATTAAAATGTCCATACTACCCAAAGCAATCTATAGTTTCAATTCAATTCCCATTAAAATACCAATGGCACATTTCACAGACCTAGACAAACTCTCAAAAATTCATATGGAATAAGAAAATGAAGACTCTGAATAGCTGTAGCAATCTTGAGAAAGAAGAACAAAGTTGGAGGGATAACAATATCAAATATCAAATTATACTACAAAGCAGCCTGTAGTATACTGTACTCAACAGTTTGGTGCTGGCACAAGAATATGCATATAGATCAATGGAACAAAACAAAAACCCAGAAATCAACCTAAGCCACTATGCTCAATTAATATTTGACAAAGAAGGCAAGAGCATATAATGGAGTCAAGACAGACTCTTCAATAAATGGTAAAATTGGACAGATACATGCAAAAAAATGAAAGTAGACCACTACACTCAAGAATGAACTCAAAATGGGTAAAAGATTTAAATGTAAGACAAAAATATCATAAAAAATCCTAGAAGAAACCATTGGCAGCAAAATCTCAGACATCTCTCATAACAATATGTTTACTGATACATTTCCTAGGACAATTGAAATGAAGGAGAAAATAAACAAATGGGACTACATCAAAATAAAAAGCTTCTGCACAGCAAAAGAAACCATCATCAAAATAACAAGAGAGCCCACTTTACGGGAGAATATATTCACCAATGATACATCCAATAAGGAATTAATCTTCAAAATGTATAGGGTACACATACAACTTAACAAAAGGAAGATAAACAATCCAACTTAAAAATGGGCAAAAGACCTAAATAGGGACTTGTCCAAAGTGGACATACAGATAGTCAAGAGGCATATGGAAAAAAAATGTCAATATCACTAATCATCTAAGAGATGCAAATCAAAATGATAATGAGGTACCACTTCACACCTGTCAGAATGGCTACCATCAACAAATCAACAAACTACAAATGCTGGCGAGGATGTGGATAAAAAGAAACCCTTCCATTTGACCCAGTAATCCCACTCCTAGGATTATATCCCAAGAAACTGGATAAAAATAAATAAATAAATAAATAAAAATTAAAAAAAAAATTAAAAAAAAAGCAATGGTACATTTACACAATGGAATATGACTTGGCCACAAAAGAAGGAAATTTTACCTTTTGTGTCAGCATGCATGAACCTGGAGAGTATTATGCTAAGTGAATCAGAGAAAGAGAAGTACCATATGATTTCACTTGAATGTAGAATCTAATGAACAAAATACACTAACAAAGTGGAAACAGACTCATGGATACAGTGAACAGACTGACAGCTGTTGGGGTGGAGGAGGAGGCCTTGGAGCTGGGTGAAAAGGGTGAAGGGATTAAGCAAATAAAAGAAAGATTCATGGACACAGACAACAGGTGATTGCCAGAGGGAAATTAGTGTGTGGGGAAGGAGATGGAGGTAAAGGGGAGATAAAAGATGATAGAAGGACACTTGACTTGGGGTGGTAAACACACAATACAATATACAGATGTTATATTGTAGAATTGTATATCTGAAACATGTACATTTTGTTAATCAATGTCACTCCAATACATTCAATTAAAAAATGTTAAGCATGGAAGGGTACAAGGATTTAATATGACAAACACGAATTGACAATTTTTAAGTTTTTTCACATTTATAAACAGTACAGAACCCCTAACATCTATCCTTAGTTTGAATCATCTCTTCTCCTCCTCCAGTCATAGCCACCATCATGAATTAGATGTGTATACTTCTGATCATTTACAAAATAATGTCCATGAACAATATAGAGCAAGAGTCTGCAAGTTTTTCTGCAAATAATTGGTAATAAATGTCTTAAGCTTTGCAGTCTCTATGGTCTTTGTTAATTCAGCTCACTTATGCCACTGTTAAAAAAACAAACAAACAAAAAAGAAAACAGCTCACAGCATGTAGAAGAAAGAGCTTGGCTGTGTTCAAAGAAAACTTTATTTACAAACACAGAAATGTGAGTTTCATATAATTTCCATATGTCATTAAATATTACTCATTTAAAAATGTTTTCCATGCATTTAAAAATGTAAAAACTACTCTTAGCTTATAGGCCATACAAAAATAGGTGGTGGATTAGATTTTAGTTATAGTTTGCCAACAATTGATTATTATTGAGTACTAGAGGCCCAGTGCACGAATTCGTGCACTGGTGGGGTTCCTCGGCCTCACCGTTGATCAGAGGTGATCAGGGCCATCTTGCCCAGTCCTGATTGGGGCCAATGAGGGGCCAGCTGGGAAGGGACCACAGAAGGGCTCCAGGACATATCCGGCCCTCTCATGCAGTCCCAGGAAAGCAGCAGCAAACTAGCCTATAGGTGGGAGCATCTGCCTCTTGGTGGTCAGTGCTCTTCACAGTGACGGTTGAAGGGTCAACCGAACAGTTGACCAATCAGTCAAACACTTAGCATATTTCATATTTATTATATAGGATTCTTTTGTGTGTTCTTTGTAACCTAAGAAATGGTATTATGCTATTTGTATGTAGCAGTTTATACATGGATTTGACATTTAATTTTATGTTTGTTGCAAGATATACATATTTCTGTAGATAAAATAGAAAGGTAAATAGATGGTAGATGATAGCTAGCTAGCTAGCTAGCTAGCTAGATCTAGCACATTCTTTTTAACCTCTATATAGAATTGTATCTCACTGAATAGCCACCTACATTTTATTTATCCATTCCATTTACATATGAACGTTTAGGTTTTTTTTATTTTTTCTACTAAAACAAACATGTGCCTTTATATCCCCTTCTATCTCTAGAAACACAAGTTTTCTTCTAACAGGGGACTAGCAATGACATTGCTGGGCCATGAAGAATTATCATATGCATTTTGTCATATATGCCAACTGATCTCCAAAGAAGCTGCACTCTCCGTGAGTACTAGCAGTGCACAAGAAGAGTCCTCATCTCATTGTTGTAGGATTTCTAAGTTTTTGCCAATCCAGATGACTATCAAATGGAACCTCATTTTGTTCTGTTTTCATTTGCATTTCCCTGGTTATTAGTATGGCTTAGTGTGTGTGAGTGTGTGTGTGTGTGTGTAGAAGTCTTCTAATGTTAAGCTACTCCCTGGCCTGATTATTTTTTGTGCTTAATTAAGGACTATACACTTTTTTCTTATGTTAATTGCTAGTTCACAGCCTTTGTTCATCTTCTTGTTTAGTTATTAGTTTTATCAATAAGTAAGAATTCAACATATTGTATTGATTATTTTTCCCACATACATGTTGCCAATATCTTCTCCCAATGTTTGTTAATCTTTTAACTTCTTTATGGGGATTGTTGTCCATCTAACATTAATTTTACATATAATGTGGCATAGATACCTTACTTTCAAAATGAAAGGCCAGTAGTCCTAACATCATTTATTGAACAATCCATCTTTTTTTCTCAGAGAGTTGTAATTCCAATTCCACTCTTATAATAATACCTCTCAACACACATCTGTAATACTTTCAACAATAAAGATAAATTTAAAAAAAAATATCCCAACACAGCCCACGGGGCCCAACATGATCTGGCCCCTGCCTGCCTCCCACTCTCTTATGCTCATTAAGTTTCAGAAACACAGACCTTCTTGAACACTCAGGGTTTCTGTCTCCTCTTTGAGTTTATTCTTCCCACTGACTGAAATACTCTTTCCATGGTTTCTGGTTCCTTTCATTTTCAAACTCAGGTTTCAGCTCAAATGCCACTTCCTCAGAGACACCTTCCTTGCCTTTGGCATTTAGTCTCCCATCATTCTTTTTATTTCTTTCAGCCAAATGCTTTATTATACAACAATGGCATTACATTAAATTGTTCAACTTTTTTAGCATTCAACACTTTTTTATATTAGTTTCAGGTGTACAGCACAGCATATGCTTCTTCTCTTCATAGCACCTATCCTATTTAAGATTATCTTACTTCTTAGTCTGTGTGCTTATTGCCTATCTCTTCCCTTCAGAATACACACAAATCCAGCAATACTCTCTGCTTCGCTTCTGCCTTTCCAATTCCTAGATCAGTGCCTCTCCCACAGCAGGCTCTCCACAAGTGTTTATTGAATGAACAACCAAGCTCCCACCTGTTCATTCAGAAGTTTGTTCGTGACATTGTTCAATATAATCCCACTTTTCCTTAGAAATCGAATGTTCTGTGTGTGGATGTGTACACACGCCTAGACACTATACTGTTAATGACAGTTGTCTTGAAGGCAGGGAGTGTCCATGCTTCAATGGTTTATAAAATTTCCTTTTCATATATTTCTGTTTTGTTTGAGTTTTTACAGGGAGTATAATTGCATCTATGATCTGAAAAGAGAAAAATCTATGATAAAATCAAAACTTGTAGGCCAGCCTGAAAAATGGAGATGGGTGGCAGCAATAAAATGGATTCAGCTTATCCTGAATTTCTTGGCTTTGAAGGCACCTCCGGTAAATTGGCAGCTTTGGTCTCTGGGCAAACGGGGTACGAAGCTACTAACTTTGGGTTCTTTTTTCATGGGAATGCTCATTTCCTAGCAGAAGTGAGGGAATGTAGAATGTGGTGCACATATGGGCAGCAAGGAAATCTTTCTAACCTTTCAGCTCAGTAAAATGGGAGGAATTACAAGAAGTGAAGATAGATCACCATGGAAGAGAAAAGAGAAAAGCTGAAACTGACACAGGTGTGACCAAGCGTTTTGGCAGACGGAAAGGTTTTTGAAAACTATTTATAAAGTCCTCGACCTCACACTGTCCCTATAACCTTCAGTCAACACATCACTTCAAGTGTGTCTCCTTAGCGCTGTTCTCAAAGCCCTGGCAGAAGCTGTCCAGACATTTTTAATCAGAAAAAAACGGGAAAAGAAATCTTTAAACTTTTGTTTATAATCTTTCTGTGGTCAACTTATGCTGTAAAAGTTTCATTTAAATTGAAACTCTGTATGTGAGAATAGAAAATACTGGCATTTAAAATTCAAAATAAAATAGCTGTGACCGGAGAACTGCTTGTCTAAAAGAAACAAAACCAAGAAAAGAAGTTGATCTTTGTGTCCCAGGATATTAAAATTCCAAATGTCTGACTCTCAACACCCTAAAACCACTACTAAAAACCATTAAATAACACTTCTAGCCTTGATGTTCTTGATCATTTTATTGTGAATTATCAAGTATTTAAGGAAATACCATAAATTCATTTTTCTATATAATGTTCAGAAATATTATATGTAATTTTTCAGTTTATTGAGATATAATTGACATACAGCATCGTATGCATTGAAGATGTACAGTATATATATAATTATTTTACTTATATTATCATAAAATGATTGCCACTATAAATTTAGTTAACATCCATGATCTCATATCAATACCAAAATAAGAGAAAAAATATTTTCCTGATGATGACACTCTTAGTATCTCTCTTAACAACTTTTTTATACACCATACAGCAGTGTTAGAGTTATCATACTGTATATTACCCCCCTAAAATTTATTTATCTTATAACTGGAACTCTGTACCTTTTTACCACTTCATCAATTCCCCCTCTTCCCACTCCCAATCCCTGCCTCTGGTAAACACAGATAACAACACTACAACAATTGAAATTTCTTTTGGGAGCCAAAATTTTTTAAACTTAAACTTTTTCTAATGCCATTTCTTCAAAATAGATTTGCCCAGGCCATGGTATTTTGTGGAAGAGCCACACTCAAGAGGCCAAAGAGCTGTATGTGGCTCATGAGCTGCAGTTTGTTGACCATGGCACTAGGAACCCAGTGCACGAATTTGTGCACCTTGAAAGGAACTGTGAGCCGTAAGGTTGTGTTGGGCACAAGGGCTGGTCTTGGCCCATCCTCCACACCCCCACCTGACCCCTCCTGCCATGGCATCCAGTCCCCTGTCTGCTGGCAGCCCCACTCCCACCCACCACTCCTACATGCTGACAGCACCAGCCCCACTCACACCCACTGACAGTGTGAAATGAATGGGGCTGGTGCCAGCAGTGGGTGCCAGCAGGCTGGCGCTGTCAGCAGGTGCAAGAAGTGGCTTCTGCCTCAATTGCCCCTAAGGAGCAGAGGGAAGTGGAGAAGCCCTCAGGGGCGATCGAGGCCAGCAACCACAGCTCACTCCCACTGATGGTGCTGAGCTGCGAGCAATCAAGACCAGTGCCAGGCATCCCCGGTGTGCAAGAACAAAGAATTTTCAGTAACCACCAGAGGCTCGCCCCAATGAGTGACCAGTGTCCTGCTTTGGTCTGGCGCCCCGGCTCACCTGCTCCATCATCCCGCCATGGCCAATGCCTGCCATGTTCCACTCTTTGCCACCTGCTGCCAATGCCCAGCATGTTCCATGTATGCCCCTTGGTGGTCAACACATGTTATAGCAACCGGTTGTTTGTTTGTTCTGCCATTTGGTCTATTTGCAAATTAAGAATTTATATAGAGAGACATATATACAGACATACATGAATACCTAGTAGATCAAATCTAAATACTCTGCCTCCACAATGTAGATTCAAGACCCCACACTTGATCTTCAGGTATAGCGTTTCCTTAAATCTAGGCAACTTTCTCTCTGTTATTTATTGAGTCTTCCTCCCAGACTTCATATATGACATTTCTCTTGTAAAATTCCATTTCCTTGGAATTCCATTAGTTGTTTCCCAGCTAATCCAAATCACTTTCTTAAAAACCTGTTTTGAAATGTGGAGTCCAAAACTATTTTCTTTTCAAATTAAAAATCATTCAGATTGTTGTTTTTAAAAATTCAAACAAACCCTTGCTGGTATGGCTCCATTGGTTGAGCATTGTCTCATACACCAAAAGGTCCCTCATTGAATTCCTGGTCAGAGTGCATGCCCAGGTTGTGAGTTTACTCCCCATTTGGGGTGCGTGCAGGAGGCAATTGTTCAATGTTTCTCTCTCACATTGATGTTTCTCTCTCTCTTCCTCTCCCTCTCCCTTAATTTCTCTCTAAAATCAATAAAAACATTTTTAAAAATTCAAACAAGTAAAAAACACTTGTATAAAGAATTATATTAAAGCTGAAACCGGTTTGGCTCAGTGGATAGAGCATCGGTCTGCAGACTGGAAGGTCCCGGGTTCGATTCCGGTCAAGGGCATGTACCTTGGTTGCAGGCACATCCCCAGTGGGGGGTGTGCAAGAGGCAGCTGGTCGATGTTTCTCTCTCATCAACATTTCTAGCTCTCTATCCCTCTCTTCTCCTCTCTGAAAAAAATCAATAAAATATATATTTTTAAAAGAATTATATTAAAAATGATTATATGAGATAGTAAGTGAATGCCCACTGGAATCCTACTCCATGGACACAGTCACTGTTGAGTTTGGTAAAACCATCTAGACATTAGAGTTTAAGAGGATTCAAGATCATTTCTGAAAATCATGAAACTTTTATTTTAAATTTAAAATAATCACTATTTTAAATTTTGCATATCACTATCTATATGTTAGGTTCCATATATAAGCAAATAACTAATAACATTAAATTAGCTGAATGTATGTTTTAGAGTTCTAATAATAATATTCATAAATATGGTTTTGGGATAGCAATAGTCAATAATATATACTTTTATTAAATAACTAGAGATCTTGTGCACAACATTCATGCATTGGCCAGGGGTTGGGGGAGGCAGTCATCAGCCCGGCCTGCACCCTCTTGTAGTCCAGGACCCCCAAGGGGTTCTTAGGGCTACTGTGGAGGCAGGAGAGGCTCCTGCCACTGCCCACTGCCACTGCACTCCCCAGCCATGAGCACTCCCCAGCCATGAGCACTCCCCAGCCATGAGCACAGCAGTGCGCCCCTGTGAGAGTGCACTGACCAAAAGGAGGCATCTCCTGCATTAAGCATCTGCCCCCTGGTGGTCAGTGTGTGTCATAGAGACTGCTTGGTTGATTTGCATATTTGCCTTTTATTACATAGGATTTTACAATAATAAATGAGAATATAAATTTTGTCCCAATTATTTCCACAACTATATCATCTTCCCAAGAAGAGAGAGCACATTTCCAACTTCCTGTATTTAATAACAAATTGTGCCTACCAGTATTATTCAGACCTTTGCTTAGTAATAACTATGAATGAGTTTTCTATATCATATAATAAATATTATTTTTAATATTTTTCATATGTAAGTTGGTTCAGGTTGTATGTAAGGTTTGTTCTGGAAATATCTATGGATTTTTGTTGTTAAGATACAAGTGAGTTTTTGGGTAGATGTTCTGCTTGCTCATATGCTGATTCTAGAGAAGCAAATTTTATGAAATGAAAAAATCATCTCTCTAAAGGGAAATGACAAGCCATCTATTACAGATCAGATTAAAAACAAAACAAACAGAACAAAACAAGAACTCCCCTAGTATGACACAAAAATCTGAAAGGCAGAGCTGGTTACAATCTGATTGTATAGATTCAGATATCAACTTAGACCTCATCTGCTTCAAGGCACTGTACCTCATCTAAGTTTTCTTTCTCATCTCACCCACCCTTGAGATAGACATATGTTCACACACACATACACACACTCAGACACCCATACTCAGGCATAAGCTCAGACACACATTCACCCTCACACATGCACACATATATCACTCTTTAGCTCTGACCTTTAATGATATGCTCTCTGCAAAGCTGTCCCTGATACACAAAGAGCACCCCCCTACAGACCTCTACTTTAGTCCTGGACAGCAGCTCTTCTTCTGCACATCTAAAATGTCTTCAAGTTCTCTGTCACAGCACCCACCCCTGGGTTAGAACTGGCAGACACTAATCTCCTCATCCCTTGGACTTGAATGTTGTGGGTTCAAAGAGTATGTCTGTCTTGTTCCCTTTATGGCAGTCTCATTAACAAGCCAGTAGGTTGGAACACATCCTTGACAATCACCAATCCTATTGTCCCAAATTCCATTCAGAAGTCAATGCCTATTTATTCTCCCTTCTAAGGATCTCTCAAGTCCATCTACTCCTATCCATCCATGTTGCCACTTCCTTGGTTATGACCACCATTTCTTGAAGCCTCCGTTTCTGCCATGGCCTCCTAACTGATTTCCCTTCCTCCAGGCTTGTGACCTTCAAATGCATTCTCTATCCTGAAACCAGAGTTCTTTCTAAAATGAAAGAATTCTTAAAACCAGGTTTAGATCACCTTGACCTTGACAGCAGCATCTCTTGTCATTCCCAGCCACAGTGATTTTCTTTCAGCTTCTTGAATTTTTATAGCATCTCTCATCCCTAGGTTTTTCTCACACTTGGAACAATGACCTGGGATCAAATATCTTGCTATAGATGTAGCTGGGGAAATGAGAAATCTCAATATGGCTTATATGTCACCTTCCAATGGGCAGGAGGACAGCATGCTTCTGTTTAGTGCCCAATAATTTATTTACTTGAAGAAATAACGAAAACCTCTCCACATGGGAAGCTCAGGAAGCAGACTAAATGACATAAATCTCTTCAATATGACCTCAAAGCAATGCCTTTAAATACAGGATATGATTGGGTTTCAGGATGAAGGTTCTATAAACTTGCCTCCCAATAGTGCTTAAAATGCATTTACATTAGCTCCTGTTGTATGCATGCATTTCCCTCAGGTTCTCACTCTGTTGCCAGACCATGTTGTAATAAAAAGAGTCCAAATCATCTATCAAAATGGTTCATTTTGTGGTTAGAAAAATCACCATTCCCAATGTTACACAAAATAGAAAATTCAGAATTCAAACTTTCTGTGTCTGCAATGTATTTTTATGGAAGTTTAACACCCAAGATGGAACTGTAATCTGGGAGATCTTAAATTCCACCCAAATCAGGCAGGACCATACTATATGGTGAGCAGAGGCAAAATATATTCCTTCTGCACATAAATTCAGACTTATAATTCACATGGTTGCTATGCACTGCCTGAGATCCTGCTACTTATCAATTTATACTGCTACTATTCATATGCTCTCCTTCTCCCAACCTTCTCTGCCTCCTCACCCTCAGCTGATAATCTTGCCTTTTATTTCACTGGGGAAAATGCAAGAAATTAAAAAAAAATCATTTCTTTGTTTTATCAACAAATGCACCAACCTACTCTGAGTTGTCTCCTCACTTTGCCTTCTTTTGTTACTAAGGATGAATTTGTTCACCTCTAAGACCAATCCTTCCATCTGTATAAGAATTCCACCCATCCTTTTTTATTTTTTTAGGGATTTGTTCCTTCCTATTCCCCTTCTCTTTTAATCATCACTGTTTCCCTCTCAACTGAATAATTCCTATTAGACTGTAAGCATGTTATAATAGCTTTGGGGTGTTACATTTCTGTGGTCCCATCTACTCAGCAAAACTCCTTGGGGAAAAAGTGGCTGTAGAGATGTGCTGCCTCCTGTTGACCTCCCTTTCTCTTGACACACTCCACTGGACTGCTTCCTTCAGTTATTAAGAACTTTCCTTTGCCAAGTCAAATGGTTAAATTTCAGTCTTCATTTCACTCCACCTTACAAGACTCTTCATTGGCCTCATGACTTCTTTTACCTAATTGGACACTCCTTTTTTTAATAAAAAAAAAAAGATTATCTTCATTGTTACATATGCTCTCTTTTCCCCCACATTGACCCCTGTCAACACCATACACACACACACACACACACCAAATCTACCGCACTATTGTCTGTGTCCGTGGGTTATGCATATAAGTTCTTTGGGTAATCTCTTTCTCCTCCTGATGGCCCCCCTTCCCTCTAAGATTCTTCAGTCTGTTCCATGCTTCCATGTCTCTGGCTCTGGTTTGTTCATCAGTTTATTTTGTTCATTAGCTTCCACATATAAGTGAAATCTTGTGACACTTGTCTTCTTCTAACTGGCTTATTTCACTTAGCATAATACTCCCCAGGTCCTTCCATGCTGTCTCAAATGGTAAGAGATTCTTTTTTAGTGCTGCATAGTATTCCATGGTATAAATGTACCACAGCATTTTTATCCACTCATGTATTGATGGGCACTTAGGCTGTTTCCAAATCTTAGCTATTGTAAATTGCACTGCTATGAACATAAGGATGCATATATTGTTTCTGATTGGTGTTTCAAGATTCATGTTTCTCTTTTATTAGTGTAGATATATGTCTTACATTTCTAGCCACCATTAAGATTACATATTTCACTAGAGGCCCAATGCACAAAATTCATGCAAGAGTAGACCTTTCTTCTCTGGCTTCCCTCTGGCACCCAGGACCCTTGCTGGCTTCCCTCCAGCTGCCGGCAGGCACTGGGGACCCAAACTGGCTTCCCTCCAGCTGCCTGTAGGCACCAGGAACCCAGGCTGGCTTCCCTACAACCCCAGCTTTGTCCTGAAGGACATCTGATCTAATTATCATATTACTTTTTTATTATTATAGATTTTATATATATATATATATATATATATATATATATATATATATGTGTGTGTGTGTGTGTGTGTGTGTGTGTGTGTGTGTGTGTGTAAGGCATACTTTATTTGTATAAAACAGCCTAGAAATTGTAAATAGAAATAAAAGTGTATCCCTACTTTTCACAGCCTCAAAAATATTGCAGTTGATAGCACATGTACAAGTAAACATAATACAGGATGGACTGTATTAAGGACTTCTTTAAAGACCTATCTGAAATGTAAAATAATCCAGATGAGGAAAGAATACATGTTATTGGGCAGAACTGGGAATGGATTTGAAGGACAAATGGGACTTTAGAAAAAGATAAAACGAGATGAAAAAGTAGGGTTATTCTAGGAGGGTGTATCATGTAAGTAAAGTTGCAGAGGCAAATTATTTCATGATGCAATTGAACCACAGGAAATAGAGCATAAAAGATTCTGGGCTAAATTTTCTGTCCATTTGGATTTCCCATTGCATCTCAAACTGAAATATTTCCAACAAGATATATGTTGTCTGCTAACATTCTAGCCTTTTTCCAAGTTCTCATACCCCAAAACTCAATAATCATTTTAACTTTACTTCATCATATTTAATATTCACTATTTAATGTCTTTTATACATCCTTTTCAACTATCCAATATTTCTCTAAATGTCAGTTTGCTCCAGGATTCAATCTTAACTTGGATCTTCCATCTTCCCTTTCCTCCTCTTCCCTTCTCTTTTCCTTTTGCTTCTCATCTCCTCTCCATTGACACTCACTCCCTAAGTCATGATCTTAAATATCATCTACATTCTTATAACTTCCAATTTAAATCTCCAACTTCTTGCCTGAACTCTGGATTTATTTATCCAACTGCTCATATGACATCACTTGGATATCAACAAGCATCTCAAATTTTACCTGGACTCAGCTCCTGACCTTCCCCAAGACTTGCTCCTTCCCTACTGTTTCCTGTCTCAATCCCATTCCTCCAGTCACTTCGGTCAAAATGTTCTCTTTCTTCTATACTCTTCCTCTGATCCACAATGAAACCTCACCAACTGCACTTTCAAACAAATCCCAAATCCAACCACTTCTCAATTCTAACTGCTATCTCTCAGCCTAAATCATACTTCTCTATCACTGGACAATGGTCTCCTTGCTTCTGCTCTTGCTTGACTACAGTCTATTAAACAGATCCTTCTAAAAACACAATTCAAATTATGTTACCTGCCTACTTAAAAGCATCATTGGCTGCATATCACTGTTGGCATAAAATCCCAGGTCCATGTGTTGGCCTGTAAGGTACTATAATCTTGCTTGTATCTGGCTCTTTGGCCTCATTTTCTATCACTCTTTTCTACAGGGGAGATTGTGCTATATTGTCTGGGTAGGCCTAAGGTAATAATAAAGATAATTTAAGGTGAAAGAAGGAGGCAGAAAAGGAGAACCAGCGATATGGGAGTGTGGGAAAGGCTAAGCTGACATTGCTGGCTTTGGAAACAGAAGACAGCCATAGAAGCTGGAAAATGCAAGGAAACAGATTCTTCCTGAGAATCTCTAGAAAGGAACACAGCTCTGCCAACACCTTGATTTTTGCTCAGGGAGGCCTGCTTTAGACTTGGCCTCCAAATATGTAAGAAAACCAAATTGTGTTGTTTAAAGCCACTAAGTGTGTGGTAATTTTCCACAGTAGCAACAGGAAACTAGTATCCCACTCAATCTAAAATAAAGGTGTACACACACACACAAACACACTCACCACTCTCTGTCCTCTTGTCCTTACCTTACTTTTTTTCATTTTGTCCCTGGCTATTCATTCTAAACTCCACAAAAGTATGGCACGGCGCTCTGTTCATGTCATTCTTCTGGCGTCTGAGACAGTGTTTGCTTGTAGAAAGTCACTAACGTTCTTCCCGTCACTGAAATTTAATTTTACTGTTTGCTAATACTGATCTTTACTTTCAACTTCATTGCTCCCTTTAGATAACATTTTTATAAGTAAAAATGGGTTAAAATTAACCTTTGGTGCTTTGAGGGGAAAAAGACATTATGACTTACTAGGAAGTCTCTATAGTATTCTCTTAAACATTGTAGATACAATTTTTATAGTTATGGATAAATAATGTGTTAGATATTCTAATAAGTTGACATGGATAGCTTTCTAGGCATTCTTTGGACTACCCAAGGTGAGGAGAAGAAATAAATGTCAATTCCTGATGGAAGCTTTAACAGACAGCATGTAATTTGCCACATCCCCTTTCTATTAGGGTGATCCTGAAAACACATGTCAATAGAAACCTTCATTTTCCAGTCCTTGGGTGATTCGAGTTAGCAGAGCCTCCCTACCAACTCATATTAAGCACAGAATAAGCAATAAGCCTTTGTTGTTTTAAGCCAGAGATTTGGGACCATTGTTACTTCAGAAATATCTGGGCATGCCTTGGCCTAATAAATGTGAAGAGAATTAATGTCCTATTGTATGTTTCCAATGGGTTTCTTTCATTTGTAAATTCTCAATGCCTTTTCTAGGAAAATATGCATTGTAAGTCTCATAGAGAGTGTGATGGTCAATTTTGTGTTCACTTGACCTTGATCCCTGATGATGGGATGGGTAGATATTTGACTAAACATTATTTCTGGATGTTTCTGTCAGCGTGTTTCCAGATGAAATTAGCAGTTGACCTGGTGGACAAACTAAAGTGGTTTGCCCTCCCCAAGTGGGTAGGCACCATCCGATTCGTTGATGGCCTGGAAAGAACAAAAAGGAGGAGGAAAAAGAATCTGGCCTCTCTGCCTGATCTGAGACACTGATCTTTTCTTGCCTTCAGTGCTCCTGGTTCTTAGGCCTTTGGACTCAGATGCAATCATAACACTGGCTTTCCTGGGCCACCTGCTTGCAAATGGCAGATAATGGGATTTAGCTTCTAACGTTGTGTGAGCCAATTCCTTAGAATAAGTCCCTTCCTTTATACACAGGAGTTTATATGTAAAAGTAGGTTTATAGTTGTGAGTACGTGATACACAGGTTTATTCTTGTGTTATTATTTATTCATTACTAGAGACCCAGTGCATGAAATTTGTGCACTGGTAGGGCCCCTAGCAGCTGCTGGCTGCAGGCCAGGTACTCTCTTCTATCCCCTGGCTGGCCCTGCCTCATGGTCAAACTCCCTATGAATTCCAGGTCAAGGGGACAATTTGCATACTATGCTTTTATTATGTAGGATTGTATTATTTTCCATATGAACAACTGTAAACCTACTTTTTCCCCACCCTGTATACATTCTATAGGTTATCTTCCTCTAGAGAAACTTGACTAACACAGTAGGGGAGTAAATGCAGCCATTTCCAAATTTATCTGACATGGAAACCTTTTTTTCATGCTCAGTATAAAAGAGATCTTGGGAAATGCTGCTGCAGCCTTCACTCAGCCAGTCATTTCATATCCCCCGCCATCTTTCACTCTTTCCTGTCCAACCAATATTGTTGACAAGTATGTTGACATACTCTTAACTTATGTAAACAGATATATCTTAGCTCTACAGAATATTTGGGAATGAGTAGAATGGCACTCCCCAAAAGAAATACTCTAAATAGCTGTTTTAACTCATCACTGGCACATATGTTATGTTTTAAAGAAAAGAAATACCTGATTATTGTACATCACAGATCACGAACTAAGCACCAAATCATTTTGTAAAATTTCATGCTGCTTCGTAAGTTTGCCAGGACATTCTGACTCTGTTAAATGCCATCCACATTCTGAATTATCTGGACCTGTAGCCACTCTGACTTTTACCAATGGCCTCTTCTTACAAGTTCTGTGAACTGACTGCATTATAAGAAGTTTGTGAAATGATTTCCCTGGCCAGCTTAGCATACTCAGGTACACTGACAAGCAGTTTTACTCACAAACATCCCTCTTATTCTAAAAGGCTCTAGAAACTGCCATGTCAAATCTATATTTCTATTGTTTTTGTTGTGACTGTTGGTAATCCTCTCCCGAGAATATTTTTTCCACTGATTATTAGAGAGAATGGAAAGGAGGGAGGGAGGGAGAGAGCGAAGGAGAGAGGGAGGGAGGGAGGGAGGGAGGGAGGGAGGGAGAGAGAGAGAGAGAGAGAGAGAGAGAGAGAGAGAGAGAGAGAGAGAAAGCATGGATGTGAGAGAGACACATCAGTTGGTTGCCTCCCCAGAAGGCGGGGCTGGGGATTGATCCTACAACCCAGGTATGAACCCTTAATTGGGAATTGAACCTATGACCCCTTGGTGAACTGAGACACTCTACCACTGAGCCACACTAGCCAGGGCTCTCCTGATTTAATCTATAATGAATACAGGTGATACACTGCATGTTCTTATTTTTAAGCATATAATTGTTACTAAAAATACCTTAAGGTTTTTGTAGTTTGAAACATAAGTACCTCTATGTAAATATTTCTAAATGACAGAGCAACTAAGACTGTCATCAGCCAATACAAAACCTTAATTATAAGCATTTTTATTAACATATTTTATTGAGGAAGGGAGAATAAAAGAGAGATAGAAACATCAATGATGAGAGAGAATCATTGATTGTCTGCCTCTTGCACACCCCCTACTGGGGATTGAGTCCACAACCCAGGCATGTGCCCTTGGCAGGAACTGAACCTGGGACATTTCAATCCACAGGCTGACGCTCTATCATTGAGCCAAACCAGCAAAGGCTTAATTATAAACTTTTATTGTTAATCTTCATAACATCACCAAACATGATAATTTCATGAAAAAAATTTCTGCAAAATGGTTTTTGTCATTACTGGCCCTAGTGATAATGGTTTGGAAAATAAAAAAGAAATGTATTTGGGAAAAAAAAATAATCTATATCTCCCAGAAGCTTCTCATTGCATATTCCTTCTTATACTCTTCTAAGATTGTAGATACAATTTTGAATTTTATGTTTTCACTTAGCATTAAAACAAAGCATTTTCCCATTTTATACTGATTTGTGGTAGACAATTTTTATTGTTATATAATACTTAATTTTGTGATTATGTCATAATTTACTTGACTATTTATACTGAGGATATTTGAAAATATTATTTTTTAGTGTTATGCCCCCTTTCTTCTAAAAAGGATTTGCAGCCCTGGCCAGTGTTGCTAAGTGGTTAGAGTGTCATCTGTGCACCAAAGGGTCTCTGGTTTGATTCCTGGGTTGCCTGTCAGGCATGTTTGAGAGGCAACCAATCTATGTGTCTCTCTCACATCAATGTTTCTCTCTCTCTTTCTCTTTTTCTATCTCTCCCTCACTCCCTGCTTTCTATTCTCTCTGAAAATCAATGGAAAAAAAATACCCTCTGGTGAGGATAAACCAAAAAAAGGGATTTGCAGCAACTTTACTCATTTCTGAGACATAAGTCCTGCTCAGAATTGTAGAAAGAGAAAAGCCTGATGCCCCCAGAAAATCATTTCTGGAGAATAAGATGTTCTAGGTGGTGGCCAGCCAGTGTGGCTCAGAGAATTGAGCATCATCCCATGCACAAGGAGGTCACTGGTTCGATTCTAGATTAGAGCACAGGCCCACATTGCAGGCTTGATCCCCAGTAAGGGGTGTGCAGGAGGCAGCCGATTGATATTTCTCCCTCTCCTTCTCTCTCCCTTGCTCTCTTTCTAAAATCAGTAACTATATATATTTGAGAGAGAGAGAGAGAGAGAGAGAGAGAGAGAGAGAGAGAGAGAGAGAGATGTTCTAAGTGGTGAAGAGGTACCAGAACATGGACCCAGAATGAGTGGGAACACGTGTGTACAAAATACACATATGAAAAGTAAGCTGTGCTATGATGTGTTGTGCTACAAAGATAAGGTGTAGCATTATGGCAAGAGGAAGGTGGTTTAGTTGGAGACATCTGGGCAAATCACAGGGGAGGATAACTGAAGTCTGAAAGGGAGCCATCTCTGGCTGAGGGAGTTGTCTTGTCACCGCTACACCTGGGGTGAGATACTCTGCGTGATGCGGGCTGCGTCCGCCTGTTCCCACAGCAGTGGGTGTGCCCTGCTCCCTGATCTCCGTGTCCTGGAAATCAGGGCAGACTGCTATGGAGGCTTTTCAATGTCACATACAAATCTGTGTTCATATGCTCAATATCAGACAGGACAATAAAACTGGCCTAATGTTAATAAGAAAATTATTGCAGTGCAAGTGTACTAATTCTGATAATTACAATAATGTGTTTGAAGCTTGATCTTCTTGATTTAATGACTATCAACAAGGGGTCCCAGGCCTGAATTTCAGTAAGGATGTGAGAATTACGTAAATGTGGCTGTTCATTGCAAATATTCATGCTTACTCAACATGTGTTCATTCATAGCTTTCTTACTAAACACATTCTGAATATAATATCCTTTATTTAAAGGTCCTAGTGATTTGCTCTCTCTTAAGCAATAGCCTAAGCATTCAGAGGGCATATGTCCTTAAACTTCGTTACTATCACTCAGACCTTCCTTTAGTGTCCACATGTTCATAGCAGTGGCCACAAAACCACATTTAATCATCAGATCTAATATATAGCTCTCTAGCATTGTCTGAAAGGTCTTTTTTTCTCATTTCCATTTACATGCAGTAAAATCCCCTGTGGGTTTGGCAAGTGCATTCAATGGAACCCACCACAGACAAGACACAGAAAGTTCCATCCCCTCCCGGAGCGCCCTTGTTCTGCTCCTTCCTACTCCCCATGCCTGCCCCCCACTCCTCTAAAGACGAGTTTCTGTAATCTACATCTTCATTCTGCTAAAAGGGAACGTAATCGCTGTGAGTAGTGCTTATGGATCTGGAAGAGTTCCTCAATTTGGCAGGCCTGGGAGCAATACCCTTTCCTCCCAAACTGAAGAACGCCCATGCAGAATAACACCTCTGAGGTAACTAGAATGTTTTAAGTACAAACTGCTTATTTGTGAATTATAATTTGCTTATCTAGCTCAAGTCTCCATATAGCATACCCCAAAATTAAAATGATTTTAAATATATATTAGGATTTCATTGTAGAGGTACACCTATCTCAAGGCACTAAATATGGTTTTGTAAAGGTGTATTTAAATTGAATTTGGAAAATTAATTTTTTAAGAGAGTGCTTTTAATAAGACCAATAATTATTCTTTCAACTCCCCTCCCTAAACATCCACGTTTGCATATCCGGATGGTGACCATCCGGGCACACTGAGCTTTTAGAGGCACTGGCAAACTCTCCTCCACAGAACCAGCTGCAGGGCTCTTTACCCAGCACAGGTGAAGTCTGAGTGCACACACCTCAACCGGCCAGCTTCCATGGCAAAGTGCATTTTTCTGCTTTCAGAATAATTCCAAGACAGTTTCCTACATTTCTCCCAGAAAGCAGCACTGACCATTCCTGCCAAAAGCCTGGAAGCCTGTTCCGTCACACAGACTTCCAACTTCTTGAAAGAATTTTGCAAATTAAGCAACAGGCGCCTAACGCTCATACAACTCAACCAGCCGTAGAGCAGATCTGTTTCCCATTTCTAGTTGGAGTTTCAAGGACTTCCTTTTTCTAATTGCTTCCTCGGTTGCTATGTGATGTAGGGACCACCGCCTCCTCCCTTTTCAGATCTGGACTTGACTTCATTCTGTCACGTGGGAACTCTGAGCCAACTGGGAGAAGTTTGGGGACGTGGGCTGCATCTGTCAGGACAGCTTATCAGGGGCGGTTGCCATCCTGAATTGTTTCTAGAATGGTAAGCCATCCTGCTAACCTCCCCTGATGACTCAATGGGATCAACCCTTACAGAGTAAGCTTCCTGCCCTAATACATGGGTTTATTCATTCTTAAAAGGAGCAGGTTATCTTTTGGCTTCTCTCTCTCTCCTCTCTCTCTCTCCTCTCTCTCTCGCGCACGCTCGCGCTCGCTCTCTCTCTCTCTCTCTCTCTCTCTCTCTCTCTCTCCATTTTCAATTGAATTTTCCAGAGCCCAGATTTCTGTTCTCACTGAGCTCTGGCACATTTTATTTCCTCTGCCATTTACTTGACTTGCTCTGACCTACATTTTTCTTTTCTTTGTTCCTGAACAAAAGCTGATTTCTTTCTGAGGAAGTTGGAAAAGCTAGACTTATGTGCCCAATATGTTTCCCAACCCTCACATGAGAAAAAGGGCACACCCAAGACTATCAAAAACACCCTATACCAGTCCCAGCGCCAGATGCTCTGCGCTGCGCCTTATTGTGGGCTCGCTCAACACAAAATAAAACAGAGCTCCCAAAATAAAGGCTTCCGGCCTCCAAGCCCGACAACAATTCTCACAAAAATCTTAGCATTCCAGAGCTTTGAATATCTTAACCAAATTTTAAGATGGTGTGATTTATTGTAATTTTATTTTAACCCTACATTAAGGCCAGCCAATCCTAGTAGTCTTTCCCAAGTGGTTTCCAAATCTCAGTGGCACCTCCACCTCTTCCTGTTCACTCCTTATGTGGGGCCCTGTGTGAGTGGTTCCCAGCTGCACTGCCTCTCCATTGTTAGCGCTGTGATGATTATCATCATTAATGAGCACATGCCTCATCTTTCTCTTCAAAATGTTTCATTTGAGCATTTAAAACAGCCAGGTAGGTATCTGTGTACTATTTTGTTACTGTTGTTGCAATTTGCCCTTTCCTCCTTCCTCAGATAAAGTGTCTGTGGTTCTGCTTCTCCACCCCCCTTTAGCCGGAGGGCTGTAATCTCAGTGTTTATTTAATCCACACATGGGTTTGGAAAATGTAGGAAAATGAAGAGATGAACCTCGGAGTAGACTTAGAAACCAGAGGCATGAATTTGGCAGATGTGATGATTTAAGTTAGGACAGGGCATGGTTTAGAGAGTTCCTGAGGCAAAAGTGAAAGAAATCAGCTTGGTGATGGGGGGAATTTTATTCTAGTGAAGTAAGAGGGGAAGAGAGAAGGGAGATGAGAGAAGTGTTTTTTTGGAACCACTTGATTTGGTACAGAGCAGGAAAATTGTCTACTCTTTGCACTTTGCACCTCCCCCACCGCCATATGCTTCCCTAGAGTTTCCTTTACCATACTTGAAAGGACCACAGACTTTAATAGTATTCATGCATTTGAAGTGCTAGGCTATTCCCAGCTTCCTCTGTTGTTGCGTTTATGATGAGAAATAATAAATTTAAAAAAAATCCAAGTTATATGATAACATAAAAAAGTGATTTTTAATTAAAAAAATTTAAATAAAAGATAGGTTTTTTTTTTTTAAGGCATCTGACCTTAAATAAACTGAGGTTCAAGATCACAACCAGATTCAGAGGCTAAATATAGGCCAGTCTCCTTTAGTGTCTAGGCTGAGAGAATTTAGTAGGTTACCACAGCAAACACTAAATTGTTGACACCCAAGGGGCCTGAACAAGTTGAAACAATGTCATTAAAAGGTCAAATTAGTATAGAATGTCCTGAATTCAGATGTAATAGTAAAAGCAGACAGGGGAAATACAGAGGAATGTGTGTGTGTGTGTGTGTGTGTGTGTGTGTGTGTGTGTTCATATGTGTGTTTTGTGTGTGTATATATATTTTGTATGTGTATATATGTAATATATATGTATATATACCTAAAACATCACACTATTACATGAATGTGAGTTTGTGGGTGTCCAGCACTCAGAACTTTGTCAAGCAGAGCTTTGCTTCCTCATTGTGGGGAAACTCTGTTGCTGCCGGAGGGCAAAGGGAAGACAGGAGGCGGATGAGGGGGACACTGACAGGGCTGTTGGCGGGAGCTGCAGCAAACCAGAGGCATATGCAACCCATTATTCCCACCAAGACAAAGGCTGCTTCTACACTCTGGTTCCCACAACCCTCCACCAAAGTTCATTCCCTTTCAGACCTTCTCTATAGGATTTAAATACATATTTGTGAGGCTAAGGTTGGGGTGAAGGGGTGTGGGGGGGCGGGAAGGTGAGAGGAGCCTCAGGTGCAGTTCCGTGAGGAAGGGAGGCAGGCTGCACAGGCAGGTTTTGGAGCACAGACCTCTTTCCCAACCCTGCATCCACTCTCACCATTGTGTGGTCTTCAACATACATGTATTTTAACACTTTTTGTGTCGGTTTCCTTATGCAAACAGTGAATTTCACATGGCTGTTTTCTTTTATGCATTAGAAATAACATACATAAGTGATTGTTACTAGCAGGTGGTCGATAAACGTAATGCATCTGATAACGTTGACTACAAGACCCAGCAATGTCTTTGTTCTGCCTTTGTACCTTTGGTTCCAAGGTCATACCCAACACACAGAACAGATGCTAAAGCTGGAAATAGCTCTACTGGCTCCTACTGTCCCTTCCTCTTTTTCACAGCTTCACAGCAAATGACAGCCACTGGCACTCCCATCCTCTGTGGGGATGCATGGGTAAAGTGGTAGAAAAGATGTGTGGAGTGCTGGCAGCCACTCAGTAGTAAACACCTGAGCCTCTGACTCCTTTCCCCCACCTGTTCTGTTCTCAGGCCATTCCCAACAGCAACCGAGGTTCCTGGGCCCACAGTACCCCCTGATGGCTGACATGGGGAACTTTCTTCTCTCACTAACATCTTTTTGTGAGACTCCCCCAGGCTATGTTCATTCCATCATGAGCCATTCACTTCTCAGAAACGTTCTGTGGCCTTTACTTGCAATTTTTCTTTTTTGCTCAATTATTTTAGAAACATCTACCTCCCTTCCTGGGTCCCCCCCCCCCTTTTCTTCTATTTATGAATCCTCAAGTTACTGTGGTTATGGTTGCTAAGAATAATAGGATGAGTGCATATGGCTATCAAGAAAAACCTTCTACATTTAAAAGTTAAATCAGACATCTCAAAAGTCTTTTGAGAATTAAGAGGGTTTTTTCAGAATCTGGACAAAATATGCTATCTACCCTCTGCTCTTTCTCTAATTAACAGTGAACTTTTCTTGACATTTTATTGTATTCCTATTTATTTATTAATTTCCTATTTATTTAATGGCCACAATTGTACTAGTTTGTTCCCTACTGTTTCATTACAAATGTAAATATTTTCCTAATTTTGTCATAACTCAAGGTAATTCTTGTATAGTATTTCTTTCCTTTGAAATGATATCCACATTCATAGAATTGCAACTATTTTCTCCTTTAAAATAAACAATGCAAATTAATTAAGGCAGCAGGTAAATACCACCCATTCAATTTTATCAAAATTCTGTGAAAATGGATTTTCAACCTAATATAACAATAATGATGTTATAAAATAGTTGTGTGATACAAAAGGTATTTTAAATGATTGTTCATTGAAAAACACTGAGTTGACCTATTCACATATTTTTCTGAAAAGATATTTGCTTTCTTATTTATCTTTTGAATTCATAAAGTTTTGGAGGTACAAATTAGAACATGCAGTGTTAATGTTCTTGAAAGTATTACATTTAAATTGTTTTCTCAGGAACCAAAGAGAAAACACCAGAGGAAACATAACCAGCCTGAATTGTTTAAAATGTATTTTCCCTTTAATTAAATAAGAAACATCTGTCTAGGGATTTTTGGAAATGAATGTAATCCATCCACACTCTGCCTGTACTAGTTTGCCTCCAATGTCCAATATTTTGAAAGAAAATTCTTTCTTTCTGTAAAGAATTAAACAGCAACATGGAGCGATGTCTGGGTCTTGCTTCAGGAGTTTGGGTACTGGAAATGCTAAGGGTTGTCTTTTCCCAGATCTGTCTTTGGGAAGCAACGAAATTCTCTCCATAACCAAGGTTAGGATGTAACTATCTGTACTTCTCCAAAGCATCCACTCACCCTGAAAATGCTCAACTCCGGGTGGAGAGAAAACAGAAGTTATGAGGATGTATGCAAATACTCCAGGTCAAAATAATGCTCCCTTTCGGGGAGTCACTGGCAGTTTCCTCCTGCTCAGGCTTTAAAAAGCTGATTTCCCTAGAAACCTGCACAGCCCACAACACAGACCCATCAGAGGGCCCAAATGAGTAGGAAGAAGACCGGGGTTGACGCTAGGATGGCTCTGGTTCTTGGAAACCAGGGCCCACCGTGGAGAATGACAAGTATCACTTACTGGTGGTGTCGAAAGGTATCTGCTTGCAGGGCGCAGCCCCCTCGGCGGGCCAGGGGCAGTAATAGACGGCTCCCCCCTCCACGATGTCTGGCTGGCTGGTGTTGGCTTTGGGCGCTCCCACCAAGACGCTGGCTCTGCGAAAAGGGGCGCAGAAAACTGCTCTGTGGAACCCGAACCTGCGCCCAGGAGCTGCGGCTCTGGCCACACGCCCACCGAGGCTGCCGGGGTGGGGATGGCGGCAGAAACGTGTACAGGAGGGAGCCCAGGACCATACTTTCGCTCCCCTTGGAACCCTGCGGGGTCCTGAACCTGATCTGCAAGAGGCTGCGAACAGTCCCAGTGCTGCTCTAGGTAGAGCTGTGTGGACAGGGAGGTGCGGGAAGCGGGCGGTTAAAAACGCAGAGCCCAGGGGCCAGCGGCTGGTGGCGAGCAGACGGCACTTGCGCCCAGACACTGAGCTGCCGGAGGCTCCGCGTCACCGACGGTGCGGTGGCCGGTGGCCGGGGTCTAGCTGGCCCGCGTCTGCGTCCCGCTCCCCGCGCCGTGCCACGCTCGCCTTTGTACCTGCAAGTCCCCAAGCCCGGCGTGGCTCCGCCAGCGGCAGGTCTCAGTTCAGAGCGCCCCGCGCGGAGAGGAGGCTGGTGGCGGGACGGGACGGGACGGGACGGGACGCCGTGGACCCCGGGAGGGACCTCCCCTCGGGCTGCGGGACCGGCGCGGCCCCCGGACCCGCGCGCGATCTCCCGGCCCCGGCGACTTACGTGCGAGCGGCGGGGAGGTGGAAGTCCACCGCGTAGCCGAAGTAGCTGCCCTCCGGGCCGCTGTACACCGTTACCTTGTCCTCGTCCAAGTTGAACGCCTGGGAGCCGGGGGACCACAGCATCCCCAGCGCAGCCCAGAGGCAGCAGCAGCGGGGCGCGAGCGGCTGCGCCCGGCTGCCCCGGGGACCGCGGCGGCGCCCGGCAGACATCGCCTCCGCCCCGGCGGCCGCTCACCGCACCGGGGAGGGGACCCAGGTGGGAGACTGCGGGGTGGCGGCTGGCGGCCCCCAGATGCCCGCGTCCCGGCTCGGTGCGCGCGGGTGAGCGTCAGCGGTGACAGCCCCTGCGCTCCGCCACGCGTCCCCCACGATCTGCTCCCTCGGCTCCCGGCCCGCAGGAGGCGGCAGGGGGGCCGGCCCAGCGCCTCCTGCCCTCCGCGGCCGCTGGCGGGCGGGCGGGCGGGGCGGGCGCGCTCGCGGCGCCCCCTAGCGGCGGGTCCGCGGGCTGCGCGAGGGAGCCAGCGACTCCGGGGCCTTCGCAGCCCCCGCTGGCAGCCGGCGCCAGGCGCCTGTTTGGGCTCCTGGTTTTCTATTACAGCTGCATCTCAAGGACGATCTGAGTCTTGGACGTGTCAGTGTGAGCCGTTGCTTTCCGAAGGAATGCTCCACGTGCAGGGCGAGGGGTTTCTCCAGTTTGTCCCCAAATGGAAGAAGGTGGAAAGGTGTCCCACCACGAGGCAAGATAAAGCGCCCTCTTTGCATCACCTCTGCAGTCTGAAGACCCTTAGGGTGGATACGTTTTTCCCCCACTCCTGTGACTGAGAACATCTAAATCCAACAATCTTCTCCTCACCCAACTCCACCCCAGCTCACTGCAGAGGAAACTAAGAAATAAAGAAAGTCTCGAGATTTTATTTAGAACTTTCTAGGACACGCCAGGCATATGAAACGTCCTGGTACCAAATCTTCGTGACCCTGTGTAAGTGTGAGGAAGACTGGCAAAGTTTGGAATGCTGGAGCTTACAGTTTGCCCTCAGCAAGAGTACAAGATATAGAATGAATGTGGAAGAGAGCCCAGGGGGCGTCTAAAGAATAACAAACAGTGAGGAGGGGGCAGAAAGAGCAGGACGGGAGGTAAACAGTGAGCCCGTTGATGGACTTGTTGAATCTGAGTGTGGGAGCCTCAATGACTCTGGAAGCATAAGATGCAACTCAGAGCAGTGGTCAGTCTGGCGAAACAGATTTGGGGGCCTGCCCACAGAAACTCTCTGAGCCCACGGAAAAGCTGACTCTTTCATCTCTCTCACATCAAAACCCACGTGGTAGACAGATTTGAATTTTATTTGTCTATGCTTATCTTGTCCCTATAAAAGTAGTAAAAATTAATAAGCTATATTATTACCTGGCATATCGCCAGGTCTGGATAATTTCCTAACTCAGTGGTGGGCAAACTGTGGCTCGTGAGCCACATGTGGCTCTTTGGCCTCTGGAGCGTGGCTCTTACACAAAATACCACGGCCTGGGCGAGTCTATTTTGAAGAAGTGGCATTAGAAGAAGTTTAAGTTTAAAAAAATTTGGCTCTCAAAAGAAATTTCAATTGTTGTACTGTTGCTATTTGGCTCTGTTGACTAATGAGTTTGCTGACCACTGTCCTAACTGGATAGTCCTTTCCCAGACAAGGATTTAAGAGGAGATGGTAGAAGGCTTTTTTCTCAATTCAAAAGTCCATTTGTGCGAGACATAGAGTCTGCTTCTCTAGTCAAGTTTTTATTGTTAATAAATGTGATATTCCGTGTAGTAAATTTCAGTGAGTAATTCATATGCAGCATTAGCATGGAATGTTCAGAGCTGTGCAGGACATAGAGGCTCGGGAATAAACTCATAGTTATCATTTTCTGACACTGGTATGTTGAAATTTAGAAATTCATTTATGACATGCAAGCCTCAGAAATGGAACATCTAAGTAGATAGAAAGTAATAGCATAGTCCTAGATATGCTCGTGGCCCAGGTACCGTCTCCCTGGGCAGAGTAACAATATATTAAACAATGCTTCAGTTTGTGTGGGGCAGCACATGACCAGGATATCCCTTGTTCTGTGATACTTCTGCCATGATCCTTATCTTTTTATTTAAACTAAGGTCGGTAGGAAAAGAAAATTCTACTTATTGCTACATAGTTGAATACATAAACTTGTTCCTTTCTTCAAAAATATGCTTGTTCTTGCCGTAGCTGGTTTAGCTCAGTAGATAGAGCATCAGCCTGCAGACTGAAAGGTCCCAGGTTTTGTTCCAGTTGGGGGCATATGCCCAGGTTGTGGCTCAATCCCCAATAGGGGGCGTACAGGTGGCAGCTAATCAATGATTCTCTCTCATCACTGATGTTTCTATCTCTCCCTCTCCCTTTCTCACTGAAATCAATAAAAATACATTTAAAAAAATGTATTTTTTCTTGACTTACACAAGCCTATACTGTATTCTTAATAGTATCACTTTCCACTTTACAGATGAGGGCATTACAGTTCACAGAGGTACAATAATATGCATATTCATAGAGCAAGTAGATGGTACAATTTGGACCCAAGACTGTCAGGTACCAACATCAGTTCCTCATGCTATTAGGTCTATAAAAATATCCTTTTAAGTCATAATAGTAAGAATAAATATTTTTACAGTTAGTGAGTTATTCTGGCTAACCCTTTGTGTGTACCTGTGGGTGGTGAGGACAAGTAGCATAAAGCAGCTGTGTACCCTTTCAAAAGTGCTTAGAAAAGGGTTTGATGGTACAGTAGTTTCCCCCTTATCTGCAGTTTCACTTTCTGTGGCTTCAGTAAACCGTGGTCTGAAAATATTAAATGGAAAATTCCAGAAATAAACAATTCTCAAGTTTTAAATTGGGTGTTGTTCTGAGTCTTGTGATGAAATCTTATGCCATCCTGCCCCATCTAGGCCCCCCCCCCCAGATGTGAGTCACCCTTTCATCCAGCACCTCCACACTGTAGACACTCCCCAACCACAGGCCACTTAGTAGCCACCTGCTTATCAGATTGACTGTCATGATATTGTAGTGCTTGTGGTCAAGTAACCCTTATTTTTCTTAATCATGGCCCCAAAGTGTAAGAATTGTGATGCTAACAATTTGGGTGTGCCGGGGAGAAGCCAACAAGTGTTTCATTTAAGTGAAAAGTTATGTATGTATAGGAAATCACATAGCATACTAGTATATAGAATTCAGTACTATCTGTGCTTTCAGGCATCCGCTAGGGGGGATCTTAGAACGCATTTCCTGAGGATACGTGTGGGGGAGATACTATACCTTGGCATTCAAAGAGTGGAAGGAAAGCAAACTAACATGGAGCTGGGAGAGCAGTGAATCTCCCCTGAAGCCAGGACTCGGGGGTTGGAGAGGGTGGGGGAGTTGTAATAACCGCAGGGACAGGGTAGCACACTTTACAATCTGACACATGGGAAGCATGCCAATCAGTGAGATTTGGGGTGCTGTCAATGAAACATGTGGCCAGGTCTCACACTAAAAGAGAAGTTTGACATTTTAAAGATCTACTAGCACTGATTTATTTGTCAGAAAAGCAAGTCTGGGAATTACCATGCATGTGAGTACATGTGTATGTTTAATACTGGGAAAGGTATACATAGTTGTTTCTTTAAAAAGAAAAGAAAAAAATGGAACAGATTTGGTCCAAATTTTCCAAAAATAAATAAGTAAAGAGCACAATGGTTGGGGGGGGGGGGGGCAGGCAGGGGAAGATCTCTGGGTTGTAGCCAGGTACAAAGTACTTAAAAATAGAGATCTTGTAGCATTTAACCATTAGTGCCTACTTTTATGTCTTCCTTTCCCCCCCCCCTATTGTCCTCTCCCAGCCCACTCCACCCCCCAGCCCAGGCCTTCACCCATTGCCTGTGCCCATTGGTTATGCTTCTGTGCATACAAGTTCTTTGATATCTTACCCTCAGCCTACCTTCCTCTGCCTCCCCTCTGAGGTTTGATGGTCTGTTCAATGCTTCTATGTCTCTGGATCTATTTTCGTTCATCAGTTTATGCCATTCATTATATTTCACATATGAGTGAGATCATGTGATACTTATCTTTCTCTGACTGGCTTTCTCTGCTCTCCTGTTCACTCCATGCTATTGAAGATGGTAAGTTATTTCTTTTTTACTATTGTGTAGATGTTCCACAGTTTTTTAATCCACTCACTGCTGATGGGCACTTAGTTTGTTTCCAAAAACTTAGCTATTGTAAATTGCACTGAAATGAACATAGGGATGCATATATTCTTTTTGATTGGTGTTTCTGATTTCAAACAGTACGAAGTTTCCTCAAAAAATTAAAAACAGTGCCTACTTTTTAACAGAAGACCAAAAATACTTGTAACTCAACCAATTTTTATTTCTAACTATGTGTAAGTCTATTTCTTTTGTTGTTATTGTTGTTGTTAATATTTACCCAAGGATATTTTTCCATTGATTTTTAGAGAGTTGAAGAGTCAGAGAGAGAAACATTGATGTGAGGGAAATACATCGATTGGTTGCTTCCCAAATATGCCAGGGATTGAGTCTGCAACTGAGGTACATGCTCTTGACCAGAATCAAACCTGGGGCCCTTCAGTCCACAGGCCAACATTCTATCCATTGAGCTAAACAGGCCAGGACTAAGTCTATTTCTTTATATGATAAAATATGATATCACCTTCAAATCAAGAAATATGAATCCCAACATGATTATTTCATTAATACAACCACATTATCAATATGTTAAACTATTTACCAAAAAAGCCAATGTAAAAACAATGTGTTCTTAAGGTTTCATCAGTTTTAAAAATGCACCATAAATGGAAGGTAGTGTTTCAATCTCTTCTTGTATTTTGTGGAACTGTAACTGAAACCAAGGTTCGACTGCCTGCCTCTACAAAAGCTGGACTCATAAGACAGGTGCTGGAGAAAAGGGAAAGTGGTTTATTCACCTGTGAGACACCTGAAAAGAAGGGGCACTCTTGTTGAAAAGACCCTCTCAATACCTCAGTGCAGGCTGAGGTTTTTATAAGGAGAGAGAGGGAAAGCAGAACAAAGAAATCAAGGGGAGGAGTTGTAAAGTATTCTACATGCAGTCTAGCACAGTCCGTTCTGATAAGGATCTTGAAGCTGATCAAGTGATGGCCCTGTGTGTCACCCTAGTCTTCATCACTCTGGTTCTAAGTCATGCTCATTCTATGGTTGAAAGTCAGAAAATCTCCCAGAACTGGGATGACTGAAGGACAGAGTATGCATCCTCATAAGATAGTTCCTAGGATTCTTATGCATACACTAGAGGCCCGGTGGAGGGTTGTCCCTAAGCCCAGCCTGCACCCTTTCCAATCTGGGGCCCCTTGAGGGATGTTAAACTTCCCATTTAGACCCAGTGGGATTGGGTCTAAATGGGCAGTCAGACATCCCTCTCACAATCCAGGACTGCTGGCTCCCAATTGCTCACCTGCCTGCCTTGCTGATTGCTCCTAACCACTTCTGCCTGCCAGCCTGATCATCCCCTAACCACTCTGCTGCCAGCCTGATTGATGTCTAACTGCTCCCCTGCCAGCCTGCTTCCCTCCTCTGCCAGCTTGGCCACCCCTAACTGCCCTCTCCTACAGGGTTGATCGCCTCCAACTGCCCTCCCTTGCAGACCTGGTCCTTCTCAACTGCCTACCCTTGCAGGCCTGGTCCCTCCCATAAGCCCTCTCCTGCTGGCCATCTTGTGTCCAAATAGGGGCAGGATCTTTGACATCATAGGGTCAGCTATCTTGTGTATTGGAGTGATGGTCAATCTGCATATTACTCTTTTATTAGATAGGATAAAGGCCTGGTGCATGGATGGGGGCCAGCTGGTTTTCCCTGAAGGGTGTCCTGGATCAGGGTAAAGGTTCCCTTGGGGCATGGGGTGGCCTGGGCAAGGGGCCTGTGGTGGTTTGCAGGCCAGTCATGACCCCTGGCTACCCAAGCAGAGGCCCTGGTATCTGGAATTTATTTACCATCTACAACTGTAACTTTGTAGCCTGGAGAAGAGCCAAGCCTCCTGCTTGCTCCATGGCTGCTGCCATTTCTATTTGAATTTGTTTACATTCTATAATTGAAACTTTGTATCCATGAGTGGAGGCCTAGGCTGGCCAGGATGTGTGGAAATCTTGGCTTCCTCTATTGCCGTGGAAACTCAAGCCTCTCAACTGCCCTCTGTGGCTGCAGCCATCTTGGTTGGGGTTAATTTGCATGCTTGCTCTGATTGGCTAGTGAACATGGCTGGTGGGTGTGGCTTGAGCAGAGTGGTGGTTAATTTGCATATTACTCTTTTATAAGATAGGATGTTGTTTATCTACAAGCAACATATTAGAGTCAGCATTTACAGCAGAGGTGGGGAACATCTGGCCCCATGGGCCACAAAGGCCCACAAAATCATTTGGTCTGGCCCTGTCAAGGCCTTAGGGGTGAGTTAATGAAATGTTTAAACAAATACAGCACTGTAAGTTGACAATTTTGTATGGCCAGTGAATTATGTTATAAATATCCAAATGGCCCTCAGCAGGAAAAAGGTTCCCCAACCCTGAATTACAGAAACAATGTCTAAAGAATGGTGGGGTGATTATAATTCCTCACTGTTTTCCACAGTGGCTGCACCAGTCTGCATTCCCACCAGCAGTGAACTAGTGTTCCTTTTTCTCCGCAGCTTCACCAGCTCTTGTTGTTTGTTGATTTGTAATGATAGCCATTCTGACAGGTGTGAAGATCTTTATCTATTTTAAAAGTATAAACTGAAATTTTATTCTCAGAAATTCATATTTCAGTGTAAGTCAATGTCCTTTCCATGCATCTCCAGTTGCTGGAGATGTAAAGTTTTTGCAAAGGCATCAGAGTAAAACAGTAACTGCCTCTAAATGACAAAAAATCTTGCACAAACCCTCTGCGATTTACACTATCTTTCCGCGCCTTTCCTACTCCTCTTATCTGCTTCTTTTTAACTCATTCAGAAATAACTAACTTTAGAATAACCTACTTTCAACTATATATTATCAAAACTACATATTTTTTTCAATGTAATTAGAATTCTTAATTTTTAGAAACCTTAATTTTTAGTGACAATTAAAAGTAAGTAATTAGTGTTCTTTAAATTAGCAAATTTATGAACATATTTCATAACTTTCAGAAACAGGTTTTTCCATTAACACATATGCTCCCATTTCTAAAAAGGCATAATGGGGGGTGGGGGAGGGGGAAGAGAGGAAAAAGAAAATAAAGAGGCATAACAGCAATGACGTTGATAACTTCTAGGCAGCTGGAGAGAAGGCCGGGGACAGCAGACCTGGGCTTGTTCTGGGACTGAAGCAGCTCCTGGACCTCCGGTGGCTTTAATTTAAAAATACCATTTTCCCCTTTCAGTTTGAGGTGGGGCCCTTGACCCTGCAGCTCCCACAGCCAGCACAGGGTTTGGGGTGGAATTAATTTCTCCATTGTTCCTGGGAGCACAACAGCTCCTGGACTTCTGGGAGGAGGATTTGTAGTGTTTGAAAGACTTATTTACTCACATTTTTCTTTTTGAGTTTTATTGTCTGGAAGTGTGAGACCTTTCTCCTATATTTGAACCATCAATTTAGATCTTCCTGAGTAGAATTCTTATGATATAACAGCATGAGAGACAACTCCAATCACAAAATAGTATAGTAGTTCAAAGAACAATTTAGGTGCCCTCGCTCTTCCAACCCCAACACATACATGCTGGCCAAGCTATGTTACAATAAAAGGTCATCTTTTTCTTGGTCATTGACTCATAACCACACATGGACCAATAATCCAGAATATAACCCAGGACGTTTCCACTGGGTGCTGATGCCAAGACCCACCATGCTTAAGAGTCAAGAGTTACACACAAAATAACAGTTAGATAAAAGGAAGGAGCAAGTAACTATATAGCATTAAGATTCCTATGCAAATTCCTCCCAAGTAATAACATCCCAAATCAAAAACACAATTATTAAGATACCCCACAAATGTAGGCAACAAGAAAATCAAACAGTACCTCAAAATCTAAGTACCAAAACCAAAAGAGCACTCCAACTACATCCCACAACAGGGAGCTGGGCTTTCTTTAGTTACTAAGCTGTGCCTACCACCAGGCGGCACTTACTGATGCCCATGGAATTCCAATGGTTCAAAAAGCCCCAAGTGGTGGGGCAGGAACTCCTGGTTGTGCACACCAGACCAGCACTGAGAGAGAGCAGAGGACAGTCCCCGAGAAAAATCACTTATCAGCTGCTAGGGTCTCCCACATTCTCTTGCAGGCAGCCTGGGGAACCCCCTCCAAAGTCCAGGGCCTTACCAGGAAGGGGCAGGGTGGGGGACTCCTGCTTGCTCCTGGCTAGCTTGCCGAAACTGTAACCAGAACCCAAGTTCATTGTATGTCACCACGAATACCAAACTCATGAGACAAATGCTGGTGAAAAATAATAGTGGTTAGTTCAAGCGCTGGACACCTTAGAAGATGGGTTGCAAAGCCCATCTCCCTATTTTGGTGCAGGCAGAGGGTTTTATAAGGAGGGAGAGGGAAAGCAGAGCCAAGATCAAGGGAGGGGTTGAAATGTTCTCTACATGCAGGCCAGTACAGTCCGTTCTGATAAGGATCTTGAAACTGTTCAAGTGATGGTCTGGTGTGCATCATCCTGGTCTTCATCATCCTGGTTCTAAGTCATGCTGGTTCTAAGGTTGAAGGTCAGCAAATCTCCCAGAACTGGGATGACTGAAGGTTGGAGTTGGCATCTTCTGAAGATAGTTCCTAGGCTTCTTATATCGATACAAACACTAAAAGCCCGGTGTATGAAATTTGTGCACTAGGGCGGGGGTGTCTCTCAGCCCAGCCTGCACTCTCTCCAATATGGGACAGCCCTGCTGGCTCCCAACCACTCATCTGCCTGCCTGATCACCCACTAACCACTCCCATGCCCGCCTGATTGATATCTAACTGCTCCCCTGTCAACCTGATCTCCCCCAACTACCCTCCCCTGTAGTCCTGGTCACCCCCAACTGCCCTCCCCTGTTGACCTGGTTGCCCCTAACTGCTCTCTCCTGCTGGCTTGATTGCCCACAACTACCCTCCCCTGCCAGCCATCTTGTGGCAACCATCTTGTGATTACATGGGGGTGGCCATCTTGTGCCAGGGCGTGACAGTCAATTAGTGTATTACCTCTTTATTATATAGGATGTTTTTTATCTACAAACTACATATTAGAGTCAGCATTTACAGAAATAATATCAAACAGAATGGTGGGGTGGGTTACAATTACCCACTGTTGCAGAATTTCAGTGATCTCGGGTTTTTCTTTTGGCCAACAGTCCTGAGGTTTTCTGCAATATAAACAATAACTGATTAGTTGAACCTGGCAAGTAAAACCTACCAGAGGAAGAGAAATTTAAAATCCATCAAATGATCCTAAACATAGCTTATGCTTGGGAATTTCCTATTCTGCTCCCAGGAGCGTAAATTTCATCATAGTAAAATCATTTTTTTCCTTTTTGATGATTTTGTTTGCAATTCTCTTTTATGACTTTCCTTCATGACTTTATTAGCAACTTTTAAGTTAAAGTGTTGCCCAGCAGCCCCGGGTTGGCTGACATTCAAGTGTAGTCATAAGTTATTTTAGCTGAAGGAAAATTCCCACTAGTCAAAACCAGACTCTGACTTGATCTCTTTTTAGAATGAACCTCTTAAACACAGCTCTTCTTTAAACAAAAATAAGGATAAATAAAACACGTCTTCCTCTAAAGGAAAGGTAACTGAGGAAAGCTATGCTCTTCCAAAGCCCTGACATTTGGGAATAAATCTTGAGAGGCAAAACGCCAGGGGCACCTAAGCTTTTACTCAGGATCTTGAATGATTTACAGATTTAAATTAGGGCCAGTTCACTCCAGAATCCTGAAACTACCCATGTCTGATGTGTTGGAAGGATGGGCTTTTAGATAGCTATTGGCCAAAGTGACTAACGCAAACTTCCAGGAGGGAAACACACATCTTGTGAATTTGGAGTCTGACAATTGGGTCAACCAATTCCCCGAATGCTCATGTTTGAGTTCATTGCCAAAGGAGGCTGGGAGAATATTTTTCAGGGGTGCTTTTATCATCATTACATTTTCATAAGGTGCTAGAGTTTAGGGCAGCACCACTTTGGTCTTTGGGGAAAAGGCTTACTTAAAATGGGAAGCAAGCATTCTGCCCACCCTTGTACATGCCAGGTACCTTAGTCCATTCAGGCTGCCAAAGAAAAAGATGGGGTGGCTTATTGGGGGGGGAAAAATTATTTCTCACATTTCTGGAGGCTGTAACTCCAAGATCAGGCAGGGTGCCCCTATCACTGGATTCTGATGGGCACCCTCCTCTGGTTTGCAGACTGCTACTTTCTTGTGTCCTTACATGGCTACACAGAGATAAGGTGTAATAAGAATGCCAGAAGGAGAGGAAATTGAACAAAGAATAGAAAACCTGTTTGAAGAAATAATGACAGAAAAATTCCCTGATATAGGGAAGAAAAAACTCACACAAATCCAAGAAGCTCAGAGTCCCAAACAAAATGAACCCCAAATAACCGATGCCCAGGCACATTATAATTAAATTGACAAATACCAATGACAAAGTAAGAATCTTAAAAGCAGCCAGAGAGAGACAGAAAGTTACCCACAAAGGATCTCCCAATAAGACTAGAGACTATTTCTCAATAAAAACACATCAGGCCAGAAGGGAATGGAATGAAATATACAAAGTTATGCAAAAGAAGGGTCTGAATCTAAGAATACTGTACCCAGAAAGGTCATAAATCAAAATTGAGAGGGGAATCAGGAGCTTCACAGACAAAAAAAAGGACTAAGGGAGTTTATTACCAGCAACGCAAGAAATGCTGAAGGGTCTGCTGTAAAAAGAAGAAATAGGAAGCGAAGAAAGAATAAAAATGGTGACAAATAAGTACTATCAATAATAACTTTAAATGTAAATGGATTGAGTGCCCCAAGCCAGAGTAGTTGAGTGGAAAGAAAACATGAACCATATATCTGCTGTCTGCAGGAAACCCACCTCAGAAAAATGGACACACACAGACTGATGGTGAAAGGATGGAAAAAGGTCTTTTAGGCAAATGGAAGTGAAAAAAAATATCTGGGGTAGCAGCACTTACATATGATAAATTAGATCTCAAAGTAAAGAACATAACAAAAAATAAGGAAGGTCATTTCATAATACTAAAGAGAGCAATCCAACAAGAAGATATAACTCTGGCAAATATATATGCACCCAATACAGGAGCACCCAAATACATAAAACATCTTCTAGAGCACATGTGTCAAACACAAGGCCCGCAGGCCAAATCCGTCCCGCCAGGCCTTGCAATGTGGCCCGCACCGCGCTGTCATCACTGCACTCTGCTGCGTTTCCATCACAATGACAGTTTATGACTGTTCAGTAAACCATTCGGCCCGCGATTTAGGCTGGATTTTAGATTTTGGCCCCTTCTCTGATTGAGTTCGACACCCCTATTCTAGAGAATATCAAGGGAGAGAGTGACAGCAATACAGTCATAGTAGGGGACTTTAATGCCGCACTAACACCACTGGACGAATCCTCTAAACAAAAAATCAGCAAAGAAACATCAATCCTAAATGAATCACTAGGTAAGATGGAAATAATTAACATCTTCAGAACATTTCACCCCAAAGCCACAGAATAAACATTCTTCTCAAATTCACATGGGTCATTTTCTTTTCTTTTTTTAATATATTTTATTGATTTTTTACAGAGAGGAAGAGAGAAAGATAGAGAGTTAGAAACATCAATGAGAAACATCGATCAGCTACCTCTTGCACACCCCCTACTGGAGATATACCTGCTACCATGGAATATGCCTTTGACTGGAATCAAACCTGGGACCTTTCAGTCCACAGGCCAATGCTGTATCCACTGAGCCAAACCGGTTTGGGCCACATGGGTCATTTTCAAAGATAGACCATATATTGGGTCACAGCAAAGACTCTATAAATTCAAGAAGATAAAAATCAGATCAAGCATCTTCTCAGATCACAATAGCATAAAACTAGAAATCAACTACAATAAGAATAATTTTTTTAAAAAAAATCAAATTCCTGGAGGCTAAATAGCATGCTATTAAACAATGACTGGGTTGCCAAAGAGATCAACAAAGAAATAAAAAGCATTATGTCAACAAACAGCAATGAAAACACAACAATCCAAAATCTATGGGACACAGTGAAAGCAGTCCTGAGAGGCAAGTCCATAGCTCTACAGGTCTACTTCAAAAAACAAGAAACAACAGTAATAAATTATTTAACCTACAACTCAGAGTTAGGAAAAGAGCAACATGAAAAGCCCAGCATAAGCAGAAAGAAGGAAATAATAAGGATCGGAATGGAGATAAATGACATAAAGACAAAAATAAAAAAAACACACAATACAAAAGATCAACAAAACCAAGATCTGGTTCTTCGAAAGGATAAACAAGACTGATTAACATCTAGCCAGGCTCACCAAGAAGCAAAGAGAGAGGACCCAAATAAACAAAATCAGAAATGAAAGAGGTGAAGTAACAACCAATCCCAGAGAAATAAAGACAACTATGAAAAAATACTATGAACAACTCTATTCCAACAAAATGGACAACCTAGATAAAATGGACATGTTTTTAGAAAAATCCAAGCTCCCAAAACTCAACCAAGAAGAATTAAAAAACCTGAATAAGCCAATAACTACCAAAGAAATTGAAAGAGTGATAAAAAATCTTCCAGTAAACAAAAGCCCTGGTCCGTATAGCTTTATAGGAACTTCTACCAAGCATTCAAAGAATAATTAAATATATCCTCCTTAAACTATTCCAAAAGATTCAAGTGGAAGGCACACTTCCAATCTTTTTCTATGAAGCCAGCATTAACCTAATCCCAAAACCAGATAAAGACACCACAAAAAAAAGAGAACTACAGGTCAATATTCCTTGATGAACATATATGCTAAAATCCTCAACAAAATTCTAGGAATTTGGACTGAGCAATACAGTAGAAAGATCATATACCATGACCAAGTGGGATTTATTCCAACCATTCAAAGATGATACAACATCTGCAAATCAATAAATGTGATACATCACATAAACAAACTGAGAGACGAAAATTATCATATATAAAAATAATCATATAAATTGATGCAGAAAAAGCATTTGACAAAATCTAACACCCTTTCTTGATAAAAACTCTCAGCAAAGTGGGACTAAAGGGATCATATCTCAACATCATAAAGCCCTATATGAAAACCTACAGCCACCATCATAGTCAATGCACAAAAACTAAGAACAGGAACAAGACAAGGATGCCTACTTTCACCACTCCTGTTTGACATAGAACTAGAAGTACTAGCCATAGTGATCAAACAAGAAGAAGAAATAAAAGGCATTCAAATAGGAAAAGAAGAAGTAAAGCTGTCCTTGTTTGCAGATCATAGAAAACCCTAAAGACTCCGTCAAAAAACTACTAGATCTAATAAATGAATTTGGCAATGTAGCAGGATACAAAATTAATGCCCAGAAATCTATGGCTTTTTTATACACCAATAATGAACTCAGAGAAAGAGAAATGAAAAAGCAATCCCATTTCCATTGCAACAAAAAAATTAAAATACCTAGGAATAAACTTAACTAAGGACCTTTACTCGGAAAACTATAGGACATTAAAAAAAAAAAAGAGATAGAGGAAGACATAAACAAATGGAAGAACATACCATGTTCATGAACTGGTAGAATCAACATCATTAAAATGTCCATACTACCTAAAGCAATCTATAGATTCAATGCAATTCCTATTAAAATACCAGTGGCATATTTCAAAGGTCTAGAACAAACTCTCCAAAAATTCATCTTTAAAACAAATGCAAAGTTGTGCATTTGTTGAATCTTCCATATAACTTCTCTTTTGTATTGTCCCTCTGAATATTCCAAAGTGAATATTCCTTAGCTTTATCTTGGGAGGAGAGTTTAGTTTGGGTGGGTTTCTTCTCACTGAGCAGGGCCTATTTTTGTGTCAATGTTCTGCCACTTCTTGGCAGAAGCCCAGAAGATAAGGAAGGCTGGAGGGTGGGGAGGGCCAGCTCAGAACTGAGCATGTCTATCTGCCTGATGGAGGACTTCCTGTAGGTATACACTAAGACAGCATGTGCAGTCCCTATGTTTGAAACATCCCCACAGTTTTATCCTCTTTTTTAGTCACCAATTTCTTTCTCCCTTTATAGAGAATCTCTGAAAATCCCTGAAGACAGATTTGCTTTTAGATGTTTTGGATTAAATCCTCTATTGTCTTTTCCCTTTGAATATTCTTGTCCTCTCTTTTCCCATAGAGATCCTCCCAGCCTTTTCATTTTATTTTAAGATTATGTTACTGAACCAGATGATTCAGCTTCATCCTTTGCTTCTTGGGCTCAAAAAAAAAAAAAAAATGCTCAGGCTGTGGGATTTAACAAACACTTCTCCGTCTTCCATTCCAGACCCTGTCAGCTGCACTGCTCCAATGGCACTCAGAGTAGATCTACAACTCTGATCCCCATTCCTCCTGGATTTTAGTGCTGGCCTGAAACCAAGCCAAGAACTTGCTCCAGCTGCAACTGGCCTCTAATTTCCTTAACTCTTTACTCTGGTTTTGGGAGTTAGAGATGGGAGAAAGGAGAGTCATTCATTCTTCATGCAAGTGTTTATCAACCATCTATTCTGTGCCAGTCACCGAGGTTACAACAGGGAATAAGGCAGGCGAGGTCCCTGTCCACAGAGAAGCCACATTCAGATGGATGGGTAACAACTATAGAGCACTCATTACTGCTACAAGATGTATCTGCATGTGCGATTTCATTTTGTGTCCTGATGATGGTGGCACTAATGTTATCCTCATTTGCTGAGATGCAGATGCTAACTGAGGTCATGCAGCTGGTAAGTGATGGAGATACAATTGAAATCCAAGGATCAGATTCCTATCCTTGGATTCCTAACCACTATAATATTGGCAAAATTGTTCTTTTGGATAGATAAATACTACCCTAATTCTATCTTTCTCTTTCTGCTATAAAAAAAAAAAAAAGATGTATGCTGTTTGCTTGTTTGTTGTTTGTTTTTTGGTTAATCGTCACCTGAGGATTTTTTAGAGAGTTCTGGAAGGAAGAGGAGAAGGGAAAAGAGAGAGAGAGAGGGAGAGAGGGAGAGAGGGAGAGAGATCACACATCAATTGGTTGCTTCCTAAACACACCCGCACAATTTGATTATGGCCAAGGGCAGGTACCTGCAACCCAGGTACCTGCCCTTGGCCAGAATCAAACCCAAGACCCTTTGGTGTGTGAGCAAAGGCCGATGTTCTATCCACTGAGCACACCAGCCAGGGATTGTATGCTGTTTCTAAACAATATCAGTAACATCTCATTATTGCAATACTAAACAGAAAAAGCAGTTCCTTTTTAAGGAAAATAGTGCAGGTCGCATTCAATAGTCAGTTAAGTAGCACCTATCACCTCCTTCCCACTACAGTGAGCCTCTCCTGTCCCTCTTTCCTCCCCTCCCCCATTGCAGAGTATCCGGGTGGCTCAGGTTAAATGTGGCCACCACCAACGCCACAGGTCGGTACTCATTTGCATGAACCAAACAGCCTGTGCCATCTTTGTGGCCACATGACTGGTAGGGATGAGACCAGTGTCTGGCATTCTAACAGCCACGGTGATTGGTTCAGGTTTGTATAGTAGAGCTGAGAGGTGGGGCTCTCTGTCCGCCCAGTTAGGAGAGAGGACGTATTAATACATAACCCTAACTGCTGCTACAGCCATCAGGGAGAAGAAACTGAGAGCAGCACAAGTAAGTGGAACCAAAGCCCTGGCCAGGCCCCTTGGCTCACCGGAGTGTTGTCCCCTACACTAAGCAGTGTGGGTATGATGGCATGATTCCCAGACAGCAAATACCCAGGTTGGGGATTCCATCCTGGAGCAGGGGCACATGTGGGAGACAGCTGATTGATGTTTCTCTCTCCTTCCTCTATCTAAAAATCAGTAAACACATGCTTTTTGTGAGGAAATAAAATAAAATAATAAAATAAAATAAAATAAAATAAAATAAAATAAAATAAAATAAAATAAAAGGGACTGGAGTTCTTAATGAGCCACCCTGCCATCTGCTTTGCCACTTGACTTGTCAGTGATGTGAGCCAGAAGTAGGCTTTATTGTTTACATCATTTTGAGTTGGAGTTTCTTTTCATTTCATCCCACATCATACCATTTGACACAAGTAACTTCTTATATTTAGGTAGATGAACCCTAAATGCTTAAGTACATTTTGGGTGTTTGTTTGTTTGTTTGTTTGTTTGTTTTTAAATTCCATAAGAAACAAACAAACAAACAAAAGTAAGTTATCCAGAGGGCTTCAAACATCCAGAGAACATTTGCAAATACATTTGGATTTCTCACTTAACTGACAGAAAGGTAAGATACAGTAAAACAGAATTCACCTAGATCTGTTTCACACATGAAGACAATCAAGTTTCTGAGTTAACAGTTTGGGGCCAGATGTAACAGATGGTTAGTTAATTAGCCCATGATAGGCTGGTTTGAGAATGCAGTGTCTTGGATTTTGTTACTAAAAACACTCCTGTTTTTGCCAAACAACACTGTTTTGGAGGATTGCCATCACAAACACAGAGAGCTTGCTGTGATGATTTGTGTTTTTGGTGGGAGCAAGAGACACCACTCGGTTATAACAAAGTGAGAGGCTAGACATCAGGCTGCTTGTGTGTTCAATTACTCACACATTAGATTTAAAAGCATGGCTTCATTGTGTTAAATAAAGAGCGAAGATAACAGTGATTTGATTAGGACTTCAAAATGCATGGGAAGTGGGTATTCTTCCAAGGACATTCCCTCCGTGTCCAATTTAATGTTCCGTGGAGATCTTGTTCTCTGAGCAACAGGCCAGAGATGATTCAGAGTCAGTGGAGATGCAGCACAATAAAACTCAACTTTTACCAAATTGGGAAGATCAGTCTGGAGAGGGAAGTTAGCTCTGTAATCGAGACATCCCAGGGTGTTTTCAGCTCCCTGTTAGCTTTATTGGCCCAAGAGGCCTCTGTAGAATTGTACAGAAAATGACAGCTTTCCACTCTGCTCTTAGAACAAAATATTAAGAAAAGTCTGCCTGGCAGTGGTGGAAACAGAAGTGGTTAGAAGATTTACCTTAATGATATAGGTATCATTAAATACTGTATCTGAGAACTGGGACATGGACAGACATAACCCATATATTCTCATAGGAATAAAATACATCTGGATCACTGCTCTATTAAAACTAATGAGGGAGAAACTTGTGTAAGTAGATAGAGCATCAAGTATACTCATGCAAGTGTAGCATCATATGCAAGCAATGGCTGGGATCTGAACAGATTGTGCCCCAGAAACCAGATTCTACGGGTTGTATGGAACTTGGAACATATTTTCTGATAGGAACAAATGTAATTGTCCAAAGGCCAGCACATGGTGCACTAATAATGGAACAGTTACGGTAAAAGCTAGCCACGATATTAATGTGCTTCTGGGGGATGTGGTTCAGGCCACGCATGGGGCGGGGTCCTCCTTGACTGTCCCATGGAGATGTGTAGAGTGAGGAGAAGGCTATTGATGGGTGGGAAGAGGCAAGGACTCACCTACGGAAGGGAATGGGACTGAGCGGCATGAGAGAGGAGGCGAGAGCATTACAGAGCCCGAGGATGCGAAAGTACATGGCTCCTCAGTCCTGCTGGTGATTCATTTCTCTTTTAAAGCCTCTTCTCTTTGAGGACAACATCAGATTTTGCTTAATGTAACTTCGTAGACAAGGAAATTATGGGGGCATTAATTCAATTCAAATAACTGGGAGAGTTCCAGTGAATCTTGGCACAGCCAGGCTCTTAGAACTCTGAGCTTTAGAACTTTGGCATTGCTGAATACCTCTTCTGAGCTTTGTGTATTTTAGCACTTATGGCCAACGGAGAGGAAGGTCAAAATTGAATAAATGCCAAACATTACCCTGATATGAATATCACTGTAACAAAGGCCTCATTTTATTTTCTTTCTATTCAAGGCAAACAAAATTTGACTTTTTATTGAAAGTTGTTCAAGTCATTCTGCTCATTCTGCTATTAGGGTCAATTTTCATATTACCTTTTAATTATATAGGATAAAGGCCTGGTGCATGGGTGGGGGCCAGCTGGTCTTCCCTGAAGGGGGCCCTGGATCAGGGTAGAGGGTCCATGTTGGGTAGCGGGCCAGTTGGGGCAAGGAGCCATGGGATTTGCAGGCTGGCCACACCCCCAATTGGGATCTCTGCTGGGGGACAGGGCGGCCTGGGCAAGGGGCTATCGGCAGTTTGCAGACCAGCCATGCCCCCAATTGAAGTGGGGGTCCCTGCTAGGGGTGGGGCCAGGGGTTTACAGGCCAGCCACACCCCCATTGGGGTGGAGGTTCCTGCTGAAGGGTGGGGCTGGCCTGGGCGAAAGGCCATGGGTAGTTTGCAGACCATCCATGCTTTTTCAGGAAGGACATCCAGAATGAGATCCAGAAGACATCTGGTCTCTCTAATTAGTATTAGTATAATACTAATTAGTATTAGTATAGATTTATAAATTTTGATTTAGTTCCATTTTATTTCAGGAAATACATGTTCATTCTTCCATGAAAAACTTAAGTACACATCTTTTATATAGCTTTTCTATATGAACAAAACCCACCTACAATGAAATGAATCTTATAAACTTTTTTCTTGGGAGAGGGGTCCTCAAAGCTGGTTAAGATTCACTGCTCTACAAGAATGGAAGTCCAGGTTGCTGTTAATGAAAGAGTATAATGTGTGAACTCTTTTAGGCTGGGAACTCTACTTCTGATGTTCTTTGATTCTCCCTAGACACCCACTTTCTTAATCTCCACATTTTTATATGTGTCACCATCTATTCCACATCCTGGCAGCATAAGTACTCACTGGGGTCTAGTTACCTTTCTTCCCTTTTGTCTTCTAACCACCTCCATCTACTCAGTGTCCTAGTTGTTTTCTTCAGGAATTATTCTCTTTGTCAATATTGTCTGCTACTCCTTTAAGTCTTTCTGATATTCCATTGTAATAATATTTGCTCATTTTACCAGCTTTCTGTTCATCACAGGCTTCCTTCATGCTCCAATCTCTCTTCTTGGCAAAATGGAACCATAGAATGGTAAAATGAACATAAGCATTGCCTCAGCATTGCCTGAGAACATTCTATGGATATTAGGTAATATGTTCACGGTGCTGAGGATAAGATAGGCAGAATATGCCTCAAAGAATTAAATAGCCTGGAAAATCTTCCAGGACCTTCTATCCCTCTGCCATGGGGCTATTGTGAATGAATAGTTTGGGTGCTACCCACCCTGGCATATTTACCCATGGAATGTGTCCCTGGGCATTATATGGTTGGTAAGGCCATTCCCCAGCCTTGTTTTACAGAGGGGCAAGCAGACAGGCAGAGATGATGGTTATTATATACCTAAATTAATTAAAAATTAATCACTAGCCAAAAAGAGCCCCATTCCTTCTTGACTACTATGATTATGTATCAGTACTTTGAGGAAGATTGCTTTGAATTTTTCTTTGATCAGCCAATCAGTTAACATAAATTCACTGAGCACAGGTAGATATATGCCAGATTCTGGGGACACATTCAGACAAAGACTCTTCTGGAGTTTGCAAGCTACTGGAGAGAGAGGGGATAGGGATCTGTTACGCTGTTGGTTCCCTTATTTCTCCCAGACCTGCTCTAATTCCCTGCCCAATTCATATAGGTCTGTACATAGCTGCTTTGGTTCACTGAGTTAACCCAAATTTGGAACTCTAACTGCAGATCTTCCGGGGTATGATAAAGTTCCTCACAGTGGCTCACTCAGCAGCAGTAACAATGGCTTCTCTGGCTTTGTGGTGATTTTACTGGCTATGCATGAATTGCTTTTCAACACAGACAGTGGTAACCTTAACAACACTGAATGGAGTCACAAGAGTATTCTTTGGCCAAATTCTTCTATAGGATAGATGTCTAATTTGTGTGAACTCCTGTGAAACTCATAAGATGAACATGATCCTAACGTTACTAAGAGTTTTTCCAGGGATATTTTAATTTGATTTCTGGGAAACAAATGGAAAATAAAAGCCTGAAATACAGCCTGCAAAGCATCTAGAAGTAAATATCCCAGCAGAATGAGGTATGAACTACGTGAGATTCCACTCCTCCCCTCATTCTAAAGAGATTATAAATACTTTGCTCCAATGAGTTGAGAACATGACCCATGTCTGTCTATTCTCATTAAAGACCTTATACCAACATACAATGGACTCAAGGGTGTTCTTCAAATAGAACTATTGGTCTTTCTCATTCTTTCCAACACTGATTTTTCAGGAGGAATGTATAACCTGTCCAGACAGGCGTTCTTGTTGGTTTGAGGTTCATCCATGCTTAGTTCTTTTATCCACCCATCTACAACCTGGGGGGAGGATGCCCTGTTGCTGACTACCTATACCTGCTATTCTCTGATGTGTGGTCTAGGCTGATTAGGATGCCCATCCAGCACTGTGATTGTTAGTTTTACGTGTCAGCTTGGCTGGATTGTACTGCCCACGTATTTGTTCAAGCATTATTCTGGATATGTGTTAGGATGTTTTCTTGTTCAGGTTTTAAAAAAATATTTTTTAATTATAGTTGACACATAATATTATATTTATTTCAGGTGTCATTATTTATGTCAAATAAATGACATATTTATGTCATTTCGACGTAGTAATCAGACATTTATATAACTTACAAAGTGATCACAGTGATAAGTCTAGTACCCACCTGAACTATACATAGTTATTACAGTACTAGAGGCCCGGTGCACAAAATTCCTGCATGGTCTCTCGGTCTGGCCAGCAATTAGAGCTGATCAGGGCCTTCTAGCTGCTGGCTGGGGCCTTCCTTTGTTTCGTGCCAGCCCCTGGTGGTCAGCACACCTCATTCTGAGTGGTCAAACTCCCAGTCGTTCAAATTCCCAAGGGGACAATTTGCATATCAGCCTTTTATTGTATAGGATTATTGACCATAATCTCTACGCTGTACTTCATATCCCTGTGACTATTTTGTAACTGCCTCTTTGTACTTCTTAATCCCTTTACCTTTAATACCCAGCCCACCAATCCCCTTTCCATCTGACAACTATCAGTTTGTTCTCTATATCTCTATGTTTGTTTCTGTTTTGTTTGTTCTTTTATTTTTTTTCTAGATTCCCTATATAAGCAAAATTATATAGTATTTGTTTTCATCTATATGACTTATTTCACTTAGCATAATATTTTGGATGAGATTAAAACTTAAATGGGTGGACTGTGAGTAAAGCAGCTTGCTCCCATAATGTGGGTGGGCTTCATCTAATCAGTTGAAGGCCTGAACAGATGAAAAGACAGCAACAGTAAATTCTGCCAGCAGCCTTTGGACTTGTCCTGAAATATTTTGGGTCTCCAAATTGCCTACCCACCCTGCAGATTTTAGTTTTGACAGTCTCCACAATTGTGTGAACCACTTTTTTAAAATAATCTATCACTCTATTATCTCTCTCTCTCTCTTTCTCTCTCTCTCTCTCTCACACACACACACACACACACACATACACACACACACACACACACACAGCCTGTTGGTTCTGTTCTCTAGAGAACTCTTGGTCAACAGACAACTATGCTACCAAGATTTCTTTTTGCGGAATTATTGCCCCTCAACCTTCATGATGCTATAGCTCTGACTACCAGAGAGACCCTTCCCTGAAATGAAGAAGCAGTCTTAGAAGCTGGAGGCAAAAGAGAGAACATGGAGGGAGAGTGGCTCGACATAGCAACCATGGAAAGCTGAGCCATGTACTTTGTGCTGTGGCAATACCCCAGCTGACCATTGGATCCATTTAAGACATTAAATGTGATCCAACAAGACTGTTAGTAGCCTTATATCTGCTATGACGCTATGCTGCCAACTAGTTGACATGTCCATGGACTGACTGATTTAGTTAAAATTTGGAACCCATTTTTTTCTTAATCAAATTGAGCATTTTGAAGTAATTGTTTATCAGCCCTATAGTGAAGGTACATTTATCTTTTGCTAATCACTAAATCAGTAACTGTCACCCTGTTTGTCAAGAAGACCTTTCCCTACTCAGATAATCTAAGCTTGTAACATCTCCCCAGATTACCTGGCCCCATACAGCTCCACAGTTTAACTGAGCACATGATAGCAGAATTCACTCATCATTTTGGACCTCAAACTTGTAGAACATTGTCTCAAAACAGTAGTTTATCACTTAGACCAGTGGTTGGCAAACTCATTAGTCAACAGAGCCAAATATCAACAGTACAACGATTGAAATTTCTTTTGAGAGCCAATTTTTTTAAACTTCAACTTCTTCTAACACCACTTCTTCAAAATAGACTTGCCCAGGCCGTGATAGTTTGTGGAAGAGCCACCTTCAAGGGGCCAAAAAGCCTCATATGGCTCAAGAGCCCCAGTTTGCCGAGTACAGACCTAGACTATGTCTCAGAATCACTTGTGGAATCCTAAAAATGTATGTATTATGATTCAGTAGATCTATAATGAGACCCAACAACCTGTAGTTTTAACTTCACAGGTGATTCTGTTGTCAGAACAAAGAGCTGACTGTTCTAGACCTTCCAAGTCTAGTTTCCACAGTTTACTGAATACAGACTATCAGCAACATAGATTGTATCAATTGATACTCAAATGAGAACTCCAGAATAGCACCTATTACTAATAAAATAAAATAAAATAAAATAAAATAAAATAAAATAAAATAAAATAAAATAAAATAAATGCTCAATGTACTCACAAGAGAATTCAGTTGTAATGACTCATCATAGCTGACTGGCCAGAACACTCCCTATAATATCAATCATTGTTCTGTTCCTGCTGGTCCTCTGCCTTCCCTGGCACCACTGTTACCATAACAGCAAGTCAGGATTAAGGAAGCTATCAGCATATGCATATAAGGAGTTTAGTAACTAGTGCTAGGCCCTGGGGGAGGGAGCCAGGGGAGATTTGTGAATTTGGGCTCACTTCTAGACACAATGCACATCCTGCCCAAGCCAGCTTCTGGAGCCACAACTTCTGACCTGCTAAGGAAACAGAAAATCTTATCTTCGAGGTATTCACACACATGCATTTTATTAATGCTCATTTAGGTCACCAAGACACCAAGACTCCAGCCTCCCTTCTCCAGCTCAGACACATAAGTGTGTGCTGGACTAGGTTTTGGGTAACCAATGGTATTAAAATTAGCCACTGGAAAGTATCTGGGTCAGAGAGGTAGGTGAGGAAACCCTTCCCCTAGAAATGTTTTAGGGAACCTTAGGGTCTGCCCTGGGTAAACCCTTCTAAGTTAGCACCATCCCTTCCTTCCTGGCAGCACTAAGGATGTCCAGCTGCAGGCCTAACCTGTCTGTCAGTCATCCCCCAAGGGGTCCTGGGCTGCCAGAGGATGCACCCTCTTGCAATCCAGGACCCCTGGGGTGATGTTAGAGAGCTGGTTTTGGCCCAATCCTGCAGGCTGAGGGACCCCACTGGTGCACGAATTCATGCACCAAGACACTAATCAACAAGTAAAAAGAAAACCCACTGAATGGGAGAACATATTCACCAATGACACATCTGATAAGGGCTTAATGTCATAAATTTGTGAGGAATTTATAAAACGCAACACCAAAAAATAAATAATCCAATTAAGAAATGGGCCAAGGACCTGAATAGACACTTCTCCAGAGGACATATAGATGGCCAATAGACATATAAAAGAATGCCCTATATCACTAATCATCAGATAAATACAAATTAAAACCATAATGAAATATCACCTCACACCTGTCAAATGGCTATTATCAACAAATTGACAAACAACAAGTGTTGGCAAGGAGTGGAGGAAAGGGAACCCTTGTGCGCTGATGGTGGGAAAACATACTAGTGTGGTCACTGTGGAAAGCAATATGAAGTTATCTCAAAAAATTAAAGATGAAACTGTCTTATGACCCAGCAAATCTACTTATGGATAATCCCATAAAATAAAAGGCTAATATGCAAATTGACCGAATGGTGGAATGACAGGTTGCTATGATGGGCACTGACCACCCGGGGGCCCACGCTCCATGCAGGATCTTCCCCCTCATGGTCAGTGCGCTCCCACAGGGGGAGCACTGTTCTGCCAGAACTGGGTTCAAGGCTGGTGAGTGCAGTGTTTAAGGAGGTTCTACTGCCGGCTTAGGCCCCCTCCAACCATCAGACTTCTGAACTGTGAGAGGGTGCAGGTCTTGGGTGAGAAGGGTGAAGGGGTTAAACAAAGAAAATAAAGGCTCATGAACTCCAACAACAGTATGGTGATTGCCAGAGGGAAGAGGGTATGGGGGGAGGTAGAAGAAGGTAAATGAGGGAGAAATGGCGATGCAAGGAGATGTGACTTGGGATGGTAAACACACAATACAATATATAGATGATATATTGTGGAATTGTACACATGAAACCTATATAATTTTATTAACCAATGTCACCAAAAAAAATTTAGTCAGAAAGCACACAATTTAAAGCCAGTGATAGATTCTGTGGGTGAGGGGAGCATAACAAAAGCATGTTAGAAAATATGATTTGGGTTTCTAAGTGTGAGATAAAACAGAAGGCAGGAGGGTTGGTGAGGAGATGACTACGGGAGAATGTGGAAGGGGGCTCAGTGTGAGTTAATGAGCAGCCTTTGTGACAGCCCTTTTCAAGTGATGCCAACTGCCCACACTCAGTGGCTCATCTGTTACTCCAGCTGGGGCCCTGAGTGTGCCTGAGCCCAAGCACTTCACTTGGGGTACTATTTTCAGGCTGACTGCTCACTCGCCTGCTTATTTTCCCTATAAACTTCCTACCACCAGTTCCTAGACCTCTGCTTGCTGCCAGCCGATGCTTATGATTTCCTCTGTGCTGCACTTCTGTGACAGTAAGGCTGCATCTTCCCTGAGGGGATACTCCATGGACATCTCATACAGCTCCTCTAAATTTTAAAATAGTGGACACAGTTAAGTTTTTCATAAATCCTTAAAAAAATAATCAACCCTTTTCACTTTGCATGTGGTGGAGTCTGGGGGTTGTGAGGCAGTGAGAAAGCAGCGACAAGCAAGAGATGCATTTTGGGCCAGATAGGAGGAGTATTTCTGGTGCAGCTTGGCTTTCGTTTTTGTTTTGTTTTTGAGAGTAGTAAAGCCCAAAGCACAACTTGCTTTTGATTATGTATAATTGTTGAAAAAAACCTTTTGTCTTGGGCAAAGCCAGAGCGGAGTTTATACAGCAGTAATATTATCCCAGGTACTTGATTTGGGCTCCGTAATTCAAGCTAAGAGTGACAAGCACAAAATCTCATAGAGAGAGCTGAGGCAATAAGTATAACAGGCTGAAAATTGTGCTAGATTTAAAAGACAGGATTTCAGAAGCATCTGGAATTATGGCCAAATTGACTCTAGTAATGCAGGTGAGCTGTTTAAATCAGAAGCACTGGGTTTCTGAAACGGGCTGAGGTACAGGGTTACGTCTCTGCTTTCATGAGGTCCTGGCCCACAGCTGTGTGTGTGTGTGTGTGTGTTTGTGTGTGTGTGTGTGTGTTTTAGTTTAGCTCTAAGAAACTGACTTAGGGAATCAGAGACTATTGTGTGTGCTTCCCAGTTTTAAAAAAAAATTGTTTTTACTCTTAATAAGTCAGACATTCTAAATCTCATGTGGAAGTATTCAAAAATACAGTAACTGGAAAGAGTTTAGTCAAGCTATTAACAACTTGCTAGTACTAAATAAGGAAATGGAGATGGTCCCACTGGGGCTCAAGAACCTCTGTGTAGATTGCTGAGCTGTTCCTGTCCCATTAGGATGCGCCACAGTTTGGCCTTCCTGCCACATCTGTCTGCCCTGCCTCTTGGATTCCCCGTGCCCCAGGGCCTCCTCCCCCCATCCCAAGATTCTTCAAAGCATGTATTTAACTTAAGAACACTTCAAACTTTAAGTAAATTAAATTAATAGGAATAAAATCACTGAATTTAAGTACAAATCACAAAATATATCTTTATGCTATCAAGTTCATTATGTAATTACATAAGCCTATCAACCAATGACAAAGTTTTAACACAAAGTCATAGTCTTTGAAATGATTATATCACAAATGTCATTGTATTAAATGGAACAGAAACAAGGACAATCTCCATTTCTTACTGAGCACTAAAAACATTGCATGCTAATATAACTGCAGAACTTGCCTTTTATTAAACCACTTATATTGTGTTTTCCATGTTTGCTGTCAGGGCATTAAAGTGCAGAAAACATGCACAGGGCACATTTGCTTCGTGCTGGTAAATTGATACCATGTTGTGTCTGGGGCCAGAAGACTTTCTCATATTATGAGGTCTGCTAATATTTGACTCGGTCTATATTTTGGAAACTATTTCACAGCTATTAAGAGTTCTAGAGGCTGTATTCAAGTTTTTTAAAATGTCAAATTGGAATAAATGGGTATGTTTTCTGATCATACTATCAACACACACACACACACACACATACACACATACACACTCACACACACTTATGGAACAATATTAGATTATACAACTAAGTATAACAAAGAAAATAAAAGGAACCTAACAGATTCCTTCTGAGAATTAAGTCCTGCTTAAGCTTTGGTGCCCATTCTCTCAGGTCCTCTGCTGAGTATGTATGTATGTATGCATGTATGCATGTATGTATGTATGTATACAGCCATCCCCATTTGCCATGGTTACCATGCAGATCATGTAAAATACCTCTTATTTATAACAGCATAGTTTTAAGCTGATGACAACTTAATCTAGAATGCATACTAAAACTACATTTGTAAGACTCCCTCATTTTTATGTTTTAATGTCACACTTTATATATTTTTACCTGTTACCAATTTTGTAATTATAATTATTCTTAATACTTTTGTCTTTTAGCCTTCATGCTAGATTTATATGTGATTTAATCACCATGACAACATATTAGAGTATTCTGAATTTATATTCATCTTTACTAGAACAATTTATACTTTTATATGTTTTCCTGTTACTAATTAGCATCCTATTGTTTCATCTTAAAGGTTTCTTGGAAATTTCTTATAAGACCAGTTTAGTGGTGATGAACTCCTTCAGTTTTGCTTGTCTGGGAAACTCTTTAGATCGCCTTAATTCTAAAGGATAAATTTTTGGTTAAGCAGGTACTTTTTTTTTTGTTTGTTGTTGTTGCTGTTATTGTTGTTTTGAGCACTTTGAATATCTACTGGCACTCCCTTTGGCCTGCAATGTGCTAAAAAAAAAAATCTGCTGATATTTTTATGGATGTTCCCTTGTACAAAACAAGTTGCTTTCTGCTTTAAAGATTCTCTTCTTATCTTCAACTTTTGACATTTAATTATAGTATGTATCAGTGTTTGTCTCTTTGGAATCATCTTATATGGAACATTCTGGGCTTCTTGGATTTGGAGGTCTGTTATTGTTATTCCCAGATTAGGTAAGTTTTTCAGCCATTATTTCTTCAGGTAAATTTGCTCTCTCCCCTTCCCTGCTTATGTGACCTCCATAGTACAAATAATAGTCTGTTTGATGTTGTTCCATAAGTACCTTAATCTGCTCTTACTATTTTTTAATCCTTTTTTTTTTTTTTACTCTCTTCTATTCGAGTGAATCTCACTGACCTGTCTTTGAATTTGTTTATCCCGTTTTTTCACTTTATTTATTCTACTGTTGAACCCCTTTAGTGAATTTAAGTTCTGTTATTGTATTCTTCAGCTCTGTAATTTGTTCAGTACTTTCTTATGTTTTCTATTTCTTTGTTGAAGTCCTCACTTTATTCATGTATTATTCTCCCGAGCTCTGAATTTTTAATCAAGCAAATCTCATTTTTATTTTATTAAAGTCTGTTTCTTAACTGTTAACTCCTTTTGTTGTTGTTTAGAACATATTCCTTTGTTTTTTCATTTTTAATTTTCCTTGGCTCTCTGTGCATTAATTTAAAGAGCCAACTCTCCTAGTCTTAAGAGAGTAGTCTCCTGTATGCGATTAAACATGACTCAGCACTGCCAGTCTTGGTTGTCTCTCTAACCTTTGTGATCATCCAAGCCACCTTCTTTGGTTTAGTGAGTTTGTGGTTGAGGGTGGGCCAAAGCCTTTCAGCATCCCAAAGGGGAGGATGTCAATCAGCTCCTGGATGCAGGTGATTGGAAGCTGCAGTTTTTAAAGCATGCAATAGACCTGTTCCAGGAAAGGACTGGGAGAAGGGTGTTTCTGTCTGCTCCCTGTTCACTAAAAGAATTAAGAACTGTTTCTTGGTTACAATCCTGTGGGACTGTTGAAAGTAACCTCTGCTGACCACCAGAACCAGGTGATCAAGGGTGTGTCCCCTGGTGGCAGCTGGAAAAGCTCTGTCATGTAGCTATTGGCGATCTGGAGCAGATAGGGCAGAGAGAGAGGGAGGGGAAGAGAGATAAAGGATGACACCTACCAGCCTCGCCAGTCTCTACAGAAGATTGTAGTGGACCTCTATATTTGGTTATTTTATGAGTCTGACTCTCAGAATGAGAGAGAGAGAGAGAGAGAGAGAGAGAGAGAGAGAGAGAGAGAGAGAGAGAGAGAGAGAGAGATGAAAGAGACACATAGATTGGTTGTCTTCTGCATGTAGCTGCAACCTGGGCCAGGGATTGATCCTGCAAACCAGGTAGGTGCACTGCACTCCAATTTGAACCTGTAACCTTTTGGTGCACTATCCGTGGCATCAGGCTGAAAGTGTTACGATAAGTAAAGATTAGAAACAGACCTTTCAGCAATTAAGACTGACAGCTAGCAGGTAGGCAAAGGCAGGCAGAGGCAGAGCCCCGGAAACCTGGGGAAGTTTGCTGACCCATCCTGGGCCCCATGCTGCTGACAAACTGGCCTTAGAATGCAGCTTGGTGCCTCCCACACACAACCAAGTCCTGTGGAGACAGACACAAACTGAATTTCTTGAAGCTTTGAATTGGTTGCTGAGAGCCAAATGAGGACTGTTTCTGACAGTGGCAAGCACCAAAGTACCTTCTGGGAAGCCCAGAATCAGCAGACAGAACATCAGCCTTAAGGGGGCTGAAGCCGGTTTGGCTCCATGGTAGAGCGTTGGTCTGCGGACTGAAAGGTCCTGGGTTCGATTCCGGTCAAGGGCATGTACATTGGTTGCGGGCACATCCCCGGTAGGGGGTGTGCAAGAGGCAGCTGGTCGATGTTTCTCTCTCATCAACGTTTCTAGCTCTCTAGCTCTCTCTCTTCCTCTCTGTAAAATATCAATAAAATATATTTAAAAAAAAAAAAAAAGAATTCAAAGGGAGCTCCCAAGAGGCATTAAACTGTCCTGGGACCAAGTCCCCCTCACTAGTTTTTCATTATTTTCTTTTTTCATTGCTTGTTTATTATTTTAGTCTCTCTTTTTTTTTTCATATCTCTAATTTTCTCTTTCTTATCTCTAATTTCTCTTTTTTTTCTTTCATATCTCTAATTTTCTCTTTCTTTTTGTTTTTTTCTTTTTTCCTCCTGCTTTCTCTTATTTCTTCCTTTTCTTATTTTATGTCTTTCTACTTTCTCTTCTTTTTTCCTTTTCATTCTATTTTTTCTTCCTCTTTTCTTTTATACCATTTTGCTTCCCTTATTCTTTATTCTTATTTTCTTTCTTTTACCTCTGCCCTTTCATATTCCTTTTTATTCCCACTTTCTTATCTTCCTGGTTTGTTTTGTTTTTGTTTGTTTTTTTCTTCTATTATTTTGTTCTCTTTCTTCTTTCCTAATTCTATCTACTCTATCTAGGAAGGCTGTCATTTCCTTTTGTGGTTGCTTTAGGTGCTGTTGTGGGGATCTTATGTCTGTTTTTTATTTTGTTTCTTGTTATGTTTTGCTTTGTTCTGAGAGGAGATCCAACCCATTAATGGGCAATAACAATTAAGACCCATTTACAGGAGAGCCAAAAAAAAAAAAAAAAAAAAAAACTCAAAAGGGTAGGAGATCAAAGAGACTGCACTACTGGGTACCACAGTATACTTAATACATAAGGCCATCCCACAAAGACTAGGAGGCATAGCAGTTTTATCTAATATATAGAAATAATTACAAAGGGACTGAAAAATAGGGAGATAAGGAAACCACTCCCAAATGAAAGAAAAAGGAAACTAGAAAGAGAGAGAGAGAGAGAGAGAGAAATGAAATGAAGACAAGCAATTTATCAGATAGAGAGTTCAAAGAAATGGTTATAATGATGGTCAAGGAACTTATTGAGAATTACAAAGAACTTAGTTGGAAGTATAACAGTATGAAACAAAAAATAAAGAAACTATAAATAAAAATTAGACAAAAATGAAGAATTACATATTTAATATTAAGAATACACTGAAAGGAATCAAAACTTGATTGAATGTGGTAGAAGATAGAATCAGTGATTTGAAAGACAAGGTAAAAACAAACAAACAAACCACCCAATTAGAGTAGCTTTAGGAAAAGATAATGAAAAAGCAGGATAGTTTAAGGAAATTTGGGGACAACATGAAATGTAACAATATCCACATCATAGGAGTACCTGAAAGAGAAGAGGGGTTCAAGGAATACAAAACTGTTTAAAGAAATAATGACAGAAACATCCCCTAACATGGAGAAGGAAAAAGTTATACAAGTTCAGGAAGCACAGAGAATTCTAATCAAGATGAACCCAAAGAGACCCACTCCGAGACACATCATAATCAAAATGGCAAACATTAAATACAAAGAAAGAATCTTAAAGGCAGCAAGAGAGAGACAGATAGTTACCTTCAAGGGAGTACCTCTTAGGATGTGGGCTGATTTCTCAACAGAAACACTTCAAGCCAAATGGGAGTGGCATAAAGTATTCAAAGTAATGAAAAGCAATGATCTAAACCCCAGACTACTCTATGTAGGAAGGCTGTCATTTTAAAAAGTGAAGGTGAAATAAGGAGCTTCCCAGAAAAGAAAAATAAAGACTAAAAGAATACATTTCCACCAAACCAACATTGCAAGAAATATTAAAGGGAGTTCTGTAAGAAGAAGAAATATATATAGAAAGAGAGAGGAACATAGTTAAAAAAAAAAAAGGCAACAAATAAGTTCCTGTCAATAATAATCTTGAATGTAAATGGTCTAAACATGCCCAGCCAGTGTAGGTCAGTGGCTGAGCATCAACCTATGAGCCAGGAGGTCATGGTTCAATTACTGGTCAGGGCATATGCCCGGGTTATGAACGTGATCCTTAGTATGAAATTTGCAGGAGGCAGCCAAGCAAAGATCCTCTCTCATCACTGATGTTTCTATCTCTCTCCCTCTTCCTCTCTGAAATCAATAAAAATATTTTTAAATTTATTTTGCAAAAAGCAAATAAACAAACCTATTGTTTATGACAACTGTATCCTACTTTTAAAACCTTAGTTTTAGTATCTTAGCATCCTGATGATTTTTTTTAATTATCATTCCTCTCTGAAATCAATAAAAATATTTTTAAAAGACATAGGGTAACTGAATGGATTAGAAAAATATTACCCCTATATATGCCATCCACAAAAGACACACCTCAGAACAAAAGGTTCACACAGACTGAAAGTGAAGAGATAGGGAAAAAATATAACATGTTGGGGTTGCAATAATAATATCTAATAAAATAGATGTCAAAACAAAGGCCATACCAAGAGACAAAGGAGGACACTACATAATAATAAAAAGGTCACTTCAACAAGAGGATATAACTCTGGTAAACATATATGCACCCATTATAGGAGCACCTAAATATAAAAATACTCTTTGAAGACTTTAAGGGAGAGATTGATAACAACATTTATAGTAGGTGATTTAATGGCCCACCAACACCACTGGATAGATCTTCCAGAAAAGAATCAGCAGGAAACAGCAGCTTTAAACAATGTACTAGGTCATATGGATTTAAATGACATTTACAGAATATTTCATCCCAAAGCAGCAGAAAACACATTCTTCTCAAGTGCACATAGATCATTCCTAAAGGTTGACCACATGTTAGGACACAAAATCGTCCTAAAAATTCAAGAATATTGAAATCATATCAAGTATCTTTTCCAATCACAATGGCATGAAACTAGAAATCAACTATAATTTTTAAAAAATTCTCAAAAACATTCAGATACATAGAGACTAAATAGCTTGTTATTAAACAATGAATGGATTACCAACAAGATCAAAGCAGAAATCAAAATTTTCTTGGAAACAAATGAAAATATACATAACAACAACACAAAATCTATAAGACACAGCAAAAACAGTTCTAGGAGGGAATTCCATAGCATTACAGGCCTAACTCAACAAACACGAAAAAGCTCAAATAAATAATCCAACCCTACAACTAAAAGAAATAAAAAGAGAATAACAAGAAAATAAATAGTGGAAGAAAATAATAAAGATCAGAGCAGAAATACATGACATAGAGGCCAAAAAAAAATCAATGAAATCAAGAGCTTATTCTTTAAAAACATAAACAAGAGTTATGGTCCTTTAGACAAACTTATCGAGAAAAGAAAAAGAGAGAGGACCTAAATAAATAAAATCAGAAATGAAAGAGACGAAGTAACAACTGACATCACAGAAATACAGCTGTCAAATAGACATATACAAAAATGCAAACAAAACTACAATAAGGTATCATCTTACACCTGTCTGAATGGAATACTATGGTCATAAATTAACAAACAACAATTGCTGGCAAGGATGAGGAGAAAGGGAAACCCCAGGACATTGCTGGTGGGAAGGCAGACTGGTACAGCCACTGTGAAAAACATGATGGTGTTTTCTCAAAAAATCAAAAAATAGAACTGTCATCTGACCCAGCTATCCCACTTCTGAGAATATGTTCTAAGAATCCTGAATCACCAATTAGAAATAATATATTCACCCTATGTGCTACTAGTACAATAGCTGAGATCTGGAAATAGTCTAACTGCCCATCAGCAGATGAGTGGATAAGAAAGCTGAGGTACATTTATACTCTGAAATACTATGCAGCTGCAAAAAAAAAAAAAAAAAAAAAAAAAAAAAAGGAGCTCTTACCCTTTGAGACAAGATGGATGAAGCTAGGGGTGGTGTGTTCTCTCCTATTTTCTACCTTGCTGTGTCAGGGGTGGGATTTATGGCAAGTTTGTGACTCATCCTTTCTTACCTGTTTCATTGCAGGTACATTATATCTGTGTGAGGAGTTGAGTTCAGGACCCTCCTCAGTCACCATCTTGAACTGGGAGCCTTGCTAGTACTTTTATGTAGTCAACCCCATTTAGAATATATTTTATTACAGGGTTAATGAAGTAGGTATATAATTAATCTTCTTGAAATGATGCAATTTGACACACAAATAATCCATTATTTCTCCTTTGTCTTGAAATACCACATATTGAACCCATGTGATGAGTGTGTGTGTGTGTGTGTGTGTGTGTGTGTGTATGCATGGGCTCATTTCTGGATGTTCTATTCTGTTCCATTCATCTCTCTGTTCCTAGGTTTTTATAGCACTGTGTTAATTATTATAGTTCTACCGTACTAGATGCCCAATGCACAAAATTCATGCTTGGGTAGGGTCTCTAGGGCTGGCCGATGATCAGGGCCAATCTGTGGGGCGACTGGCAGTGTGATTGGCTGGGGGTGGGGAGGCACCTGCTGGCACCTGCCTTGGCTGGCTTGGTGCCTGTGGACTGGGGGACTGGGGACAGCTTCTGCATTGAGTGTCTGCCCTCTGGTGGTCAGTATGCATCCTAGCAATTGGTCATTCCACTGGTCGTTCTGCTATTCAGTTGATTTACATATTGGGCTTTTATTATATAGGAGTATGAGGACAGATGAGCTGAGAAGTTTTAGTAACCCAAACACTAATTTAGGAATTGTGAGAGTAAATGGAGCTGTAGATAACAACTTAGTAATGAATGATTTCTCCCCACTCAACTGTGGTTGCTGTGTTTAGTAGGAGGAACACTGTGTATTTCAAGGTCACATGTTGATGTTTTGCAGCTCTCATAGAGACACTCTGTGGATACCTACGATGAGATTTCACCTTGTAAAGGTCTTTATAGTAACAATGGATCATTTTTAGCTTCATGTCTGTTTTATTGCTACACAGCACAACACAGGGTTTGAACTTTTAGTGTTCTCTCACACTGAGGTTCCACGAATTTTCTGGCTAAAAAGAGAAGTTTAGAGAAATGATGAGGACAAGGACCACAGTAAAAAAAAAAAAATAAATAAATAAAAGAAATAAATAAAAACTGTTTTAAAAAGTAGCTGCAGTTTAAAGGGTATCACAAAATGCAGAATTTTAATTCTATTCTCAAGTGGCTCAGTGGCATAGTCCAAGTTTTCCTTTTTTATCCTTAACTATTATGTTAATAACAATTAAAGATAAAAATGGAAATGTCAGCAGCACTATGCAATTGCAGCAGTAAATGTTCTTCCTTGTTTAGTGGTGTCATTAAATGCCTTAAGCTAGTTTTATCTGTTTGCTCCGTAAGTGTAATTTAATTATTTCACATTTGTTTAAAGCACTGAGAAAAGAGACAAGTGAGTTCTTATCTTGTTATAACTTCTTAGTTGTAGCAAATTGACATCTTACCCAAAACATGCTTGATCTGTTTATAATTTGCTTTGGTTGTAAACTAATAATAAATGTAGTTTGAATCACTTATCAAGTTTTAGTAAACCTGACAATTGTGTTGTGGTCAAGTCCCTGAGACTGTGTAGAGTTGTTTGTTTTTCTCTTCAGTTGCAGTGATCAAGCACAGGCACCCAAAAACAGCCAACCAAAAGACCTCTAATTGAGGCTTTGTTGGAGTTTATAATCAACTCCATGCATCCAAAAACTTAACTTAGTTCATAAAAACTGCATTAAGCAATTGAGCGTTAGAAGTCAAATATAAGTAAAAAATATAAAACATATATCAGGTTGGTCAGTTGGTGCAGAATAATCAAGGCAGCAAAACTTCCATAATCAATAAAATAGAGCAATATGCATTTGTTCTAAAATTATGTGGCAACACTCTACTACAGACTGACTATTTATGTCCCCCTGAAATCATATGTTGAAGCTTAATCCTCAAATGTGGTGGTGTTAGGGTGAGGGCAGAGCTTTGGGAGATGATAAGGTCCTGAGGGAGCAGCCACCACGAATGGGATTAGTGCTCTTAGGAATGCGACTCCAAAGGGCTCCCCTGCTCTTTCCACCGTGGGAGGGAAGAGGCTGTCTATAACCCAGGAGCAGACTCACCAAATCTGACAGCCTCTGGATAGTGGACTTCTTTACCTCCAGACTCTGAGAAATAAATGTCTGTTGTTTATAAGCCACACAACCTGTGGTGCTTTGTTGTAGCGGCCCAAACAGAGACAGAGACCTTCCAGTAGCCTCAGTCTCTCACCTTCCAATTTCTTTTTCCCATGCACCTTACAATAATCCCCATCCAGCAAATACAAAAGGTGACAGATGTGGTAGACAGACACAGCAGGGCAAATAAAAGTCCTTTCCTCCTGTGGCTTACTTTCTAGTGAGAAAAAACAAACAATGACATAAAACTAGTAAAGACATAGTGTACCAACTAGAATAGGGGTGTCGAACTCAATCAGAGAAGGGGCCAAAATCTAAAATCCAGCCTAAATTGCGGGCCGAATGGTTTACTGAACAGTTATAAACTGTCATTGTGATGGAAACGCAGCGGAGTGCAGTGATGACAGCGCGGTGCGGGCCACATTGCAAGGCCTGGCGGGACAGATTTGGCCCGCGGGCCTTGTGTTTGACACATGTGAACTAGAAAAAGGAACTATGGAGAAGAACTCCTGGCTGGCATCTGGCAGCGAGGTCTGCTCTCCTTTGAGTTGTCAGTGAGACAGCATTCTGTAAAGATCCGGAGGAACTGAGGGGTGAGCCGTGTGGGGGTCCTGGGGAAAGCACTGTGGGCAGAAAGGGCAAGAAGCGACCCCAGTGAACTCCAGAGCACAGGGAGGTGTGTGGGTGGAGCTCGGGAAGAAGGCCAGGAGCAGAGGGGAGGCTGAGGGAGGGGATGAGAGGGGCTGCACAGTATGGGGCCTCTCAGTCCATGAAAGGGTTTGGGCCTTGTCCTGAGTGAGGTGGGAAGCCTTTGTGGAGGCTTGACTTTCATCTCTTGTCTTTAAGGGCTCCCTCAGCTCCTCTATTGAAAAAACCCTGAGGAGACAAGGTGGGGCCCCGGGTCTGGTCCAGAGGCTATTACAATAATTTAGGAAGAAGATCATGGAAACGGGGTGAGGTGATTAGCTTCTCGTTATATTTTGAAGGCACAGCCAACAGTGTGTGCTCACGGACTGGATGAGGGTTATGGGAGAAAAGGGGATGAAGAGGCCCCATGGTTTGGGAAACTGGAAGCATGGAGTTCAGCTAACAAAGCAACAAGCCATGCTCTTCTCACTGCTGGGCTGCGGTTCTGAGTCCCTTGCCTTTTACTTAGGCCACGCCACCCTAATGGTTCTATTTTTTAAAGTTAATAAACTAAAAAGAGCAGATTTAGGTTAACAGAAAAACTGAGCAGAAAGTAGAGATCTCCCATGTACCCTCCCCACCCCACGCACAACCTCCCCATTGTCAATAGTTTTCATTAAGGTGGTATGTTTGTTACAACTGACGAACCTATACTGACACATCATAACCACCCACAGCCCATAGTTCACATTAGGGTTCACCCTTGGTGTTACACATTATATGAGTCTTGACAAATGTATGATGACATGGATCCACCAGTGTAGTGTCATACAGAACAGTTTCACTGCCCCAACCCTCTGTGCTCCATTTATTTATCTCTTCCCCCCCAACTCCTGGAAACCACTGATCTTTTTACTGTCTCCATAGTTTGCCTCTTCCAGAATGTCATATAATTGGAATTGCACAGCGTATAGCTTTCTCAGATTGGCTTTGGTAATGTGCACTTAAAATTTCTCCATGGCTTTTCATGACTTGACAGCTTGTTTATTTGTTTGTTGTTTGTTTGTTTGTTTGTTTGTTTTGTTAATCCTTTTTTGAGGATATTTTTTCCATTGAATTTTAGAGAGAGTGGAAGGGAGGGAGAGGAGAAAGAGAGAGAGAGAAATGCCAATGTGAGAGAGATTGGTTGCTTCCACACATGCCCCGACCAGGCTGGGGATGGAACCTGCAGCTCAGGTAAGTACGCTTGACCAGGAATTAAATCTGCGAACCTTATGCTTGTGGGCCGATGCTCTAACCACTGAGAAATACCGGCAGGGCAACAGCTCATCCATTTTCAGTGCTGAATAATATGTTATAGCCTGGATGTCTCTCAATATGTTTATCCATTCGCCTACTAAAAGACATCTTGGCCGCTTCCAAGTTTGGGTTATTATGAATAAAGCCGCTATAAACCTACATGTGCAGGGCTTGGGGTGGACATAAGTTTTTGCTTTCTTTAGGTTAATACCAAGGATTATAAGAATGTGTTTAGTTTTGTAAGAAGCTTCAAACTGTCTTTCCAAAGTAGATGAACCAGTTTGCATTCCTACTAACCATGAATGAGAGTTCCCGTTGCTTCACAATCTGGTCAGCATTTTGTGTTGTCAGTGTATTGCATTTTGGCATTCCAGCAAAATATGGTTACATATCATAGCTCATTGCTGTTTTAATTGATTCGTTTTCAATGATTGCCAAGAATCACTTTAAAAAAAAAAAAAATTGGCCTTTTCTAAAATTTCTTCTTCCTGGAACATTAAGGCCTTTAAACCTTCTTCTTGGATCTTAGATTAGACAGAACAACATCTAAGACCCTGTGCTAGTGAACAAAGTCATCAAGAGTCAGAACCTGCCTTCATGCAGCACCAGTACACTTGGCTCTCTCCCTACTCTGCCATTTGTCTCTCTGAATGGCCCTGTGGCTTCTGTTCCTCCTGCTAGCTTCTAAAGAATATTCCCTTTGGTGGGACTTGCTATTCCCACTCTATGTTTAGTCTCCCGGAGTGCATGAAGATTTTAACCATCATATTTAGGCCAATAAGTATCAGTATTACAGCTCTAGTCCTACCTAACCTTTTACCTAAATTCTAGCATATATTTCTAAATACCTAGGTACTACATCTTGAATATCTCTTCTTTCTCTGTCTCTCAAATTCATGTGTGTCTCTCTCTGCTTCCCTTTCAGTGTCTCTCATCTTGTCTTTAGGGTCTGTAGGTACTAGTGTTGCATGATGACTCCCTTTTCCTGACATCCCACCCTGAATCCATCAGCTGGTCTTCCATCAAAATAACCAACTGACAGGGCAGTTCTCAACTCCTATGCTGCTGGCACCCTAATCCAGACCAGCCTTTCTTACCTGGAATCCTGCAATGTCTTCCTAACTGGCCTCTCACCTCCACAGAGAAGCCAGAGTGATTTTTCCTCCCAGCCTTATTCAGATATAATTGACACATATTGTGTAAGTGTAAGGTATAGAGCATGTTGATTTAATACATTTACATATTGCAAATAAGTGATTTTTTTGTTTGTTTTGTTAATCCTCACCCAAGATCACTTTTCAATGGATTTTTAGAGAGAGTGGAAGGAAGAGGGAGAGACAGAGAGAAACATCTATGTGAGAGAGAAACATTGATTGGTTGCCTCCTACACGCACCTGACCAGGACCAGGGAACCTGTAACCAGGTACATGAACTTGACTGGAATCAAACCTGGGACTCTTCAGTCCTATCCACTGAGTCAAACTGGCCAAGGCAAATAAGTGATATTTTAAATCAGATGCTATCTCTTTCTTATTTAACGTTTTCCAATGATGTCCCATCACTATCATAATAAAGTCCAAACTTCTCACTGGGGCCCAAAACGCTATATCATCTGACCTCTGCTGCCTGTCCCCAAACTAATCTCTGACCCGGTCACACTTGCCAGAAACGAATTATTGTCAACAACTTTCATTGCTGTTTCCAAATTCTACTGTGTTTCCCCGAAAATAAGACATCCTCCGAAAATAAGACCTAGCACAACTTTGGGAGAAAAAATTAATATAAGACACTGTCTTATTTTCGGGGAAACAGGATAGCTATTGTAGATTGTGCTGCTATGAACATAGGGGTGCATATATTCTTTCTGATTGGTGTTTCTAGTTTCTTGGGATATATTCCTAGGAGTGGGATTACTGGGTCAAATGGGAGTTCCATTTTCAGTTTTTTGAAGAAACTCCATACTGTTCTCCATAGTGATTGCACCAGTTTGCTAAAAGGTCAAAGCTAGTTCGCTCACTGCTTAGTTGAAACATTGTTAGCTGAAGCAGCCTCCACCTCTATTGTCTTATGTAAATTTCTGTTATTGGAGACTCCTACCCAAGGGCTATGGGTGTATCCCATAGTCTCAATAAAAGGGATAGCAAGGCCAGAGTGCTATAGTAGTCCTCCCACTAGATGTGGGCTCCTGCCTGGTCCCCAATGTCCCCAAATTAATACTATTCTAGTCTCTTTTCATTTGTGTGCAGCCTTCTCCAGAACCCAAACCCTGAAGTGGAACCCTGAAGCACGCAGGACATGAAAGGAGTTCCCACACTCTCTCATTTCCAACTTTCAAACATGTAAAGCCCGTTCTCTCCTAAAGGCCGTACCACCTGCTGTTCCCTCTGCCTAGAATGCCTTCCCCACATGCTCCCTCACTAGCTCATTGTCAACATCCAGGTCCAGGTTTTCCTGAGGTAATGTGGTCACCACCTTCCCTGTAACTCACATTCACTTTCTATCCCACTTCCTGTTTTTGTTTGTTTGTTTGTTTGAAATATATTTATTGATTTTTTACAGAGAGGAAGGGAGAGGGATAGAGAGCCAGAAACATCGATGAGAGAGAAACATTGACCAGCTGCCTCCTGCACACCCCCTACTGGGGACATGCCTGCAACCAATGTACATGCCCTAGACCATAATTGAACCTAGGACCTCTCAGTCCACAGACCGATGCTCTATCCACTGAGCCAAACCTGTTTTATTGCTTCATAGCATTTATGAATTATTGTCAGAAGTTGTCTTAATAGCCTACATGTTTGCAGTCTGCCTCTCTCTCATGGAATATAAGCTCCCTGGGGACAGAAACTACTCTTGTTTCCCACCATGCCTAGAGTTCAAAACAATGCCTGGCACACAGTGGAAGCTCAACAAAATTTGAGGAATAAATGAATATATTTGAAACTCAACCCATCCCCTCAAACAACTCATCCTCCTGTTCTAAATGATTTTTTTCTCTAGTTTCATATCTCAAACACCTAAACAAAAATTTAGGAGTATCTTTATTTTACTCCCACTTTTTGTGCCCCAGATCCAGTCCACCCTTCCAATCAAGTCCTGTTGATCTTTTGTCCCTGTGATTTTTTTCAGATGCTTCTTCTCTTCCTTAGGCATGGCCCACATCATTGGTCTGTTCCGCACCTTTGATCTTTCTGTGTTTTCCTGACATACTAGAAGTGATGCCAGACTATGTCTCTAAACACTTGTTTTCAAATTTTATGCCCCGAAAGGGTACATTCCTTTTAGGGACTGACAAGTATAGAAATATTGCTATGTACAAATGATGCTAAGTAGAAGCATCAAGAAGTGAATCTGACTAGCTGTTAGTTACTAATCAACAGTGAGGTCTTATGTGTGCTGCTGTTAAAACCTGTATCCTTGAATTTCATCCAGAAATCACTAATTTAAATATAAACTAGTTGAAGATGTGACCTTGGTCATCTGGTGGTATTTAATTCTGAAATATTAATTGCATCAGTCCATGTTAAGCCTTTAAAGAATTTGAGAGATGAGGTCTGACTCTTTCTAGCATTGTGCGGGGGACTCACCATGTTAGCTCTAGTGGCCATTTGAAGTGATTGATATGCAATCTTTTTCACCCGGAGATTGATAATACTCTAGGTATTGTTAGCATAGTATAAATATCCTCTGAAAACAGAGTTTTGCCATGGCTAGCGTGCTCAGTGGTTAGAGTGACAGCCTGGGCACCAAAGGGTTGTGGTCAAGGACAAGTACCAGGGTTGCAGGTTCGATCCCTGGCTCTGGTACGGGAAGCAACCAATCGTTATGTCTTTCTCACATTAATGTTTCTCTTTCTCTTTTTCTCTCACCTTCCCAGCCTCCTTCCACTCTCTCTGAAGAAATCAATGGGGTGCAGAGGAGGAGGGAATAACCCTCCAGTGAGGAATAACAACAACAAAAAAGGATAGTTTCTCTTATAGCTTTTCTGACTGAACTTATTTCACTTAACATAATATTTTAAAAGCTAAAAACCATGTGATTTCACTCATATATGCAATATAAAACTGAAACTCATAAACAGACAACAGAATAGTGGTTACCAGAGAGGGGGATAAAGGAGGCCAAATATAGGATGACAGATTATTATTTAACTTTGGGTGGTGAACATACAATGCAATATACAGATTATATATCATAGAATTGTACACTTGAAGCCTACATAATCTTATTAATCAATGTCACCCCAATAAATTTAATTAAGAAAATGAAAAGATTCCTTTTTCCTGATTCTTTGCTCACCGAGAGAACTGCAATTTGGTCTCCTGTCAATCCTTTCCTTTGAGAGAACTTTATAGGCAGCTTTCCCAAGAAAAATGAAGCTGTTGACATTATCACTTACTAGTATAAATCAGGCTCTTGCAAAGTTGGTTTGTGTGAAATGATCTCCCAAATTAGTTCATTCTCAAATCAAGTGACAAATGTGAGATGCTGGATGCTCAGTGTGTATTTGTTGCAGATGGGTCCAGAGAAGGCTGTGATAGGCTGTTCCTTTGATCACCCCCAGTGATTCATGCTCCCTGGTGCTCACATTCTGGTGTAATTGCAGCCCTCATTGCCTCTGAGTTTGACCATGTGTCTAACCTTAGCCGGTGGAACATCAGCAGACAAAACATGAGTGCAGGCTTGCTTTGCATTTAACTCGGAACTTGTCCTCATGGACCCCTTTTAGAATCCAGCTTCTGTGCAGAAGCCCAAGCAGCTATGTGGAGAGGTCACACAGAAAAGAAAGAGGACCCTGCTAAAACCAGTTTGGCTCAGTGGATAGAAAGGTCCCAGGTTCAATCCTGGTCAAGGACATGCACCTTGGTTGCGGGCACATCCCCAGTAGGGGGCGTGCAGGAGGCAGCTAATCGGTGTTTCTCTCTCATCGATGTTTCTAACTCTATATCCCTCTCTCTTTCTCTCTGTAAAAAATCAATATTTTTTTTTAAAAGAAAAGAGGACCCTGATACAATCCCAGATGAACTCCCAGCCGTTAGCTGACACCAACTCTCAGTCACGATGAGCAATGCCACTCGGAAGGAACTTCCCTTTATCCCAGTGTCCCAGCCCTGACACAGTTTTTCCTTCTCGTAATACTTTTGGCAATTATACTCTAACTAGAGGCCCAGTGCACAAATTAATGCACTGGGGAGGGGGGTGTCCCTCAGCCCAGCCTGCACTCATCTCATCCCTTCTCCCATTTTCTTCCTTCTTGTTCAGAATGGCACATTGATATGTCCCCATGTCTGCTGTCCTAGGAGGTGCTTCTTTCTTGCAGGTGCTCACTGACTCTTGATGCCTCTCCCACTCGGGTTCATGGAAGGGAGACCACATACCCTCTCCCAACTCCAACATGAGGAGGGGATGCTCTCTGAATATTACACTCCGAAGATGAACACCCAAGCGAGCCTGTCTGCTCCTCCACTTTTCCCTCTCGCTTTCTTACACAGTGGAAGAGGGTGGGGGTGGACAGTGGCTGGTGACTAGTGCAGCAGAGCTGAGCTAGAAGCACTAACATTAGACTGTGTTAGGTCCAGGTGGCCAGGAACTGCTTGCAGGAGGAAGGGGTAGTAATCTGCTTGGCTTCCTGTCCTGGAGACCAAGGACTTCCTAATTGACAGTCTAGTCTTGCCTAGGCTCAGGGGCAGATAAGTTTTACTTCAAAATTTATCTTTGGGTCCCTGCTCTTCCATTTACCAATGTCTGACCTTGGACCTTAATCTCTAGGTTTCCCTTTTCTCATCTGTGTAGTGGGGATATAACATGAATTCAACTTATCCTTCTGGACAGCCCCTCCTGACCATCTTGGATCCCACCTTTTGGGAATGCCTGATTCTGGCACCTAAATGCTCACATCCTAGTATGACACACCTTTAAAAAGAATTGAACCAGGTTGTCTGCATTTGGCCTTCTCTCTCCTCACTTTCTGCCAAAACTCAAGACACTCTCCACAGCTTCCTCCTAGATCTCAAGGTATCAGGCCTGAACTCATCATACAGGAATCTACCCCAGACCCACTGCTCCTGCTTAAAACTGAGGACTCCTCTGCAGCCAAACCAAAGCTGGCCCCTCACAGTTTGGCTCTATGTTAGGAGAGAGAATGCTTTCTTCCTAAAGTAGTCTTTCCTATCCCTTTGCCTACATTTTACCTAATTTTGTAACCAACCCTGCTTCAAATTTCATCAGTCAAAATGCATTTGGGTCACCCAATATCCTCATTTTTAATTATCTTTTTTTTTTTTTTTTTTGAGTATGGGAACTCTAGTCAGTTGAATCTTAATAGGATTTTTTATTCTACAGTTACCTCTTATCATTTTTGGACTAGGTATTACATTTATTGAGGACAACTGGAGGAAATTTGTAACCCCAGAAGTTTAAAAGAAAAATGAATTCATGAAATTTCCATGAAGATTATAATGGATTACACATCGGTATTATGTTAAATAACAATTCAACACACCACTATTAAGTCCAAATTTTAATCTATAAACTGTTATTAGAACTACATATGTGAATAAGATATGTTGCTGCCTGTGAAAGCACAAAATTTAATTGCAGTGATTTTTAACATTGTAAGTGACATCACAAAAACCCACTTAGGGAACCTGCTAAAACTCATAGCCCATTCATAAAATGTTGAATTGCTTGAGAGCTTAAATATCTTAAATATCGTTATATTCTTCTGTCCATTTCTATTAGGTTTGTGTACCAAATCCTTTAGAAAGGTAGTATTTTTGTTTTTTATTTTTGTGTTGTTTTTTTAAAAAATATATATTTTATTGATTTTTTACAGAGAGGAATAGAGAGCCAGAAACATCGATGAGAGAGAAACATCAACCAGTTGCCTCCTGCATACTGGGGATGTGCCTGAAACCAAGGTACATGCCCTTGACCGGAATCGAACCTGGGACCTTTCAGTCCACAGACCGACGCTCTATCCACTGAGCTAAACTGGTTTCGGTAAAAGGTAGTATTTTTGACTGGTCCATCTTGGCTAATGCCACTCATGTGAGTAAAGATACTTCGAGTCTCCAGCTGAGCCTCCAGATTAGAAACTGACAGGCCATACTCACTGTGCTCTGTTCTAACTAGTGAGCCACATAACTTATAAAATACTTGTTTTATGCCATGAAGTTTTGGGATGGTTTGTTATCGTAGCAATAGTAAGAAAATATTGCTATTTTTTTAGGTTCAATGTCTATAAGAAACTCTATGCTTTTCCATAATCCTTATGGATTTAGGACCAGAGTTTAAGAATTAATTCTATAACTTTAAAACTAGTTAAATTCACAAAAACAAAACAAAACAAAAAAAACTGGACATTTTACGGTTCTAAGTCTAGTAGCTAGTATCACAGTCGTGAACATAATTTTACCAAAAGTTATACATAAAATCTTGTTGCCAATATTTCCTATGATAAAATCTACTTATTATAATTTCCAATGTCTATAAAAATAAAATAATATCTACACAGAGATTCACAGAGGAAACACATATTCAACTATACTGATGAAGGAAGTTCAGTCTTGAAGTTGCTAAGGGACTAAACAATTGTCTATCTTGAAACTGATGGAAAGAAAGTATCTCTGGCTATTCAATTTTCAAATTGCTAGGCAACAGTCCTATCAGAATAAAGTAAATTCTCTAAAATAAACCGGATGAGGTTTCTGTATTCAGACAGCTGCCACCAGGTTCTGGTGCTTCTAGCTGGGTGAGTTACAGAGCTCTTAGGTAACTGTAAGATTTGGTTTCCTTTTCAAGATGGTATATGACTCCATTAGGCAATTGTTCTATGTTGCACTCAGGGTTAATAGGCAGAAACATTTAAAAGAATTTACTTATCCTGAGACACTACTATAAAAAAAATTATGCAAAGGTACATTTAAAGAAAAGAAGTGTTTATTTTAGGCCATCCACTAGGATCATAATAAATAATGCAATATACTAATAACAGATGTTCTCATGCATTTATATTTATAAATTTACAAAAAACAAAACTGGCTTACAGGGCTGTTGGGACAAGTTTAGAAGAGTGTATTTGGCAATACAGTAAGAGTTAACAGTGTTAAGACTATTAAACAGATTCTCTTTACTATTTTTTTAAAAAATACATTCTCTATATATCTGTGAATAAATGGTAATGTTCCTTTATAGTTTCTACTTTTTATAAACATGCCAGAGCTAAGCCAATTGTCAAGAGATCCAAGTTGATAATGTGTTATTTATTAGTATTTCTAATGGAAAACAGATTTTTAAAAAGAAATAAAAGTTAACTCTGCATTTAAATATGGAGGCTGATATATTGCAAGCCAGAATCATTTAAACAATATAATATACCTGAATGAAATAAAACCTCAAAATAGAAGTTTATAAATAGTAACTTTGATACTCTGTACAATGCTGTAGTATTAAATGTTTGTAATTTGATAAATGACCAATTATCCAACTGCAAAAGTGGTGAACTTTGATTAAAGCTTAATTTTGCTAGTTAATTTCATACACAAAGAGTTAAAATAGGGTAAATTTTAACATAAATAATTTAAACATATCTTAAACACTGAAAATGTGTTATGTTATTTACAGTTAGTCAGTGATACCAGTGTATAGCCAATTGCCAGTCTTACAACCCTCTTTCAACATCTGCTAGAATAATCTTCCTTTTAAATACTTATGAAAATCAGTTTAGTGAAGGAGAGCGATCTGTGGTCCAGAGTAATTCGATGTATGGCCATTTGGTTTGAAGACAGCGTTTAATAGGAGTGTCATCTGTTTGTAGCATGGGATCTTCAAAACCCATAATAACTGCAGTCCCTTCCACATACATGACCTGTTGAACAAAATAAAGTTACTAAGGTAAATCAATATTCTCAGCAAATTCTTATGAGGGATACAAAATTTTTCATAGGCAAGCAAATAAGGCACTGCATATTATTTCATGTGAAACTTTACATATAATTTAATTATGACAGAAATTATGATCAAGAATATCTATTTACTGATTAACATGAAAATAAATTTGGAAACAAGATGGAAATACAGATTTCACTGCTAGGTGACCAGTTGATTTTTAGATTGTAAGTTTATGATAAGAAAAAGCATTTAAAAATCTGGAAGCACATTGTTTCTGATAAAAGAAATTTCATTCTTCAAATAATATATATCACTTGTGTTTTGATATTGAGGCTATTAGATGATCATGTTGCCCACAAAATAAAAAGCTACAATAAAAATATAGCTCTAAAAAAAAAAAAAATAGCTTTGTGTTTACAGACTTAATTTTCTTTTTACAATTTAAGCAATAAAATTCCATAGCTAAAAGCAATTTGGATGCCTGCCAATGAAATTTGCTATTTATTGTATTAAATATTTCTGAAATACTTCTCATGACAGTACTGTGTACGGTATGAAAAATTATGGAGAAAATACTGGAAAGGGTGTCAGGACAGAAACAAAATCAAAGAAAAAGGTTGATATATAAAACTAACCAGGTAATTTATATGTAGTGGCAATGATCATATCAAATATAAACTAGCAGGAGGGTATCAGAAAAATATTTCTGATTAATTTATAATAATCTTTTAGAAGTATCTATGTCAGCCCTAACTTATTATAAAGGCTCACTGTGTATATTAAGCCATTCGATCATTAATTTCTTTTTGTCCAAAGGAAATTCTGATTGTATAATTTAAAAGAAATAGATTTAGAATGCCTTCTTCCAAAGTACATATACCAATTTTTACATATTCAATGGCTGATATGCATGACTGCAATTATGTTCTTCCAATATAAAAGTCATAAGCTATTTGACTAAGGAACCAAAAGAAATCACATCATTACCCTTAAAGAGGAGTTTCCTTACAAGACACATTAAATATAGGAATAGAGCATATTATAGTAGTAGGTCAGATAATTTGGTTTCATGAATCTATTCCTTTTTTTAGGAAGCTCTAAAGACATACTTTAAAGTGAAATACTTTTTTTTTCGGGACCGGTTTGGCTCAATGGATAGAGCGTCGGCTTGGGGACTGAAAGGTCCCGGGTTCGATTCCGGTCAAGGGCATGTACCTTGGTTGCGGGCATATCCCCGGTAGGGGGTGTGCAAGAGGCAGCTGATTGATGACTCTCTCTCATCGATGTTTCTAACTCTCTATCTCTCCCTTCCTCTCTGTACAAAATCAATAAAATATATTTAAAAAAATAAATAAATAAATAAAAAATAAAGTGAAATACTTTTTTTAATTTTGGTTAATATATTAGTTGGCTTCTAGTTTTGATTAAATAAATTTACATTTAAAACTACAACTCATGCTTTTTAATTCCCCCAAGTAAAACTTTATTTTCTGAAAAGTTGTCTACAAAGAATACAATTCAAGTTAATTCTACTTAACTGCATGAAAAATCATGTTAAAAATTAAAAAGGATGTCAGGACAGAAAAATAAATCAAAGAGAAAGGTTGATATATAAAACTAACTGGGTGCTTTATATGCAGTGGCAATGACCATGTCAAATATACACTGGCAGGTGAGCATCAGAAAACTTTACTCTGATTCCAGCAGAGTGACCTGCCTCTGCGGCCGAGAGACGGTGCAGCCCCTGGATCACACTCCCTCCCACTTGGCCAGCTTTCTCCCTTTGTCTCCTCAGGCATTTTGAATGGTATCTTATCAGACAGTCTACCATATTTCTAGTTCCTAAGTAACTTCATAACATCCTACCTCTGAAACCTAATGACATACATGCTTTGCTCTATATTCTTACACTATTACCATGAGAATATTTCATCTTTGATTTCTGATCTTTTTGTTAGTATGTCAGATGCTTTTCATGAGCATGATATGAACTTACTATATACAGGTAGCATGACCACGGACAGGATTGGGAATCAGGAACTCAGTTCCAATCCCTGCTCTGCCAGTGACTTCCTGTGTGACCCTGGGTGAGTCACTTAATCTCCCTGTCTCAGATGCCTCATCTGTAAAATATGGATAATATTTGACTGACCTACCTTGCAGGGATTGTGTGGGTGAGTAGTGATTCTAAAGTACCTCTTATTACAAGGCTATGTAAAATTTCAAAATCTAGATGAAGCACTCATTAACACATCAGGAAATAGCATCCAAGTTTTCTTATTATCAAATTCGTACTATTTTACTATGTATATACAAATAAATTATTTTCTTGCGAAATGATCTTTAGACCTAATTTAATAACACATCTAGTTTATATTTTGTTAGGAATATAAGTCTCAGTTTTTTATTTGCTCTAACTAAAATTATGTATTTAGTGTACCTTACAATCTATTTTCTGTAGCCATCCTCAATTTAGATAATTATGAAACCAGCATGGTTGTTTCAAATGAAAAACCATGTTAGGCCTCACTCCTTCTAATATTAGCTATATATTTTTACTATGAGTGCTACCTGAATAAATGCAAACATAACAGATAGATGATATATGTAGACAAAGCTAATATTTAATTAAAAAGGGTATATCAGTGAGACCAACTTTGGATTAAACAAGATGAGTACATGGGAAGTAAGTCACCTTGATGCCTTTTTCAATGATTCATTTAAAAAGGAAGCAACAAAGCATAGTGGGTAAGAGTACAGGCTCTGAGGTAGAACTAAGTTTCAGTCCCAGTTCTGCCATTTAACTGTTCGACCTTAGCAAGGAGCGTACCTCTCTGTGCTTCAGTTTCCTCTTCTGTAAAATGGGGATATACAGACCATACTTACTTCATAGGGTAGAAGGAAACTTCAGGTAAAACAAAGTTCTTAATACAATTCCAGATAAATGTTCCATAAGTGCTAACTATTACGGTTATTAATCTAAATCCTTTAAAAGTATTTTTTTCATAAAAAATCTATTACCCCTTTCTATACATGAATTGATCAGCAACTTTCACTGGACTAAAATATAATGTTGACATAGTAATATCTACATAGTCAAGGATACCAACATGCACAGAGATGTAGTTATTTTGACACAGTGAAACTATAACTCCAAAATTCTAATGAAGATCTCAGAGTACTATATATTGGTTAAATCAAAATATGATCTGTTCTAAAATATCTTGTATTAGTAAAGAGACTCTTAGAATAATCTCCGTAGGTAACAATTTTGTGAGAATCAAACATTGTCATACATTCATATATTTATTTTATCAACCCAGGTGAAGACAAATCGCTATGCGAATAAACTGTCATACCTTTTCATTATAATTAGACTGCTTCAGTCCATTGTAGTGGTAGACAGTAAAAGACTCTGGACCACTGGAGCCCTATTAGAAATAAAGTTTAAAACTTTAAATTACATCTTTATATCAGACAATTTATAATTAGCAATTGAAAATAAAATGCAAGTTTCTGAAATCCTCATCCGTTGATGAAGGAATCACTAGATAAAGCAAGAAACTTAGATTTATACAGTTACTACCAGAAAGTCTAAAAGCTGAGATATTGCTTCTTGGGAAAGGAAAGTGGAAAAGTGTTGATTTTTGTGCATGTATTACTGTTAACTTCTTTAAGAACAGATTCTAAAATATAAAATTACTTTTGCAATACCATGTGCATGTATTACTATAACTTCTTTTTAAAGAACAAGGTTCTAAAACACAAAATTATTTCCTAAAATTTTATCTCTGACTTTTTTCTGGTTGTATATAATTTGCTTCTCTCAATAAGTGTGAAAGGACAGGAATATTAGGAATGTTACTTTTACTCAGATCACACACATATGTGCACCAATACTTCCAATTTGGCACACAATAATGAATTAGAGGTTTCCAAACCCACAATATTATTTGAGTATTGTGAACTATTAAGTAATGAAAATAGCAAGCATTGTAAGAAATGAAAACATAATTAGTGGTTAGAGACTTTAACAGCATTCAATAAAGAAAGGATTTTGTATAGAATAGATCATTATACTAAACTTTCAGAAAAACGCATCATTATTCCTACTGTCTTAACACTTGATTCTTGGTTAGCTAAAGATCAAGTTTTCAACTCTTTTAACCTAGCATTCAAGGCATCGATGAATGGTCTGATACCACTTCCCTCGAGGCCTGTGGCTGTCTTCCTGGGCCTATCCCTTGTCTTCCTGGCCACGTCTGATTAATATAAGGATGTGAATGTGACTTAGCTGAATGAGCATCTTCCTTGGAATTTCCCAATTGCAACTAAGGGAAGAGACCTGCTGGCAATTGAAAAACAATATGCTGAGAGAATGCAACTATTACAGAGAGAGGAAGGATATAAGAAAAAGAGACTGCCCCAGTCTTAGAAGACTTAGTGTTGCCTTTGATGCTTCTTCAAATCCTCTGAGCTACTCCTTCCTATTCATACTCACCCCTCCATTTAAGTCAGTTCAGTCTGGGTTTCTGTGATTTGCAACCAAGACTCCTACCATATAGGACCTAACCTACCTTTTCAATCTTACCTACCAACTACTCATCTTTCTGAATTCTCATTTTAGGTGGATATGTTACTCATTTTCCCATGAAAAGACCTTTTGTTAATGGCTCTTTGCATATTTACAATAGCTTTTACTCCTTTCTCAAATGCCCTCTTTCATTTTCAAGACCTTGTACAACCCTTGCTGTTTCTGCAAAGTTTTTCTTGAACACACTAGTTTGGTTGTTCATAATTTGGGAACCTTTATAACAATAATTTTTAAAAAATATTTTTAATTGATTTTTTACACGGAGGAAGGGAGAGAGATAGAGAGTTAGAAACATCGATGAGAGAGAAACATCAATCAGCTGCCTCCTGCACACCTCCTACCAGGGATGTGCCCGCAACATGCCCTTGACCAGATTTGAACTTTCAGTCAGCAAGCCAACACTCTATCCACTGAGCCAAACCGGTTAGGGAAGTAATTTTTTCAAAAATTAATTTGGAAAAGAATTATATTCTTTGCATAATCTCTTCAGGTGTTATTTTGAAAGGTAATTTAAATTTTCTATTTTTTAACTTTTCATTCTTATATTTGCAAATAAATCCAAGCTCTCTTATAACTTTTTTGTATCCTACACAAAATGCTTCACAATAAATAGAATAATCAACAATTTATTTCATCATTTCCTCAACTGTATATATGAATCAATAGAATTACTTAGGTAAATAATTTGGTTGTTGATTTTCAGAGTTAATGTACTTTAACTTACAATATAAATATTAACTGCGGTTGAATACAATTTATATTCTCTAGTTCCAGTCATTAACAACTGGCATAAAATACTGAAATATCAAAAGGTATTTTAACACAGTGGTAAAATGTTTAGTCTCTGAGGTCAGGTGATCTACACTGGACTCTTGTTTCAGCCACTTACCAACTGTATGACCTTGAACAATTTAAGTTTTATAATCCTAAATTTCCTCATTGCCAAAATAGGGAAAAATATTACCTAATTTATAAAGCACATAGTGCCTGGTGCATAGTGCATGCTTAATATGTGGTAGCTGTAGCTGCTGTTCTATTATAAACAAACTAGAGGCCCAGTGCACAAAAATTCATGCACTTGGGGGGGGGGGGGAGTATGTTCTTCAGCCTGGTCTGCATCCTCTCACAATCTGGGACTCCTCAGGTGGGGTCCTAGGTCTGGCCTATTGGGGCTTTCCTTCCCTGGGCTACAGGCAGCTGGCTTCACCCATTTGTGCAGCGCTGCCCCCCTTCCCTGCCACCGGTAGCCTCCCTCTGCAGGTGACAGGCTGGGGTGCAATGGCTTGGCTGACCTGGGCCTCCCTCTTTCTTTGCTGGGGGGTGGGGCCCGCCCTGCGAGGGGCTGTCTGCCTACCTGTTCACCCCTAACTGCTGGTCTGCCTACCTGATCAGCCCCAATCACTCTACCTGCCTGCCTGATTGCCCCTAACCATTTGCTTGGGGGCAGGACCAGCCCAGTGAAGGGTCATCTGCCTACATGATCTCCCCTAACCACTTGCTTGCCTACTTGATCACCCCTCATCCCTGGGCTGCCTACCTGATCACTCCTAATCACTCTGCCTGCCTGCCTGATTGCCCCTAACCACTTGCTTGAGGATGGGGCCATCATTGACTTCTGGTTGGTCAGCCTCTGGTCATTACTGGTCGTTACGACCAAGGGCTTTCATATATTAGGATTGCCTTGAAATGCTTATGATTCAAGTTTCTTCCCCTGCCTCTGTCTCATAGCAAAGAATGCACTTCCATAGCACCTTCTTTAAGCATCTGTAAAAATTACTCAAGTTAAATATTTCCTGGCTGTCCCTCTGACTAGTTTTATAACTTTACTTAATATACTCCTGGTGATTAAATGTTTACTGTAGTGTCACTCTAGTGATCTGTTAGGTACAAAGCAGTATATGAATAATGGCCAAAATGAGGAATAGTGTCTATTTACATTTTGTGACTATACAGAAAGAGGACATCGGTGGTGTTGAGATAGAAAAACAGGACTAGGCAGGCTGTCAGGGACAGGGACCATGTGGGGGCAAACAAAGGACCTAAAACAAGCGAGGTGGAACCTGGCTGGGAGTGAACAGTGCTGTCACTCCAGAACCTGAAGTGGCAGTCCTCAATTAGGTCCTCCCACAGATGGGAACTTGAATGTTGATATAATTGGATATTGCTGGAAATCCCTGAAGGGACCAATCAAAAGCTAGCAGATGAGGGCATGTGCTAGGGGATGGAAGCAGGCTGGGAGAGGTCAATGAGGGGAAAAAGGAGACATATATTATACTTTAAACAATAAAGAATTTAATTTAAGCCCTAACTGGTTTGACTCAATAAATAAAGCATCAGTTTGCGGCCTCAAGGGTCCCAGGTTTGATTCTGGTCAGGGACATGTATATACCTTAGTTGCAGGCACATCCCCAGGAGGGGTTGATCGATATTTCTCTCTCATTGATGTTTTTAACTCTCTATCCCTTTCCCTTCTTCTCTGTAAGAAAATCAATAAAATATATATTTTTAAAATTTTAATTAAAAAAATAAAAAAATATTTCTTCCCTTTGGGGGGTTGGGGGGAAGCTAGCAGAGTATATGAATATTCCCTAGACAAAAATCTTAAGCATATAACCCATTTTGAGTCCCCTTCCTGCAGTTGGAACCTCGGATAGCCCCCCCTCAAACCCAAAGCTTTGCTCCCCCTGCCCAATAAAGTTTTTTCTTCCCATCATTTTTGTCTGTGAATCCATTCTTTGGTTTTACAAGACAAAGAGCTTGGACCCAACCATATTTTGAGTTTCAGTATGAGCTCTGATCAGAAAAGTTCTGTGACACTGAGAGGTCTGAGCTCTTACAGGGTGTGAATAGGTAAGAATGACAGGTCCAGTGGGTCTCAAACTTTGGCTCCATCACATCAGAATCCTCTGGACGGAATGTTCAAATCCACTGCTGGGCCCTACCACCAAAGCTTCTGCTTCTCTAAGTCTGGAAGGACCTGAGAATTTGCATTTCTAACAAGTTCTTAGAGACCACACTTTGAGAACCCACTGCTCTATAGGGAATCAAGAGCAGAATCACATGCTTTGGTTGAGGAAAGAGCATGAACTACACAGGGGCAACGAGATGAGTCAACTTCAGAGGCTAAGTTGGTTGAGGAGAAAAATAGCAGGAAATAAGCAAGCAGTAAGGCATGAACTTGGAGAGAACAAACCGAATAAACAAATGGAAAAAGAGAAGGGGGTCCAGAATTCTCTTTAATTACCTCAAGGAATACTAAAATTTAAAAATTTCTTGAACTATTAAGTTCTTAGAATAATTATAAGCAGTATTATGTAATTTCTCTAAAACATTCTGACAGCAGCCATGAATAAATTAAAAGTAAAATTAATATTCCTTTACCTTCTTTCTAGTATTTAGAAAGTACTGAAAAGATACATACCAATCTATTGACACTAGTTACCTAAGAGAAGGAAAATAGGGGTGGGAATGGAAAGAGTCTTTCACTTTTTACTCCCCATACTTCTGAATTTTATCTTTATAAAAATAGTACCATTACCAGTATGTGTATATATTGGAGTATACAATATATTCCACTGCTCCTCTACTCATAGTTCTGTATGGCACATACATACCCTTCAGTCCTCTCTGTGCAATACTGCAATCAAACAACAACACTGCTTTTTTAGTCTCATATTTACATATTAGAACATTTTAAATGAGTAGGAAAAGTGCTAAAACAATCACAGATAATCATCCCAACAGGACAAAACATTTCTTCAATTATGTTACCTGATCAGGAAAAAATTCTTGAAGAAATGGACCCAATAGTATGATGCCTAATCCTTCTGGATCTAATTTATTCTTCATGAGATTTATACTGCAGGGAAAGTAAAAAAACAACAACAGTGGATAACAAAGGAAAAAGGCTTATTTTTCTTCTTTCATGATTAAGTTACTGGTACTATAACACTCTGACTGCCAAAAATCTTAAAAACTGTTCTTTTTAGTCTCTTAATGACAAATACACAGGAATGGCATCTGATTTGCCAAAACTTGGTTATTTTTAAACCAGAGTAATCTGTTACTATTTAGAATTTAAATTATGACGATGACTTTGGAATACTGTTCCTTATTAGGTAAAGTAATTTAAAAACTTAAGCTTCTAAGCACAGACTTATAATCCCCCAAAGGCAAATTCTCTTTGCTTCATAGGTATGCCTAAATTTAACAATCAAATGAGGCATTTAACTTAAAAATGTTTACTTTAAGCTCAAGGAGAAAAAAAGGAACAAGGTCAAAAGGAAATGGTGCATCAAAAACATCTCCTAAGAAGCTTTCCAGAACCAGTTGAGGTGGAGGCTTAAAATTCTTAGGCAATGTAACTTGAGGTAAGATAATTCTCCAAGAGTTAAGATATAGTGAATTATAAATGGTATGTGCTTGATTGTCCAGTATCAGCCTAACTGGATAGTGCTTTGCCACAGCCCTTACCACGTTGGTGTAGCCAAGGCTGGTGAAAGGTATTACATGTGATTAGAAAGAAGGCAGAGAAAAAAAGCAGTCTGGAGTTGGGTTTTTAAAATGAAAACTTTCTGAGAAGAAAATTTTCATTCTCCATATTATCTCCCAAACTATAAATGCCAAGTTAAATATGCCTTATTGTTAAAACATGCAAAGGATGTGACATTTTAAAAGGTCTGAGTAAGAGCAGGAGGTTATGACATGAAACAAATGAAGGCAAGGTCACACTTTATATAATCCATCTAACTTATTAACCCTAAATTTGGCCCTGTTAATTTATGGGCCATTACATATTATAAACCATAACAAAATACAGAGTGAATAACTGAATCTAATCTTTTAGTTACTTCTAGAAAGACAATCTGACTAACTTATACTAACTTTATAATTCAAGGTATGGTATGTATTTTAAGGAAACAAGAAAAATTTAATAATCTATGTAAGAATTGGGGGAAAAAATCACTTTTCCTTTTTCCTCCCTCCTGTTGTAAGAATTATCAATAACCAAAAATACCTGAGTTCAATTCTCTTTTGCAAATTAGGGCAATGAAACAATATGATCTCCATTTGGAAATCAGTTTAGATGAAGTACATTAATTACTATTATCCCATTTATTGGACTAGTTCAATTCTTTAAAGTTGAAAACAGCAATTGTGTCTGTTAAGAATGGGTAACATTATAGCTATAAGTAGTAAGACTCAGTCAGATATTAATTCCGATGTGATTAGTTTGTATATGCATTTCATACTTTCAAGAAAACACAACTGATTTATTTCAAAACAAAATATGTTCAAGTTTTAAAAACTATGTGCATCAATATATTTTACATTGTTTTTGCTAAATCCTTTCCTTAAATGTTTTGTAAGCTAAACTTTGTTCATTGCCAAACCTATTTTTCCGAAGAAAAATAACTTATGCAGGTAAAACAAAAGTTAGTGTACATCGTAGGTGATCTTTATTTTATTTCCATATTTGATCAAGATACGTATCTGCTTAAGAGAGATTTTTTCATGCATAATAAAGATCCCACATTTATGGAAGAAGTGATAGATGTAGCAAATGTGCAAATATAACAGTGAGTCTGAAGACAGTAACATAATATTAATGTTAGTCAATAATTCAATACTTTCAGTATTAAAAAACCATATTCTGTGATATTCTGTGTCTCTTACAAGGTTTCGGCTCAGTTAATTTAACCCTCTGTATGCCATAAGCATCTATAGAAGAAAGGATAGTTTCCATTTTGGATGCATGGCAGTTAACTGGTTAATCACATAGAGATGTCCACGGGCTAGCAATACAGATATTATTATACAGACTTGTCACGACTTTCATTGAAGCTACTAAAGATATGGGCAAAAAATTTTTAAATGGAAAAAGGTTTCAGTGAGAAAAAGACATATTTAGTTTGTTTTAAAATGACATTTATACTTTAGCAAGTTTTCAGTAGGATAAATGGGTAGTAAGAGTGCGAAGGAAAGCTCATTTTAGTACATCAAGTTTGTGCTAAAATACTGATTAGTCTGATTTATTCCTAAATCTTTGCTTTATATAAAGTACTGTGCTTCATATATGAAGCTTTCAATTTCTTTTAAAAAAGCAAAACTGTGTATATTTAAAATAAATGGAATTTTTGAGTAGTTTAATAATACTTCCTATTTACTTACTATTCAGGATCTGAAACAAGGTCCAACGCTTTCATCACATCTTCTAGAAGTGAATCAGGTATGAATCCATTATCTGGGGAGGAAATGGGAGCAACATAAAATATGAGTTTACTTCAAGAAATGCTATTACTGCTGATCAGATTCCAGTGAAAAATCATATAAAATGTATGTAAAGAGTTTAGAACAGCTTATTAAGGTTAGTTAGGTACCATGCCTATTATTCTTAGACATTATCTTATATTAGTTTTCCAGGGCACATAGGTAAGTATTTATTTTCAAGGTTAGTTTCTGAGAACTTGAAAGAAACCTTAAAGCCAAATTGCTTCTTAAAACAGGCTTACAAAGTTAAATGATAGAAGTTTGTTTCTACTTATAACAAATATTTAGTAATTGGGTATATCTTTCAACAAACAATGTGAACCTTTAAATTTCCTTTAAGAAATCAAGTTAAAGTAATTCTTTATTTTCAATATATTCCTTTCATCACAATGTTATTTAATTTTTTGAAGAATGTTAATGCTTTGCTGATATTTAGAAAACTGACAATATAAGAACAAGAAAAGATATCCTTATAACAGCCATGATTTAAATAAAAACTGTAGATTTAATGGGAAAAATTAGAAGTTGAAGTGCAGAGTAGGATCAAATGTCGATAAAGACTAGCTTAAGGAAAACAATCCTCTTCTTGGGCTTGATAAGGAAATAGCACTAGCAAATGGCCCAAACGCTAATGATGCAACAGAGTGTGACACACACAAAAAGCTTGCAGGACAGTGTGAAATAACAGTAGTTTTAAACAAACATGATGCTTATTCCCTTAAATGTACAGTGCCTGAGTTCTTCTACCCATTCACTCATTCCTGAAGACTGTCTCAGCTTTAAATAAACTTCTAACACAATATCCTTTTCAGGGATTAGACACTTTTTAAAAAAATCTTGTCAAGGAGAGCAAGATATCCAAAAGCCCTGCTTCCACAATCAAGTAACAGAATAAAGTGTAGCTGCTTTCAGCATGTGGCATGTGCTGTCTCTATCAGAAAGAAATAAAATAATTATGACTTTAAAATGGTGTTTTCTTAAACTGCATAAGCAGATATTTATCCATTTGAAGGTAGACTGACCCTGACTAAAAGGCTAAGTAAGGTTCATTTAGGGTAATTAAATAAATTTTAAAAAGTGAAGGTTTAGATTACACATGTGTCAAACACAAGGCCCGCGGGCCAAATCCGTCCCGCCAGACCTTGCAATGTGGCCCGCACCGCGCTGTCATCACTGCACTCCACTGCGTTTCCATCACAATGACAGTTCATGACTGTTCAGTAAACCATTCGGCCCGCGATTTAGGCTGGATTTTAGATTTTGGCCCCTTCTCTGATTGAGTTCGACACCCCTAGTTTAGAATAATTCCAACTTGTCCAGTTACTGGTAGTTCGAGGTAGAGCAATAAAGAACTTGTTCTTTGTAAGCCTAACTTTGATGAGTTTGAAATGTATCATAGAAAAAATATATATTTGTTTTGCTTAGTTACGTCACAGCCAAAAGTTTAGCCTCTCTGAACGCAAAACAGGCTTCATTTGGCCACTGCAGGCAGGAGCAATATCTACCACGGTTTCTGTGCTTGTGGGCTATCATGTGGATCCACTTGACAGAAGCAGTGGCATTATCCTGATCTCCAGGAGCAGTGAATGGCACAGCCTTATCTATTCTTGCCATAGTTCGAGACTCGGTCCCTCTCCCCCAGAAAGAGCTAATTGGCTGGATAAAGACACAAACAACAGCTAGGAAAACAACAAAGTGCTCTTCTTAACTCAAACACGACCTCAAGCTTAAATATCCCAATATATTTTTAAGGTATGTATGAGATTTACAACTTGTAAACACTTTCTGGAGTACAACAATAACTATAATAAGTCAGTGAGTACATTTTGTACATACGGAATTTTAAAACTAGAGATTGTAATATAAATTTCTCAATACCTCAAAGACTTAAACCAACAATTTTAAGAGGAGATCTGGAAACTGCTTATCTCTTTGAAACGTTTATTTTGGCATTACTTTATTTTTTACTCATACCTATCAAGAAAAATTCTTGATACAATTCTTGAAAAAGAACAGAATCATTAAGTCTAAAACCAGATGAAACTAGAACTTAGTCAACTAATTCCTTAGAGAGTATGGAAATACAGACACAATGATGATAACTACCTCAATACACAGCAAAAAACAGCAGAGGAAATCTAGGAAAATACAATTGGTTGACTAGTCAGCACACCAAAAAAGTAGAACTTGAATGCATGGGTAAGAACTAAATACATTAATATAAAAAGGACTTTTATAAACTTGAAAGCTTAGAGGAATGGGGCCCTGAAATGGGGAGAATTACAGAAGGCACAGCAATTGTGATGGTAAGCAACCTCTGTATAAATATTAGGATACAGTTAAATTGTATTTTAAAACATTTGGAAAAGAGAAAAAAGCTGTTTGTTTAAAAATAGGTTTTGTGTGTGTGTTTTTAAACAAGCAAACAGATTGCAAAAAGGGCCAAGCTCCTAGAGGTTGAGAGTAGAAATAGCTCAGTGCAAAGGAGTAGTGATGCACGGGAGTGGACATTAGTTAGGTGAGTTTGTTACTTCCTGGGTAAAAGAACCATTTCATAACTGTGCAGAAATCAGAGTTCGATTTTACAGAGAAAGAAGTGCCAGTCGTGGTTTCCGTTCTGAAAGATTAGGAAAATAAGGAAGAGCCTGAAGTGGGAGACTGTCAGATCCGTTTTAAGTGGGACACTAGCTAAACTGGGTGCTGCAGGAAGAAAGCAAATGTCAGGAATTAACAAAGGGCAAGACACAACTTGTGAAGAGGCTGGGGAAGGGGGAAACATTTGAGACGTAACATTTCCAAACAGCTGTAAGTTAGAGAGAGTAAAGCTACTTGGGAATAGAAAAAAAAATCAAGAGCTAGTCAGGGAAAACTTAATGCCACTTTAGTCAAAGAATTACCGTAGTAGTTGCTATATATTTACTAAATGTTATATTATACTTTACCTATTATTTTAAAAATTTAATAACATATATGTGACTTTTGCCCCTAGGCAAAGTTAATATATTAATATATTTTCATATTTCAGCTTTCCTTGGTTTCTCTGCCTTGGTATCACTACTGCTTTGCTTAGCTAGCTCCCAATAGGTGAGGAAATCCTGGATGGCAGGGATTCCATAAGTCCAGGGCCTAGTACAGTGCCTGAAACAAGTATCTGCTCAAAAACATTTGTTAATTTAATTATTCAAACTAGTCCTCACTGCAAGTTTCAAGAAACTACCTGTTCAGGCACCATAGTTTTTGTTTTTTGTTTTTTTTTAAGTTTTGTGAGTTGAACATATAAAGTTCAGAAAGAAATGAGTAATTAATTTATGGCCTGTGTTGGAGAACCACTTCTATCATGTGATGGAAAAACTGCAAAACAAACAAAACATGGTGGCAAGATACAGGAAAAACTATGGCAGAGATAGCATGAAAGAAACAGTGATGACAACACGACAGCACAATGAAGAAAAGCAGTGAAAAGGGAAGCAGCAAAAGTACAGAATGGACCTGGAGAGCATTATGCTGAACGAAATAAGCCAGTCAGAGAAAGGTAATATCATATGATCTCACTCACTTGTGGAATAAAATGAACATAAACTGATGAACAAATGCAAAATTTATTTTCATATGTATCTATGAGGACTCAATTCTGAAAAATTGCCACTGGTTATACTTTTATATTGGTAATATAAGAAATTCTAACTTCTCTTGTAAATTGGTAGAAGAAAATGAATAGTACAAGCCTGCTATCAATAATCAAAAAAAATTTTAAGCCCTAGCTGGTTTGACTTAGTAGATAGAGTGTCCGCCTATGGATCGAAGGATCCCGGGTGCAATTCTGATCAAGGGTACATGCCTGAGCCAGTAGGCGGCATGTAGGAGGCAGCCAATCAGTGATCCTCTCTCTTCACTGATATTTCTATCTCTCTCTCCCTCTCCCTTCCTCTCTAAATTCAATTTAAAAAAAAATTTAAAAATTTTTATTTTGCAAAAAGCAAACAAACATATTATTTATGACAATTGTATCCTACTTTTAAAACCTTAGTTTGCATCCTGATGGATTTTTTAAAAATCAGTGTTCTAACATTAGCTTTTAAGAAGTTCGGTAAATATCTGTAAATATTCTGTCTGTAAATATTCCTTGCACTGAAGACATTTCTTTATGCCTTTATTCAATAAATTATTATCATCTAAGATCTTTTGATCATTTCCTTAAATGTTTACTTTCTCAAGAAATTCATTCACTAAGTTTTAATTTCAGTTCTAAAATTTTCACCAATGAGCCTAAACCAGTTTGGCTCAGTGGATAGAGCGTTGGCCTGTGGACTGAAGAGTCCCAGGTTCAATTCCAGTCAAGGGCATGTACGTACCTTGGTTGCGGGTACATCCCCAGTGGGGAGTGTGCAGGAGGCAGCTGATCGATGATTCTCTCTCAACGATATTTCTAACTCTGTATCCCTCTCTCTTCCTCTCTGTAAAAAAATCAATAAAATTAAAAAAAAAATTTGTTTTTCACCAATGACACAAATGTAGGGGTATCTAAAAAGGCAGATCAGCCCTAACTGGTTTAGCTCAGTGGTTAGAGTGTCAGCCTTCGGACTCAAGGGTCCCAGGTTTGATTCCGATCAAGGGCATGTACCTTGGTTGCGGGCACATACCCAGTAAGGAGTGTGCAGGAGGCAGTTGATCTACGTTCCTAACTTTCTATCTCTTTCCCTTCCTCTCTGTATAAAATCAATAAAATATATATATTTTTTAAAGGCAGTTGACATGAAAACCATATGTTTGGTTTTGTAATCATCTATGGTGGTTATAGTGGGATAAGAATATGCTTGATATTGATATCTTAGACATTCACTTCAAATAAATATTAAGCAGCACTATTAAGACCTGACTGGAAACTCTGGGAATATATACAGTTTTTCCATCATGCCATCCTACATACTTCATCTTATTCCAGAATATTGCATTCTGGAAGGCTTTTATATCTCATACTGTAATTAACATTAGTATGGGTAAAAACATTTCCTGAAATAGAGCAAGCACTTATATATGTCTTTATAGGATTGCAAAGTGGTACTCTCCTTTAGAATATGATATACAGAAAAAGTGAGCATCTCAAAGAAAGTTTGAGATGGCAGGGGAAAAAAAACACACCACATATAACCTTATATAAATCCTTAAGAAAGTATGCCACAGGAAACTGCTCAACTCATTCTCTGAAATATACTTATGAAATCTGAATAACCTCTCACAAACACTACAAATTATTTTTCTTCTGCCCTGTCTTTCCATTCATGTCAAATATTTTGCTGGCAATTTCATACATATAAATTGCTAGCATTAAATAGTCAAGCAAATTATTTTATATATACTAGAGGCCTAATGCATGAAATTCATGCACGGGGGAGTGGGTGTGTCCCCTCAGCCCAGCCTGCATCCTCTACAATCCGGGACCCCTTGGGGATGTCCGACTGCTGGTTTAAGCCCAATACCCAGTATTGAGCCTAAACCAGCAGTCGGACATTCCCCTCACAATCTGGGACCGCTGGTTCCTAACTGCTCACCTGCCTGCCTGCCTGGTTGCCCCTCACTGTCCCCCCCCCCCCCACCAGCCCGTTTGCCCCTCACTGCCACCTCTGCTGGCCTGGTTACCCCTCACTGCCCCCCTCTTCCAGCTTGGTCACCCCCTGTAGCCTATTGTTCAGTCATTTGGTCATCCCTCACTAACTCCCTTCCCAGGCTGGTTGCCCCACGCAGCCTGATGTTCAGTCGTTTGGTTGTCCCTTGCCAACCCCCCTGCCGGTCTTGTCCCACACAACCTGCTGCTTGGTCGTTACTGTGAGGGCATCCTGACCAATTTGCATATTGCCCTTTTATTAGTATAGATCACTTTATATATACTGGTATATATATATGTACATATATGTATACACACACACACACACAAACACACATATATATCACTTTCTTCTCTTTTAGCTTTCATTTGCCAATGCAATTCTTCCTTCCTCAGGTCTTCATGATAGCTTGCTGACTAATCTAGGCTTATTATAATCACAAGATTTTTTTAAATCTTAACACTATTAACATCAATCTTACTTTCATATTAACTTGTTATAGTTTCTGAAAACCATCCTTTAGGAAGAAGTTTGACCCTTAGCTCAAAATATATTAGATATATTTAGGAACAGAAATTCTTTCTTTAAAAAAAAAAAGATATATATTGATATATATATATCGATATATATATATATATCGATATATATATATTGATATATATATATATATATTATTAATTTTTTTACAGAGAGGAAGGGAGAGAGATAGAGTCAGAAACATCGATGAGAGAGAAACATCAATCAGTTGCCTCCTGCACACACCCCATTGGGCATGTGCCAACAACCAAGGCACATACCCTTGACTGGAATCAAACCCAGGTCTCTTGAGTCTGCAGGCCGATGCTCTACCCACTGAGCCAAATTGATCAGGTTTTCTTTCCTTTTTTTTTTTTAATCAGAGGATTTAAAATGGCAAGAGAATGACTGTAAGTTTGTCACCATCCATTATATAGTTCAATGTGCTTCACATGACAATAACTCAAAGCTGCTGATTTACTCTAAGGCTAATTTCATTTAGTGGTCTTTTTTATTTCTTATCTAAAGATTTAGAATGAAATGTTATTTAGCACTTAAAAGATTATTAAATTCAAGAGCAAATAAAACGTTTGTGTATTAAGTTATGGAAAAAGTATAGTGGAAGAAAACTCAAAGTCAAATCAGCAATACAAGCACCAATGAAACTGAGGTGGAGAGAGAGAAACTGAGATTTATAGATACCTACTTGTTTTAAGCATTGGACAGGGTATTTTCCACATTATTCATCTTCAGATTGACTCTAAGAAATAGGCTCATTATTTTTATTTGATATATAAGAAAACAGATTTATAGACCTAAAAGGAACTAAAAGTAAGAGAATAGACATACTGTCATTCGCCATGTAACAGCATATTCGTTGGTGGTTCCAGAGATTTTAATGGAGCTGAAAAATTCCTATTGCCTAGTGATGTTGTAGCTGTCCTAACATCATAGCACAACAGGTTACTCTTGCTTGTGGTGAGGCTGGTATAAACAAACCCACTGCCCTGCCAGTCACAGGAAAGTACAGCATATACAATTATAGTGACAGGCCATCCCATAAGGGTTGTGTAAGTACACTCTATGATGTCTGTACAAGGACAAAATAGAAATATTCTAATGACACACTGTCAGGATGCATCCCCATTGTTAAGTGACACATGACTATTCCTAGAAGTTCTGGGAGTCAAATTTTCAGAAATGAAAAGAGCAGAACTTCAAGAGTAAAAAGTTTTAAGATAGAATAAAGTGTATTCATAAAGATAATTGAGTCCATTCTGAGTTCCAAAGGACTTCACTGATCCAACAACTTTAATTTCTACATGGAAATTTACAATGGAATTCAAGGTATGATGTGGTTTTAAAGTGGCTCAGCTATTATACTTTAGTTATAATTAGTACACAAATGCAAAGGTGTCAAAACAACATAACTACCACTGGACATCATAGTTATTAAATATTAGATATTAGATATATTATATATATCTAATATATATGTATCAACTTTTTAAAAGTGTCTTTGTTAGTAGGTAGACTAGCTAAACGCAAGCTCAAAAGAGAATCTAAAGATGACTTATAATATTTTTCCATAACCTCCTGGCACAATCAATTTTGCCAAAATATTCTAGGGGTGATATCAGCAAAAGGAGGGTTAGGAAACCCCAGTGCTTATTTCCTACATGAAAACAAACAAACAAACAAACAAAAAAACCCACACCAACAGACAAACAACTACACATTGCAGAAAATCAGCTCAAAGAAAGCTCTGACTACAAAAAAGTAGCAAAAACCCTATAGAGTTAAAAAAAAAATCAAGGAAGGTCACATTAAAAAGTGCAGGAAACACATTACCTGTGCCACCGCAATCCCCAGTGAAGAGCAGGAAGGATCCCCTCAGAAAAAGTTCACCACAACCGGACAAGGAGAACCCTTTGTTACAGCAACTTTTGTTACCTAAATTATCTCAGCCTTCACCAATGCCGGTCCCAGCTGATGGAACTACCCAGAGCTTACTCCTTCCCCCTCCTCAGCCCCCATCTACCCACAGAGGCTGGCACTGAACTGCAGTGACGCCTGCCTTCAGGGGACCCAGTCACTGATGTGCCCTGATCTCAGGGATGGGCACCACAGCACCTCACCCTACCTGAGTGGGAGCTGACATTGCTCTGTGCCACACATCTGACCTCAGATCTTGGTTTTGTCCCACTATTACCAGGACAATGTCTGCTGCCCCAAGCTCCACCTGTGGGTCTTAGATTGCAGCCGAACCATCACTGCTGGGCTGTGCTGCCACTGCTCTAAGGCCAGACCTGACATATAGCCTTAGCAGACTACAACTAGGGTCATACTGCTGCTGACCTGCAACCGCCCCACTGAGCCAGAGATGAGACTTTGACACACACACACACACACACACACACACCCGGGTGCTCCTACTGCATCCTGCCCTCGGTCCTGCAACTTATCATATCAAGACCTGTGCCATCCCTGCATGCTGGCCAGAGTGAGGTCCTGAGACCCAAGTCCTGGTTCCATAGGAAACCTGGGCATATATGCACCCCCCAGAGACCAGTCCAAAGCCATATCAAGTGCACCTGAGCCTTGGGATTCAGTCAATGTGATAGTTCTGCATATATCTGATTCCAGGACCTCTCTGAAACTGCTCTATGCCATCATGTCAGGCCAGGAGCCAAGGGTTCTCTCTCAGGAAGGCTCAAGCAACTTTCACCTCTGAGGGTCCCAATAGTCCTATCTGCCTCTGTGCTACACAGGGTCTCTGAAGTATCCACCAACAGAAGTTCCATGCAGTATAGCCAATGTCAACTTCAGCCAATGGAGCTATCCAATGGCTACAGCACTGTGCTATCTCAAGACCAAAGATGCTGATTCCCACCCAGCTGGCACCTCTGAAACCACCTCCAGGTAAAAGACTTTCCCCATTTAAGCCAGTCCAAAAAGGCTATAAAAGGTGACTGCAACCTCAAGCACTCAAACATCAATGAAAACTTATCAGAAACACACAAAAAAAGCAAGGGGCATGATACCACAAAAGGAAGACTATAATTTCCCACACAAAAAAGACCCTAAAGAAATGGAGATTTGCTAGTTATTTAAAAGAGATTTCAAAGTAGTTATTTTAAAGAAGCTTAGTGAGATTCAAGAGAAAAAATATGGACAACTCAATGGTCTTCAAATACATGAACAAAATGAGAAGTTTAACAAAGAAATAGAAATCATAATAAAGAACTAAACAGAAATTCTCAAGCTTCAGAATACAGGGAACGAAATAAAAAACCCAATAGGTAGTTTGAACAGCAGACTCAATCAGACAGAAGAAAGAATCTGTGAGGGCAGATATCAGAATATTATTAAGTCAATGAAAAATAAAGAGTGAAGAAACCCTAAATGAATTGTGGAGGACCACAGAGAATAAGCATATCTGTATTATGGGAGTCTTGGAAAAGAGGGATAAAGAAACAGAAAACTTACTTAAAGCAATAATGAATAAAAACATGCCAAATCTGGGGAGAGATATGACCATCCAAATATAGTAAACTCAAAGATCCCCAAAGATATTCAACACAGAGATCCCAAGATATTATCAAGCTCTCACACATCAAAGACAAAAAGAGAATTTTGCAAGCAGAAAGAGAAAATATTCATAAAAAAAAAAAAAGGGAATCTTGATAAAATTACTAGCAGATTTCTCAGTAGAAACCTTACAGGCCTGGAGAGACAGGAATAATAAATATTCAAAGTGTTCAAAACAAATAATTGTTAACCAAGAATTCTCTATCCAGGTAAGTTGTCATTAGAAATGAAGGCAGCATAAAGACTTTGGAGACAAACAAAAGCTGAGGATATTTATAAAAATGAGACCTGCCCTATATTAAGAATAATTCTATAAGCTGAAAAAAAAGGGACACAAATTAGTAACACGAAAATATAAAGTTCACTGGTTGAATATATAATCAAATTCAAAACTCTATTTTGAGGGATAAAGTTGGGATACTTATGTCAAGGAACTAGAAAGAGACAAACAATGAATCCAAAATTAGTAGAAAGAAGAAAAGAATAAAGATCAGAAAATAAATATATAGAATAGAGACTAAATAGACAACAAAAAAAAATAATGAAATTTAAGAGCTAGATTTAAAAAATATAATTGATAAACCTTTAGCTAGGTTCACCTAAGAAGATTTATAATAATAAAATCAGAAATGAAAGAGCATACAATATAATTGACACCACAAAAATCATGAGAGTACCATGAATAATTACATACCAACAAAACTGACAATCTAGAATCAAACAAATCTTAGAAACACACAAATTACCAGAATTGAAACATGAAGAGATAGAAAATAAGAACAGATATGCTTGTAAAAAGACTGAATCAGTTATCAAATACCTTCCAACCAACAAGTGTCCAGGAACAGATGCCCTCACTGGCATATTCTGCCAAACATTTAAAGAAATATTAATACCAATCCTTCTCAAATTCTTCCAAAAAAAAGAGAAGAGGAAAGAACACTTCCAAATTCATATTATGAGGACACCATTATCCTGATACCAAAAACATACAAGGATACCATAAGAAAAAAAAATTACAGGACAATATCCCAATGAACATAGTTGCAAAAAACCTCAACAAAATATTAACCATACAAATTTAACAATGCATTATTTTTAAAAATCACACATCGTGGTCAAGTGTGATTTATTTCAGAAGTGCAAAGATAGTTCAAAATCTACAAATCAATCCATGTGATACAGCACATTAACAAAATGAAGTCTAAAAGTGATCCTCTTACTAGAAGCAGAAAAAGAATTTGACAAAATTCCACATTCGTTTATGATAAAAACTGCCAACAAAGTGGGCATAGTGGGAATGTACCTCAAAATAACAAAGGCCATACATAAAAAAACCAAAACTATCACCACGTTCAAGGGTGAAGAGCTGAAAGCACTTCAAAATTTTAAGATCAGGAACAAGATAAGGGTATCCACTCTTGCCAGTTTTATTCAACATAATATTGGAAGTCCTATACACAACAGTTAAGAAAAAGGAGCCAAAACCGGTTTGGCTCAGTGGATAGAGTGTTGGCCTGCGGACTGAAAGCTCCCAGGTTCAATTCCGGTCAAGGGCATGTACCTTGATTGTACATCCCCAGCGGGGAGTGTGCAGGAGGCAGCTGATCAGTGTTTCTCTCTCATCTATCCTTCTCCCTTCCTCTCTGTAAAAAATCAATATAGTTTTTTAAAAAAGAAAAAGGAAAAAAAGGCAATAAAAGACACCAAATCAGAAAGATAAAGCAAAACTGTCCCAATTTGCAAAATGACATCTATATATATAAAAACCAAGTGACCAGAACAATGGAACGGCCATAACAACCAGTTACTATGATGTGCACTACAGCAGCCAACCGACCCTACTGTGGCAACAATCACTGTCCCCCAACCTCCTCTGGCCCCTCCTCCCAAGGGGCCCATCCCCTGATCAGTCTCCCCACCCTGATCAGAAGTTCTCCCAGCATAGACACAACTGATCCTCACAGCCAATTGGCCTGGATGTCAATTCCCCCCAGTGATATTAACAACAATCAAGGCTTAACTACAACAAGACTGTGCACACAACCCACAAAGGGGTGCACCAAGAGTGTTCACCTCAGGTAATTGGGGAGGCTGAGTCACCGTGCCCTATAGGACACCTAGCACACAAAGCCACTCTAGCAACACATGGAAGCAGCCAAAATGCAGGGGACAATTCCTCTATACAGTGGAGCTATACAATGACTACACTATTTTTGAAAGAAGCAAAAATGAAAGAAATGGAGGATAGCAAACTATTGGATATAGAGTTCATAACCATAGTTATAAGGTTACTCAAGCATCTTCTAGAAACCTCCAAGAAATTTAGTGAGACCCTCAAAGATATGAAAAAGGACAAACAAGAAATTAAGCATACACTGACTGAAATAAAGAATAGTATACAGAGATCCAACAGCAGATTAGAGAATCCTAAGAATCAAGTAAAAGATTTGAAATACAAAGAAGCAAAAAATACCCATCCGGAAAAGAAAAAATAATCCAAAAATATGAAGATAGTATAAGGACCCTCTGGGACAACTTCAAGTGTACCAACATCCAAATTATGGGGGTGCCAGAAGAAAAGAGGGAGCAAAATATTGAAACCTATCTGAGGAAATAATGACAGAAAACTTCCCCTACCTGGTGAAAAGAAATAGACTTACAAGTCCAGGAAGCTCAGAGAATCCCTAACAAAAGGAATCCAAAAAGGGCCACACTAAGACACATCATAGGGCAAAGACAAAGAGAGATTAAAAGCAGAAAGAGAAAAACAGCTAATTACCTACAAGGGAGTACCCATACAACTGTCAGCTGATTTCTCAACAGAAAGGATGCAGGCCAGAAGGGAGTGGCAAGAAATATTCAAAGTGATGAATAGCAAGTACCTACAACCAAGATTACTCTACCCATCAAAGCTATCATTCAGAATTGAAGGTCAGATAAAGAGCTTCACAGATAAGAAAAAGCTAAAGGAGTTCATCACTGCCAAAAAAGTATTATATGAAATGCTGAAGGGTATTCTCTAAGAAAAGAAGGAAGAAAAAGGTAAAGATAAAAATTATGAATAACAAAGTGACAACAAATACATATTTATCAAGTGAATCTAAAAATCAAGTGAATAAAAAATCTGAGGAACAGAATAAACTGCTGAACATAATAGAATTAGGGGCACAGAAAGGGAGTGGACTGACAATTCTCAGGGAGGAAGCCTGTGTGCGATCGCGGAAAGATATTAGACAAAAATCTTACACCTATGAGGATAAGGACAGTGGGGGGAGAAGGGGAAGAAAGGGGGAGGTTTGAACTTAGTGGAGGGGAGTTATGAGGGAAAAAGAGGATTAACTATAATAATCTGAACAATAATAAAGATTTTAAAAAATGGATTACTCAGACACACATTATTCAGGCAGGAGGAATTAGAAAATCTTGCTATTTCTAACATGAATGGAATTGGAGGGGTTTATAATTGAAAGAAGTTGGATAAAGACAAATCTTGTACTTATATATAGAATTCTAAAAGAGCTGAATTTGTAAAAATAGTAGAATGGTGATTACCAAGGCTTGAGGAAGAAGGGAATGCTATTTGAAAGTAGATACTTGCAACTAATCCTATCCAATAAAAGAGTAATTTGCAAATTCATCATACCGCTGCTACACACACAAGCCACACCCACCAGCCAATTAGGAGTGAGTATGCAAATTAACCCAGCCAAGATGGCTGTGGCCACAGAGAAAGCAGGAGGACTGGGTTTCCCTGGCAATGGAGGAAACCAAGCTTCCCACACACCCTGGCTGGCCGTGAACTCCACTCAAGGCTACAAAGTTTCAATTATAGAAGATAAATAAATCCCAACAAAAATGGCTAGGGCCATGGAGCAAGCAGGAGGCTTGGGTTTCCCTGGTAATGGAGGAAGCCAAGCTTCATGGCCTGCAAGCCTTCGCTCAAGGCTACAAAGTTTCAATTATAGAAGATAAATAAATCCCAGATACTAGGGCCTCAGCTTGGGTCGCTGGGGGGCATGGCTGACCTGCAAACCACCACACGCCCCTAGCCCTGGCCGCCCCACACCCCAAGGGAACTCCGACCCTGATCTGGGACACCCTTCAGGGCACTAGGCCTCTATCCTACCTAATAAAAGAATAATATGTAGATTGACCATCACTCCAAAACACAAGATGGCTGCCTCTATGTAGTCAAAGATCTTGTCCCTCTGTGAACACAAGATGGCCAACACAAAATGACCAGCAGGGGAGGGACCAGGTCTGCAAGGGAGGGCAGTTGTGGGTGATCAAGCCTGCAGGGGAGGGCAGTTAGGGGTGACCAGGCTGGTAGAGGAGGGGAGTTGGGGGCGACTGGGCCTACAGGGAAGGGCAGTTGGGGGGACCCAGGCCTGCAGGGGAGAGCAGTTGGGGGGGTCACCAGGCCTAAAGGGGAGGGTAATTATGGGTGACCAGGCCTGAAGGGAGGGCAGTTAGGGGCAATCAGGCTGGCAGGGGAGCAGTTAGGCATCAATCAGGCTGGCAGGGAAGTGGTTAGGGAGTGATCATGCTGCCAGGCAGAAGCGGTTAGGTGCAATCAGGAAGGCAGGCAGGCAAGCAGTTGGGAGCCAGCAGTCCTGGATTGTGAGAGAGATGCCCAACTGCCCAATTAGGCCCTATCATACTGGATTGGGCAGTTGGACATCCCTCAAGGGTCCCAGATTGGAGAGGGTACAGGCTGGGCCTGGGGACACCCGCCCCCCCCCCCCCATGAACAAATTACGTGCACCGGGCCTCTAGTTGAGAAATAAGTTCTGGAGAACTAATACACAGCATAGTTATTATGGTTAACAATACAGTTTTATAAATTTCAAAAGTTGCTAAGAGAATAGAACTTAATTGTTCTCACTATAAAAAAGAAATACTATTATGTGATATTATAGTGGTGTTAGCTAATACTACTATAGCAATGATTTTGCAGTATAGAAGTATGTAAGAGCAACACGTTGTATAACTTGCACTTACAGTCTGTTACATGTCAATTATATCTTACTTAAAAATATTCTGGAAGAGCTGTTTAATAAATAAATGGAAAAGCATGAGCATCACTTAACTTTTCAAAGAGCTTTTTCAGAAAGTAGTATCCCCATTTGACACTGAATATAAGAAATGAAGATTCAAGTAACCATAATTCAATACCCTGAGAAACATGCTAACCTCATACCATGTCAGAACTTGATGAGCACTTAGGTATCCCCTTTGTTTCCATTTTCATATTTTTCATTTAAAATGTTGAAGAAATGCAACCCAACAACTCTTGTGACTAAAACTCAGGTAAATATCAACCTATTTCAAGTATATAGAGATATGCAACACAAAGTCAACATATTTTTCAATAAAATAATAAAATCTTTTTTTACCTTCTGGATCATAGGTTTGAAAAACTCTTCTGGCTTGTTCCGAAGGAGCCTCAGGGGCAACCAAAGCCATATCCTGAAAAGATAAAAAGCATGCTATTAACTAATTACAATACCATGACATTAAAAATAAAGAAAACAAATATTAAGATAGGATAAAGAAATTAAACCCTCTGGGCCTTAAAAATTGCAATAATTCTTCAACTATAGAGAACTGTTATAAGAATGACATGCAAAGCTTTATAAAAAACACTTAAAGTCTAATATTATATAGGTAATTACTATAAAATGCAGTCTGCAAAAATTAAAGACTTATACATTTGCTTTATATTATAGTCCAAACAAGAAGAAGTATTACTTAAATATAATTTAAAAAATAGTCTAGTTTTCAAATATTTGAAAATTAAATCCAGAGGTATATGCTAGAAAACAATTAAATAGCAATGCATTTGAAATTTATTACTTTAGGGAGCATGCTATTATATATCAAACCTAGCCATAGATCAATAATCTTAAATTCTGCATGTCCAGAATTTTAAATTTTCTTAACTCCAAGGGAATACTGGAAAGGCAAAATTATCTTTTCCCATACAACTTATTCTCTCTCATGACTAATTTCTTTACACAGTAACCCATAATATAATTTACTAGAATCCCAGTGCACAAAAGTTGTGCACAAGTAGGGTCCCTAGAGGCTACTGGTCAGGGGCTCCAGCTGAGGCCTCCCTTCATTCCGTGCCACCCCCTGGTGGTCAGTGCTTGTCATAGCAAGTGATCAAACTCCCATTCTCCGGCTTGAACTTCCAAGGGGACACTGTGCATATTAGGCTTTTATATATATTGATGATAAATAAACACAGTATTCAGTGTTATCTTGGATTCTTCACAAACCTTTACTACACATATTTAAACTGTTAGGAAATTCTTACTACTTAACTGACATAAATCCAAACTCTAGGCTCCAGAAGTTTTCCTGTATTCACAGCTTTAATTTCAGGCTTTGTCTAATTTTGTTCAAACCTCATCAGAGAGCAAGTTCTCAAGTATCCCTATTTACCATCTTGAATCATTTTAAAGATGTTGTAGGTTACAAATAATACAAATTAAAATGCTATTCCTCTGTAAGAATAAATTTTTACTAAAAGTGTAATAATTAGCCAAAACTGGTTTGGCTCAGTAGTAGAGCATCAGTCTGCAGACTGAAAGGTCCCAGGTTCGATTCCGGTCAGGGGCATGTACGTTGGTTGCGAGCACAACCCCAGTAGGGGGTGTGCAAGAGGCAGCTGGTCGATTCTCTCTCATCGACATTTCTAGCTCTCTATCTCTCTCCCTTCCTCTCTGTAAAAAATCAACAAAATATATATTTTTAAAAAGTAGTAATAAACTTTTGTACTAATCAGCCCACCTTTACCTCAGAGATGAAGGAACAAACTATAAGAATCTATTAGAGTAGTTCTCACCCAGGAGACTATGTGCCTGAGCACCCATAATATCATGTTCAGCTTACATGGGATTATAAATTAAGTGGAAATGGGGAACAAAACAAGGCAATCTATGCAAGCTCTTATACATTTTTTATGTATTAAAAGATAAAGTATATTTTACAACATAATAAGATTTAGTCATGTGTATTTATTTTTCATTTGCCATCCCTTAATAGCAACTTTTAGGGTTTCCTTTTCCTGCATTTTCAATATTATTTTGTACAAAATAGTAAGTCAAGTGACATGTTTTCATTGAACTAACTTCCAATGTCTTTCTGATTTTATGATCCAGTCCTTTATTGCTGGACACTTGTACTGTGTCTAATCTTTTGTTATTATAAACAATACTGCACCAAATAAACTTGAACATGTAATTTCATACACGTGCTTGCATTTGTAGGACAAAGCATCAGAGTAAGCTTGCTAAGTTAAAGGAAGAGTTCATTTATAATTGTGGTAAATATTGCCAGATTCTTGAGTTGTTTATTCATTTAACCTATTTTGAATAATATTTCTTTTTTAAAATATATATTTTATTGATTTTAGAGAGGAAAGGAGAGATAGAAACATCAATGATGAGAGAGAATCACTGATCGGCTGCGTCCTGCATGCCCCTGACTGGGGATCAAGCCCACAACCCAGGGATGGGCCCTTTACAGGAATTGAACCCAGGACCCTTTTGTCTGCAGGCTGATGCTCTATCTGCTGAGACAAACCAGCTAGGGCCGAACAATATTCCTTAAAACTCTTTCCTTTTTCTGATATATGAGGAACATAACCTTAACTCTATAATTAACTTTATAACAAAGCTAGTATTACAGCATCAGCTCTCAGCTTTAGGGAGCAATTAGTAATATTGGGATTATCATTACCGTTATTAGAGGCCTGGTGCACAAAATCCATGCACTGGGGAAGAGGAGGTATTCCTCAGCCCAGTATGCATCCTCTCCAATCTGGAACCCCTCAGAGGATGTCCAATTGCCAGTTTAGGCCCAATCCATAAACCTACAGTCGGAAATCCCCCTCACAATCCGGGACTGCTAGATCCCAACCGCTCACCTGCATGCCAGCCTGATCACCCCCTAACCCACATGTGTCAAACACAAGGCCCGCGGGCCAAATCTGTCCCGCCAGGCCTTGCAATGTGGCCCGCACCGCGCTGTCATCACTGCACTCCGCTGCATTTCCATCACAATGACAGTTTATGACTGTTCAGTAAACCATTCGGCCCGCGATTTAGGCTGGATTTTAGATTTTGGCCCCTTCTCTGATTGAGTTCGACACCCCTACATTCCCGTGCCACCCTGATCGTCACCTAACTGTTCCCCTGCCAGCCTGATCACCTCTAACTGCCCTTCCCTGCTGGCCCAGTAACCCCCAATTGCCCTGCCCTGCCAAACCAGTAATCTCCAACTGCCCTCCCCTGAAGGCCTGATCCTCCCAAATGCCCTCCCTGCAGGCCTGGTCCCCCAAAATGCCTTCCCCTGAAGGCCTGCTTGCCCCTAACTGCCCTCTCCTACAGGCCTGGTCCTCTCCTCAACTGCCCTCCCCTGCTGGCCTGATCACCCCAGCTACCCTCCTCTGCCAGTCATCTTGTGGCAGCCATCTTGTGTGAGGTCATGAGGGTCAATTTGCATATTACCTCTATATTATATAGGATTATTTAATATCTTTTATCTCTTCCCAACCTTAATTGCAAATTTTCTACATTTATTCCACTATAAGCTTTAGGTCCCTTAACTATTTCCATTGCTACTTCTTTCTTTTTTCAATTTTTCTCTTTAAAAGACTCGTAATTTGTGGATGAACACTGTAACTGAAATTCTGGCTGTGGAGAAGGTATACAGCTGTGCATGAGATTTTATGCAAAAGGGAATGTAGAGGGATACAAGATGAGCCTACAATCATTCATTCTTTTCATCATCTATTGCATTTCAGCCTTCCTTTGTTACCAGTGAGTGATAAGGAAAAGACTGAAATGAGTTTTCAAACATCACTTTTGAATTTTTAAAATATTACTTAATACTATTATCTAAAGGGAAAAGGAATATTGTTTTTCTTGGCCAATAAAAGTGAAAAATCTTTTTGAGAAAAGAGGTAGCAGAGAATATAATTGAAATGTTATTCTTGTAGAGTGAAATCATAAGAAATTATTAATGTTTATAAAGTTAGGTGAATAAGGAAGATTCCAGTTTTAGCAACACAAAAAAGGTTTATATCAAATGTACCAGCATTAAAGATTTCAGAAAATGGAGGACAAAAAAAAATTTAAGTCAACTACCTAATGCCTTGTCTCTAGGTTCCAAGTAGTACAAATTAAAAATATAATATGCTAAATGTAGAAAGGAATTAAAGTAGACTTAATGAGAAGTTCACCACATATCTCTTGCTCTGTTTATGAATATATAAAAATCTTAGGCTTTAGCAAACATGCTAGTATTCTTATTTGAATAGGCTATATATGCTGGACTGATACTTGAAACTTGGGCAAAACTGATGGACCATGGTTTAACAAATGCTCATTTAGAGCAGGGAGTGTGTGCACTTTTTTTTTTTCTGTAATTAGTGGCTTGATTTGGCCTGTGGTCCATGGTTTACTGACCCACAATTTAAACCATAAATTATATGTCTTCTCCAAATGCTCCAACAGTTATTAAACATAACCTTCTTTTGGATACATCTGGGGATAAAAAGATGTTTTAACGGGTTTTACAAAGAAGTATTTGGCTCTCATCTGAAGGAGAAAATTCTAACTAGAAGGAATAGAATTGCAAAAGGCAGGGAGATTTGCATATAGCATAGCATATGGAGGAACCGAAAGAGTTGAAGAGGATACTGAATTGAGTGATAAAAAGAGTAGTTAGGAAGAAAAATCAGCTTTAATGAAAGAATGAATTTTATTTTGAACATTCAGAGTCTGGAGGTGATGGTTAAACATCCAAGTAGAGCACATAGGGGTATTTTTTTTTTTTTCAATTACAGTTGACATTCAATGTTATTTTATATTAATTTCAGGTATACAGCTTAGTGGTTAGACATTTATAGAGTTATCTTAATGCCTGACATACGATGAAAATGTCATAATTTCCAGATGTATGCTTCTAATAGGCTAGAACTAGGATTTGTGCATTAGAAAAGATTAGGGTTGAGAGCCAACCAGTAAGATACTGAGATAAATGAAAGTAGATTATTTCAAAAACATCAGAATTGAATATTTCCAAACAATTTTTTTAGAAAACTTATTGGTTGAAGTTTAGAAGTTTGAAATAAATCAGTATGTGAGGAAACACAAAAAAATCTATATGTGAACTATTTAAACAGAAATTCATTTTTTCCTCCCAAAGTACAAAGTATTGGTCAGGTTCCACATCGTAAAACTACCCTATCTAATAAAAGAGTAATATGTAAATTGACCTTACCTCCACTACACCCACTAGCCATGCCTACCAGCCAATCAGGAGCCTGCAGGGGAGGGCAGTTAGGGGTGACCAGGCTTGCAGGGGAGGACAGTGAGGGACAATCAGACTGGCAGGGGAGCAGTTAGACATTAATCAGGCTGGCATGGGATCAGGCTGGCAGGCAGAAGCAGTTAGGTGCAATCAGGAAGGAAGGCAGGCAGGTAAGCAGTTGGGAGCCAGCAGTCCTGGATTGTGAGAGGGATCCCAGATTGGATAGGGTGAAGGCTAGGCTAAGGGACAAGTTTTGTGCACTGGTCCTCTAGTCAAATATAACTGTCATTACTAACAAAGTAAATTGTATATTAAATGATTAAAAAAAACACCTTGCTTTGCTCCTTTGGTCTTAGTGATATACTAATAGCTATTTACTAAACTCCTTAGAAATTAACTGTTCTTAATCTACTACTTACTTTAAGGTCTGTTTATATTACAGGGATGGAGGGAAGGGAAAAGAAAAATAAGTACAGCATTTCAAAGAAAAGATTACAGTGAATTCTAATAAACACATTCCAAAAGTTTTCATCCACATATCAACAGCAGTAGTCTTCAAAATTGATTATTGTGTAGCTTATTTTAGTACTTTAGATTACTATAGAAAATGATCTCTTAATTAAAGCTTATTTATTTATTTATTTATTTTAAAATATATTTTACTGATCTTGTACAGAGAGGAAGGGAGAGAGATAGAGAGTTAGAAACATCGATGAGAGAGAGTCATCGATCAGCTGCCTCTTGCACACCCCCTACTGGGGATATGCCCGCAACCAAGGTACATGCTCTTGACCAGAATCGAACCCGGGACCTTTCAGTCCCCAAGCCGACGCTCTATCCATTGAGCCAAACCGGTTTTGGCTAATTAAAGCTTATTTAAATGTTTGCAGATGAAATTTAAGAAGCTACAAAACCAACCATCTTCTATTCCCATTAAAGTGTTTAATATTGAACTTTTACTTTCTAATTCGATTTAAAATTACAAATTATAGCCCTAAATTTTACCAATTTATTTTACTTAAGCACATCTGAACAAGGTTCCTAGTTTAAAGATCTGTAGCAGAATGATCCATGTAGCAAATTTGGTGATAAATTAGTATTAAATGTTTCATATTTACATAGTATGATTGAACAACAAGTATAGAATTCCATTCAATTGAGAGAATCCTTTGCAATCTAAAGCAAAATATTTTAGTGAAAATATAACTGCTATTATTTTTCTCACTGCATATAAAATAATTTATAAAGGGTGAAATAAAATAAAATTTTCATGTATTAACTGTGTAAATGTGAAAAACAGTAAGAAGAGTATTCTATCCTTCTCATTTCCCACTTTCAAGGCTTAACACAGCGAGAATTTTTAGATTACATATTTTATATATTTCCACCATATAACTATCCACACACCCATAATGTTTTAAATACTGTCAAGCTTATCAGATGGTAGGGAATGATCCAGTCTATATATTTATGGTCACAATCTAATAGAAGAGAGAAAAAAATATGGTACTATATGCTTGTTTCCATGAATGTTAATAAAATTATCTTAAGAAAATTACCTTCTTAAAAAAAAAAAAAAAGTTAACCCCCCCACCCTAAAAACAAACAAACAAACAAAAAAACAAACCTGTTGGGCTATAAATAAAGATTCCAACTATGTAATCCAAGTTATCTAAGTCAGCAAGGATGCTTTTAGCATTTTCTATTTTTAATCACTAATTGCAGTACTTAGAAGAAATTTTCAATATGTATTGTATCTGAAACTCTTTTAGGTTCCTAACGAGAAAAATATCCTAACATAGGAGTCAAATATTTAAACACTTTTACTTAGCTTTTTAAACTCTGACTTATCACCAAAATTACTGTTATACTAAGTAGTTCTCCAAATTATTCAAATATAATCAGAAGCTTTTGTCGGGGGAATGCTAGAACAAACAATTTCAAATCAGTCAATTTACTGGTCAATAGGGATTGCTAGACAATACAGCTTTTAAAATTATCTAGCCTTGGCCAACTTTCCCAAATTGGCAAAGAGCTAGAGAAGAGAAGGGAAGGGGAAAAAACCCAAGCTGTAATGGGACTATCTAATTACCTATAGTCATGAAACAAATATCTCTTTTCCATGTAGCTCTCTCTATACTATCAGTATAATTATTCACTGTTCACCATAAACCTTTTAAAATGTGGAAATACTAGCTAACCTTCTAAACACCTATTGAAATACAAGCAAGGTTTGTATTCAGTTTGTTGGCTAGGTATAAGTAATTCACTACTGGGAAGGTTTTTAAAGTTTATTCATTATACTTTTCATCATTATCAAGAGCAATCTGCTGTCACGAGTAATCAAAAAACTTCTGAGAGCCTTATCTAACTTTAGGAATGATCACACATATATAAATTACATTTTGGCTTGCAGACATTTTATGTTGCTATTAGGAGCTCTTCCAAAAAAAATAAAGTTAACTGGTATATAATTTACCTTTAAGCATTACCGTATTTTCCGGCGTATAAGACGACCCCCTAATTTTACAGTTAAAACATAGGTTTAGGCCTCTGTTTGCTGTCTAAGACTACTCCCCACTTCAAAGAAAAGACTTACTTTTCCGTCAAGATCTGCAGGTAATTTTTGTGCAATTTTGGTCTTTTGCTCCCGATTTTCAATTGACTTTTTTCGTTTCAAAAGTTGTCTTATACGCCAGAAAATACGGGTAGGTAAAATTTTACTAAATCACTTTAATAAAGTTGTTTCATTTTGACTCTTTACTCACTAACTATACTTATAAAAGTAATTCGGGAACCATATAACCATATCAAACAGATGGTTTTAAACATTACCAAATGTTCTCAAGTATATCATGCTCTTCAGTGCCAATGTCAGACACAGAATTCAGTTAATGCCATCAATTCAAAGTAGGTAGGACAGTGTTTTTTTTCTTACTTTTCCATTATTTGCCAAATAATGTGCAAAAGTCCCAGGCTATCTCCACAACAGCCCATTGCTGTGTGCATCAATTTGTGTCCTATCAGCAGAGAAGTAAGGGTAAAGAATATAAAGCAAAGCCCTTCGAGGTTCTTTCTCCATAAAAACATAAACTCTAGATGTACAAGTGGAAATAAGGAAGTAGGTAGAAAAGCCTCCAACAAAACGATTTACCACAATCATTATAATTACTAAAACTAATGAATGGACTTCTTTTTCTTCCTACTACCATAGCTGTATAACTCACTTTAACAATCCTTCCAGCCTTTCTCAATTAATTTCCATCAGAGAATTCATCTCTAAGGCCTACAGCATCCACTTTACAATCCTTCCAGCCTTTGTAATGACTTCCCTATACATCTAGAATTACTTTCTGTGTTCTCTCCTTTATATGAAGAACTGGGCAGGGAAAAGCTATTAGCCTTTTAATGACTGTATTTCATTAAGAAAACAGTTTACAAAAACTATTACTCTCTGGGCATACAAACACATATAAACACGTTCAAGAAAAATATCTGACTTTTATTTTACTATTTGTTTATTTATTTATTTATTTGTATTGCTTTCAGAGAGGGAGAGAGAAATAGAAACATCGATGATGAGAGAGAATCATTAATCAGCTGCCTCCTACACACCCTGACTGAGGATCAAGTCCACAACCCAGGCATGTACACCGTCCACGAATCAAACCATGACCTTCTGGTTCATAGGTCCGCATTCAACCATTGAGCGATGCCAGCCAGGCTATCTGACTTTTTTTAATGTTAAAAGTTAGCATTATATAATCACTGGTATAAAAAGTCAACCTGATAGAAAATTCCTCCTTATTTCTAGTAAAGATGCTTTATATCATTTGAATTAATTTAAACTTTGTTAAATCACCTGAACACAAAGCAACCCATGGTGATAAATGGTATTATTGATCTAGATTCCTTGCACCTCCCTTCCTTGAAAGATTTATATATCACTGCTTGTTGCTATGGGGCCTGAAGTACCTCTCTGTGGGGCAAGGAGGAGTTTACTTCCTGGGTCCACTGATATCAGATTTGGCCCGGTAACTCCTTTTGGCCAGAGAAATGTAAGCAGCAGTGACATCATGCTAGCTCCTAGAAGTTTTAGTGCCATCTGTGATTTTTCCAGGTACCTTTTCCTTCCCCCTCTGCCATACATTCCTGTCAGAGGCTGCTCCTTCAGTCCAGGTCTTAGCATGAAAGCACATGGAGCACACCTGCAGCCAACATGTAAATTAAGAGAGAAATAAGCTTTGGTGCATGTGTTTGAAGAGGGGAGTTTGATGGAAGCCTCTGTGACCCAGTATAGGCACAAAGAGAGTGCACCGTTTGCAGAGAATTTAAATATAACTAAGCTGACTTTATCAAATTCTCTTTTAATCATCATCAGATGCAGGCAAATCTACACAACTTCCTCCTCCCTGGGGTAAACTGCTCTCATTGCCCCCTTCTTAAACAATACTATGTAAACTCCTGAAATTTTACCATTGTTATTCCGAAAGCTGTCAAAAAGAAATGAAACAATGTTCTGGCGGGAGCTTTATTTTGCTCTTTCACATGCATTATATCTGCTCTTCCTTTCCCTAGTTGGCCTACTTTTTCCTATTGCCTCTTCCCTCATGCTACTCACCAACATTGGTTTTAACAATACAAGCTGCATAAGAGGAAACTCCACATATGTGGACTTCACATGTTTCATATGAAAATGAATGCCTAAAAAATTTGAAATTGTACTAGCCTAGACAATACTAGTAATGTACATTTTATAGGTTTGGATTATTATTAATGGAAAGTGAGAAACCCTACCTCCCCACCCTCACAAGTCTTACAACCTTTTCCACTATTTTAAATAAGTTTTGTTTGTGGGGAAAAATAGTCACAGTATTCAAATTTCTAATATTCTTAAATTTTATAATAGCACTAGGAGCCCGTTGCAGGAAGATTCCTGCAAGCAGCCACAGTTGTCACACCACCACTGCTGCTGCCTGCTCCGCCCGCGCTTTCTCTCTGGCAGACACCTTGCTTTCGGCTTTTCCTCCCTCCTCCTTCTAAGCTGTCTTACAGTCTTCACCCTCCCTTCGTCAGTGTATGCAAATTAACTGCCATCTTTGTTGCATTCATTTAATTTTGCATACTCATTCTGATTGTGGGCATAGCAGAAGATACGATCAATTAGCATTTTTCTCTTTTATTAGTGTAGATTACAGGGAAGTTCTTACAGTTCATTAAGGTTTTCTACTTCTATGAATACGCTTCACATTCATACCTTGAATATCCATGTTTAGCTTTTCATATCAATATACACACACAAACACAGTATAGTGAAGATGGTTTGAGAATAAATGATTATTTTATCTGGTCCTATATTTGATCCCAACCTGTTTCCAACTTAATCTTCTAGCACAACCAATATGGTTTAGCCATACTGAATCAATTACTATTCTCCACATGTAGTATGAACTTTCACATTCCACATCTCTAGTCTTTTTACTTCATCTTTTTCCTAACCTAAACGTTATCATGTTCTTTAATTCAAGTATTATCTATCTCCTCTGTACCCACCTTTCCCTCCTCCAGTCTTTATTCCACCCTAACAAAATGACTTAATTTTTGTTTCCTAAGGGACAGAAGTAGTTAAAAGCTCAGGAGTCAGAAGATTTGAGCTTAAAGCCTGGACATAGTACTCACTAGTATATAAGTGGAGATGTTATTTTTCACTGGCACCAGACTATAAAATGTAGATGGAAATGGTATTTACCTCAGAGGGTGGCTTTCAGGACTAAATGAGGAATTCATGAAAAATATTTAGTGTCTGACACATAGAAAGCACTCAGTAAATGTAAGCAGTAAACTATTACAATGTATTATTAATCTCTGCATTTCAACAGTACCTAGCACAATGCCTAATGTTTACTATACTAAGTCCTGTGGAAAAACAGATGAACCGGGGAGTATCACTGATCACAAGATGGTAAGAAACTGGAAGAAAGAATAGGAGCAAGAAGGGAGAAAGAGAATCGGCAGTCATTACATGAAAAATGTCAAGGCTGGACCATGAGTGCTGAGCAGGTCTTTGATCAGCACATTCTGGGCTGAGGATAAAACATACAAAAACCATAAACTGTTAACACTTACTATCAAATATTAAGTATATTATGTGAGTCCTTTTGCCCTACAAATAGGGCAATCAACTCTATTTGCTACAATTATTTTTATCAATTATAGAAAGAGTACTAGAGGTGTGAACTTATCAATACTGATTCTAATTAAAACTCACAAACTTGACTCAAGACAGAACATCTTTAGGCCCTTCTATCAATGATATTTTACCTTGTTTACACAATTATTTGAGTTCTACTATAACAAAAAAATTATAAGAAACAAACTCAAAGGGAGAAACTACTTGCAGTAAGCAGGATGACATCACTGACATGATTGCGATAACTAAGAAAACTTATAAAAACCAGATACAGAAATAGGTGCCTGAGGGCATTCAAAATAGTAGAAAAGAGCAATTAATAAATGCAATTGATTTTCACTTTAAGGAGTCAAGAGTATACCACATACTGACGCTTTCTCATTATAATAACTAGAAATGAAAATAGTTTGTATTACCATGATAATCACTGGCATAATCCTAGATATCTAATGATGGTTTACTAAGCAGTTAGGAAACAACTTGTAGGTAAAAATTCACAAGTTTTTAATAATTCAATTACTGAAAATAGTTAGTCTGTGTAGACTTCTACCCAAACTTTACAAGTAGTTCAGGTAACGGGAGATTAACGGTAGGGTCCTTTGTCTGAAGTTGCTATTTTAGGTTTGAAGATAGGTTTTAAAAGGCACATGACAAATTTATGATTTAAGCTATAAAAACAAGTACTTTAGCTTCTTAAATTAATTTTTTGTAGTAGATAAGGCATGAAATCTAAACATATGAAGAAACTAAAACTTAGCTAACACAAATGACTAACATGCATTAATATATAGGAAAGCGCTATTATAAAATGCTCAACTGTGAATTTGTTTTCCAATTCATATGACTTTTACCTAATAAAAATAGAGGTGAATTTTCTTTATATCAAGTAAAACCTATAAAGCATCATTTCACTTCATTTCCTTAAAACTGTGCTTACTTTATTTAAAATGTATTCATGGTAAATTAGAAGTGTCTAATTTTTAAATGCCTAAAAAAAGATTTCTAACACTAGTAGTAGTCTTCCTAATGTTACACCAAAGAGCAATACAGAAAAGAACTCTATTCAGACTCCCAGTAATAGATACCACAGTAAGAACAGTCAGCTCACTAAGGAACAGTTAAATGTTTTGTTTCTCCTTCACTTTAAATTCTGTTTCTTTATATATTTTTGCATTTAAATAGTAATGTGTTCTCATGTGTTCTTACCTAAAAGGAAAATCTGCTTTATCATAGGAAAGGTCAAAGGTGACACTCCACACACTCTTATAAAGAGTTCTTTTATAATCATAAAAGAGAACAAAAAAGGATGTAAAACTCATCTACCCAACTTCAAAAGAAAGTCTGAACCAGATTACCAAGGAAATTAGTCACTGATCTTCTGAAGATGAAACTAGATGCAAGAGGTAGGTTCCAACTATTTTCATATTGGATCAGCCGCTGTCACCCCACACTGAGATTCAAAGGCATAATAAAAAAGGCAAATCTAGTTTGCCTACCACTTTATACATATAATTATGTTACTATTAATATCATGTTTATACTTTCAAAATCTAAAGTCCTCATCTTGAGTTTGCATAAAAAAATAATTTCATAATTCCAATTCAAAAGGAAATTACAAAAGTGATGCAAATAATTTATTCTTAAAATCGAAATGTAAAAAATGAAGACAAAAAAGGGAAGGCAATTCAAATCAGATAAATATAGGTTTTAGATTCTTTAAGCATTTTTGTCCCAAAATAATTTCTTTAACCTATGCAGTAGGTTTGCAAGTTTTTAACTAAATCTATCAAAAGCACCCTGGAACAATTTCTGAAGACACTGCCCATGCTCACAGGGCACTCTCCCTCCCAGTGTACAGATCTGAACTTTTATTCTGCCATAGCTCAGATGGCCTGCTTGAAAAATTTCCCGCCTACAATAGAAATAAAGCTCCCTTCTTTGAACAGGTTCATGTACCTACTGCTTTTTACCTCACCTATATCCTCTTTTTAAAGGTTTCTGTGAGATACCTGTGCTTGATGACTCTGACTTCCTATAAGGTCCCTGCAGTTAAATTCTGTGCCATTTCCCCTCAATAATAAATATAAAACTCCCATTTACACAGAATCCTATCCTATATAATAAAGAAGTAATATGAAATTGACCTTCACGCCCTCACAAGATGGCTGCCTATGACCAGGCCACAGAGGGGTTAGTGAGGGACAACCAAACGACTGAACAAGCAGGCTGTGTGGGATGACCAGGCCTCAGGGGGGTTAGTGAGGGACGACCAAACAACTGAACAAGCAGATTGTGCAGGGCGACCAGGCCAGCAGGGGAGCTGTGAGGGGTGATGAGGCCGGCAGAGGGGTAGTTAGGGTCAACCAGGCCAGCGGGGGGGGGGGGGGGGGGGGGGTTGCGGGGTAGGCGCAGTTTGCCGCGACCAGGCCAGCAGGGGGGACAGTTAGGGACAACCAGGCTGGCAGAGGGGGGCAGTTGGAGGTGACCAGGCTGGCAGGGGGAGAGGGGGCAGTAAGAGGCAACAAGGCGGTGTGACCAGGTACAGTTGAGGGCGATTAGGCTGGGGGGGGGGGGGGCAGTTAGGGACGACCAGGCAGGCAAGCAGGCAGGCAGGTGAGCAATTAGGAGCCAGCATTCCAGGACATCTCCTGAAGGGTCCCAGATTGGAGAGGGTGCAGGCTGGGCTGTGGGGTGACACCCGCCCCCCCCCAATGCATGAAATTTGTGTGCTGGACCACTAGTAACTTATAAAAATTTCTTTCAATCATAATTCCTAAGATACTTATGTCAAATAGTACAACATCAGTTTGGTTGTTTCACAGATACAGATGTTTGATGAGGAAAAAAAAATGATCACTTTGGCCTAGCGGGCTTGACTCAGTGGTTGAGTGTCAAGGTTTGATTTCTGGTCAGGGCACAGGCCCAGGTTGCAGGCTCAGTCCTCAGTGTGGGGCATGCAGGAGGCAGCCAATTAATGATTCTCTTTCATCATTGATATTTCTATTTCCCTCTCCCTTTCTCTCTCTAATCAATAAAAAAATATTTTTTTTAAAAAAAGATCAGTGTGAGAAAGAAAACTAAGATGATTTATAAAACATGGTAGTTGAACTTAAACACTTAAAGAAGGTAAAATACAGTTATAGATGACTGAAGTTTTACAATCTGTTCATAAAATTTTATTTTCAAATAAAACTGAATTGTAAAAAACCTCTTCTAATCCTACAAAATGTGTTCAGTGAGTTTTCATGGATCATGAAGAGGATTCCAATAAAATTAAAGTTAAGTCCTGAGCCTCTGGGCATTTCAAATATGAAAAAACTTTATTAAGTAAACTAGAAGCCCATTGCATGAAGATTCACGTAACTGGCTGCCGGCACCTGTTTTCCTCCAGCACCTGGGACCCAGGCCTTCGCTCCAGCCAGAGTCTTCGCTGACTCCAGCTGGAGTCAGCAGGCTTCTCATTCTGGCCAGAGTCTTCACTTCGCTCCGGCTGGAGTGCCACTCTGGTAGCTCCCTCCACCCCCAACCTCCTCCTCACAGCAGGCATTCTGCCCCACCTGGCCACTCCGCACCTGGAGCAACTGGGGTGCGGGACCAACACCATCTGTGTCCTGCTAATTGGCATATTCCCTCCTGATTTGCTGGTGTCATGGAGTCATGGTCAATATGCATATTTCTCTTTTATTAGTGTAGACACTTTGGCACCCAAATTTAAAATCATGAAGCTAACAACTCCTTTTAAAAAGTATAGTTACTTAGAGTCCTAAAACTTAACTGTTCATCTCAGAAGGAAAAATGAAAACAGATAGGTAAGAAGTTATTTCACTAAATAGAAATAATTTTCTTACTCACCATCAAACTATGAATAATGAATCTTAAACATTACAGAGTCTATAGGATGAATGCTTATTTACAAACTACAGGACTGGTGCACAAAATTCATAGAAGGGTAGGGTCCTTAGGCCTGGCCAGCGATCAGAGCCAATTGAGGCTTTTGGATTGCCAGCAAGAGCTTTCCTTCCTTCCTTCCGCACTGCCCCCAGCAGTCAGTGCACATCATAGCAAGTGGTCAAATTCCCACTCGGTCAAACTCCCGAGGGGACAATTTGCATATTAGCCTTTTATTATATAAGATACTCATTAAACTTTTTATTCATTAATCTGGAGAAAGAATCTGTATGTGAGAGTGCTTCAGTTGATTAGGTAGAAGAGGAAAAACTAGTTCTTCTGTTTTTACCTCCATATAGGAATATTACATGCATTAACTCTTATTTCTTGATCTACTGAATTCTTATGTTCTAGAACAAGTTACACATTAAGCTCCTTGTCCCCCTTATCAAATACAAACATAGTTATATCAAAATTTTTGTTAAAAATCTTTCCTCAGTGCTTTCTGAAATTTATTTGTTCAACAAAAATTTACTGAGGGATCGGGCCTAAACCAGCAGTCGGTCATCCCCCGAGGGGTCCCAGATTGCAGGGGTCCCAGGCTAGGCTGAGGGACACACCCCTCCCCCCCACCCGTGCGTGAATTTCGTGCCCCGGGCCTCTAGTAGGAAATAAGAATAAAGAGGAAATAGACAATCAGATGAGGTGAAGGAAGGACTAATAGATTATTCCAAAAACTCTGGCTTTAATTCTTAATAAAAGGAGAACTAATATCAGGTTTTGAGCAGAACAGTGACATAAAGTTTTGGGGTCATTTTAGTTGCTGAAATGAGAAAATACTATAGCCCCCAAAAGGGCAACGGCATGGTTATCAGTTAGAAACTATTGCAACAAGCTAGAAGGAGATTTCTCCAATTTGTCTTCTGATTCTTTCAGTAAATTTTAAGTTTCTCTTTTTTCTTAATTTTTTTTCCCTCATGACCTCTATAGTTTCATGGATATATTAACTTCTCTTAGGTGTTATTGTGTGTATATTTTTAAGTTTTCTTTTTATCCCTGCACTGTCCTATAATATCTACATTCTTCTGAGTTCATTTTACCCTATTTGTTCTGACTCTATTTTTCATGGAAGCATTCCTCAAATGTCTGGTGACCTTTGGTGTTCTGCTAATATTTGGAAAACTAAAAAGCACTATCTTTGTGAGAAGGACTTATAAACTTCACTGTAGGGATTATTTGGCTGAACTGTTCCTAAACTATAGTATCTCAATCTTTCCTCTTGACCTGGTCAGTGTGCCCCCCCAAAAAATAAAAAACGGGTATATTCTATAATAGCAAGGCTACTGAGTTCTTTCTGAAGCTTGAAGATCTAATCAGTAAAAACATAGGTCATGAGACCTCTCTAATTCTTATCTCTCCAATGCAATCTGTCACCAAATCCTGTCAGTTTAACAGAATAAATCTCTCAAATGTATGTGCTTCTATCCATCTTTACCATCATTACCATATTCTTTGCTTAACCCAAAAATTAAAGAACTTTTTTTTACCCACTCTAAATTATCCTTCAATATAGCCAAAATGATCTTTCCAAAATGCAAATTTAAAACCATTCCCTTCCTTCCCATCTACCCCCAACCTATTCCCACCACCAGGTTTTTTTGTTTTTGTTTTTTTTTAATCTAGGGGCTGTCGTTACTCTTAAAATAGAGTTGCAGGGCCTGCCTACTTTTGCAGCCTCATCTTTCACCTGGCCCCCTGAATGCTTAGTGCCCCAGCTCTTCTTTGTTCACACCATAGCCCAGCTTTCTGCAGCTGTTTGTTTGTTCCAAATACTTCCCATGTAGGGAAAGTTCTTTTTTCCCCTCTTTGCATAATTTAATCAGATGCCACAGAGCTCATTTCAGACACCTGTTCAAGAAAACATTCCTAATCTTCTAAAACTAGGATATATTATTATGGCTTGAATACAAAATGCCTGCATATTTACATAGTTGAATTAACACTATTCCTTGTATCAACCTTCTATCTTCTGCTGTTTTGACAATAGAATCATCCTACCCAATAAAAGGCTAATATGCAAATTGTCCCTATGGGCAGGAGTTTGACCGACTAGGAGTTTGACATGCGCTAACCACCAGGGGGCAGCGCAGAACATGGTAGGCATCGGCAACATGGTGCTGGCAGCGGACGGACAGCAGTGGAGGTACTGCTGGCCCCAATGGGCCCTGATGAGAGCAGGACCGCAGCGGGATGGTGAAGCAGGTGAGCGGGCAGCCCCAGGCCAAGGAGGGTGCGAAGGGAGGCCCCAGCTGGCAGCCGAGGGAAGGGAGGCCCCGGCCAGCAGCCAGCAGCCACTAAACCTTACCCATGCACGAATTTCGTGCACTAGGCCTCTAATTTCTTAAATATCAATTATAAAATTTAAGATTTAAAATATTTTCTTCTATTAATTTTTACTCTTGACCAAACTTTCACAGAATTTATTAGTTTTCTTAATGCTAAAGAATAGGGTTGGAGTTAAAATAATTAATAATTAGCTTGAAAATTAATTTTCTTTTTTTATATATTTTATTGATTTTTTACAGAGGGGAAAGGAGAGGGATAGAGTTAGAAAAATCGATGAGAGAGAATCATTGATCAGTTGCCTCTTGCACAACCCCTACTGGGGATGTGCCCGTAACCAAGGTACATGTCCTTGATCGGAATCGAACCCGGGACCTTTCAGTCCGCAAGCTGACTCTCTATCCATTGAGCCAAACCGGTTTCAGCAGAAAATTTTATTTTCTTATCTGTAAATTTATAACACTTAAAACAAAAATTAGTCAAATGGATTCATTCAGGAATTAGAAGTTGCTCAGTTTCTATAGCTTAAATGATGCTTTTACTAGTAACTTCCCCCTCTTCACTTTAAGAGGAAAACAAACAGCAAAAGCTTTCAGACTAAATGTAATATATAAGTCTGTACTTTAACTTGTATTATATAGCTTTCCCTGTTTAAAAAAAAAAAGTATATATAACTTTCTCTAAATCCACTAACTGGACTTTTGCCAGCACAATAAAAGTAAATACAGGAATAAAAAAGAAAATAGATCCACAAAATTCAGCAGTTAGTTCAGTCTTTGCTATAATTTATGCTATTCATAATTCTTATAGATATAAACTTACATTAGCAAGTACAAGAAAAAAAATGGAGTAATCAAAAGTGCACTCTAACTTAAAAAACCCTCAAAAACACAATTATATCTTTTCCCTTTCAGGCCAATATCTAGCAACTCTCTCTAGGAATACCAGAGAGGTTTAATAAATGTTTGTAGAATGAAAACGATGGTGACAGCCGAAACCGGTTTGGCTCAGTGGTAGAGCGTTGGTCTGCGGACTGAAAGGTTCCGGATTCGATTCCAGTCAAGGGCTTGTACCTTGGTTGCGGGCACATCCCCGGTAGGGGTTGTGCAAGAGGCAGCTGGTCGATGTTTCTCTCTTATCAACATTTCTAGCTCTCTATCCCTCTCTCCTCCTCTCTGTAAAAAAATCAATAAAATATATATATTTTTTAAAATGATGGTGACAGCTAAGAATGATTGAGCATTTAACTTGTAATAGTACTGCTAAATATTTTATATTAAGCCTGATAACTTAAAGAGCCAGGTATTATTCTTAATCCCCATTTTAAATATAAGAAAAGGGGCTAAGAACATTAGGAAGTGAAAAAGCTAGGATTCAAACAAAGGCTGTCTGACTCCAAAGCACTGAATCACTCAATTGTAGAAAAAATATATTATTGTTAAAGGCTAGGCTTTATTTAGAAAAGGTTTTGTCAGAATTTTAAAATAAACATGTTCAAATACATTTTTTTTATTTCAATACTATAACCATATATAAATTAAAACTACAGAAAATATTCCATTTTAATAGAGTACTTGATTTTTATACCATTCAACTATTAATAGATTTTAAAATATTTTCCTAAGACATATTATAACTAAAATTATTGTATATCATGTGAGAGTTTAATCTTTTCGGCAATGAACAATCCAAAACCTTCTTATCATAACAAAAGTGATTTCTTAAAAAACAAACAAAAATAAAAAAACAGAAAAGCAAAAGCCAAATCATTAAAGTCAGCAAAGGTAAAGAAGCTATAACTGAGTCATGACAGATTTTATTGAAATTCCAAAACTAGAGTGGTACAATAATAATTCTTTTGTGTTAATATTTTAGATTTTGGAATAATCCATTTGTTAGTGGGAATACACTGATGTTTGCACAAAGATCTATACTAAATATAAGCCTATAGTACTTGTTTGCCTGATGTCATACTTTTAAAAAAATCCTACTATAAGCATACCTTGGCAAAAAATACGGTGAGGTGAGTTTCACTGCCAACAATCCAAATAGGGAATTTTGGAGATTTCAAGTAAGAACCAACCTAGAACAAACGTAGCAAAATAAACAAACAAATGAAAATGTTATACTGCCTATTAGATATATGCCCATGAATATCTGAAACATAACCAGGATGTCCAATTCATATTTAAATGGAATAATAAACATTGTGCCAGAATGCCTTACCCATATATTACCCATGAATATAAAATGAATGTTATAAAGACTGTCAGGGCTTAGCTTATGTTGCACCTTTACATAGAACAACGACACAGATTTAACACAGCCAGAAACAATAGTTTAACCCTATGCATCATTCTCAGGATTTACTAAAGTTTCTATTATAAATAGAATGGCCACTTCTAGAATGTCAGCTTGGTATCTCAAAACCCAAAAACCATAAACTTGATCATAATTACTTGATCAGGAATATAATTATAAATGAACAAACGAGTAAATTTATGAATAAACTAGAGGCCTGATGCACGAAGACTTGTGCAAGAATGGGCCTTCCTTGCCCTGGCTGCTGACACCACCGTCGCTCTGGCCGGGGCTGCCTTTTCACTCTGGCCTGGAGCCGCCTTTCTGCCTTGCCACACTGCCCACAGGCCCCAAGTGGCTGGGGTGGTGCAGAATGCCTGCATTGTCACCATAGTGACAACACAAGCATTCCACCCCAGCCACGTGGTGCCTGCATATGCAAATTAACCCACCATTTTATGTTCATTTGCATATGCACTCCTGATTGGCTGGTGCACACCGCAAAGGTATGGTCAATTTGCATCTTACTATTTTATTAGTTTAGATAAGGGGAAAAGCCTTAAGAATGTCCTGTCTTCAGAGAACCTAGGGTAACATTATAATCTCTCTAAAGCAAAATAAGTAAAACATTTAAGTATATAAAAGAATCCTACCATTTGACTCTTCGAGATAGGAGTTAAGTTCAAAGTTTTACAATATGCAGTCTCTTTAAAATGTATAGAGTTAAACCTATAACCTGGCTCCAGGGTTATATAATTTATCTCTAAATACTACAATTACAAAAATTTGGAAATACTTATTTTTATGTGACTGAGGAAAAAATAGACTTGTGAAATTCAACCACATCCACATCAATCAGTTCCACACTCTTATGAGGACAAAGATTTTGACTTAAAAACAACTAACCTTACCAATCAAATTTGAATTTTCTTTTCTCACACAGACTTCCTAGAAGTGGGAAATTCCAAGTGGAGATTTGTAGCAGTCAGGGCCAACTATTCTTCCTAATTAGCCAATAGCCCTGATATGATATCCTGCTTTCAGGCACCACCAGGGCCCTTCAAAATTTATTCTTATCACTAGGAGGGATAGAATTTATTTTCTGTTTTCCTATAATGCAAGGGATGCGTTGGATGTACCAATGGCAATATGAACCAGTAAAGGGAAGTTTGGGGACAACAGAGAATAACAGCCAAAGGACAAAGAAAAAGTTCTGACTACACTGGATCAGAGTAGAAGGCCCTTTGGAGGTGTACAGTGTTAAGTCCTTCAATTTTATATAAGGACACAGAGGAATACACTGGATCAGTGCCCTGTTGGAATACAGTCAACTACTAGTATGAGCTGGAATTAAGACTCGGGTTTGCTAACTCTTAATGTGGTAGTTTTCCATTCCATCATGCTGCCTCTTGTGAAAAGTTTAGAGGCTGTTTAGTTTCTTTTATTTTTTTAAATTTACCTTTATTGTTAAAAGTATTATAGATGTCCCCCTTTTTTTCCCCTATAGACCCTCTCCACCCTGAACTCCCCCCAGGCCTTCACCAAACTAATGTCTGTGTCCAGGGGCTATGCATATATGCACATATCTATTCCCTGATTAATCTCTCTCAACCCATTCCTCCACCCCCACCTCTGATACTGATCAGTTTAGTTTCTTTTTTAGAAAAAGTGTGTGGCTCAGTTCGTTGAACATCGTACCATATACCAATGGGTGCAGGATTCAATTCCTGGTCAGGGCACATATCTAGGTTTCAGGTTCAATCCCAAGATTGGGGCAAATACGGGAGGCAATCAATCAATATTTCTCTCTCATATGGATGTTTCTGTCTCTCTCTCCCCCACCTCTCTTCCTCTCTCTCTAGAACCGATAAAAAAATAAATAAATAAATAAAGTGTGTGTGTGCATACGCATACACTTAACACACAGTAAGATCAAAAGGCAAATAAAGGCTGAACTCATGAAGTGTTTCATAATAATAAAAAATATATCAAGAGTGAATAAATAATGCAACTACTTTGGAAAATAGTTTGACAGTTTCTCAAAAAGTTAGGCATATAATTACCATACAATCAGGCAATTTCATTCCTGGGTATATACTCAACAGAAATGAAAACATGTTCACAAAAACTTATGAATGAATGTTCATAGCAGTATTATTCGTAACAAGAAAAAATGGAACTATCCATTGACTTATAATAACATAAAATACATAAATACATTAAATAAATACATAAAAACTATTGAATTATACACTTTAAAATAGTAAATTTTATGTTGTGTGAGTTATATATGTTTTTTAAAAGGTCATAGTCAAAAGCACTGGGTCACCTTCTTTGTTCAAATGTATGTGTATCATCATATCTAATAAAGGAGTGATATGCAAATTAACCATAACTCTGCTATTCCCACAAGCCATGCCCACCAGCCAATCAGGAGTGGGTATACAAATCCAGGGGTCCTCAAACTTTTTAAAGTGGGGGCCAGATCACGGTCCCTCAGAGAGCTGGAGGGCCGGACTATATGAACTACTAATTCCTACTGTAACACCTCGGCTGTGCTCACTGCCCAAAAAACCTGGCGGGCCGGATCAGACTCCTCTGTGGGCCGCATGTGGCCCGCGGGCTGTAGTTTGAAGACCCCTAAATTAACCCAACCAAGATGGCTGCAGCGACGGAGCAAGCAGGAGGCTTGGATTTCCCCAGCAATGGAGAAAGCCAAGCTTTCTGCACACCCTGGACAGCCCAGGCCTCTGCTCAAGGCTACAAAGTTTCAATTATAGAAAATAAATAAATACCAACAAAAATGGCTGTGGCCACAGAGCTGCAGAGAGCAGGAGGCTTGAGTTGCCCCTGGTGATGGAGGAAGCCAAGCTTCTGCAGCAAGCCCTGGCCTGCCATGGCCTCCACTCAAGGCTACAAACTTTCAATTATAGAAGATAAATAAATCCCAACAAAAATGACTGCATCCATGGAGCAAGCAGGAGGCTTAGATCTGCTCAAGGCTACAAAGTTTCAATTATAGAAGATAAATAAATCCCAGATACTAGGGCCTCTTCTTGAGTTGTAGGGGTGCATGGCTGGCCTGCAAACCACCAGAGGCCCCTCGCCCAGGCTGCCCCACAACCCAGGAAAACCATCACCCTGATCTGGGATACCCTTCAGGGCAAACCAGCTGGCCCCCACCCATGCACCAGGCCTCTATCCTATCTAATAAAAGAATAATATGCAGATTGACCATTACTCCAACACAGAAGATGGCTGCCCCATGTGTGTTGGAGTGATGTTCAATCTGCATATTATTTTTTTTATGACATAAGATGGCTGCCAGAAGATGGCCAGCAACGGAGAGCAGTTGGGAGGGACCAGGCCTGCAAGGGAGGGCAGCTGGGGGTGATCAAGCTTGCAGGAGAGGGCAGTTAGGGGTGATCAGGCCAGCAGAAGAGGAAAGTTGGAGGTGACAGGGCCTGTAGGGGAGGACAGTTGGGGGTGACCCAGGCCTACAGGGGAGAATAGTTGAGGGGGACCAGGCTTGCAGGGGAGGACAGGTAGGGGTGACCAGGCTGGCAGGGAAGCAGTTAGGCATCAATCAGGCTGGCAGCAAAGTGGTTAGGGGGTGATCAGGCTGGCAAGCAGAAGCAGTTAGGGGCAATCAGGAAGGCAGGCAGGTGAGCAGTTGGGAGCCAGCAGTCCTGGATTGTGAGAGGGATATCTGACTACCCATTTAGGCTCAATTCCTCAAGGGGTCCCAGTTTGGAGAGGGTGCAGGCTGGGCTGAGGGACATACACCCCCATGCACAAATTTCATGCACCAGGCCTCTAATACACACATACACATACAAACACACACACACACAAAGAAGGGAGAAGAGAGAAATACTGTTTTATTTCTGTTAATAAACACATATGGTTAAATTGATATGAAAATGTTAATTTAATTTCTAAAGGGCAATTTGCTACACTACCAAACAGGGAAATGCTCAGACTCACAAAATTAACACAAACACAAATATTTCCTTAATGTCATTTCTCTAAACATCTGGTACAAAGTAAATGTATATAAATTTTAAGGATGATGCAGTATGTACATATAAACAGCTCCATGTAACGGAGTTTTGTGGATTTTATAAAATTCTGTCTTAACTCAGTTTTGAGGCCCTGACTTGAGGCTGGTCAATTTCCTTATAAAAGATCGCTGAGTAAGTCCAAACCCCAACCACTTTCCCTAGAAATCTCTCACACTCCACATCATTATGCATTGCCCTAACGGCCCTGGAACCAGGAACCACACCACCAGGGACAGGCCTTTAGCCCCTAAGCTCATGGAAACTATTCAAATAGTTAAAGCAGAGCTAAGTCACACATTTAGAAAAGCCTGCAGCTATAGTGCAATTTTCCACTCATTCGTGCAACAATCTTTATTGAGCACCTACTCTTATTGAGCATGACTGTCACTATGTATGTGCCCAGAAACAATGTGCCTACTTGCCTTCAAATTAGAGATGGCAACGAAAAAAAAATTCAAAATTATAAAAAATGTAAGTGCCGTGTTTCCCCGAAAATAAGATATCCTCCGAAAATAAGACCTACTTACAGGTTTCCTTCTGAGTGAAATATAAGGCATCCCCCTGAAATTAAGGCCCCCCCCACACACACACAGGCTAAACATGAGAGATTTGGTCCACTGATTCTGAAAGATATGGAGTCACAAGAAATTCACCAGGAAATTCAGGAATTGGATTGTTATGATGATGTTCCAGAAGATGATGACATGACTGTCACTGAATAAATGAGTAAATTCTTGATACTGTAGGATTCACAGTTTGTCTGGTTTGTGTTGACAACTACCGTACTACCGTACCATATACAGGTAAAAAATTTCCTTTATTTTCATTTAACAATAAATGTGTACTGTATTCTTCTTCATGGAAAAATAAGACATCCCCTGAAAATAAGACCTAGCGCATCTTTGGGAGCAAAAATTAATATAAGACACTGTCTTATTTTCGGGGAAACAGGGTAACCAAATAAGATCAGTTCAAAGCGACTATTCCTAAGAAATCATGATGGGACGATTCACTGAGGGCATGATCAAGGAAAGGGTCTTTGAGGCATCATTTGAAGTAGGACCTGAAGGGGAGAGTAGAATATTTCTGGCAGAAATGATAGCAAGTATAAAGACTTGTCAGACAGGAAAGGGCTTGGCCTGTTTAAGAAATTAATATATATATATCACCTCTATAGCAATGAAATATATACCAATAAATGAGGGTTTCATGGCAGTTCCTGTTTTATGTGTGTGTGCACACCGGGGTGTGTGTGTGTGTGTGTGTGTGTGTGTGTGTAGAAGATGCAACTTCATTCACTGGTTGTCAGGAAAACTCAGAATAATTTTATCTTGTATAACTCAAGTCACTAAAAAGAAGAGCTGCTACTGTTTAACTTTACAATAATTAAAATGAATAAGAGCTGGATGAAACCTGTTTGATTGTTATGCCCATATCACCCCCGTCGAAGGACTGTCATGAAAGAGGAATGCTTTCTGGTTAAAAAAAAAAAAAGGTCGGGGGAAGCGGGAGAAAGGAAGGGCACAAGACACTGTTACTGTCACTCAAACTAATCACCACCACCAGAACCACTGCCATGGAACCACCATTCAGAAATGAAAATAACATTAAGTTTTTTCCTTCCTCCAAAATGGGAACACCTTAATTGCAAATCACTAATGATTTAAAACTACTGGAACAGCCAGTACTTATTTCAGATTGTGTAAGAAAGCAATAAAATATTTATCAATAAATGAGGGTTTCATGGCAGTTACTAATCTTCACATGTGTTAAAGAGTTTAATTCTATTAAATGCTTAGAATTCTCCTTCGTCAGTGTGAAACCATTTTCAGATGGAACAAAGAGAAGTTAGAATTTCAGCATTCAGCAGGTTCTTTTTCTTTGCCTAATAAAGTACTACCAGTTGTTTCAGTGAAGCACACCGTGGGTTGCTAAGGAAGAAAGAGCACATTCTTTTCCCTCAGTTTACCAAAAAAACACATTTATATTCAACAACAGAAGTCTCTATTTTCACAATATATTGGGTTCTTCCACCCACCCTCAAAAAGGAACAAACCTCAAATTAGGAAACTCTGCCCGATCAGCCAGTTTAACTCTTCCCTTAATACGCCTGTCAGTTTAGGAAGGAAAACCAGCAATAATCTGATGAGAATATATAATAACAGTAGTAAACTAAAATATGTTGTCATAGAAGAAAAATACTATCCACAATAGTGAACATGTGAATAAAGACCATTCAAAGTACCTTAAAAATTAACTTACCTTACAGTATCTTAAAGCTTCCATTAATGTTAAGAACCCTACAGCTGATTGTTCGTGTATACCAAGAAGTTCTGCAAACAGAAATTAGCATGTATTAGTATACATAAATCTGAAAAGTACTTACAAGGAAATATGTATGTATAGATACATTCTATATCAAAACCTTTACCTCAAACTATACTTAAACCTAGCACATTTTTATTGTTAAAAGTAAACATCAGGGGTGGGGGGAAAAAAAAAAGAGTAAACATCAAGTCATAATTATAGTACTATTCATTATAAATACCATAAGATCAGGTGTGTGATACTTCAGATGTATATTAAATGTATTTATGAAACATTATATTCAGTGTTAACTTTTATAATGGAGGAATTTCCCCCTGAAACTAAGGAATTATTGGAAAAGATATGCTAATCATGATTTGTAAAATTTAACATTGGGCAGCAATGAACCTACCTGCACAATACTTGACACAAGGACAGTTGATACCATTCTCACTCACCTATAAATAAACCTACGAAATATGCTAAAAACTGGGGAAATAAAGATGACTAGAACACAGTACTTGCCTTACAAAGCTAATAATTCATCAAGGGAGAGATGAAAAAACAATATGTGCTTTTGCTCTGTTTACACAAACACACATTTATAGTGATATAAGAATATGTGCTAACTATGTACAGAAGTGGTAACTTTTGAGATCTAAATATATGTAGTCATTTTCCAGGTTAAGAAGAAAATTCAAGACAGAGAAAACAGCAAAGAGACATAAAAAGTCAGTGTATTTAATGCGTGAAAAAATTATCAAAGGTTCCTTAAAGGTTCCCAGCCTAAGGAATCTGATAATGGTGATTAACTAAAAGAGAATTAAGGAGGAGTAGGTGCTAGAGTGATCTGAAGGGAGAACATGAGCTTGGTTTTATGTAACCGGGGACTGAGGAACCTTTCTGACTTCTACCTAGAGAGATACACAACTGGAATTAAGACTGGGAAACACAGGGAAGAGAGGTCAGGTTGGCTTGGACACAGAGTTGGGAATCATTAGCATAGAGACAAGGATTGATGTTGTGAATGTAGATTACGAAGAACAAAGCATACAGAGAGTGGCCAGATCATTAAGATCTCTGAACACATAATAATCTGGCCACTCGTGTGTGTGTGTGTGTGTGTGTGTGTGTGTGTGTGTGTGCCCTCCCCTGCTGGCCTGATCCCCCCCAACTGCCCTCCCCTGCAGGCCTTGTCCCCCACAACTGCCCTCCCCTGCAGGTCTGGGTCTCCCTCAACTGCAATTCTCTGCAGGCCTGGCTCCCGCATGCCTGGCTCCCCCAAACTGTCCTTTCCTACAGACCTGGTTCCCCCAACTGCCCTCCCCTGAAAGCCTTGGTCCCCTCCAATTGCCCTCCCTTGCTGGCCTGGTCACCCCCAACTGCCCTCCTCTGTTGGCCTGGTCACCTCTAACTTTCCACAACTGCCCTCTCCTGCAGGCCATCTTGTGGTGACTATCTTGTGTCCACATGGGGAAGCCATTTTTGACAACATGGGGTGGCTATCTTGTGTCTTGGTGTGACAGTCAATTTACATATTATTCTTTTACTAGAGGCCCATTGCAGGAAAATTCCTTCAATAGGGCATTCTGCTGCGGTCGCTGCCCCACCTGCTTCCCTCCCTTCTCCACCAGCCCACCCGCTTTCTGCCCTTCTCCCTGCCCCGCCTGCTTCCCTCCTTTCTTCCCCCGCCCCTCTTGCTTGCTTCTACGAAGCTTCACTCCCTTCTGCAGTGCTTGGCTTCTTCCTACATAGTATTCAGTCTTTGCTCTGGCCTGAATATGCAAATTAACCACCATCTTGGCTGGGTTGATTTGCATACTCACCCTGATTGGCTGGTGGGCGGGGCTTGTGGGCATGCCGAAGGTGTGGTCAATTTGCATGTTTCTCTTTTATTAGATAGGATTATATAGGATATATACATTAGAGGCCCGATGCATGAATTGAAGCATGGGTGGGGTGGGTCCGGTCAGCCTGACCAGGGGCAAGGAGCATGGGCGGTTGGCCCACCTTCCTGCTGGTTGAACTCTTGGTCAAGGAGACAATTCGCATATTAGCCTTTTATTATATAACATATACACTGAGTGGCCAATAATTATGCATTCCAAGGTCATAATAATCAGGCCACTCAGTGTAGAAAATGAATAAGAGATTACTTCACAACAGAGGTGTAATTGTGATGATATCAAAGTCTTCACAGATTAAAGATTTCAGCTAATATACATTAAATAAAACTCTGATAATAATTTAGGTCCATATGTATTTCTAATAAGTATTTTTTCTGGTAAAAAATTATGTCCTGCCAAAACCGGTTTGGCTCCGTGGATAGAGCATCGGCCTGCGGACTGAAAGGTCCCAGGTTTGATTCCGGTCAAGGGCATGTACCTTGGTTGTGGGCACATCCCCAGTAAGGGGTGTGCAAGAGGCAGCTCATCTATGATTCTTTCTCATCAATGTTTCTAACTCTCTATCCCTCTCTCTTCCTCTCTGTAAAAAAATCAATAAAATATATATATATTTTTAAATTATGTCCTTTTTTCTATTAGGAAATTACGTTTTTCTTATCAATTAATGTGATAATATCGACTCAGGCATTTTTGTTGTAAATATATCCTTAAGTGCAACATACAGATGGAATAAGCCAAAAACTGGTGGTTTAAGCTTTAGTATTTGTAAATTCAAAGTTAATACAAAGTACGTATGCATATAGTTTGCATTTCTTCATTAGCTTCTTACAGGCACACAGGAGGTAAAGCAATAGTTCTTATATTGTAGCTTTGGAGTCTTTGGGGTCCACAAGACCCTTTGAGAGACTATGTGAAATAAAAATGATTTTCATACAAAGTCATTAGTTGCCTTTTTTATTCTTATACTCTCACAAATATGGAGTGAAATTTTCCAGAAAATAAATGATGTTATATTCCAACAAATTGAATCTGTAAACAATACAGAAATCCAGCTTTCTATTAATAACCTAAACATTAAAGGGATTTAAAATTTAAAAACAAAGTAATTCTTCTTACTATTTTTTGTTGTGGAAAAATTATTTATCAAAAATAGTTATATTAATAAGTATTAAATTTTTCAGTCTTAATTTCTAACAAGAAAAAAAAACTAACCATTATTTATTTATGGCCCACATAAGTGAAAGCTCTTTAGGATACTCAGTAATTTTTAAGAGTATAAAGGGCATGAGACCAACAAATTTAAGAAGCATTGGATTATAGCATTCAAAGGAAAAAGATAAAATGGTGAGGAGCCCAAACAGGTAGAAAGGGTATTGTATAGCCTGGCATATTTTTCCCTCCTTTCCTTCTGAAATGTAAGCAGCACTAAATGTTTCAAATTCAAAATATAAGCAGCACTAAATGTTTCAAATTCAAAAAGAATACATATGTTGCAAACATTTCACACTTTAATTTCTAAAGTCATTACCACCACCTAGTGTTACAATTAGCTACTACATCATCTTTTTTCTTGGAATTTTTTTTTAAATATATATTTTTATTGATTTTATACAGAGAGGAAGGGAGAGAGATAGAGAGTTAGAAACATCGATGAGAGAGAGTCATCGATCAGCTGCCTCTTGCACACCCCCTACTGGGGATATGCCCGCAACCAAGGTACATGCCCTTGACCGGAATCGAACCCAGGTCCCTTCAGTCCCCAAGCCGACGCTCTATCCATTGAGCCAAACCGGTCCCGGCTTTTCTTGGAATTTTAGACAAATATCTAGAATAGTATATTTACAATAATGTCAGGATATTCTATACAACAAAGAAGCAGTTCATACGTCTTGAATAAAAAATTATTCATATTAGGTTAGCTATTACATGTTTCATCATGTAGTCTGGACAGTATTATTTTTAAAATGTACTAATCCTGTTTTCTTAAACAAAATATATAATATTTATCTGCTTTTGATAGCTAAAGTACATCAAGAATATTTATTATTATATGAAAAGACTAGAGACCCAGTGAACAAAATTCATGCACTGGAGGGGGTGTCCCTCAGCCCAGCCTGCACCTTATCCAATTTGGGACACCTCGAGGGATGTCCAACTGCCCATTTAGGCCCCATCTCCTAAACCAGTAGTCAGACATCCCTCTCACAATCCAGGACAGCTGGCTCCCAACTGCTTGCCTGCCTGATTGCCCCTAATTGCTTCTGCCTGCCAGCCTGACCACCACCTAACCACTCCCCTGCCAGCCTAATCGACACCTAACTGCTCCTCTGCTGGCCCAATTGCCCTACCCTGCCAACCTAGTCATCCCCAATTGCCCTCCCCTACAGGCCTGATCCCCCCCAACTACCCTTCCCTGCAGGTCTGGTCACTCACAACTGCCCTCCCCTGCAGGCCTGGTCTGCCCCTACTGCCCTCCCCTGCCGGCCTACTCACCCCAAACTGCCCTCCCCTGCCGGCCCCTTCATCCCTAACTGCCCTTCCTTGAAGGCCTGGTCGCACACAACTGCCCTCCCCTGCTGGCCTGATTGCCCACAATTATCCTCCCCTGCCAGCCATCTTGTGCAAGGGCATGACAGTCAATTTACATATTACCTCTTTATTATGCAAAATGCTCAATGTCACTAACCTTCAGAAAGATGCAAATTAAAACCACAATGAAATATCACTTCATACTTGTGCACTGTTGGTGGGAAAGCAGTATGGAATTTCCTCAAAAAATCAAAAATGGAACTGCCTTATGATACAGCAAATCTATTTCTGGGGATATATATGAAAAACAAAGCAAAACAAAACAAAAAAAAAACAAAACACTAATTCAAAAGAATATATACACCTTTATGTTCACTGCAGCATTATTTACAACTAGAGGCCCAGTGCACAAATTCATGCTCGGTGGGGTTCTGCCGGCCTGCCCCTATCAGGGCCAATTAGGCCAGGCGGACTGGGGGAAGAGGACACAGAAGGTTGCCAGCCGGCCTCACTCCCATGCAAGGTGCGGGGGGGTGGGAAGACAATCTGGAATAGAGCTGGCCAGGGATAGGGGCCTCAGGCAGTTGGCCACCTGGCCCTGCCCCTGATCAGGTTGGGTGGGGCTGAACAGGGGTGGAGCCTAACAGAGGGAGGGGCTATGGGTGGTTGGTGGGCCAGCCCCAATCCCTGGTTGAATTCCTGGTCAGTAGAACTCCCGCCCAAGGGGACAATTTGCATATTAGACTTTTATTATGTAGGATAGCCAATATTTGGTAGCAACCCAAGTGTCTATCAGTAGATGAATGAATAAAAATGCTGTGGTATATTTATACACAGGAATACTACTTGGCCACAAAAAAGAATAAAATCTTACCCTTTCAGACAGCATGGGTGAACCTATATAATAGCATGCTAAAAGAAATAAGCCAGTCAGATTTCACTTATATTTGGAATCTAATGAACAAAATAAACTAACAAACAAAATAGAAACAGACTCATAGATACACAGGACAGACGGATAACTATCAGAGGGGAGGAGGTTTGGAAAGCTGGGTGAAAAAGGTAAAGGGATTAAGGCGGGGGAAAGGTCAACAAAAAAACCCTCATAGACTCAGACAATAGTATGGTGATTACCAGAGGGAAAGAGGGCTGAGGGAAGGCAAAGAGTGTAAAGGGGAGATAAACAGAAATGGAAGGAGACATGACATGGGGTGGTGAACACACAGTATAATATACAGATGATGTATTATAGAATCGTACCTGAAAACTATGTAATTTTTTATATGTGTTTTAATTGATTTGTAAAGAGAGGAAGGGAGAGGAAGAGAAATATCTGTGAGAAATATCATCGATCAGCTGTCTCCTAAACTCCCCCTATTAGGAATAGAGCCCGCAACCCCACCAAGTAACCTGACCAGGAATCAAACCAGCGACCTCTTGGTTCCTGCCTGGGTCAATGCTCAACCACTGAGCAACACCGGGCTGAAATCTAATTTTATTAACTAATGTCACCCCAATAAACTCAATTTTAAAAATAATATTTATTATACAAAGTTTTAATTAGAGCAATGATATAATAGTTCCATATATTATAACTTATAGAAGTTATTTATGAGACTTTGCAATAAGTCTAAAAGAAGTTTATTTACACTTGCAGAAAATTCTAATAATTATGTCATATTTTAGGATTTCCTGTCTAATTTTTTTAACCATTTACTTTTATATATATACTAGTGACCGGGTGCACGAAATTCATACACATTAAAAGGGAATTAATTAGAGGGAATATTTTAATATTGCTATTTGCCCATTCTCTATAATAGAAGTGTTGAAAGAAAATTAGTAAAATATATAGAAAATCTTCCTCCTGAGTCTGAGGCATGCCACAGGAACTAGAGTCAAGTCCCTGCCCACCCACGTGTGCCAAGAAATCCTGCAAGACCCAGACCTGGCCGGCCCCACCCCATTGGGCTACATCCAGACCTGGCCGGCCCCACCCCTGTCAAGCCCCGCCAGGTGGGGGACACAGCCTCAGGTTGCGTGACCCAGCACTGGGGTGGGGGGTGCAGCCAGATGTCCCCCATCGAGCCCTGCTGGGCGGGGAACACAGCCTGAGGTCCCCCAGCTGGCGCCGGGGCAGGGGGAATGGCCTGAGGTCCCCTGGCTCAGCACCAGGGTAGGGGGTGGGGCCTGAGGTCCCTGTCAAGCCCCACCAGGTGGGGGCGCAGCCTCAGATTCCCTGTCCCGGCCTAGCATCACACAGCCTCAGGTCCCTGCTGATTGCTCATTAAGGCTCCTTATGGGAACTCGGCCTCCACTGTGGGCGCAGCCATCTTGTTACAGAATCCCTGCCTCTGCTGTGAGCGCAGCCATCTTATTACAGCATGACAGTCAATTTGCATATTCCCTCTTTATTATATAGGATATTAGATTTCAGAGAGGAAGGGAAAGGGAGAGAGAGAAAAAAAACATCGATGATGATAGAGAATCACTATTGGCTGCCTACTGCATGCCCCACACTGGGAATTGAGCCCGCAACCTGGGCATGTGCTCTGACCAGGAATCAAACCATGACCTGGTTCATAGGTCAGCGCTCAACCACTTAACCATACCAGCTGGGCCTAATTTATTTTCCTCAGCCTAGCATTTAAGATTAACCATTATCAGTCCCTATCAACCTTTATTTGCTTCAGTCCATGAGACTGTATATGTATGCAGAATTTTATTTTCCCAAGTTTGGTTTTTTATAGTGTCCTGCTCCATTCTCAACTATTACTACTTACTGCTGCTGTAGAAGGTCCACTTGGGCTTTTCAAATTTCATACTGACTGAAAACCAGGTAACTGCTTTAAATTTATTTAATAAACACACCTTGAGTGCCAAATATTGAAAAAAATGATGCTAAAGTATAGTGTAGGAATATGGAGAAAAAGACGATAAGACTCTCTTTGCAAACCATGTATCTAATAAGGAGTTAATATCCAAAATATAAGAGGAACTCTTTTTATAACCCAGTTACCAAAAAAACACACAAATAATCCAATTAAAAACTGGGCAAAGAACTAAAATAGACTTTCTCTAAGAATAGACAGAAATGGCCAACTGCATGTGAAAAGATGTTTAACATCACTAATCATCAGGAAAATGCAATATCAAAACCCAATGCGACATCCCTTTACATCTGTTAGAATGGACACTATTAAAAAAAAATGATGAGGAGAGTAAAATTTGGAACCCTTGTGGACTGTCGGTGGGAATGTAAAATGGTACAGCTATGGAAAACAGTACGGAGGTTCCTCAAAAAATTAAAAATAGAACTACCCTGTGACCCATTGACTCCACTCTTGGTTATTTAATCTGAAGGAACTGAAATCAAAATCTCAAAGAGATACCTGCACTCCCATGCTTATTGCAATACTATTCACTGTAGCCAAGATGTTGAAATAATATCCAGTTGCAAATGAATGGATAAAGAAATAGTGGCATATACATAATATGGGATGTTGTTCAGGTCTACAAAAGAAGAAATTGTGGCATATACATGATATGGAATATTGTTCAGGTCTACAAAAAAAAGAATTCCTACTATATGTGGCAACACAGATAAACATTGAAGACATTATACTAAATGAAATATGCTCATCATCGGAGAAATGCTACATTATTCCATTTATATAAGGTATCTTAAATACTGTAGTCAAACTCATAGCAGCACAGAATTGTGGTTGCAGGAACCTGGGAGGAGGAGGAAATGGGGTGTTGCTATTGAACACATACAAAGTTCCACTTATGTAAGAGGAGTAAGTCTAGACCAGTGGTTGGCAAACTCATTAGTCAACAAAGCTGATCACTGGTCTAGACATCAGCTGCAAAAGCTCTTATCTATCATTATACTGCATCTTAACTTAAAATTTCATTAAAATAATAGATGTTGAGGCCCAAGTGCATGAAAATCATGCACTTGAGGGGGGTCCCTCAGGCTGGCCTGCACCTTTGTGCAGTCCAGGAGCCTTCAGGGGATGGCTGAATGACAGCTGGGCCCACTCCCCACAGGTAGCCAGCCTAAACCAGCAGTCAGACATCCTTAGCACTGCCTGCTTCTGGCTGAGCCTGGCTTCTGGCTGATCGGTGCTCACTGACCACCAGGGGACAGCTCCTTTGTTGAGCATCTGCCCCCTGATGGTCAGTGTGCATCATAGTGACTGGTCATTCCACTATTCATTGATTTGCATATTAGCCTTCTATTATATAGGACTAAAGGCTCGGTGCACAAAATTCGTACTCATAGAGGGGTTCCTCAGCTCAGATTGAACCATCTCGCAGTCTGGGAGCCCTCAAGGGATGTCTGACTGATGGCTTTAACCTGTTCCCCATAGGGAGCAGGCCTAAACCAACAGTCAGACATCCTTAGCACTGCCACAGAGGAGTGAGAGGCTTCGTCCACCACTGCAGTGTAGCCAGCCAAGAGCCCAGCTTCTGGCTGAGCAGTGCTCCCGCTGTGGGAGCACACTGACCACCAGAGGGCAGCTCTTCTGTTGAGCATCTGTCCCCTGGTGGTCAGTGTGTGTCATAGTGACTTGTTCTGCTGTTCAGTTGATTTGTATACTACCCTTTTATTATATAGGATAATGTCTTATTATGGAAAAGGCCTCTAATTCAATTTTTTTTAGGTAGTTAAAGGGAGGGGCAGAATTTTCACTTGAGCCTGAAGCTAAAAATGCCCTTAGCTCAAAAATCTGCATACCACCGAGACACATCTTGGTGAGGCTCATTCTGAACTCCCACTCTGTTCTATTATGTGTATTGGGAACCAAATTATCTCTTTAGTGAAAGGAACCTTTTGTTATGTTACAATGACTAACTTTATCTCATGAGTTGTGTTTTGGCTTCAAACCTGTATCCAGTATTCATGGAGCAACTTCAGCTCTTCTGTACAATATTTACCTGGCATATCTTTTATTTTATTTTCTCTAAATCTTTCTAGATTTTTATGTATTAGATAGAAATAGTCCATGGACACATAAACACAGACAATAGTCTGGTGAGGGCCTAGAAGGAGTGGGTGCAGGGTGGAGGAGATCAATGGGGGGAAAAAGAAAAGAAAAAAAAAAGGGACGCCTGTAATACTTTCAACAATAAAGATACATTTTAAATAAAGGAAAATATCTTATTTGAAGAGTTTTATGTGAAATAATATAATTGCTCTACACTGTACTTTATATTCTCAACTCCATTCAAAGAGATATTAATTGACCCTATGTTCACTTAATGTTAATTGACATTATGTTCATTGACTGCAGGACTGACTTCTGCCACACAGACCCAGCACTGACTGCCAAGGGGGCTGCGATCAGACCCTGCTTTTCTCTCCCAGCCTCTGTCCGGGCCTGATCGCAGTTTCCTTCTTACAATGCCTGCAAAAGGGGCTGTGGCACTGGACCAACAGCACCGGCCCAGCTCGCATGCCGCCAGCCCTAGACCCTCGCAGCCACTGTGGCTTTGTCCAGATGAAGGTTCTGATGGACTTCCGGAAGACGTTCACCATAATTAACATATTACCCTTTAATTAGTATAAATACCTTTGGAATGTCAGAGTAATCCCCCTATTTCCAGACCCCTCAGGGCATAATCTCCCACCAGAACACAAGATCACAAAACCCCTCATTGTTATTGTGTTCTTCTATTATTTCTATTATATGTACTGCTAAATATTGTTACCCTAGCCTGGCTTGTTCAGTGATTAGAGCATCAACCCATGGACTGAAATGGCATGGTTTCGATCCGGATCAAGGACACGTACCTGAGTTGTAGGCTTAATCCCCAGCCCCAGTTCGGGCACATGTAGGAGACAACCAATTGATGTGTCTCTCTCACATTGATGTTTCTCTATATACCAAGCGTACTGGTTAATAATGGTGGATTTTGTAATCAAAGGAAACATGATAATTTCAAGAAACATTAGAAGTTCTTTATTCAAAGTAATGTCCATCGCTAGCTAGACATTTCTGCCATCTTTCAGGTAATTTATGGATACTGTCCCAATAGAACTTGTCTTGTTTTGAGGCAAACCCTTCAGAGACCCAATTTTCCACTTCTTCATATGTTTTGAAGAGCTACACAGAAAGTGCGTGTGCCATCAACTGGAAAAAATGGTAATCTGAAGGAGCAAGAACTGGTGAATACAGCAGGTGAGTTAATACTTCCCAGGCAAGATCTTTTAACATGCCTTTAACTGGTTTTGAAGTGTGTGGTGGTGCTCCATCATGAAGCCAAATTATTTTGCCATGTCTTCTGGAACATTCTGGTCGTTTTACGATCAAAACATGGTTCAAATTAATTATTTATTGTTGGTAGTGATCAATATTAATTGTTTCATCTGGTTTTAGAAGCTCATAATATACCACACCTTCCTGATCCCACCAAAGGCAGAATATTGTCTTCTTTCCAAAGCAATTTAGCCTTGGAGTCAATGTTGATAGTTGACCTGGATCAACCCATGATTTTGTGCATTTGGAATTCTCAAAATAAATCCACTTTTCATTGCCAATCACAATTCGAGGCAAAAAAAGACTTTCTTTTGTGCCACTGATGACTTTTCAGTTTTCCATTTGTCTTTCATTCAGTTGATGTGGCACCCATATCTCACATGAGTGAAATCATGATTCTTGATTTTTCTGACTTATTTCACTTAACATAATATTCAAGAGGTGCTTTTTAATTCTGAAATTATACAATTTCTACTGATTTTTTTCCTTAAAGTTATGTCCCTTTATATTTCTGTTAACTGACTAAATGTATTTCTAAAACTTGAGAAAAATTCAAATTTAAGATCAAGATAACCATTTAAATGGGACCAGAAATCAGTAACTATCAATAAAAATCAGCTTCTGACATTTGTTGACAGTTTTATCTAATTATGGAACGAAGAAAGAAATGTCCCTGTGAACTATAAAGACTATGGAATTTGCTATCCTCTACTACATACTTCAATATAAGGTACACAGTAGTTATCCTAACTAATAAAAGAGTAATATGTAAATTAGACGTCACTCCGCTACAAAATGGCGGCGCCCATAGCCACAAGATGGCGGCACCCAGTACTCTCAGCCTTTTCAGGGTCCCACAGTCTTGCTGGGAGGCACTCAAACCCCCACAAACCAATCCCTCCACCAGCTGAGGCAGACCTGGGTATGTGGCTGGGAGCCAGCCAGGCCCCACACATGGATCCTAGCACCATCGACGGATCCCAGCTACCAGTGGAGACAGCCTGGGGTGTGCAGCTAGGAGGCTTCAGATCCCCACGCACCAAATCCCCTCCACCATTGGCCAGGTGTGCGGCTGGGAGGCAGCCAGGCCCCACACAGCTATCCCTGCCACCAGCGGCCAGGATGTGCAGCTGGGAGGCATCAGATCCCCACACACAGATCCCCGCCGCCAGGGGCCAGGGTGTGCGGCTGAGAGGTGCCTGGGGTGTCCAGTCAGGGGTCATGTGGCATGCACCCACTTCAGTAGCAGATCAAGCCTGGCTGCTCTGCGACCTCTGAAGTGTCTGGGGCTGATTGTTTGGGCCTATGAGTCTGGGGACCAAGTGGACAGGCGGGATCCGCCTACTCCAGTGGCAGAGTCAGCCTCACTGCTCCCCAGCATCTGGCATGTCTGGGCCTGTCTGCCCCTCCATGTGACTGGATGTTGCGTTCAGGGGACACACAAGTGGGTGGGGAGTTGACTCTGGGTCTTCTGGCGCAGGGGGTCTTGAAGCTGTGTCCCAGTTTGTGCTGGCCCAGACTCTGACAGCAGGAAGGAGGAAGTCCCACCTGCACAGAATCAGCCAGAATCAGCCATTGGTCAGATTGCTCTCAGTGGTCTGACAGCCATCTGACAGCAGGGAGGAGGAAGTCTCACCCTTAGAGAATTGACCAGTGGTCAGACAGCTCCCTGCCATCTGACAGCCAGGTCTATCATTCACCTGACAGCAAGGAGGTTGGATTATGTCTAAACATCTTGATACAAGGTAGCTCTGCAGCCAAAAGAAGCCAACATGGGAAGGCAGTTAGGGGTGATTAGGCTGGCATAGGAGGGAAGTTGGGGGCAAACAGGCTGGCAGGGGAGCAATTAAGACATCAATCAGGCTGGCATGGGAGTGGTTAGGGGGTGATCAGGCTGGCAGGCAGAAGCAGTTAGGGGAGTAGTTGGGAGCCAGCAATCCTAGATTGTGAGAGGAATGTCCAACTGCCCGTTTAGGCAGTGGGACATCCCTCGAGGGGTCCCAGATTGGAGAGGGTGCAGGCTGGGCTGAGGGAATACCTCTCCCCCCCACCCCCACCCCCAAATTTCGTGCACCGGACCTCTAGTTCAATATAAGTTGAATGGATAAATAAATGAATTTAGACTGACTCAGCAACAAGTTGAAGGGCATTTTATTCCGAGCAATGTATTAGGTTTCCTTAACTGGATGGATTGGCCAAAGGTATGTCATTTCAATGTCCTGGCAACATATAAAGCTACAGGAAATAACCAAGACCAGAAATGGAGGTAGTGGTGGAGAGGGTAGAGGTTTAAAATTCAGATAAAATTAAATGTGCGCAGCATCCTAAAGGAAATTATTTACATTAAAAGTAATACAGGAAAAAGATAGATTCTCAAAGATAAAATTTCAAATTATACTTATAGTTATTCTCCTCAATTTTAAGCAAAATGCTAGTTTTCCAGACTTAGATACTGCTGCATGAAAATGTACTAGAATTATATAAAGAGATCTACATTTTACTTTTTCTAAAGAAGATAGTCCTATAATCCCAATTTTATTCTACAGAAAACTAAGAGTTTGAGACGATAAGTAACTTGGGATTTGAGGCCAAGTTTGCCTCCAAAGTCTTTGTTCTTCATGTTATGGTGCCTTGAAAACTATAAACGATTCTTTGATTATAAGACACCTTAACCTCTAAGTAATGCAGAGCCATTAAATAAATGGATAACAACCAACTATATTCTAGTTCAATATTAATCATAAATGAGATAAATACACAAAGAATATACTTACTCATTCCTGAGCATTCTCTATCACCATCCCATACATTAGAAACAGCATGTCCCGTCAATAGGAGGTTAATTAAACTTTGGCTATTAATAAAAATTAAAAAGTAATTAAAATGTGAATAAACTAATTTTCATATAAAATTATCCCTAAGATAAGGCATAAGGGAATGACTTCTTACATTAAATTATGTTAAGAAACAAAGTTAGGAAAAATCTTATATTTTTTCATTTTATACACTCACTGAACAACAGCCTTATTAACTGAATCACTAAAAGAATCTATTGTTCCATTTATTCACATAAATGTAAAAACTTTATCTAAGATACTAAATTTAATTTTTAAAAATGATACCTAGGTTGATAATTTACTTACTCTATATAATCATCTCTTAAAATCTATAATAATCTATAATAATAAAAGCATAATATGCTAATTAGACCAGACATCCTTCCAGACGTCTTTCTGGATGAAACCGCTGCTGTGGGGCCCAGGCAGCCGTGGCAGGGGCAGGGGCAGGGGCAGGGATCTAGGCCCTTGCACGAATTTCATGCATTGGCCTCTAGTACACGTATAAATGTTATGTTATGTTATGTTTGATGAAACATGTGAATTTTAACCTCTGAAACAGAAAGTTATAAAGAAAGCACTCGTTGTTTGTCGCTGTTAATCCTCACCTGAGGATATTTTTTTCCCAATGATATTTAGAGAGAGTGGAAGGGAGGGAAGAAGAGGAAAAGAGAAAGAGAGAGGGAGAACCCAAGACTCTCCCAGTGGGGGGGGGGGGGGGGGGGGGGGGGGGGCACTGCTCTAACCACCTAGGAAACACCAGCCAGCGCAAAAAGTACTTATTTTTTAGAGTGAGTTAATAATCACTGTTTTATTGCCGAAACCGGTTTGGCTCAGTGGATAGAGCGTCAGCCTGCGGACTGAAAGGTCCCGGGTTCGATTCCGGTCAAGGGCGATAATAGACTTCAGATAATTACCTGCCATGTCCATACACAGGATCTATCAAAGGTTCAGTTGAATCTTCAATTTCATTTTTTATGTTTTCAATGCCCTAAAGAAAGCAAATATTCTTGGCTTATTTTAAAAACTAGAAATGCAAATTGTAGTTTAAAAATTAACCAGTTTATATTAATACTATAAATTAATAAAACACAATTATTTAAGTAGCTTTTCTCCCAAAAAACTAACCAGATATGAATTAGGGGTACATCTGAGATAATTGTAACAAGTAGTTTCTCCAAGAGTATCTTTTTATTTTCTTTCATGGGCGCTATATAAAGAATATATATAATATGTATAATAGATCCAATGTTGTTTAAATGGATAGAGAAATAATGTTTAAATTTCAAGAGGAGGAAGGAGAAAATTATTTAATCCTAAGTTAATATTCATTTCACTTTAGGTTAAATTAAATTCAAAACTAATATACCTGTTAAAGCACCTAGTATGTTCTCTTAGATCATTATCAAAGCATCTGATATATTTTCTTAAGTCATTTATTGGTACTAAATAAATACACATATGAGTGTTGCTAGAGATATAAATTTAAAGTCACAAAAGGTATAAGAAATACATAAGAAAATGGAAGATTTGTTTCTGATTGTGTGTTCTCAGAAATATTGGTAATTCAAATGTGTACCATAAAATTATAAATTAAGGTGGCAGGAAGCTTCTTATTTTCTTGTATTTTTAATCCCCCAAAGGGCATCCAAATCTCAACAGGTGTAGATACTGGACCATTACAAAAAGACCTAAGCACAACTCCAAAACGATAAAGATAATCTACCATTGGTTCTATCAGGTCACAGATCACTTCTAAGGGTTAAAGAGACAATTAATCAATGATCAAAATATTTAATGATTGTGTAACTATGTTAGAAGGAAACAAACAAGTATGAGATCTTGTGCTTGCCTTCCTTGTAAACAATACAAAGCAGGCTCTGATAAAGCTAAAATGAACAATAGGAACAGGTGACATAACAACTGGAGAGGGTGGGGACATCATTTCAAAGACAGATTCAAAGAACAAAAACTAGGCAGGGTGGCTTATTGGCTGCAAAAGACAAGAGGCAGAGGAGATATCCAAAATCTTGAGCATAAAAAACTGGAAAAATAATGGACAGTTAAGACAAAGTCATAAGAACCCAGTCATCTTAGATACCTCTACCGCTAATCTCCACCACTTCTGACCACCTACCAATAACTTTTGATACTTTCACTTAAATATCCTCCTAAATGTTTTAAATTTCTAAATTTAAAACATGCTTCTAAATATGCCCCTTTTTGATATATGCACCCATATGTTCATAGCAGCACAATCTACAATAGCTAGAATTTGGAAACAGCCTAAGTGCCCGTCAGCAGATGACTGGATCAAAAAACTATGGTACATTTACACAATGGAATACTATGCTGCCATAAAAAAGAAAAATTTCTCATCATTTGCAGCAACCTGGATGGAATTGGAGAACATCATGCTGAGTGAAACAAGCCAGTCAATGAAAGAGAGACACCACATGACCTCACTTATTTATGGATGATAAAGAACATTATAAACTGAAGAACCAAAAGATAGATATAGAGACAGTAAAGCAACAAGCAGACTGTCAAATTACAGCGGGGAGGCTGGGGAGATCTGGGGAAGATAAGAGATCAACTGAAGGACTTGTATACATGCATGTCAGTACAACCAATGGACACAAAACTCTGGGAAGGGAGGGTATGTATGGGGGGGAGGGCATTGGTATATGTACAAAAATAATGACTTAATAAAAAATATATTTAAAAAAAAACTATGGTACATTTACACAATGGAATACTATGCTGCCATAAAAAAGAAGGAATTTTCATCATTTGCAGCAACCTGGATAGAATTGGAGAACATCATACTAAGTGAAATAAGCCAGTCAATGAAAGAGAAATACCACATGATCTCACTCATTTATGAATATTAAAGAACATTATAAACTGATGAACCAAAAGACAGATATAAAGACAGTAAAGCAACAAGCAGACTGTCAAATTACAGCGGGGAGGGTAGGGAGATCTGGGGGAGATAAGAGATCAACCGAAAGACTTGTATACATGCATATAAGTACAACCAATGGACACAAAACTCTGGGGAGGGAGGGTATGTGGGGAGGGAGGTGCAATGTTAAAATATGTACACAGATAATAATTTAATTAAAAATAAATAAATAAATAAATATGCCCCTTTTCTTTTCCATTTCCACACTCACTGCCCTAGCTTAGGTTCATTTATTTCAATAAACACTTTTTAGTTTTCCTGATTCCACACACCAACTCCCTCCAAAACAACTCTTATCCCAATTTAAGGAAACTTTTATTAATAAAAAGGTCTTGTTACATCCTTGTTGAAAATTCTTGTGTTATTCTAATTTTGGCCACATGAAATCTAAAGTATTTTTTCATAATATACAAGAACCTTCACACTCTAAATCTTATTTATATAACTGCCCAGTCTCATCTTCCACAGTTGCCTTTCTGGTGGCTTATGCTGCAGTAATATGAAACCACTATGGTTACCAGACACGTCATACCCCGAACTGATTATACCTTTACTAGAGACCCAATGCACGAAATGCATGCAAGAGTAGACCTTCCAGCCCTAACTGGTTTGGCTCAATGGATAGAGAATCGGCCTGTGAACTGAAAGGTCCCAAGTTCGATTCCGGTCAAGGGCATGTATCTTAGTTATGAGCACATCCCCAGTAGGGGGTGTGCAGGAGGCAGCTGATCAATGTTTCTCTCTCATCAATATTTCTAACTCTCTATCCTTCTCCACTCCTCTCCGTAAAAAAATAAATTAAGATATATTAAAAAAAAAAAAAAAAAAAAGAGTAGGCCTTCCTTCCCCCTGCTGCTGGCAGGCACCTGGGACCCGGGCTTCATCTGAAAGGACATCCCTCACAGCCCCCACTTCATCTGCAAGGACATCCAGTCTAATAAGAATATTATGCTTTTATTATTATAGATTACTAGAGGCCTGGTGCATGAAATTCGTGCATGGGAGAGTGTGTCCCTCAGCCCAGCCTTCACCCTCTCTAATCTGGGACCCCATTTAGGGCAGTCAGACATCACTCTCACAATTCAGGACTGTTGGTTCCCAACTGTTCACCTGCCTGCCTACCTTCCTAAATTTCCCCTAACCGCTTCTGCCTGCCAGCCTGATAACCCCCTAACCACTCCCCTGACAGCCTGATTGATGCCTAACTGCTCCCCTGCCAGCCTATTTGCCCCTAACTGCCCTCCCTGCAGGTCTGATAATCCCTAACTGTGCTCCCCTGCAAGCCTAGTCATACTAACTACCCTCCCCTGCAGGCCTGGGTCCCCCCCAACTGCCCTCCTCTGAAGGCCTGGTAACCCCTAACTGTGCTCCCCTGCAGGCCTGATAACTCTAACTGCCCTCCCCTGCAGGCCTGGGTTCCCCCCAACTGCCCTCCTCTGAAGGCCTGGTAACCCCTAACTGTGCTCCCCTGCAGGCCTGATAACCCCTAACTCTGCTCCCCTGCAGGCCTGGTCATCCCTAACTGCCCTCCCCTGCAGGCCTGGGTCCCCCCAATTGTCCTTCCCTGCCAGCCTGGTTGTCCCAACTTCCCTCCTCTGCTGGCCTGGTCACCCCTAGCTACCCTCCCCTGCAGTTTTGATCGCCCCCAACTGCCCTCCCTTGAAGGCCTGGTCTCTCCCACCTGACCTCCCCTGCTGGCCTGATCTCCCACAACTGCCCTCCTTTGCAGGCCTGGTCCCTCCCAACTGCCTCCCCTGCTGGCCATCTTGTGACAGCCACCTTGTGTCCACATGGGAGCAGACATGAACTTCCTGCCATGTAGCTTCAAGCTACCAGAACATAGGCCCCACCAACAACCTTAATCATCTTCTCAGCTCTTCTGAAGAATTTGGCCTTCACAATGACAGGCTGCTTTGGGAACTTTCTGTTCCCTGGAACTCTGTAGTAGCCCGATCGCACCACAACAATGATAGGAGCAGCTATGATACATGGCAGCATTTACCCATGTCTGCTCACTGACCAGGGTACACAGTTTATCCAAGTTGACAGTTTGGCAGAAGCTCTGGTCCTTCTTTAAGTGATAATATCTCATACCAACTTTCCCAAAGTAACCTGGTGAGGATGTGAAGGCGATCTGGCTGTGACATCTGTCACCCCATTGATCGCCAGGGTTGATTCGGCTGATCTGGCTGGCTAGACGAGTGTCCCCCTCCTCCCTCACCGATCCATGTGCATCCCTCCTGAAGCTGCGCACTCAGTCGAAGAGGACAACTTTCCCCCAAGAGGAGAGGAGAGGACTGGTCTTCGGTCAAAGGTAAACGAGTAGCTGCGCTCCCCTGCTAGAACCTCCACACAAGCTCTCAAGGTCCAAAGTAACCTGGTGATATTTATCAAAGTTAATCTTGTGATGATGCAAGCCACCAACATTACCTCGGTCCCCCAGGTGCTTCCTGTGTTTGCCAATGCAGCTGTGTCCATAGCTCATGTGACCCTGAAGTTTTTGGGTCTTCCTCAGTTTGGATGTCACGTCGATGGCCAAGAAGCAAGAGCTTCCCCCAGTTTTTCTGCCTCGAAAACTTTTCATCATTCATTGAATGATCTCTACTATACAAGCCCCCACCCCCACTTTCATTTCACCAAATAAAGTTAGGTATACCTTTACAATTTTCCCTCCTTTGTGCATACAACACACACACACACACACACACACACACACACACCAAAAAAAAAGCTGCTATAATGGAAGTAATCATTAATATGTCAATTGTTTTGTACAACACTGAAGAGAAACCATTCAGTATAATTCTATCCCCAACATTATCAGCCCAGAGCCTAACATATAATCAATACTCAAAAAACATGTGTCAATTGAAAGAAGTTTGATTTTAGCAGGGTAAATCTGATTAGATAACTAGGACTAATAGGAACTTGGGGGAAAAGGGCAGGACTAGTATTGTTCATATTGGAATTAACACATAAAGGTAAGCTGAGGGTATAAAATATCCATAAAAGAAGCAGAATACAGAACTCAAGGGCTGAAATTAATGGACTATAAAAGCTTAGTTAGAGGAAGGGGGGGAAGACTCTACCTGGAGAAAAGAAGAATATAATAGGTAAACATGGAAATATATAAACCAAAAAAAAGTTATTATGAGACATTATAGAAAGAGAACTTAGTGCAATGATTTATCAGATTAGTTAAAAAAGGGAGTGGGGATTAGAAAGAGCTTTTTAGAAGGGGTTAAGGTGTCAATTGCCAGACATTGCTAAGAGGAAAGAAAATAAAATTCAGAGGAACTGAGTGCATTTCATAGGACATTAATGATAACCTCTGCAGTCTAGAAGAACAGGGGTGAAAATCAATTTCAAAGTGGTTAAGTAACAAGTAAGTGGAAAGAAAGAGAATTATTATTATTAGCATAAGAGAGTTTTATTCTGAGATTTAGAAACAGCATCAAGAATAAATTTTTGGAGAAACCAAGATGGTGGCATAGGTTAACACCTAAACTGCAACCTCACACAACAATTTCAAAACTATAACTAAACGACAAAACAGACATAATCCAAAACCCACAGGAAGGCTGGCTGAATGGAAATTCAACAACTAGAAGGAAAGAGAAAAACACACTGAGACTCACAGGAACTGCATAAGGTGGAGGTACGGAGGCTCACATGGAGAGGGAGGAGCATGCGCAGAGAGGGCTGGCAACTGAGTACGAGGCTGGCTTTCTCAATCAGGAGGGAGACAAAAGCTCCCAACTGCTCTGAATTCCAGTTCTGGGCGAGACTCTGGGAACCCAGATTCATACAGGGGAAAACTGGACTGTCTGGCAGTGGGCAAACTCGAGGGCAGGTATCTCTCACAGGTGCTTGCAACAATCACCGCAGGACACTGAGACCCAAGGGCCTCTTAGGGCAGGGCTGACAGGAAACCATTGCTGTGTGTTCCACCCTGAGATTCCCACCCAATGAAGCCATTGTTGTTAGCTCCATTTTTGCATATGAATAGATTGGTCCTTTGAATTCTAATCTTACCTAACTAACTGCAGCTGAGTCAGTGAGACCAACAATATCCAAAAGAGGGCCCAAGGCCCAACAGCAACTTGCATTGCTTCACAGCTGGGCCTCATCTGGGCAACTCCAAAACCCAAACAAGGAAGAGGAATCTGCATATCTCTCCATAGCTCCTGCTGGGTGGCCTCAAGCAGAGGCTAAATTAGCACACCCTTGGAAACCCAAGAGCCCAGGGGTCTGAGTGGGGCCATCCAGATTACAATTCCTCAGATCCATAAGAAATACTCTTGTCTCATAAGGGTGTTTCCAGCACAGAAGTTCTCCTATTGTAGGCACAGCTGATCCTCACAGCCAACTGACCTGGAGGTCAATTCCTCCCAGTGATATCAACAACAATCAAGGCTTAACTACAACAAGACTGTGCACACAGCCCACAAAGGGATGCACCAAGAGTGTCCACCTCAGGTAATTAGGGAGGCTGAGCCACTAGGCTCTATAAGACACCTAGCACACAAAGCCACACTATCAACATAGGTAAGCAGCCAAAATGCAGAGACAAAGAAACAGGTCACAAATGACAGAAATGGAGGAAAGCAAACTACTGGATATAGAGTTCAAAACCACGGTTATAAGGTTACTTAAGAATCTTCTAGAAGAAGAAACCAAGATGGCGGCACAGGGTAGACACCCAAATGCAGCCTACCACAACAAATTTGAATTTAGAACTGGAAAACAGGGGAGGCATTGCCCTGAAGCACCAGACGGCTAGCTGAAAGGAGGCTCTGTCATCTGGGAAGGAGAGAGAAGGCATGCTCAACCTCAAGAATTGTGAAGGTATGGAGAACTGTGTGCATGAAAAGGCTCTGGCTTAATCCCTGCAAGCAGAGAGGGAGGGCCGGACCAAGATTGCTGCTAGCGGACTCCCGGAGCGCAGAGAGAGCGGTCCCGGCTGAATTCACTGCTGGCTTACTCCCGGGGCACGGAGAGGGCGGACAGCTAACACGTGGCTGGCTTTCTTGTTCGAGAGGAAAACAGAATCACCCTATTGCTCTGATAGATGGCCCCAGTCAGGGAGAGGCCAGACTGTCAGGCAGTGGGCAGAGATCTCTCGGAGGTGTGTGAAGCCAGTGGCCAAACTGCAGGACTTAGGGAGGAGCCGAAGGGAAAACAAAGCTTGTCTGCACCAACCCGAGACTCCGCCCCATCCAAGCTGAGCACAGCAGCTCTCCCAGAGGCTGGCTTCTCTAAGGAGGGACTGGCCAGAATCCAAAGTTTGTCTGCACCTTTACCAAAGAGGTGCTTACGCCTGCAACCAATCTTCTGAAACTCACTGTGAACAGGACTTTTCTAAGGTGAGACTGATAGGGAACCAAAGATTGTCTGCGCCACCTCGAGACCCCGCCCCATCCAAGTGGAGTACAGAAGCCCTCCTAGCTGAGACACTGCTGATACTCACAGCCAATTGGCTTGGAGATCAATGCTTCCCAGTGATACCAACAATAAGCAAGGCTTAACAACAAGACTGCACACACAGCCCACAAAGGGCTACATCAAGACTGTCCACCACAGGTAACTGGGAAGGCTGTGCTACTGGGCTCTACCAGAACACCTAGCACATAAAACTATTCCATCAAATCAGGGAAACAACTAAAATGCAGGCAAGAGGCAGGATACAATGGAAGGAGATGGAGGAAAAGAAAAGAATGGACATTGAGTTCTAAACTACAGATATAAGGTTATTCAAGAATATCCTAAAAAAAGGCCAATAAAATAAATGAGACCTATGAGGATATGAAAATGGAGCAACTAGAAATAATAAGGGATCAACTAGAAATGAAGAAAACATTGTCTGAAATAAAAAATATTACACAAAGTCCTAAAAACAGACTGGAAGATCACAAGAATCAAGACAAAGATTTAGAACACAAAGAGCCAGAGGACACTCCTTTGCAGAAGCAAGAAGATAAGAGAATCCAGAAAGTTGAAGATAGTGTAAGAAACCTCTAGGACAATTTCAAGCGAACCAACATTAGAATTATGGGGATCCCAGAAGAAGAGAGAGAGCAAGATATTAAAAACTTATTTGAATAAATAATAACAGAAAACTTCCCCCACCTGGTGAAAGAGACTTTCAGAGAATCCCAAACAAAAGGAATCCAAAGAGAACTACACCAAGACACATCATAATTAAAATGTCTAGAGCAAAAGTCAAAGAGAGAATATTAAAAGTAGCAAGAGAAAAAGTTAGTTACCTACAAGGGAGGACCCATAAGACTGTCAGCTGATTTCTCAACAGAAAGGATGCAGGCCAGACAGAAGTGGCAAGAAATATTCAAAGTGATAAAAAGCAGGAACCTACAACCAACATTACTCTACCCTGGAAAGTTATTCAGAATTGAAGGTGAGATAAAGAGCTTCACAGATAAGAAAAAGCTAAAGGAGTTCATCACCGCTAAATCAGTATTATATAAAATGCTGAAACGTATTCTTTAAGAAGAGGAAGAAGTGAAACATGTAAAGATAAAAGTTATGAACAACAAATACATATCTATCAACAAATGAATCTAAAAATCAAGTAAATAAAAAATCTGATTAATAATCTGGTGAATATAATAAAATCTGGGCATAGAAAGGGGATGCACTGACAATTCTCAAGGGGAAAGGAGTGTGGGGGGTGTGGGAAGAGACTAAACAAAAATTGTACACCTATGGATGAGGACAGTGACGGGGGGAGGGGAGTAGGGGAGGATAAAGGCAGAGCGTGGGGTGGGAACCAGGTGGAGGGGAGATATGGGGGGGAAAAGGGGAACAATTGTAATAATCTTAACAATAAAGGTTTATTTTTAAAAAAACAATAAATTTTGTCCTTATAGCAGGAAAATATACTAAACTCAGATTAATAAAAGCCAGCAGAAACATCTTCAACAAACCTTTGTTAATAACACAGAATACAGAAAAAGCAATACTCCAAATTTGCTTCCCCACATTGAATACTGGTCCAAGACAGCATCTTTTAATTCGGATAAATTTCCGAATGATCTTTTCCTGGGGGGTGAAAAGAATTAAATATGAGTACCATAATAAGGTTTACTACTTTCGTAAATGGGAAAAATCTTAAATTGTCTTATACATTAAAATGTACCTATGCAGAAGGAGATTTTTGTGTCTAAAATTTTCAAATACAAATTTAGCCATTAAAAACAAAAGCTATTGCTGACAACTGTCACTATATATAATACACGCCATTTAAGATAGAATGCACACTTGGTAGGGAATGTCTTCATCTCTTATGTGAACTGCCTGGCATTAATAAATTCTTCAATAATCATACAGTTATTTAAGTACTAAAGTGGCCCTCTTCTAAGATGAGTTTAAGAACAAACAAAATTTGACTTTTGTGTATCTGCAACTTTTTTAAGAATTAATATTTCAAATGCCACTTATAATTCTATCATCATAGCTATCCTCCCTTTTATTTTGTAATAAAAAGTTTAAATGATCGCCGAAACCGATTTGGCTCAATGGATAGAGCGTCGGCTTGGGGACTGAAAGGTCCCGGGTTCGATTCCGGTCAAGGGCATGTACCTTGGTTGCGGACATATCCGCAGGTAGGGGGTGTGCAAGAGGCAGCAGATAGATGACTCTCTCTCACCATGTTTCTAACTCTCTATCCCTCTCCTTTCCTCTCTGTAAAAAATCAACAAAATAAATTTAAAAAAAAAAAGTTTAAATGATCTAATGAAGACATGGCGGCTTTAATGAAAACTATAGAAAGTATATTTTAATAAACAATAAATAATTCAAATACTTACTCTACTAGGAACCTTTGTACTCACTCAAGACAGAGAAACATTAAGCTAAAATTATTTTTTCATTGTCATGATGAAAAAGCTTTTAGTGTTATAAAAAGTGTATTTTGATAGTTAATTTAGGAATCTGAATAATTTAAGTACACACTTACAAATTATTTCTTAATTTGAAAACAAATTAATCTCAGGCATATAAAACTAAGTACCTTTCCCCAGTATGAACAGAATTAAAATGGCAATGTGTCCACAAGGTAAGTATTTTAAATGTTCCAATGTTACTTACTGAATTAATGCATGAAATCGCTCAAAGCCAAGCTCTTCGACAGCCAAGGCAGCTATACATAAAAGACACTTTTCAGCACTACACATGGCAAATAAATGACACAAGATACACACAGCAGGCTGTAAATACTTTCAAGCAATCAAAATTTTCCCTCTTTTCTCACTCCCTTAAAATCCTCAGTTTATTTTCAACTTTAGTATTACATAAATTTATATTTAAACATTTTAGTTACCATGATTATACCTAAAATTGATATAATACTGAGAGTGTAGAAGTATAAAATAATACACTTCTTTTTAATTCAGTTATGCTGGGATCGTTTATAAAATACAAAATATTATTGGCAATCATAGTGCTTCACACATCATTGTAATGTGTCCTGCACTTTTATATAATCTTTCATTCCATTTATCCAAGTAAAATCATCAAAGCTAATCTTCCTCTTTATAATATAAATCTTTACATTGAATGCTTAACTATTAAACAAAATGTGTATAAAAAGGCATAGCATCTTGAAACTATACAGGTTCAAGGACAGCTTTAAGTTTGTTTCCACATTAATTCATATAACTGTTGAGAATTTTCAGTAACTTACTTAGATTACATTTATTAATACAGCACAATTATAAATTTTTAAAAATCAAAGAAAGCATTTAAATCAAAGGTAATGCTTATTTAGCACTTTTCTGAGTGCCAGGCCCCTTGCCAAATGCTGTACTGGTCTTACCTCACTTAACCCTCTTAACAACTCTAATTGTCCTCATTTCACAGAAGAGGAAACTGTGGCACAGAGAAGAATCCTCTCAAGTGCACACAGCAATAAACAGCAGAGCTGAGATTTCAATCCTGAGTCTTGGCTCCACAAAGATAAAGTCTTTAAAGATGAATAAAAATGCGTACTCAATTTATCACAATAAATAATTTCATATGTATTTATATATATACTTTATAAAGCAAATCTTAGTACTTTCAAATATTAATTCTCAATTTTTGATTTACAATTTAAAAGGTCACATTACATTAGCCTTTCAAAGTCTAGTATCAATATTCAAATGTTTAAAATTACTTTTTAAAATCTTTAAAAATACAATGGCTTAAGTAATCTTTTAATTTGTGTGGGAAACAAACTGAAATTGAACCTGAGTGTTCTACTGCAAACAAGTGTGCGTTACCAGAAGCCAAAACTATACACACCACACAAGCCAATGAAATTAATGTTTGTGCAGAATGACAATGGGGAAAATAGTTCACATTTAAAATTTCAGGATAAAATAAAAATTCTACCTAACGTTTTCCAAATTGTACTAATTTTCCTGTATCTGATTATCTAAATAAAATTGCTGGGCATTCACTACAAAAGTTGTCATAAAGATTGTAACTTAGAGAAAGGAGGCAAGCAAAATAAAAAAGTTAGCAGGCAGGATAATGGAAAAATGTAAAACACAAGGAAAAAACATAGCTGGGAATAAAGGAAAGAATAAGCAAATAGATTGTTACATGGAATAAAAATTTTAATGTAAGTTCATTTCATTTGTCAATATCTAAAGTAAATTTCTTAAATTTTCAGTTAACAAAACTTTTTAAATTTATAGATTATAAAAAAATATTTTTAAATCTGGTTTTATTCATGTCAACTTTAAAAATGAGGCACAGTAAATTGGAAAATCAGTAAAAATGTTTATTGAAAAGGAATTCAATATAGTATGCCCACCTAAATTAGTTCCAAATTAAACGCATTATGAGGCCACTCAACCTATCACTATGAAATGTATAGCACAGTCCATAAGTATGCAGTATAAACTAAGATACTAATAAAAAGAGTTATAAAAAAGATCTTACTATTTTCTTATATTTGAATAAAAAACTAGCTTTAAGCACCTAATCTTTAAAATAATTTTAATTAGTTCAACTATTTTGACAAAATGTTAACTTAATGAAACTATTAATATGCTTACATGTAATCCAGTCAAACCTAGAAAATATTTAAAAACAATCTTTTTTAACTTAATGACATTTTTTACTATTATCCTAGAGAATATTTTCCACTTATTTCTTTCAACTATATTATCAACTCTAAAAGTGTTAAATTTTTTGAAAGCTTATATTGAAAGGCCTGAAAATAAAAATGTCATTGAACTATCTAAATTTTTTAAATTCTTCCTTGTAAATGTGCTATTAGAATTTGCCATTGTAACTGCAGAGGAAGGAGAGAAAATGCTGACATCACAGACACATTTTAGCTCAAAAAAGGCAATAGTGCATCACATTCAGTCCTACAGGGAAAGCAAGATGTAGATAACAAACAATGAAAATTTACTTTCTAAAAATCGGTTGTCTAATTTCCTTAAAAACAATTTCCAATGTTAGTTAATGGAATGCATTATAGGTAGAATAAGTCACTTATTATTTACAAGCACTTGAAACTACCAATTATCAAAAGCCAACTGCTAGCAAGATAGTTCCTAGAAAGAAAAACTGGACAGCAACTCTTTTTTATCTAGTTTCTATACCACTAGTTCATGCTGGCAGGTTTTAGGCCAATTACATTAGAATTTTCAAAGGCTAACGACTACAGAACATATTATTTTTATAATGAGAATAGTTATTTAGTTTATTTTGAAGAAAAATCTTTCAAGCACAAAAAACTTAAATGAAGGCAAAATTAGAACTCATAATTAAAGTTACTTTAAAATAATTCATATATAGTAACAATATCCAAAAAGCTCAAGAAGAATGGAAATGTAATTTAAAAAAAAAAGTCCCCATCTTTGCTCTATAAAGTTACAAAAACTACTTTAAGAGATTTTCTGAAGTATAAAAAAAAAGTATTGCCGAAACCAGTTTGGCTAAGTGGATAGGGGGTCAGCCTGCTGACAGAGGGGTCCCGGGTTCGATTCCAGTCAAGGGCATGTACCTTGGTTGCGGGCACATCCCCAGTGGGGGGGGGTGCAGGAGGCAGCTGATTGGTATTTCTCTCTCTCCCTTTCTGTAAAAAAATCAATAAAATATATTAAAAAATATTTTTTTTCTTCCCTAATACAAAGTAAACATTAAAGCATTTGAAATTTAAACTTTCTAAATGAGAGTTTCAAAGCTCACAAAAGAATGTCATCAAGCAGGAGAATTTTTTTTTTAATTTAAGAAATACATTTCCTTTTTTCCAAAAAAAAAGAAAAAAAAGAAAGAAAGAAAAAAACAAACAAATGCAATGTCCTTTAGTAATTAAAATAATCAAAATGGAAATGAAAAATACGAAGGCCCATGAATTAAGCTTCAGCTGAAAAAGAGACATGTTATGAAATTTTTAATTCTTTAAAATTGTCAATAGTTCTATTAAAACAAAGGCATAAGAAATTACTTTAAGGAAAAAAAAATGTATCTTACAAGAAGAATGCTCCACTTGGCAACTAGACTCTGCAGGACTCCCAGAAATACTAGCATTTTCCTCAGCTGTCTTTCCTCTTAACCATGAAACCAAGCAGTATGATCCAGAGTTGTCACAACAGGCACTTTCTAAAATATCATATAAGGTGTGACAAAGGAGTTCCTTCCGCTCTTCCTCTAAAAATAACCGAAATACAAATTATAATGGTTTCCTTTGGGGGGAAAAATAATCCGGGCATGAATAACAATCTTAACTACGAATGTTTTCATTTAATGAAAATCAAGCATTCCAGGTGGGGGATAAATCTGTAACAACTGATCTGAAATTATTTTAGAAAATAATGTGCTTGAGGGTTACAATATCACCATTACTAAATATTTCCATTACTGAGAAAAAAGAATCCTAAAAAATACACAATTAAACATTAGTAGAAAAAAGTATGTTACCTGATGCAATCAACTCTCTCTTACCTGCAAATGAAACATTTAAGTCACAAGGTTTCCTTTATTATGTAAGGGCCTATTGTGACCTCTATTTTTTCCCCATTTCAGAATTAATCTAATGTATTTAATCTTCCTGTCCCATAGAATAAGGATAATGAGATAACATACCCTCAGAACCAACACCACCACAATCCATTACATGAGCAGGGGCCATTGTTGTTATGTTGCATAATATAGAAGCTACTAATACTGTATTACAGTGATTTGAACATAGATTTTGCACAAATGCTCAATTTCTTCCTGAATCTTAGCCACCTTCCCCTTTTCAAGAAGTATTACTATCCAAAAGTAATACTGCTTTCTGAAACTTTCAAACAAAGAGGATAAAATGTACACATAGCATATGTAAAATTGTATGCTATAGGGAGGTTTCTATTTCTCCGAACAGACTTAAAGTTCTTTAAAGGCCAGAACTATGCCAATCATTTTATAACCTCCACAACATATGACATTTATGACAATGCATATACATTTTTATCAATATGAATAATTTCTGTGCAAGCAATCTAATTAATAAAATGTACATGTTAATATTATCTTTTGAATCGTCTCTTCTCTATTAAACTTTATTTTGCATTCCCACTATTTGCATTCCCACTATTAATGAATAAAATAAATAAATAATGATACTTTTAACTCTTAAAGTCAAAATCTCTATGGACATGATCTGGAATGGAAGTTGTTTTGCCCTTATATACTAACTGAGATTATAATATATTCTACCTCCTTTTAGAAGGTGTTACGGTGCTCGCTTCGGCAGCACATATACTAGAAGGTGTTACGAAGTCCACATAAAATTGTGTAAGTAGATTTTTGTACACTGTCAAGTGAATTATAAGGTAGCAGCAGACAGCTCTCTGACCTAAGCATATTGCAGAAGCTATGGCAGCTTCATTTGCAATTTAATTTAGAATTACTTGCAATATTATTTGCATTGTGTAAGACATTATACTAAAATATGCAGAAATACAAAGATAACTGAGTTCCTGCTCAGAGCTAAGACAAAACAAACATTAAAAAAATCCTTATGATATGCTATAATTTAACAGTTTAGGGTGCTCTACCCTTATTTTAGCAAGAGGCCAACCTTTTTCCCTTAGTTATATTATCCTGTCTTATATGTCTTGGGAAAACCAAATTGGAAATATATGCGTTTAAAAATTTGGAGTCACTTACCATGAATTTTTCTGAAATATCAAAAGAAAGAAAGAAAGAAAGAAACATGCTCAGCCAGTGTGGTTCAGTGGTTGAGCATCAACTCATGCACCAAGAGGTCATGGGTTCGATTTCCGGTCAGGGTATATACCCATCTTTGGCTCGATCCTCAGTAAGGGGCATGCAGGAGTCAGCCAGTTGTTGTTTCTCTCTCATCAATGTTTCCATCTCTTTCTCCCTCTCCCTCTCTCTCTAAGAATAAAAACATATCTTTAAAAAAAAAAAAAAAAGAAAGAAAGAAAGAAACCTAAAGAAAAATATCCCATTGACAGTGCACGTTTTAAGATAGGTAATTTTAACTTAACTATTGCCATGAATGTTGCATAGATCACCTGTAAAATAGAGGATGGAGTAAACATTTATAAGGCTATCATACCTGGGCAATCCCTCCAAGAAGACTTCTCAGAAGAAAACAGGAGCTTCTTCAAAAGAAATGCCTTTATACAATTAAAGCAATAATTATTACCATACATCATAAATATGCCTTACATATATCATTTTTTATTTTAAAATATAAAACAACTAATTTGCACCTCCTTTCTAATATTTTGAATAGCGCTATGAAAATTTCAAATGGCTCCCCTTCACATTCAACAGTATCTGGGGATAATTATTTATCCAGGAAATACTATTATAAACTTAATTCTATGTCCATAAAATTCTTCTTCTTTCATAATACATATTTTTTGATAAATAGAAGAACTGACTCAAAATCAGACACATGACTGGAAACTTAAATGTAAAGTGAAAGCCTTATAAAACAGAAATAAGTTCACATTTCTCTTTGATTCCTTGGAGGAAAAGAAATCTAAATACAAGAGTGATTCTGCTCTATTAGCTCTGATTTGTGATACAATACCACTATGAATCATCACTCTATAAGAAGCTTCTAACTTCCTGGTTTAACTAAAACAGTTGTAAGATTTAAGAGGGGGGAAAAAACCTGATTTCTAACCTTTCCTTACATGAACCAACTATGTTACATTGCTGATTTAATAGAAAATACTTCACTGTAGTACAGTGTTTCTTTCTTAAAACTGCAGTTCAAGGACTATAGCATCCTAGTCTTACCTAAATTTTTTGCAATGTTTTTTGCTGCTATAAATATAAAAGCTATTTCTTGACTACAATGTTTCCCATATTAAAGGTTATTTCTTTAGGAAAGATACACACAGAAGTACAATTATTACACTAAAAAACTGCATTATCATGGTTCCAATTATAATGTAAAATTCCTTCCAAAATCTAAGTACAAATTTATACTACATAGTGATATATGAGTATGCCAGCATTATCCTACCTTACATGCACTGGCAATTATTTTCTATTTAAAGATTAGCAAGAGTAAGCAGTTTAGACTCTAGTTACAGTTTTATTTGTACTTTCATGGATTCCTACTGAGGTTGAACATCTTGATTCTTTGGCTGTCCAGCACCACTTCAGCTGTTCTGATTGCATATACATGTTCATTTCACCTCTGGGGTCTTAGTGTTTTATAACCAATTAGTTCAAAATCTTTGTTTAAGAAAGACAACATCTATTCATTGTTAATATTCACTGCAAATATTTTTCTGAGTCTGGAACTCATACTTTCTCTTAGATGGTTGACAATACATTATTTTTAGTTTTTCAGTGGTTTAATATTATATTAAGAATATATTTGGTATATGATATGTAATTATCTAAATTTATTTTTCTTTCTCAAACTGCCAACCAGTCATATCAGTGACACTTAGTAAACTTCATTTTTCTCCACCACTGATTATTTGGTTCTATAGTATAACTATTCTTTTAGCAATAGCACATATTTTATTTTTTGCAATTTAGCAATTGCTCATTTCCCTTCATTATTCTTAATGATTTAATTTTAACTTTTACTTGAAGTTGCAATATAAATAAAATTCCTCTATGACTGAAAAGATTTATGTGACTATGAAAATAAATTACCTCCTCAAAGATACATCAGGATTTTGAACATTACAGTTATCTCTTTTAAAATAACAACCCCACTTGCAAAAATAACTGCCATTTTGGAAATGTAATGAATCTTATAAAACACAAAACTCCTATGGTATATCTTGCATTTATTTATATCTTGCATTTAATTATATGCACTGACTTACAATAAATAAAGAGCTGAGGGTACTATTAATGACCCAAGGGGACAAAGCTATTATATTCTAACTTGCAAATGAGAAGGACAAGGAATCGTCAAATTTAGATAATAAGATTCCAACTAGCAACCAAAATTTGCCTCAGTTACTCAACATAATTTCTCTAATCAATTTTTGGTCAAGTTTTATCCTTTATATTCAGTAACTCCCAAGCAAAGCTCAAACATTCAATTTTTTCTAAATTTTTAAAATAATTCTACTAATGCAAAAATATATCAATTCTTTAAAGAAATAATGACTTACAAAGGATATTACTTTAGAATCAGCCCTGAAGGGAGATTTTTTCCCCCTCCTTCAAGGAATATATTTTTAATTTAACAATGTAAGTGTATAAAGTATAAGTTTTGAAAAATTTACTTTGAAACTAACAATTCAGAAATGCATTCTTTATGCCCAATGAATAATAAATAACACATTAAATATTTATTTTCAAAACCTGCTGATTGAACATAAAAAACAAATTCAAGCTTCTTTTGTAACAGCTCTAAAGTTACATTTGCTGTTTCAGACATAAGTGTAACAATAAACTGAAAATTCTATTTTTGGTTTAAACAATGTAATGGTTATAACAAATCAGCCTTTGAAATTCAAACAATGTTACACATCAATATTCAAAATCAAATACATATATTCATATTAACCCTATCTTTTATGGGATTAGTAAAATAACAAATAAATATTTTTAAATATTTTATTATTTTGCAAATTCTGTTTTAAATCAGTTGCAACTAACTTTAATTTAAAAGCCAAAGTAATACCCTAAAATACTATAATCTGTCAAATTATTTTAGAAATTTATAAAGTTTTAGGTCATGAAAATATACAACATTTTAAGAATATTATTCTTATAGAGAGATCAAATGAAAATAGTATCATTGCTATAATGTACTTATCTGTAGTATAAAATGTTATTATTCAACAGGAACATTGTATTAGAAAGATGACATGATCATTAATTCGTAATTTTCTGAAAATCACGGAAAACTTATTATGCTTTCTCAAAAATATAATCCAGCCCTAGCTGATTTGACTCAGTGAATAGAGCATCAGCCTGAGGACTAACGGGTCCCAGGTTCAATTCTGGCCAAGGGCACATGCCTGGGTTGCGGGACTCGATTCCTCCCCCTCAAGTAGGGGGCATGCAGGAAGCAGCCAATCAATGATTCTCATCATTGATGTTTCTATCTCTCTCTCTTCCTCTCTGAAATCAATAAAAACATGTTTTTAAATATATATATAATCCAAAGGCTATTGCTGTGTAACCTACTCATGTTCTGAATTCACTTTTTTTTATTAAATTTATTGGGGTGACATTGGTTAAAAAAATTATATAGGTTTCAGATGTACAGTTCTGCAATACATCATTGGTGTGTTCACCACTACAAGGCAAGTCTCCTTCCATCACTATTTATTCTTCCTATACCTTCTTCTAGTTCCCCCAAGCCCCTTTCACATCTGGTAATCACCATACTATTGTGTCTCTGCTGAATTCACTTATATTTTTTATATCTATAGCAATTTACATGAACAAAAGTTGAGAGGTAACTGACCATGCATCATGATTACAGAGTATATGTATATTAGGAAGCAAAAAGTAAAGTATGAAATGTTTGAACACATCCTTCTAAGGAGTTGATAAAATAGTCTATGTTACCTGAACAGGTGCAATAACAGCACAGGGGCCACCTTCAAACTGTTCTAATGCAGATCCCTCTGATTCACTAAACACAAACCCTAAAAATGAAAGCAAGTAGCAAAGATTAAAAATGTAATTCAAGTAGCAGCTAAAAGAATGTTTAATGTACTTTACTTTGAGAAAGATCACTTATCACACAGCAACATATCTTCAAGTCAGGAACCATGTTAACTTTTGGGGGGGATCAAAGAAGCCTTTAAAAAAAGGTATGGGACCTATGCTTCCCTACACAATGCACATAAACACTTACACACACATGCACACACAATATTTTGTATCCAGGGACCCCTCTAAGTGGACTAGGGGGATGAAGTGTGGAAAAGAATACCAAATCTGACTTTTATATAATTTCATTTTCTTGAAGACTAGACAGTCAACCTACTGAATTCAAACAAAATTTCAGGACTCTTTCCATACAGTCCCAATTTTTTGTCTCTATAAGTTGAAAATTATTAAATGGCATCATATGTTAACAGTAAATGTACTCATATTGGCTCTGTCTTAATTTAGATATTCCCCAACCATACTGTCTGAGAGCAGCTAGTAGAAGTTGCCACAGAGAGCACTGGCACACGCAGCACAAGGACAGAAGTGAGAATTGCGTTACTGTGTGTATAACCTTTAGAAAATAATTTTACATCTGTTATCTTCAAAGTGATCACTTCCAATTCCAACAGGCTAGGAATATGTAAAGTTTCATTAAAGATTATATTTCAGTCACTCATCCAACAAATATTTAATGGGCATCAGATAATGCACCAAGCATCGAAGATATAAGCATGAATGAGTCCGTAGTCTGGAGGAGCCAGCAGTTCAAGTGAAAGCAGACATATGAACAAATAATCACTGAAATAAAGAAATAAATGTTAAAACAGAAGTATGAAGATAGTGTTGTTGATACAGAAAGGAACAACTGCCTTGAGTCGCATGGCTCAATGGATAGAGTGTTAGCCTGTGGACTGAAAGATCTTGGATTCAATTCCCAATCAAGGGATCCTACCTAGGTTGCAGGTTCGATCCCAGTTCTAGTGGGGCACATGTGGGAGGCAATAACTGATGTGTCTCTTCTCTCCCCCAATCCCACCCATTCTCTCTCTAAATATCAATAGATTAAATTGATATTTAAAATTAAATCCTCCTTGGGTGAGGATTAACAAAAAAAAGGTATGACTTACTCTGTCCAAGTCAAATTATAACAGGTGACTTTGAGGTTGATCTAGAATAGGAATTTTCCAGAAAAGCAAGGGTGGGAAGATAACTTTCAGGTAAAGAAAACCCTTTTTAAAGGATACAGGGTAAGAGCAAGGCACATTTATGGATCAGATGGGAATTTAATGTAGCTGAAAGGCAATATGGGGGTAGGACAGAAGAGATGGTAAATAGGAGGAGTGGATACTGACAAGAGGTTAATAATGGAAAGGGCCACACCCTGACAAGTACTAGTATTATCATACTTTTTTTTTTCTTTTTTAAGTGACTAGAATAGGGATGAGGATGTTTCAACAGTCCTATAAAGACAGTGCCAAACTGATAAAAGCAACACAGTGCGGAGGAGAAACTATATCCAAACAATATGTCTGTGGTAAACATTAAGATTTGATGAGTACCTGCAAGTAGGACAAAGGCTTGGTACAAAAAGAAATTAGAGCTGACTGAAATATCTAGCTTGAGATACTGCATGATAGTAAGTGAGGTAAGAAATAGCATAGAGCAGTGATTTTCAACAGGTGTGCTGCAAGAATTTTTACAACATGCAATACCTGATTACTCTGTCAGGGACACTGACTTCTTTCCCCTTAGACTATCAAGTAAAAAATGACAACAGCAACACAATAGCCATCCAGTGTGAATGCCCTGTCTTGAACTATAAATATATATGCTAGAGGCCTGGTGCATGAAATTAGTGCACCCTCTCCAATCTGGGACCTTTTGGGGGACATCCCTCTTACAATCCAAGACAGCTGGCTCCTAACCGCTCATCTGCCTGCCTACCTGGTTGCCCCTAACCGCTTCTGCCTGCCAGCCTGATCACCCCCTAACTGCTCCCCTGCAAGCCTGATTGATGCCTAACTGCTCCCCTGCCAGCCTGATGGCCCCCAATTGTCCTCCCCTGCCCTGATGGCCCCAACTGCCCTCCCCTGCTGACCTAATGCCCCTCAACTGCCCTCCCCTGCCAGCCTGATGGCCTCCAACTACCCTCCCCTGCCAACCTGATCACCCCCAACTGCCCTCCCTGCAGGCCTGATTGCCCACAACTGCCCTCCCCTGCAGGCTTAATTGTTCCCAACTGTACTCCCCTTCTGACCTGATTGCCCACAAGTGCACTCCCCTACCAAGACCTGCCTCCTCTGGCGGGCCCTGCCTCTGCTGTGCATGCAGCCATCTTGTGACAGTCATCTTGTGAGGACGTTAGGGAGTGATGCGTGAGAGCATGACAACCACCTAGGGTATTATTAGTATAGATATGAGTCATATAATCTTATTGGTCACTTTGCATAATAAGGTTACACCTGATTGGTTAATTCTTGGTATGATACTAGAAATCTTTATATACAAGAATAGACACCTGATTTTTTTTTTAAATCACTTTGGAGCAAAAAAGGGTAATTACTATTCTGATTTTTGTAAAATTATACCTTTTGGTCAGATGGGCAAAAATGTATATTTTGGTGTGCTACAGAATTTTGGTAATAAGTTTATGTATGCCATGTGATGAAAAAGGTTAAAAATTGTTGATGTAAGATGATCCCATCCCTACCTACTTCCTCTCTCTTTACTTTTTAGTCTCTTTCAAACAGTATTTATATGTGTATCATATATTTAAGAACAAAAACACCTTCAGATCCACCAAAACTCCTTGGAATTTTGCCCAAAGGAGATGAAAACATATGTCCACAAAAAAACCTGCAAACAGATGTTTATAACAGCTCTATTTATAATTGCCAAAACTTGGAAGCAGCAAAGATATCTTTCAGTAGGTGAATAGATAAATTGTGGTTCATCCAGACAATATTATAGAATATTATTCAGTGTTAAAAGGAAACAAGCTTGCAAGCTATGAAAAGAAATGAAGAAACCTTAAATGTGTATTATTAAGTAAAAGAAACCAAAGTGAAATGGCTACATACAGTGTACAATGCCAACTAAACTATGGAGACAGTAAAAAGATCTGTGGTTGCCAGTGGGTTGGAAAGGGAGAGATGTGAGATGAATACTAGTAGATAAAGCACAGAAGATTTTTAAGCTACTGAAAATACTGTTGTTGTAGGCAATCAGACAGACAAGTAGAGCAAAGACTATGGGTCAGGTGCCCAGCAAAGGGCAGTCAGTTGTAGGGTGGGACCTTGCCCCCAGGGACTTTTCCTCCCCTAGCATATTGCTGGTCAAGCAGTTTGGACCCCCTGACCTTTCCTACCTAAAGATAACATCTATGCCTCAGTTTCAACAAAACCGGCCTCAGGACCAGCTGCACTGAATACAGAGCACTTGCCCTGTTGTCAACCAATCAATCAATGGAGACCACAATCCTGACAGGACACATCTAGAAAACTGCTGAGTATTATATTGAGATCTTCTCCTGGGACCCCCCCCTAAAATCTCTATCCTTAAGCCACTTAGGATGGAGGGCCCAGTGTGCTCTCTGTCCAGGGAACACTCCTGTGCCTTTCCCTTTCCCTTCCCCTTCCTCCTCTTGACCCAGGCACATCACCATTGGCTTCCTCACTCCCAAGCTCCAAGGGCCCTTCCTTGACCTCTAACTTGTTTCCTAAAACCACTTCTTCTAGAAATTACTATTTCTACCTCTGTAATTTACCCAATAAATGTTCTCTTACAGTTTGGGTCTGGATTCTGAATTCTTTCCTAGCCAGAGCCCAAGTACTGAGGTTGCTAAACCCAGGTTTGGTCTGACCCCACTGGTATTATACCTGGTGCTGTTCCCACCACCTACAAAACTATGATAGCGCAATGTTGGCATATCATTTACATTTGTCAAGACCCATAGAATGTACAACACCAAGAGTGAACCCTAATGTAAGATATGGACTTTGGATGATAATGATATATCAACATAGCTCTATCAATTGTATTATAACAAAGGTACCTACCACTCTAGTAGAGGATATTGATAATAGGGATGACTGTGCATACTATTGAGGGAGCAAGTGATATATGGGAAATCTCTGTATCTTCCCCACAATTTTGCTGTGAACCTAAAACTGCTCTAAAAAAGAAAAGTTTTAACTTAAAAACTCATTTGACCATAAAAAAAATAAGACCCTTCACCAAAAATTCTAATCACCATGCATTCTCTCAAAGCCCACTTAGTTGTCTATATGCACTGTCTAAATTTTCTTATCTCACAATTTACTTAATCCACAATAATCTGGTTTTCAGTCTGTGGCTATACAAATTCATTTTCACTGTTAGGTCTGATCAAATAATCAAACTGATATGCCCTCCCCTCAGAAACTGACCAATAAAAGCTATTTCTTCACCTCTTTTCTTTTTTAATCTCCCAGAAAATTATCAGAAGTGTTGACCACTGACTTTTTTTTTTTTTTTTTTTTTTTTTTTTTATCTCAGAGAGGAAAGGAGAGGGAGGAGGTAAGGGAGGGAAACATCAATGATGAGAGAGAATCATTGATTAGCTATTTCCTGTATATCCCCTCCTGGGGACTGAGCCTGCAACCCAGGCATGTGCCCTCGACTAGAACTGAACCTGGCACCCTTTAGTCCACAGGCTGACGCTCTATCTACTGAACCAAACTGGCTAGCACCACTGACTTCTAAACCTTTTGTCCCTTGGTTTTATTGGTTCCTCTTGCTCCCAACTGTTCTATTTCTTCTCAGTCTCCTTGATCAACTCCTTTTATTTTTTTTTTTTGTTGTTGTTGTTGTTTAAATTTATTTTTTTAATATATATTTTATTGACTTTTTACAGAGAGAAAGGGAGAGGAATAGGAGAGAAACATCAATCAGCTGCCTCCTGCACACCCCCCACTAGGGAAGTACCCACAACCAAGGCACATGCCCTTGACCGGAATCAAACCTGGGACCCTTCAGTCCACACGCTGACGCTCTATCCACTGAGCCAAACCGGTATCGGCTAAATTTCTTTATTGATTAAGGTATCACATATTTGTCCTCATCCCCCCCATTCCCATCCCACACCCCTCAACCATGGATGCCCTACCCCCTGTTGTCCTTCCTCAGGTGTTGGCTTTAGAATACATTCTTTTCATTCTACACATTCTCCCAGGGCAGTGGTCGACAAACCGCGGCTCGTGAGCCACATGCAGCTCCTTGGCCCCTTGAGTGTTCTAACGCCACTTCTTCAAAATAGACTCGCCCAGGACGAAAACCAACTTCTGCGCATGGACCACAAAGTTTCAATCGCACTGTACGTGCACGCCTGCATGTGGTATTTTGTGGAAGAGCCACACTCAAGGGCCAAAGAGCCACATGTGGCTCGTGTGCCACGGTTGTTTGCCGACCACTGTCCCAGAGTAACTCATCTACTCCCAGGATTTAGTACCCCACATAGATAGACTCTAAACGCTTTAACATGGTTCTGTGTGATCTGGCTTCTGGTACATCTGCTACCTCATCCTTTGGCGCGCGCGCACTCGCGCTCTCTCTCTCTCTCTCTCTCTCTCTCTCACAGACTCCAAGCACGCTCAGATTCTTTCAGGTCCTCAAATATCAATTTTCTCTCTGGTTTATTACCCTTTGAGCATGTTCCCTCAGCTTGAAACATATGCTAAACTCCGACTTATCTTTTAGGTTTCCCTTAAGATAAGATCCTCTTACTCAAGGTTCCAAAACATACCTTGTGTCTGTCCATTTCTATCACATCTCTAGTCTACTTTCAGGTTCAAACCACCATCATCTCTTTGTCATCTAGAATACTGTGAAGAATTCCCAACCAGATCTCTCCATTCCACCCCTCTCCACTCCCACCCCCAACAAGGGTTCACCATAGTTACCAGAGAAATTATTTTAGAAATGAAAATGTGATTTTGTCACAGCCTGCTTAAAATATTTCTATGGTTTCTCACTGCAATTAGCATGAAATGCAAACTCCTTTTTATGACCTAAAGACAATGTATGATCTATCAATCCAACTTTCCCTTAGTTCACTCTTACTTTCATCATCTACAGAGACACTGGGCCCTTAGAACATCCCGAGGTCTTTACCTGGGGCCTTGATGTTTGCTGTTCCCTCTGCATGAAATATTCTTTCTCCTTCTCTCTTCAAACAGCTGAATCCTTCTTATTCTCAAGCACTCAATTTAGGTATTGACTCCTCAGATATATATTTTCTGACAAACCTATCTATGTAGATCTCTCTTACCATCCCAGTATAACCAGTACTTACTACACATATTCTGTAATTACACTGTTACTTGTTTATTAAATTTCTTACCTTATAGGTAACTTTTGTCTGTTCCACTGACCACTGTTTTCCTACTATGTCAGATAGTTAATGCTCAGTAAATTCTTGTTGAAGTTTTGGGAGTGAAGATTATGGGAGTTTGTTTCTAGGCATGTTAAGTCTCAAAAATATAAGACAATAATTTGGCAACATTTAGAATGAATGGGAATTATAGGTCTGGATCTTGGCGTAGGGAGTTAGGATTAAGGATAGTAACTTGAAAAACCAACTTGACAGTTAAAGTGAATGAGAACAGAAGAACAAAGATAATGAAGTTAACCAAAAGTGAGCAGAGTGTGAGTCAGCAAATGAGATTGACAATGATTAGAAAGGTAAGAGAAAAATACATTGAGGTCCTAGAAGGAAAAAATCAGGAAGCAAAGACTAGTCAATCATTACAAATTCTGATGAGTTGAGTTAAAACATAAATTAAAAACCTGAGTTAAGCATGTCACTGGGAATACTAAAAAATAAATTTAGAGCACGGGGGAGAGTAGCCCTATTTTAAAGGGTTATGGTGTGATTCAGACTATAAGGAGAAACAGTAAATGTAAACTACTTGTTAAACAAGTGAAGGGGGGAAGGATAACTGTGAAGGGTAGCTGAGTAAAGAATTATTGTTTTTATAAACTAAAGGGCATGAGTTTTAAAAAAAATGAAAAGAATGGTATGTGGGAAAGAAGAGTTTAAGGATTCTAAGTCCTGAGAGAGCTGAGAAAGTGCTGTGGTGGTGCTAGCTGTGGATAAAGTATAGTCTACAGAGCTCTGCAATTCAAGACCCTTTCGACGGATCTTTCCATGGCAATACCAATACGTTCCTTGCCTTTTCATTCACTGTAGTGGTGCAAAAGCAATACTGGGTTAAAGTGCCGATGCCTTAAACACACATCAAGGCAGTGACATTGAGCTATACCAGCAGTCATTGCTCTAATAAGCACTACCAAACACACAGAGATAGCTAATTTAAAAATGTCCTTACTGCTGCAGTAAAAACTACTAATTTTATTAAATCTTGACCATAAATACAATATCCATTTAAAAAATATTCTATGTGACAAAATGAAACTACCCATAAAGCCCTTTTGCTATATACTAAGATATTACGGTTGATAGCTGTCTCAAAGAAACAGCTGAACAATTATTTAATCTGCAAGCTGATCTGATTTTTTTGTGGAGCCCTATTTTTACTTTGGGGTGCTACTGACAAACTACAATTATTCAAACATGAGTATTTGGCAGACAATTTCTCAGAAATGAACGAAGTAAACCTGATAATTCAAGGAAAATAACTGATTATTTTTGCCACTGATAACATTTCAAGGATTCAAACAATAACTAAAATTCTAAATAACTTGTGTCCACCACTGTCAGCTTCACAGCTTCTCAAAACTCAGATTCTCTAATGAGATCAGTAGTTATAATAATAAACATGACCTTTGGTATAAAATAATGAAATGTATTAACATTTGAAAGCTCTGTTTAAACCAATGGACCAATAACTTCCAAATGACTAATTCATGCTGTTAGAAACTAACGTACGGGTAAAAGAGCCATTCAAAGTACAAGACCCAACAATAGACTTCAGTTTAACAGAGCACAAAAAGTATTCAGATGTGGCTTCAGATTCTGTATTGCAACTAACCTCTATGAACCTACCACTTATAGTAGTGTAATATCAAAGAATATCCATAATTGTCTGAAAAGGCTATTACAATACCCATACCTTAGCAACTACCTATCTGTGTGAGGCTGGATTTTCTGCATGCACTTCAACCAAAACAAGATATTGTAACAGACTAAACGGAGAAGCAAGGGGAAGAATCCAGTTTCTTCTGATGAGCTAGACATTAAAGAAATCTGCAAAAATGCAGAACAATGCCACAGGTCTCACTAATTTTTTTTTTTTAATACTAAAATCCTAAATAATTTTTTAGAATGTAAAGGGGACCTGAGTTCAAAATGTTGACAGCCACTGACCTAGGAGAAGTAACTCCTAGCTGGCTTCTAAGTAAAATATTTAGATAAAGCGATGATACTTATTAAGAGGGGGAGGGGAAGAGGAAAAATTTAATTTTGAAAAACATAAAAGCTAGCAAGTATACAGAACTAAAAGAAACATTGAGGGCTCAGCTAAGATTTGTGTTTTTTAATTTTGAAAAACATAAAAGCTAGCAAGTATACAGAACTAAAAGAAACATTGAGGGCTCAAATTTTTTTCTAGCAATACACAGTAGCCTGGGAGAAATAAATGATAGGCTAAATGGAGGACTGGAAAGAGGTACGGTGGATGGGGAAATTTCAAAGACAAATGAAAAGGTGCTGGCTTTCATGTTAAGACAACCAAATCTGAGGTCCAACCTATGAAAAAGAGATGAAGCCAGAGGGTTCCACTATTTGTCTAACTCTTTCCTTACTGGGAATAAGGAAAGTCCTTCATATTGGGCTTATGTTCAGAAGCAAAATTAGGCTATGTTAAATTTTCAAGATATGTAAGAAATATAAGTCAGTAATGGGTTTACATTCTTGCCTTCCATAAAATTACTAATTACATAATGCAATTTTCAAGAACATGGGTGGGGTTTATAGTTTAAACTGTATTACAGTGAGTTGCATTTGTACTTTAAATATAAAAACCCCATGGAGAAAATTCTAGGCAGATCTGCTTTATGCCAACTGTTTAATTACAGTATATATATATTTGAGTGTGTTAACTGATAATAAAGAAAGGTTACTGGAGCTTAAAATGAAATAAAGTCAGCTAAATAAAAGTTAAGTATTCTACCCTAAAACAGGACTATGCTAAGTAGGTTTCTCCTTTTACAAGGTTTCACTTGAGTTTGATTTTTCTTGTCATTTGTTCTCATATCAAATTGTTGCCTAGTTTTAAATGGAATTAATTTATCATAAATGGCTGTGATTTTTTTCTGATTAGATTAGAAATAGCCATAAAAAATTTCTGATCCTAAATATTCCACTTTGTATCACATTCCACTGAATTACAGACAGAGAGCCTTATAACTCGCAACTAATTTAAATCTCAGCCATGAACCTCTGAATTATCCAGTCTTTAATTTCATATTAGTGGCCTGGTGCATGAAATTCGTGTACTGGGGTTTGTCCCTCAGCCCAGCCTGCACCCTCTCCAATCTGGGACCCTTCCGGAGATGTCTAACCCAATCCCTCTTGCAATCCGGGACTGCTGGCTCCTAACTGCTCACCTAACCATTCTGCCTGCTGGCCTGTTCGCCCCCAACTATCCCTGCCACCAACCTGCTTGTCCCCAACTGCTCCCCCACTGGCCTGCTTGCCCCCAGCTGCCCCCACCAGGCTGCTTGCCCCAAACTGTTCCCCCTGCCAGTCTGCTTGCCCCCAAACTGACACCCCCTGCCAGCCTGTTTGCCCCTAACTGTCACCCCTGCCAGCCTTCTTGCCACCAACTGCCCCCGCCCCTGGCCTGATCACCCCCAACTGCCCTCCGCTCCTGACCTGTTTCCCCCAACTGCCCCCCCACCAGCCTGCTAACCCCCAAATGCCCCCCCCCGCCAGCCTGATCACACCCAACTGGCCCCCTGACAGCCTGCTCACTCCCAACTGACCCCCTGCTGGCATAATCACTCCCAACTGCCCCCCAATGACAGCCTACTCGCCCCCAACTGGCCCCCACTGCCAGCCTGATCACCCCCTAACTGCCCTCCCCTCCTGGCCCGATCAACCCTAACCGCCTCTGCCTCAGCCCCACACCTTGGCTTTGTCCAGAAGGCCGTCCAGAAGGTCTCCCAGTCTAATTAGCATATTACCCTTTTATTAGTATGGACTAGAAGCCAGGTGCACAAATTTGTGCACAGGTGGGATACCTTGGCCTGGCCAGTAATTGGGGCTGATTGGGGCCAATCAGACTGGGCAGCCAGGGGAAGGGACCACAAGAGGTTGGCCAGCTAGCTGGGGTAAGGGGTAAGGGGTGAGGGGCCACAGGAAGTTGTTGGGCCACAGGAGGTTGGCTGTGGGAGTGCACTGACTACCAGGGGAAGCTCCTGTGTTGAGCATCTGACCCCTGGTGATCAGTGCACATCAATAGCTACCAGCTAATCATCCAGTCATCCAGTCATAACAGTTGCTTAAGCTTTTATATATATATATAGATGACTTACTATGTAATATACACTATTCAAACCAGTTTGACAATTACTGCCTCTACATTTCTAGTAAACAAAAGGCCACAGGAAGATGTGGCTTGTCATTACAAGTTACATGATATTGGTTGAGTCACATCTGCACCAGGCTTTAGTTTCCTCATCTATAAAAATGAGGATAACTATATTTGTCCTTTGCTAGCTCTCAGGATTGTTGCAAGGATTAAATAAGATTTTTAAAAACTGTAAATCATAATACAAATATGAGACAGTATGAACTAAAAAGATTACATATTCAAAGGACTAAGAAATAAACTATCATATAAAATTACAAAGTTTTAAAAAGTTGGATTTTAGGTGAATTATAATTTATGTATGTTGGAGAATGGAAAAATTTATATTTTGGAGGAATAAAAGGCTTTCAACAGGAACATAAATCTCTAAAATGATATGATCCACAGTTTTAACTTATCCTTACTTTGTAAGAAAAAGTAATGATACTTGTGTATAATTGTATTACTTTGATAAATGTTAAATCACTTTATAATAAGCATCCAACTATATTTTGGAATTTGAATCCAAATGTATTATTTCCTAAATATATTTTATATTTATATCTTAACTAATCCCTAAGTTTTCCTAAGTTATTTGTTAAATCTCATTTTTTTAATATTGTTACAAAAACTGTCCTTGACTGAAAGCCCAAAATTCTCATTTCAATTAACTAGACCTCCTCTACCCCCCAAAAAAAACATACCACTGAATTGTTATAAATAGCAAAACTGGGTTTCTCCCTTTCTGGGTAATCATTATGTGAAACCATAATAAAATTTGGAGAAAGGCAGCTAAAAAGCGGGGAGAATGGTTTTTCAGAGTTTATAACCTAGATCAGGCTGTTTTCATAAATGCAGCGTTGGAACATGGCCACACCCATATTATCTAGGACTGCTTTCGCTGCAATGGCAGAGATGAGTTAATAAAGACATTCGCCTTGACAGAAAATGTTTACCAAACAATGAACTAGACAATCAATACTAAAAAGAAACAAATTCCAAACAATAAAAAATTTAAATTTAAAAAGAAGAAACAAATTCCAATAAGTCAAAATGTTTTCATAATGTTTTCATTTGTATGAGATTAATATTTGCTTCTGTTTGATCTAGATGACTTTTATTTTGGTTCAGCTGGGAGGTGGTCAATCTGACTTCTTCTTACCATCGCCACTACTAGTAACCTGGTCCACCGCCCCTGGATTACCACAACTGTCTCTCATTTGATCTTGTTGTCTCACTCAATCTACTACAGTCTCTCCTCAAACACAGCAGTCTGCCAATCCTTTAAAAACTTGTCCCATATGTCTTTCCTTTGCTCTATACCTTTCAATGGCCTTTCATTGCATTCTGAATAACAGCCAAAGTTTAAAACGGCCTATAAAGCCTTATATAAATTGGGGCATACTATTTCTTGCCTCATCTTTTATTACTCTCCCCTTCCCTCATTCCCTCTTCTGCCAAATTAACCTCCTTCCTGTTCCTTGAACAAAAAGCCAGAAATATTCAGTATTAAGTCTTTTATAATGGCCATTCTCCCTGCCCGGAACATTGGGGGTTTTTATTTGATTGATTTTTTCAGTTATCTGCATTACTAACTTAGTTACTTAAAGTGTTTGCTCAAATCTCATCTTCAAATGAGGCCTATCCAGGCTACACCATTCCATAATTCCCTATTTCTTTACCTTCTATTATATATACTTAATTTTTGCTACATTATATTTATTATTTGTCTTCTCTCCCACCCTACTAAATCTAAGCTGCAGATGCTTGGAACAGTTGTAGTTTGTGGGCAGAAGAGAGAGGAGAATAAATGATGCTTATGAATAAGGAGGTAGAAAATATATGCTTTTCCTCAACTGAGTAGAAGGAGAGCAGGCAGGAGAGAACAATTTTCCAAGTTAAAAAAAAAAAAACACCTCAAAACCCTTAAATTACGTGACTGATTCCTTTAAAATAAAAACTGGCAAACTCCCCAAAACCTGCTCTTAAAAAAAAAAAAAAAAAAAAAAAAAAAAAAAGGATTTGCAGGAGTGAGAATTATCTAAAACTGCCAAACAATTTTAAAAAACAACAACTATGTGCCACTCTTGAGGCTTGTTGTTTAACATATTATCTAAAAATGCCAAATCAATTAAGACAGGAAGGTGGAGGGCAAGATTTTGTACTATGGAAACTCTCGCAGCTTACTATTTTAACACATCAAAAAAATGTAACAAGATCTGCCCTCATTGGGTTGCTCAGTTAGTTGAGGCATCATCCTGTACATCAAAAGTTGTGGGCCCAATTCCTGGACAGGGCACATACCTAGCTTGTGGGTTCCATCACCAGGTGAGGCACATACAGAAGGCAACTGAGTGATATTCCTCGCTCTCTACAACCAGTAACAACATATCCTCAAATGAGGATTAAAAAAATTTTTAACATGACCAATCAATATAGTTTCATAAATGAAATATCCCTAGATAACTTTATAAACATTTACTCCAAACAACTGGAACCTACCATTTGTTTCCAACTGACTAATGAGATTACAGTCACCAATTCAGAGCACAGTTACAGACTGAATTAAAGCCAAAGTCAATGTCACATTATGAATGCGGTAAGGCAAGTACAGCAGAGCAGTGTCTCTTGCGCCTAGTCCCATAATCCCAAATGACTGCAATTGTTAGCAATGGTTTCTGTCTCTAAGAATGAATAAGTGAATAAAACGGTTAATATAGCAAACCAGTAACAACATCCTTCTGATACAGAATTGCAAAATTAAAAACACGTATCTGATTGCCTGAAACCTTGATCAATGTAAGACCTTGAAGAATTACATATACACAATATAACTGCACTCTCTAAAAAGCCAAAAAATAAATTCTTTATTTTGAAATGGTATTGACTTAATGACTTAAGGAACTTATGTTTATTACAAGATGGCAGAGCATTAGGGTGTCATTATAAAGTTCTATTTTAAATAATGATTATCCCTCAAATAAATGATAATTTCTTATAATTGTCAAGTGCCTACCAGAGAGAGAACTTTGGTTTACTTTACAAACAAACACTTTTCAAATTAAGCTCCCATTTTCTGAGTATTTACTATATGTCAGGTACTGTGCTAAGCGCCTAAGTGTATTTACATGTCTTTAATCCTCACAACAACCCTATAAGATTGACACCTCTATTATCTGAATTTTACAGAGAAGAAAAATGAGGCTTAAATAAGTTAAAGAATAACTTAAACCAAGAACTCAAGTATGCATAATTCCAAAGCCTGCTCTTAACCATTATAAGAACTGCCTCTCTAAATTTTCCTATATTAATACATTATAGTATTAATATAGGAAAATTTAGAGAGGCAGTTCTTATAGTATTAATATAAATGAAGCTGAATATTATCTTTTTCTACACTGTAAATATTTAATTAATGTTGGCTAATTCCAGGGCAAGTAAAATTTACTTAATCCTCCACAGTCTTGTGTACTTTATAGCTATTCACAATTAGAATAAATAAAAGTGGAAAGTATGTTTTCAAAATAAAATTTGCAAATGTGAGTGTTCAACATTTCAGAAAATATTAGTTACATGACAATTAAACGTGTAAAAAGAGTCAAACTAATTACACATAAATTCACTCCCATTTCTATCAATTTGTGTACAACCATGGCCTGGTCATTTACCCTTCCTTCATGACTCATCTGCAAAACAACAGTAATAGACTAAAGAACCTGATGATAATACATTACTATCCTAATTTTACCAGCTGTTAAAAGATAAATATCTGGGAGGCAGGAAAGGTTTACTTACACCTGATTTTCTATTACAGAATACACATTATGAAGTAGAGACAGGTTTACTATGCTAAAATTCCTCCAAATCCTTTGAGAACAAGTATTCTCTTTTTAAAAAGTTTTAATAACAGTAATAAATAACTATTATTTATTGGCCTGTTTTACATACACACCTATATTACTGATACCTTAATAACAAAAAAGACTATGCTCTTCATCTCACTTAACTTCATCAGTCTTATCTTAAGTCACCTTAAGTCATGTGTCCGTTGTGTTTTGGTAATAAAACTTAAGAATTCGGTATCCAGTGCCTAGGGAAGGGCCTGGCACACTGCATAAACTTAATAAATGTGATTATTTCAGTATTATTCACATTGTCAATAAAACGTCTTCTATAACTCAAAATCTTGACTGGGTAATTAGACTGCCACAGGAAATGCTATGGTTCATATACCTTTCAACTGTAACAGGTACTAAACCACCTCAAAACCAAAGATACTTTGGGTGAAGCAAAAACACTCTGTAGCAACCAACACTGTATTTATGTAGCGAGCACCATGTCTGGCCACATAATTAAAACACAAACAACAAAACTGCTTTTGGGGATTAGCCATTTTACTTTGCAGTGGACTTCCCTCCCTTTAAAATCAGACCAAACGCCAATAACGTAAAGCCTCGTTAGGTGCCAAAGACTCAAGCGACCACGGCACAATTTCTGGGGAAATTGACACCCGCGCACAAGGCACCCCTGGGCGTCGCTGCAGCCCAGCGGCCGCCCTTCCTCCTCTCCGGCCGGAGGGCAGTCCGGGGAGCGGCTGACGCGCTGCGGTCGGTCCTGTGACCACGCTCCTCCGAAGCCTCTCCCGCCCGGCAGCAGGGCGTTTCTGGGAGCGCAGCTCCGGAGCCGGCATGGGGACTGGGACCAGTGCGGGGCGCGCGAGAAGCGCCAGGGCCGGACCCCGAGCAGAGGCGGCGGCGCTGGGAGCCAGAGCCCCGCCCGGGTACCTTGCGTCCAGCGGCAGAAGATGGTGTCAGACAGACCGGGACTGCTCTTGGTGCCCCACACCAGCTCCACCAGCTCTTTAGTCTGTTCGGACATGATGGGGTGCCGGCGAACGGATCTTTGCTTTCAGGACTCCCGCCCCGGAACATGGGGAAGGGGCGGCTCCGGAGACGGGGGGGCGCGGGACGGCGGAGCCCAAGCAGCGGGCAGCTGGGACGCGAGGCGGGCGAAAGGAGAAAGGGCTGCATACAGCCACTGCGCCTGTCAAGACCGCTCCGGCGGCTGCTAAGTTTCCCGTACCGGAAGCTCCGAACCACCCACTTCCGGCTCCTCTCTCGCTGCCACCCTCGCCACACCCAGGAACCCGTAGTCACCTCCCCGGAAACGGAAGTGGGCGTGGAAAGAGGTGCGGACCTCTGTGGGAGCCGCGGGTCATTCTGAGCTCCGTCCCTGGCCCGAAATGTTTTTATTTTACGGGGAGGGAAGGAGAGACGTGGACGTCGCTGTGAGAGACAAACATGGATTGGTGGCCTCCTCATGCGCCCGACCGGGTTGAACCCGCTACCTGGGGATGTGCCCCGCCGGGAATGGAGCCCTCCCCGCTTTGGTGTAAAAGGCTCTCCAGCAGACAGAGCCACACCAGCCGGGGCAGAGGGGAAGCTCTAGTATTGGCAGGCACGCCACATCCGTGGGCACTGCCATTTTTCTGAAATCCTGGACACTTCCTCTGCACACAGCTGTGGTCTTGCCTGGAAGCTAAATCCAAGCCCCAGGGGCCTAGAGCCACAAGCGGCTCTTTGGCCCCTTGAGTGTGGCTCTTCCGCAAAATACCACAGTCTGGGCGAGTCTATTTTGAAGAAGTGGCGTTAGAAGAAGTTGAAGTTTAAAAACTCTCAAAAGAAATTTCAATCCTTCTACTGTTGTTAATTGGTTCTGTTGACTAATGAGTTTGCCAACCACTGGCTTAGAGCATATACTATTCTTTAAAACTTGTAATATTTATGCTAAGACCATGGTTGAGTCTCAGTGAAGAAACGTGCATGTTTGTGTAGAGATTCCCCCCACTAGTTTTAAGGCCATCAGCCTCTGTGCCTGGAGAAATCATAAAAAGTTGAACCAACTAATAAAAACATAACCAAAAACACACACACATAACCAAACACGGCATTGTATGTTTTAGAAATGTCTCTACCAGGTGTAACACAGGATGACAGCTATTTGTAGGAAAACAGATTGCAAGTAGCCTGTTTGTAAATGGTAGAGCATTCTCATCTCTACTTTTTGAGACTGTGGGGTGTATGAGAAACACCTGAGCTAAAGTCCAGGTTTTCATCATTGTGAAGCATTCCATTAAATTTAGTGTGTGTGGAAACTTTGTGCTGCTTAAAAGAAGAGATCCCTCCCTCTGGCTGGCCCTGCCCAATTGGCCCCAATTGGGGCAGGTCAGCCAGACCCCACCCATACACTGAGCCTCTAGTGTCTAATACTTGCATGGTAGTTTACATCTTGCATAATTCTCTTTCTGAAAGATAAAGGGTTTGTAGTCATAAAGCAAAAAAGGCAAACCTCTAAAATCATGAGAAGTCTGTCACACTTTTGTTTTCCATTAATATATGGAAATATAATGCATCACAGTTATTTTCTTCCTAATTTATTTCATCATTTATCAACAGACCAATGCAAATATTTGTAAACTTGAACACTAAACAAAAGTTAAATCTGAAATGTCTTTGGGATTAAAGAAATAATGTATTGAATACTAAACTTTCAAACTACACTGTATTTTCTAGTCATTTTTAAGGCAGGAATAAATATTCTTCAGATCGTGTACTAGATGTAAACAATGTTCATTTCACATCTGGGACTGGATTTCAAAATTTGTAAATTGTTGGTTATGGCTTGGAACAAATTTTCCCATAGAAACAATGTTATCTATCATATATATATATATATATATATATATATATATATATATATATATGTGTGTGTGTGTGTGTGTGTGTGTGTGTGTGTGTGTGTGTATGTGTGTGTATGTATGTATATATATATATATATATATATATATATATATATATATAGCCTAAGTGACTGTTATGACCAGAAAAACTGGTTATCCAGTCACTATGATGCACACTGACCACCAAGGGGCAGATGCTCATTGCAGGGGCTGCCCCCTGGTGACATGGCCCCAATTACCAGCCAGGCCAAGGGACCCCACCCATGCATGAATTCGTGCACCAGGCCTCTAGTGTTACTATAAAAGCCTACTTAATTCATAAAATAGCTGGACTGTTGTACTAATAATATAATGGAATTTGACCACCCTTTATAAGTGTTTCTATTAGAAAATGTTCCACATCAGGCTTCCAGCAGTAGCAGACACTCGGTAGGGGAAAACCGTTCTAGGACTATGGGAGGGGGTGGCATGGGGAAAGAGCTCTGGTGTCCAAGTGCTGCTGGGGCAGAGTTTAGAATGGGGAGACTGGAGGGCTGTCAGTTGGTGAAGAGAAGGGTCTAGTGAACCAGTAGTGGGGACTGGAAATGGGACACTGTTTGGCTTCTGGTGGCTATGCCTCCCAAGAGAGTAGCAGTAAGAATTTCAGTGCAGCCAGTTACAGTGACAGGTCCAAGACAGGAGACAGGCCCTGACAGGAAAGTGGGAATGACATTGCTAATTTCTGAGCTCTGTGTGTCTGTATTCATGAGAAGGAACTGCTGGCATTCCTGGGTGACTGGGTGGTCTCCTTGATCAGAGCCTCATGTTAAAGTATTGTTTTTACTCCCTCTATAGGAGAGCCAGTTAGTTTCATCAAAGAAAATGTTTGTTTGTTTTTTGCTATAAATTTTATTCTTGGATAGTTTCTGTTAGTTGTATGCTGCTTACTAAGGACAGCATTGGAATGGATAGATAAGTTACCATCACTGCAGAAATAATTCAAATCAGGTGAAAGTTTATTTTGTGTAAACTACAGAAAAAAAAACATAAATAAGAAATAACCTATTTGGATAGTTTTCTTTGGAAATTTAGGGAGACTAAATATTGAAAATTTTGTCAGTTAAAATGTACACATGTGGGAATCAGTGATAAAAATGTGTATACGCCCTCTTAAAATTAGGTTTGAAAAAAATTGAGTAGAGCAAATTCAAATTTATCTTTAGGGTAGAAATGATCTTTTAGTTAACCTATTTGTAGTACCTGAATTTTTAAAAATCAATTCTACATATCAATTACATAAGTGTTTGATTTTTTAAAATTAAAATTTCTGAGGCCTGGCTATATAGGCTTCTCTGAAATCCCCTTGTTCTTTTAGAATTTCCTTGCTTTCAATTTTGTTTTTCTCTTTCTTTTCCTTCCTCACAAGTTCCAAGGAATGGTTTAGACAAAAGAGCCCCATTTGTCTTCATTGCTTTCTATCTTTATGTTTTGTAGCTTTTATTTTAAGGTTCTTGGTAGGTAAGACATTTAGGAAGTCAAAGTGAACCAATCCCATCCTTTAGCTATTTGACTCAGGGCTAGTATTTAACCTCGGGTTGCACATCTGCTACGGGGCCGGTGTAGTAGTCCCTACATGTAAAGCGCCCAGTGCTTTCAGAGGTCTGACTGCTGTGCAAGGAGTGTACATATTTCAGGTGGGATTATGGAAAACTATTAGCCTCTGTCTTCTCTGTAACCACCTGCAGAGAAGACAAGGTGGAAAGGAGGTCCACACTAGAGTTCTGTCAGCACATTAAAATATCAATAGCTACCTGTTAATTCCAGATTTGAAATGGATTCCTCTTATTCAAACAAAAGAAATTAAAATATGGGATGATTGGCTGCCCAGGACTGCAAATGTCCATGGAAAAACAGAAACCAAAGTTAACCTTATAAGTAAGAAACCTTTGAACACTAAAAATGGAGAAAATGGGAGATATATGTAATATTATTGTTGTCATGCCTAGGACTACCTAGTGACTACCCATCATAAACAGTTTTTTAATTAAAAGGTTTTAATTTCAGACCATCCTTTGTGGTTACTTTAGGTCTCTGAAGATGGCCACACAGGTCTTCCCTCAGTTAGTCAGGTTAGCATGTGGCCTCTTTTCATCCACAATAATATTACAGTTATCTCCCATTTTCTCCATTTTTGCCTCCCTCCAACCACTCCCTGCCCCACTCCAGGCCTACATCATACTATTCTCTGTGTCCAGGGCTTATGCATATATGTTCTTTGGTTAATCCCTTCTTGTCCCCCCTTTGGTTAATCCCTTCTCAACCCCACTGAGATCTGTTATTCTGTCCCATGCATCCATAACTCTGGACCAATCTTGTTAGTCAGTTTATTGTGTTCATTAGATTTCACATATAAGTGGATCATGTGATATCTTTCTTTCTCTAAAAGGCTTATTTATCTTGGCATAATAATCTACAGGTCCATTTATGCTGTCTCAGAGGGTAATAGATCCTTCTTTTTTTTTACTGTTGCATACTATTCTATGGTATAAATGTACCACAGCTTTTTAATCCACTCATCTACTGATGGGCAATAGGGCTGTTCCAGATACTAGCTAATGTAAATTGTGCTACTATGAACATAGGGGTGCATATATTATTTCTGATTGGTGTTTCTAGTTTCTTGGGATATATCAGTAGAAGTGGGGTTGCTGGATCAAATGACAGTTCCTTTTAGTTTTTTTATCCACTCATCTACTGATGGGCACTAATTTTTTGAGGAACCTCCATTCTGTTTTCCACAGCAGCTGCACCCGTCTGCATTTCTACCAGCAATGTACCAGGGTTCCCTTTTCTCCACATCCTCACCAGCACTTGTTGTTGTTCATATATTGATGGTATCCATTCTGGCAGGTGTGAGGTTATACCTCATTGTCATTTCATCTTGCATCTCTCTAATGATCAGTGAGATTGAGTTTGTATTTTCCCTGTCTCTTGGCCAGCTGTGTGTCCTCTTTGGCGAAATGTCTATTTAGATTCCTCACCCATTTTTTAATTGGACTGTTTGTCTTCCTGGTGTTGAGTTGTATGAGTTCTTTGTGTGTTTTGGAGATTAACTCCTTATCAGATGTATCATCGGCGAATATGTGTCCCATACAGTAGATTCCCTTTTCAATTTGATGGTTTCTTTTGCAGTGCAGAGCTGTTTTTTTCCTTTGTTTCCCTTACCCCAGGTTATCTATAGATGAAAATACTGCTATGTGAAATGTCTGAGATTTTACTGCCTATGTTTTCTTCTAGGATTTTTATGATTTTGTGACTTATATTTAAGTTATATCAATGTTGAGTTTTCCTGTGTTTATTGTAAGTTGGTGGACTTGTTTCTCTCTCTCTCTCTCTCTCTCTCTCTCTCTCTCTCTCTCTCTCTCTCTCTCTCTCCTCGCTCTCTTTCCCCCTCTATCTGTCTAATTTTCCCAGCACCATTTATGATCTGTTGTATGATCTTACCTCCTTTGTCAAATACTAATTGACCATATTGGGGTGGGTCAATTTCTGCCATCTCTGTTCTGTTCTATTGGTCTATGTACCAGTACCCAACTGTTTTGATTAAAATGGTATCTGGTATTGTGATCCTTCTGATTTTGTTCTTCTTTCTCAAGATTGCTATGGCTATTTGGGGTCTTTTGAATCTATATAAATTTTTGGAATATTTATTCTCTGTCTGTGAAATATGCTATTGGAATTTTAATAGGGATTACCTTTAATTTGTAGATTGCTTTGGATAGTATGGCTATCTTAATGATGACTCCTAATAAAGATCCCCAAGGATGGCTATATTTATGACTCTACCTAACAATTCAATGAGTTGACATGTTTTCTACTTTAATTTTATCCAAGATTTTGTGTCAATGATTTTTTTGGTTCCTTAATTCAGAAAGACAGATTAGACAGGGGCATTTACTCTTACATTGCTTTATGTTGCACCCTACCCTATTTCCCTGGAAGAAATAAGGGATGGGTTTGTGATATTCCAGCTACCAGACTTGTTACAGAGCAGTGAAAATCTAGGAAAATTCCATGGCAAGTGGAATAGGGAAATTGAGACAAGAAAGTTAAAGCAAGGCTAGTGTGGGCAATTCTCAGCCAGCTTGTAAATTACAGGCCCTTTATCTTCCCTAAACCAAGGACACTTGAGAGTAAATGGTTAAATGACTCTCCAACTATAGAATGCAGGAAAGGGGAAAGAAGTGGGGAGTCTTTCTCACCCATAGAACAAAGAAATCAGCCATTTGGGGGAAGGTTATTTATTTACTTAATTCCCTAAACAGAGAAGTCAGCAGTCTCAAGGCTTGGCAAGGTAAAATTGCCAGGTGCTTCCCATGTATTCTGGGAAGGCCACAACAAATTAAAAAGGGACCTTGAGAATTAATCTATACCAAAACATTCAGCACAGGAATTTTGAGACCTATAATCAGGAGGGTATATAATGTCTCAAACCCCCTACCCATCTCGCTCTTCAGATGCACATTATACTGGATGATAGATTTGTTGCCTTCCTTCTTTTAACAAATTTACTTGCTTTCATTGGCTTTATCACAATGCAAGAAGGGTCACTGGTTTGAATTCATTCCTATAAGACTGACAAGAACTGAGGTAGGGGGAACCCTCTGTTTCTGAGCAGGGGACTGTCCAGTAACACCTTTTCTGGGGTCTCTGGGCAGCTATAATAATCTCACTTTTAGTCTTAAAACTAGAATGCTGGAGCTCCCTGCCCCAACTTCATTTTAATCAGCAGTTTTAAAATTATTATGGAAATATTCAAACATACACTAAAGTTGAGAGAATTGTGTAAATAATCCCCCCTGTATCCTACACAACTTCAATAATAAGCAATACTTTTAGGCAGTTTTCTGATCAGAAAATAGATTGCATCAAAGCTTCTATTTTACAAAACTTCAATTTTTTATCTGTAGTCAGTTTTTGTCTTTCAAAATTTGGTTCTTGGGACTTTTGATACTGCAAGCGCATTAAAAGAAGAGCTTGAGTGAGGGATTTAGTGTTTAACAGTCGTTTAAGTCAGCCTCCTTTTCAGCTTACCTGTATCTCAAGGAAAGCTTCTGGGGGTAGAGGTATTTGAGGTATTGCTGATAGCCCACAGATGTTTCTCATAGGACTGGGTCACTGTCCAGATTTCTGTCAGAAGATTGGCTTAAAAACGAAGGTGGAGAAAGGGCATCTACCCTGTTCTTAACCCCCCCTTTCTCCAATAACTGTTTTCTAAATATTTGCAGACTAGTTTCTGGTCACACTCGGAAGAATATCTATCTCAGTACTTCCTCTCCCCTCCGTGGAGCTTTGCAGGAACTGTTTGGGAATGAGTTGCCCATCTTTCTGAGTTTCTGGTGCTTGATATTGAGTAGTCACTCACCTTCTTTCTCACACAACGCGTCAAGGGCCGCTTGCAAAGCACCCCCAGGAGGGCCTCCTGGGGAAAGAGAAACTGCTGACCCGCAAAGAGTGGAACATTTGGACTCAGGCCCTGGGCTGGCTCACTTCAGTGCATTAAAAACAGGAGTCTGGGGAAGCCTGAGGGATGATCCTCTTCCCCAAGTTGCCCCTTGTGGTTGCCTCTATTGAAATTTTGGAGGCTCCTGGGATATACCAAGGTGCGGGGAGAATTTAACCCACAGTTAAGTGGCTGGGAATTCGGCGCGGAATGCACCGCAGCACTAGGTCCGGGCCTGCTGTTTGCTTAGTCTCAAAGGTGTGATGGTTCCTGTCTCATGCCTCGGTTCCACCTCTCACCCGCTTAGCCCTGAGGTTCCTCGGAGTCCCGCCCCTTCAGGAGGCCCTGTAGGAGGCCCCTGGGCCCGTGCTCTGGGGACTGACAGGTGGACGGTGAGAGGAAACTGAGCTTAGCCGCAGTTACAGTTCTCAGGCAGAGGCTGTGGAGGCTAAGACCCGCGTGGCCTCTGGGGGTTGTCCTAGAAACACCCGTTAAGGGAAGATGTATTATGTTCTCCTGCCTGCCCCCTCCTGCTGCCAGGCTTCGAGGCAAGATCCCAGCCCACGTCTGTTCATCCCTAGGAGGCGCTGCAGATTAGCCTCTGGTCCAGCAGGCCGACATCCCCGTCCCCCAGTCCCTCCATCCACCCACTCACCCCGCCAGTCCCAGGCGATCCCGGTTCCCACAGGGGTGCCCACGGTCCCTGCCCTCCGGCGGGAGCGGCGGCCAGCAGGCCTTGCTCTCTACCTCGGCTCCTGCTCTCAGGAGTTCGGGGCACAGTCCGGGGTCTGGACGGTGCGGTCCTCTGTGGGTGTCCTGCCGCTCCGCCGCGGGACAGCTGGAGTACTCGGTGTGGGAGGACACCCAGCGGGGCAGAGCCGTGGCAAGTCACGTTGGACTGAGGGTGTCGGCTGCTGCTCTATCCTTGCGGAACTTTCGCTTCCTTTTCAGCCACGACCAGCCCTTCCTTCTTCAGGTGGAGATGACCAGTGGTAGCTGGGTGGTCCGAGAGCCCGCGGACCGCGAACGTCCGTGAGGGGCCAAAGCTGCTTAGGTCTGGACCTGCGTGTGAGCCGCTGCAGAAGAGCCCGCGGGAGCCACACCAGATGCGGGTTCACATCCTGGATGCCAACGACAGCTCACCTCACTTCCCTGCCTGGGACCCGCTTCACTCTCCCTAATGCCCAATGCCAACCAGAGAAGAACGGGGTGCTAAGCCACCGCCTGAGCCTCAGCCAGCACTTTCGCCTGGACACGGGGCTGCGGGTGTACCGCAGCGCACAGCCGGAAGGGTTTTGGAGAAGCTCTGGATCCGGAGAAGTTCGCCACCCAACAGCCGGCGCTCATGGATCCGGACCGCGGGGCTGACGGCGCGCTCTGGTGGACACAGAGGATGATGCACCTGCATTTGAGCGCGCACAAAGGTGCCAGAGAAGGTACCAGAGGGGACTGAGTCATTGAGTTCAGGCTTGGGACCTAGTTGAAGACCGCAATGGGGAAATCCGTAACTTAGTAAACAACAGCACGCAAGCAAAGCTGCGACACCATTCTCAAGTGCACCTAGAAATGGGGAGGTGCGGGGAGCTGCTTTGCCAGGTCCTCCTGGATCTGTTGGAGGCATACATCCAGGCGAGGGACCAAGGTGCCTTCTGTCTAGCCAGCACCGCCACACTGCTGGTGGGCGTGGCTGCCCCCGAGGTGCACCTGCTGACTCTCCAGTCCACTCTCCAAGGACACCGCCCCGGCACAGTGGTTGCTCTCCTTCGGGACGAGGACTTCGGTCCCAATGGAAAGGTCATTTGTCGCATGTTCAGTAAAGGCCCTTTTAGGCTGAAGGCTTTGTGTGACAATTACTACAGTTTACTGACTGATGGGTCCCTGAACTGGGAGCAGGTAAGCGAATTTCAGGTCCTGATCACCGCCTTAGATGGCGGCTCGACTGGCTCAGCACTCGCAGGCAATATATCCAGCTTTCCTCAACATCAACACGAACTTTTTATGTCTAAAAGCAATGTTCCTGGAATCTGCCTGAGCCCCGTGTTTGCCCGGACCCGGACCAGGGGAAGAATATCCTTGTCTTGTGTGAACTGTTGGCTATTATCTCTGAAGGGCAGACAGCCTCCAGCTTGGTGGCAGTGGGGCTATCGCTGCCAAAACTTCCTTTGACTTCCAGCAGCTCCAGGGGTTTCACCTTCAGGTAGAAGCCTGTTAGGGTGGAACTCCTCTCAGAAGTGCAGCTGTGTGGCCATGAATTTGTTTGAGGTAGATGGGAAGGCCAATGCTCCTCATCCCCGCCTACCTGCTCTCACAGTCCTGGAGCCTTTCGGACCCACCTGTCATCCTGTTTCCCTTGCCCAGGAAGGGCTCTGCCCAGTGGAAATTGTGCTCTGTTCTACCAGAACTGGACGCTTGGTCACAAAAGTGGTAGCAGGGGGTGCAGACAGTGGCTCCTACCATGTCTCTCAGGTTCCTGACTGTAGCCTTTTCCAAATTTCAGCCAATATGGTAAAGCTCCAATAGTTTTTTCACTGATGGAGTTAAACAGAGGGGCATATCGTTACAGGTGAAATTTGCAGTGGACACAAATTAAAATGGAATTAACTTTAAGGAAGAAAATGTGCACAAATATTAAAGCAATGCATAATTTCTCACCATTTACTTCTTTTATTACTCAGATAATAATATGAGTAATGTCCATAAACCTTTGGAGTCAAGAATTATTTGAAAAACACATTTTGACTAGATTAGAAAAGAATATAAGTAATAGGAAAACCAATGGACCTGAAGTTAGAAGGAAAAATAACTATTTAAAAGGGAAGAAATAACTACTAATGAAAAATGTCCCCTGGGACTAAAATTTTAAACTTATATAAGTGATAAAGTAACAGAGCTACTGTATAATGTTCATTGCATGCAGGAATATTATAGCACCCCATTCATCCATTTAAGCAATCTTTTTCCATCATTGTTGATCACTTTTTAGGTAGTCCATTATCTGCTAATAATTTTTTGGGCTCTATATTTCCTTATATAAAAAATATATAATGAATAAAAACATGGGTAAAGTAATTTTCACCAAGCCGGAGTATTTGTAAGTCACATAGGCACTTATGATTTACTTCTTCCTATCCTATTGCATTTTAATCCAATCTTGATTCTTTAAAAAAAAAATGCTCATCATTGTGTTCACTGTATGCCTTAATAATAATTATAAAATTCTAGAAATAAAATATTTATTGCTTGAATTTTATAAAACAAAAATCCTTTGAAATGAGTCTAATTTCAACTGTGTGCCTGAGGAATACAGAATCAGGTTAATGTATACTTGTTTATATTTTGTTCAAATTCTAAGCTTTTCTGGCTTATTTTAGTTTACAATGTATTTTAATATAGTTTACAATACTCAAATTTAAGAAATTTAGATAAACATTCATATCTGTATCTCTCCTACTAATATCAACAGATATAAACAAAATTGGCACACTGTACAATAAGCAGAAAGCATGTTTCTGGTGTCAGTTTTTTTGTTAAAATATTTAATGGGCAATTTTATTTTTTAGTTTGTTATCTAAAATGGTACTTCTAAGATATAAATTTCTACTTAACATTTAAAATTAAGTGCATTGGAAAATTTTTTATTAATAGATAATAAATATTTTTGTAGCAAAATACACAACTGTGTACAACTGATTTTGTTAAATATTCCACATGAAAATTATAGTTTGATCATAGCAATGTTATACCAATGTATTGTTCTTCTTTCTTTTGCCAGGATATATACTAGTAATGTGTATACAGTGTTATTTATTAACTAGAGGTCCCTCAGCCCTGCCTGTCCCCTCTCACAGTCTGGGAGCCCTCAGGTGTGGGAGGTGACCCTGCGATCAGGGGAAAGTGACGCCCCCATCACACCTCTGCTGCTGCCACTGCTGGCAGTGCAAGCCTTGGCCAGCCTGGGATAGCTGAGCCTTGAGTGGCCCTGGGCGGCTGGGTAGCTGCCATCCAAGGATTGCTTGCACCTTGGGCCAGCCCTGGGAGGCTGGGGGCTGAGGGTGGGTCCGGCCACAATGCATGCCTGCCACCCACCTAGCAGGGCTGAAAGGACTGGGGGACTCTGGCAGGGCTGAGGGGACTGGGCACCATCATCTTTGTGGTGTTGTGATGCTCAATTTGCATATTCCCTCTTCATTAGATAGGATAGTGGTAGAATGTTTTGGCATTCTAGGTGGTTTTATTTGTTAAGTATATTCCATAACTAGACTTTTCCATAGACTAATTAAATGTTTCCTTATATTTATATTGACTTTAAAGCTGAAAAACTTTAGAGTGCTATAACTAAGGAAGTTTATATGCCATATGAAATATATTCAGATTTTTTTTAAGCATGTATACAGTACAATAGTATTTGTTGCATAGTAAAGGAACCTCAAACTATTAAAAAGGAAGGAAAAAATATTTTTATAACTTGAGTGGACAGAAGGGGAAAGCAATGCCTGGGAATTGTTTTTGTGGAAAAGATTTAACAATGTGTCTGATAATGTTAACGACCTATTGAATTTTGTTGTCGGGGAAACGTTAGCATTCCAGAGACTAAATACACTTAGCTGTTTGTGGGTGAAGGTAGACTAAATTTCTGCAAGGTTTTTACATTGTACAAATGCGTATGACATGAATGTCAGAAATAACATTTGGCAGAACAGCAGATGAATAAGGGTCACAGTCTAGGATTTTAACTAAAGTATTATGGGAAGTAAGAAATTTGTAAGTAAGGATTATTCTTTCAGTCCGCAGATCGTCGCTCTATCCACTGAGCCAAACCGGTTTAGGCATAAGGATTATTCTTAAAAAACAAGCTAAATCATAAATCATAAAGGTGTTTACTCATTTTTCCCCCTAATTTTAGTTTACATGAGGAGAATGGTTCAGTATATAAATAAATTACATGTCTCTTTTACATTTATGAAAAAGACTTAGGATAATAATTTCTTCCTCAATACAAGCTATGTATTCATCTAAAATCATTGTGGGCCCAGCTGGTATGACCAGTGGTTGAGTGCCAATCCAGAAACCAAGAGGTCACTGGTTTGATTCCTGGTCAGGGCAAGTACCTGAGTTGCAGGCTCAATTCCCAGTAGGGAGCATGTAGGAGTCAGCCAATCAATGATTCTCTCTAATTATTGGTGTTTCTATCTCTCTCTCTACCTCTCTGAAATCAATAAAAATATAAATAAATTTTAAAGACCTGTTGTAGAATCTAGGAATGAATATGCAATCACAAAATCTCCTGAGCTGCAGAGAAACACCTTTGTGTCTCATCCCAAATGCTTGGCTCTTCCTGGAGTCATCTGATTGCCATCAACATCTATAATAATAAAAGCATATTATAGATAGAGGAAGATGTAAACAGATGGAAGAACATACCATGTTCATGGATTAGTAGAATCAACATCATTAAAATGCCCATACTACCCAAAGCAACCTATAGATTCAATGCACTTCCCATTAAAATACCAACGGCATATTTCACAGACCTAAAAAGAACTCTCCAAAAATTCATCTGGAATAAAATTTTTTAAAAAGACCCCGAATAGCCACAGCAATCCTGAGAAAGAAGAACAAAGTAGGAGGGATCACAATACCAGATTTCAAGCTGTATTACAAAGCAACTGTTCTCAAAACAGCATGGTACTCGCACAAGAACAGACATATAGATCAATGGAATAGAATAGAGAATCCAGATATCAACCCAAATCACAATGCTCAATTAATATTTGTCAAAAGAGGCATGAACATACAATGGAGTCAAGACATTGGTGTTCACTCTTCAATAAATGGTGTTGGAAAAATTGGACAGATACATGCAAAAAAAATGAAACTAGATCACCAATTTACACCATACACAAAAATAAACTCAAAATGGTTACAGGACTTAAACATAAGACATGAAACCATAAAAATGCTAGAGGAATCCACAGTCAGCAAAATCTCAGACATATGCCGAAATAACTTCTTCACTGATACTTCCCCTAGGCCAATGGAAGCTAAAGAGAAAATAAACAAATGGGACTACATCAAAATAAAAAACTTTTTCACACCAAAAGAAAACATCAACAAAACAACAAGAAAGCCCACTGTGTGGGAGAACATATCTGCAAATTTTATCATTGATAAAAGTTTAATCTCCAACATCTGCAGGCAGCTTATACAACTTAATAAAAGGAAGATAAATGATCCAATAAAAAAATGGGCAACAGATGTAAATAGAATCTTTTCAAAAGAAGACAAAGGAAGGCCAAGAGACACATGAAAACATTCTCAAAGTCATTAATTATGCTTATATGCATGCATACAAATCCTTCAGTTGATCTCTTATCTCCCCTCTCCCATCCCCAACCTTCCCTCGTAATTTGACAGTCTGTTTGATGCTTTACTGCCTCTGTATCTATTTTTTTGTTCATCAGGTTATAATGTTCTTTGTTATCCATAAATGACTGATATTATGTGGTATGTATCTTTCTCTGACAGCTTATTTCACTTAGCATAATGCTCTCCAGTTCCATCCATGTTGTTGCAAATGATAGGAATTCCTTCTTTTTTAGCACAGCATAGTATTCCATTGTGTAGATATACTACAGTTTTTTAATCCACTCATCTGCTGATGGGCACTTAGGCTGTTTCCAAATCTTAGCTTTGGTGAATTGTGCTGCTATGAACATAGAGGTGCACATATCCTTTCTGATTGGTGTTTCTAGCTTCTTGGGATATATTCCTAGGAGTGGGATTACTGGTTTAATGGGAGTTCCATTTTCAGTTTTTTGAGGAAACTCCATATTGTTCTCCACAGTGGCTGCCCCAGTCTGCATTCTCACCAGCAGTGCACGAGGGTTCCTTTTTCTCCCCATCCTCGCCAACACTTGTCATTTGTTGATTTGTTGATGATAGCCATTCTGATAAGTGTGAGATGGTATGGCATTGTCATTTTGATTTGCATCTCTCAGATAATTAGTGACTTTGAGCATATTTTCATGAGTCTCTTGGCACAATTAAGACATCTTAATAATGAGTTTTTGCATGTACTGGGTGGGGTAGAAGTAGGTTTACAGTTGTGAGTATGTGAAGCACAGTTTATCCTTACATTATTATTTATTAAATCCAAACCACTTTGATCTTCCCTTATATGTTGTATTATTTTCCATACAAATAACATAAACCTACTTTTGTCCCACTCTGTATATTCATCACTTGAGATTGTCTTGTCATTTTCCTTTCTTATAAGAGTTCGGTATCACGGTTATGCTGACCCTATTAAACGGTTAGAACTTCTTCTTACTCTTTTTATTACTCTTCTCTACAGGACATCTTTGCTAGCATTGGTGATATTTCTTTCTTAAATATTTAATAGTGTTCACTAGTTCTATGTTCCTTAAGTTTTCTTTGTGAGAAAGTTTTAAATCACAATCTCATATGTTATTCAGATTTTATTATTGTTCATTTCCATAAATTGTTTTCCCAGAAATATGATAATTTCATCTAAAATTTTAAATATTTTGGCATAAAGTTGTTATAATGTCCTCTTATGGTATTTATTTTTTTAATTTAATAAATCTTTATTGTTCAGATTACTACAATTGTTCCTCTTTCCCCACCTCCCCCCATAGTTCCCCTCCACCTGGTTCCCACCCCACCCTCTGCCCTTACCTCCCCCACAATGTCCTCATCCATAGGTGTAAGATTTTTGTCCAGTCTCTTCCCACACCCCCCACACCCTTTTCCCCCTGAGAATTTTCAGACCACTCCATTTCAGTGCCCCTGATTCTATTATATTCACCAGTTTGTTCTGTTATTCATAATTTTATCTGTTAATTAGATTTTTAATTCACTTGATTTTTAAACTCATTTGTTGATAGATATGTATTTGTTGCAGGTTTGATCCCTATTGTGGGGCATGCAGGAGGAAGCTAACCAATGATTCTCACTTATCATTGATGTTTCTATCTCTCTCTCTTCCTTTCTGAAATTAATAAAATATATATATTTTAAAAATACACAGACTGTAGATTAAGGGATGGAAAAAGATATTTCATGAAAATGGAAACAGAAAAAAAAAATTTGGGGTAGTCATACTTATACAAGACAAAATGGAAATTAGAACAAAGGCCGAAACCGGTTTGGCTCAGTGGATAGAGTCGTTCTGCGGACTGAAAGGTCCCGGGTTCGATTCCGGTCAAAGGCATGTACATCGGTTGCGGGCACATCCCCAGAAGGGGGTGTGCAAGAGGCAGCTGATAGATGATTCTCTCTCATTGATGTTTCTAACTCTCTATCCCTCTCTTCCTCTCTGTAAAAAATCAATAAAAATATATATTTTTTTAAAAAGAAATTAGAACAAATGCTATATAAACAAGAGACAAAGAAGGACCCAGTATTTCCCCTTCTGGATATTTATCCAAAGAAACCCAAAACACTAAATCGTAAAAGACATACACAATCCATATGTTTATTGCAGCATTATTTACAATAGTCAAGATATGGAAACAATCTAAATGCCCATCAATAGATGAATGAATAAAGTGGTACATGTATACAATGGAATATGAGTCAGCCATTTAAAAAAAAAAATCTTGCCATTTGCAACAACATCTATTGGATGGAGAGAGAATTATTCTAGTGAAGTAAGTCAGAGAAATAAAAATGCCAGATGATTTCATTTATAAGTGGCATTAAAATAAAATAAACAAGCAGAACAGAAACAGATTCACAGATACAGAGAACATTTTGACAGTTGCCAGATAGGAAGGGGGTTGGAGGATGGGTGAAAACGTGAAGGGACTTAGAAGTACAAATTGATAGTTGCAAAAATAGGCACGGGGGTGTAAAGTACAGGACAAAGGCATACAGTCAATAATATTGTAATAACTATGTATGGTAACAGATGGTACGAGACTTATCAGGGTGTTAACTTCATAAGTCATATAAATGTCTAATCACAGGGTTGTACACCTGAATCTAATGTAATATCATATACCAACTAACTGTAATTTAAAAATAAAAATATAGAAACAATGAATTTACAACAGCATCAGCTCCTTGTGCGACTGCACAGATCTCACACTGCTCATGAAAGAGGGTCAGCCCTAAGAAAAAAAGATCCTTCAATGCAATGCTTAGAATTTTAGATTTTGGTCCTGTGTCAATAAAAACCTAATGGGATTATTTTTTTGCCTCAACATGACAACTTTTTTCTTCTTCTAAAATTTACCTCTAAGAATAGCATGCAGAGAAATATTGAGGAAAATTGTAAGTTTAGGGTGTAGAATTCTGTTATCAGGGTGGATGCCATGTTGCAGATAAAAACAGATTTGCCTCCACAATAGGGCAATAGCACCACCACTGGGAGAAAGATTGTGTCCTAAAATCTATGAGCTTTGTTTGCAGGTGACAAATTTGGTTAAAAATACTTCTTTAAACGTTTCCCTGCCATCCACTTTAATGAAATTCCTTCAGCATTTCTAACATCAGCTTGATTTGGGAAAGCTGCTGTCAGAAAGGTTCTTAGAAGACACTGAGAAGAGCATTTTAAATTGTTGCAAGAAAACTGGTTCCAACTTCAGTAAGGCAGCAGTGCCCCCCTGGCCACTGGCGCCAGCTTCAGGCAGGCGGGCGGGGAGCTGAGCGCTGGGCTCGGCCACCCGGAGGCACCCGGCGGGGACCAGGGAGGCGAGAACCGCGGGGGCTGCAAGCCCTCTGCTCCCACACGGAGGGGGAAGGCGGCCTTCCTGGCGGCAGCGAGCTCAGCGCCCCCCAACCTGCTTTCACACCTGCCAGGGCTGCTCCGCTGAGCCTGTGCCTGGGCCACGTGGACTGGTGGGAGCTGAGCCAGGCAGGCGCGGACCAGGTTGGGTCCCCGCTCGGCACCCCTTCCGGCCACCGCGCAGCATCCCTGCTCAGTGCTGAGCCCTCCCACGCCTGGCAGGCTTTGAGAGCAACAATTTGGTAACTCTGATTTCACGTCCATCCCAGGTAAGGGAAGCACTTCTTCATTAGCAATACAACAAATGTGCAAAGTTAGTGACAAATAAGACACCGCTCTGTAGTCCACCCACCCGGTCACTGCGAATGCCCGCCCTGGAGGGGGCGCCAGCCGCTCACTAACGCAGGGTTCCTGTGCCGCCTCTCCTGCACCGGAGGCTGCTTAGCACCCCGACGAGGTGGCATTGCCTGCAGCAAGAGAGTGCAAGAGTCCACTGAAGACTTTAGTTTACAAACAAAATTTTGCCTGAGCAAGTTTGGATTAAAGGAGAAAAAAAAAAAGCGCTATGCAAACAAGCAATAAATAAGAGGAATCTGAGGAAAATAATTGAACACAAGTGTGGAGAAAGAGCCTTCTGAGGTATTCAGGGCGTGGGCAATGGTGCCGCCTCCACCCTGGGCAGCGGGCCCAGAGTGCCCCCGGAGGAAGGTCTCAGCTTAGAGATAGGCATGACCCCGTGGAGACGGGAGGTAATGCCTACCACTGATTGTCAGGTTAATCTCTAGACACTTACTTTGACACCCAAGTTTATTAAGTTATTAGTAATAACAGGCAACTTATTATATAAAACAAGAGTTTAGCCATTGCTCGACTGGTGAGGCTCAATGGTTGAGCATGAACCTATGAACCAGGAGGTCACAGTGGGATTCCTGGTCAGGGCAGATGCCCTGGGTTACTGGCTCCATCCCCAGTGAGGGGCATGCAGGAGGCAGCTGATCAATGATTCTCTCTCATCGTTGTTGTTTCTGTCTCTCCCTCTCTTCCTCTCTGAAATCAATTTTAGAAAAAAGTTTAGCCATTTCTGTGTTCAAAGGGAGGAAAAACTGGCAAGAGTAAACATTGACTTTGTTTTGCTAAGACTCCCAGGCATGCAGATTCATTAGGAGGACTCCTGGCTTTGATTTATTGCGGGGGAGGACAGGGAGAATTTTGTGAAGTCTCCAGGGGAGAAGTCAGGGGGAATCAAGCACTGTCCCCTAAGGTCCCCTTTCCGGGGAGTCACGGGGAGCACTTTACTCCCCAGCACTGAGTCCTGGCACACCTGAACTGCTGCCAGCTCAGACTCAGTGTCTCGAGATTTTGTTCCTGAGCACGTGGGCATCCAGTACCTGGCACACTGCCAAGTTCCAGACCTCAGCAAGAAAGCCCACACTTAGTACAAACCACGTAGTTTGTTCAAACAGTTGAGGCACCCGAGAGCCCCTCTTACCTAAAGGGAGCCCTCTGTGCAGGCCTTCCTGAGGCCTCAGGCTGGCGTTGGGCCTAGTTCTTTTAAGAATGTTGGGGAAGGTGGAAGTTAAAACTTATTTAAGTTGTTTTATCTGTAGATTTTACTTGCACTATTTTGTGTAGAATCAAAAGGTGGTTAAATTTTTCTCTCCTACAACTGGATTTTTCAGAACATAAAATTAATTAACTTATTTACTGAGCACTGTTGTAGACTCAGGAAATGATGAACAAGCCAGAGACATGAAGCATGGAACAGACTGACAAATCTGTACTCAACTTCGAAGCCTCAGTGTTGAGCTGAGGCAGGTTAATTTTTTTTTTAAAGGGATAGTTTAAGCCAGCTAAACACTACTAAATGTGTGATACACACACACCTCACTGAACTCCCTGGAGAAATAAAAGCCATTTTTTTCCTATTGGCATTTAATAAACTTACCACCTAAAAAGAAAGGGGAAGAAAAGAAAAGAAACCCCTACTCTCAGTAACTGCAGGCCCTTCTTAGAATTTGTCTCATAAAATGCCCCGGGTGGGGGGGGGGGGGGGGGGGCGGAGCTTGAAGATGGCGACCGAACAGATGGACTTGTTCTGACTCCGTTCCCAAAACAGATAAAGGCAGAGTCTGAGTAGCTCAGGGAATGTTGATTAGCAGCTAAAGGGCAGCGGATATCTCTAGGAAAGTAAGGAAGGGTCCGCTGGACAGGATTTCCTGACCAAGCGGCCAGCACTGCCGACTTTTCCCAGAGCGGCCTCAGCGCGAAGGGTGCACCACCCTACCAGGAAAGGAGGAGCATCTCTGTGGCCTGGAAAACCCACAGGGGAGGAGTCCATCGAGCACCTGTGACGCCCCAATCGGCGCAAATGTGTGGATTCAACGGAGTTCATCGGCTACCCACTGAAAGGAGAAGGAACACCACATAACCAGACATCCTGAGAAGAGAGGCCATGGGGAGACAAAAACATAGTCCGAACATGAAAGAAAAGCAGGCATCACCAGAAAAGGAAGTAAATGAGTCAGAGGCAAGCAGCCTACCAGAGCAAGAGTTCAGAATAATGATCATAGGTTGGCTAAAAAGAATGGAAGAGAAATTTGACAATAACCAAGAAGAAATGAGGAAGAACCATGAGGAAGTGAAGAAGAACCAAGAGGAATTGAAGAAGAACCAAGAGGAACTGAAGAAGAACCAAGAAGAAATGAAAAATGACATCACTACCATGAAGAACTCAATAGAATGCATCAAGAGTAGACTAGATGAAGCAGAGGACCGCATCAGTGAGCTAGAAGACAAGATGGAAAAAAATACCCAATTAGAGCAGCTTCTAGAAAAAAAGATTAAAAAGCAGGAGGAGGGCCTACGGGAGCTTTGGGACAATACAAAACAAAATAATATTCGAATAATAGGGGTTTCAGAAGGAAAGGAAACTGAGGTAGACATGGAAAAAAGTATTTCAAGAAATAATGACAGAAAACTTTCCTGAGATAGAGAAGAAAAAACCCACACAAATCCAAGATGCTCGCAGAGTCCCAAGCAAAATGAATCCCAGCAGACGCCAAGGCACATTATAATTAAAGTGGCAAACAACAACGACAAAGTAAGAATCTTAAAAGCAGCCAGAGAGAGACAGAAAGTTACATACAAAGGAACCCCCATCAGACTAGCAACTGATTTCTCAACAGAAACATATCAAGCCAGAAGGGAATGGGATGAAATATACAAAGTCATGCAAAGGAAGGGTCTGAATCCAAGAATACTGTACCCAGCAAGGCTATCAATCAAAATTGAAGGGGAAATCAGGAGTTTCACAGACAAAAAAAGACTGAAGGAATTTATATCCACCAAACCAGCAATGCAAGAAATGCTAAAGGGTCTACTGTAAAAATTAAGAAATAGGAAGTGAAGGAGGAACACCTGTATAGAACAAAAATGGCGTCAAATGAGTACCTATCAATAATAACCTTAAATGTAAATGGATTAAATGCTCCAATCAAAAGACATAGGGTGTCAGACTGAATAAAAAAACAAGACCCATACATCTGTTGTCTACAAGAAACCCACCTCAGAAAAAAAGATGCACACAGACTGAGGGTGAAGGGATGGAAAAAAGTTTTCCAGGCAAATGGAAATGAAAAAAAAGCTGGGGTAGCAATACTTATATCTGACAAATTAGATCTCAGAGTGAAGGACATAACAAGAGATAATGAAGGCCACTTCATAATACTAAAGAGAACAATCCAACAAGAAGAAATAACCCTGGTAAATATATATGCACCCAATACAGGAGCACCCAAATACATTAAAAAAAAAAACTGCTCGAGGACATTAAGGAAGATATTAATAGCAATAAAATCATAGTAGGAGATTTTAATACCCCACTGTCACCCTTCGACAAATCATCTAAACAAAAAATCAGCAAAGAAGTATCAATCCTAAACGACTCACTAGACCAGATGGAATTAATTGACATCTTCAGAACATTCTACCCCAAAGCCACAGAATATACATTCTTCTCAAGTGCACATGGGACATTCTCAAAGATAGACCACATTTTGGGACATAGGCAAAGTCTTTTCAAATTCAAGAAGATAGAAATCATATCAAGCATCTTCTCAGATCATAATGGCATAAAACTGGAAATTAACTACAATAAAAATAATCCAAAGAAATCAAACACATGGAGACTAAACGGCATGCTATTAAACAAGGACTGGGTTACCAGAGAAATCAAGGAAGAAATTAAAAACATCCTGGCAACAAATGACAATGAAAACACAACAATCAAAAATCTATGGGACACAGCAAAAGCAATTTTGAGAGGGAAGTTCATATCCTTACAAGCCTATTGCAAAAAAACTAGAAAAAAATGGTAACAGATGATCTAACTCTACAACTCAAAGAGTTAGAAAAAGAGCAACAAAAAAAGCCCAGTGTAAGCAGAAGGAAGGAAATAACAAAAATCAGAGCACAGATAAACGACATAGAGACCAAAGAAACAATACATAAGATCAACAAAACCAAAAGCTGGTTCTTTGAAAGGATAAGCAAGATAGATGGACCTCTAGCCAGGCTAACCAAGAAACAAAGAGAGAGGACCCAAATAAACAAAATCAGAAATGAAAGAGGTGAAATAACAACAGACCCCACCGAAATACAACGGATTGTTACAAAATACTACGAACAACTCTATTCCAACAAACTGAACAACCTGGAGGAAATGGACATATTCCTAGAAAAATACAAACTGCCAAAACTCAATCAGGAAGAATCTAAAAATCTCAATAGACCAGTGACGTGGGAAGAAATTGAAACAGTTATTCAAAAGCTTCCAGCAAACAAAAGCCCAGGGCCAGATGGCTTCACAGGAGAGTTTTACCAAACATTCAAGGAAGAACTAAAACCTATCCTCCTCAGACTATTCCAAAAAATCCAAGAGGAAGGAACACTTCCAAACTCCTTCTATGAAGCCAGCATCACCCTAATACCAAAACCAGATAAAGACAACTCAATGAAAGAGAATTACAGGCCAATATCCCTCATGAACATAGATGCCAAAATCCTCAACAAAATTCTAGCAAATCGACTCCAGAAGAACATCACAAAGATCATACACCTCGACCAAGTAGGATTTATTCCAGGAATGCAAGGATGGTACAATATCCACAAATCAATAAACGTGATACATCACATAAACAAATTGAAAGATAAAAATCATATAGTCATATCAATTGATGCATAAAAAGCATTTGATAAAGTCCAACATCCTTTTCTGATAAAAACTCTTAACAAGGTGGGAGTACAAGGATCATACCTCAACATAATAAAAGCTATATATGATAAGCCCACAGCCAACATTATACTCAATGGGCAAAAACTAAAACCATTCCCTCTAAGAACAGGAACAAGACAGGGATGCCCACTCTCGCCACTCCTGTTTGACATAGTACTGGAAGTACTAGCCATTGCAATTAGACAAGAGGAGGAAATAAAAGGCATCCGAATTGGAAAAGAAGAAGTAAAGTTATCCTTATTTGCAGATGACATGATATTGTACATAAAAAAACCAAAAGACTCTGTTAAAAAACTAATTGACTTAATAAATGAATTTGGCAATGTAGCAGGATACAAAATTAATGCCAAGAAATCCATGGCATTTCTATACACCAACAGTGAAACTGCAGAAACAGAGACTAAAAAAGCAATTCCATTTACCATCGCACCAAAAAAATTAAGATACCTAGGAATAAATTTAACTAAGGAAGTAAAGGACCTATTTGCAGAAAACTACATGACACTGAAAAAAGAGATAGAGGAAGATGTAAGGAAATGGAAGAACATACCATGTTCATGGATTGGTAGAATCAACATCATCAAAATGTCCATACTTCCTAAAGCAATCTATAGGTTCAATGCACTCCCCATTAAAATACCAAGGACATATTTCACCGACCTAGAAAGAACTCTCCAAAAGTTCATTTGGAACAATAAAAGACCCCGAATAGCCACAGCAATCCTGAGAAAGAAGAGTAAGGTAGGAGGGATCTCAATACCAGACTTCAAACCATATTACAAAGCCACTGTTCTCAAAACAGCCTGGTACTGGCACAAGAACAGACATATAGATCAATGGAATCGAATCGAGAACCCAGATATCAACCCAAATCACTATGCTCAATTAATATTTGACAAAGGATGCACGAATATACAACGGAGTCAAGACAGTTTCTTCAATAAATGGTGTTGGGAAAATTGGACAGACACTTGCAAAATAATGAAACTAGATCACCAACTTACACCATTCACAAAAATAAACTCAAAATGGATACAGGACTTAAACATCAGACGGGAAACCATAAAAATACTAGAAGCATCCACAGGCAGCAAAATCTCAGACGTATGCCAAAAGAACTTCTTCACTGATACTACCCCTAGGGCAATGGAAGCTAAAGAGAAAATAAACAAATGGACTACATCAAAATAAAAAGCTTTTTTACAGCAAAAGAAACCATCACCAAAACAACAAGAAAGCCCACTGTGTGGGAGAACATATTTGCAAATGATACCACTGGTAAAGGTTTAATCTCCAACATCTACAAACAGCTTATACAACTAAATAAAAGGAAGATGAATAATCCAATTAAAAAATGGGCAATGGACCTAAATAGAACATTTTCAAAAGAAGACAGAAGGATGGCCAAAAGACACATGAAAACATGCTCAAAGTCACTAATTATCCGAGAGATGCAAATCAAAACAACAATGCAGTACCATCTCACACCTGTCAGAATGGCCAACATCAGCAAGTCAACAAACGACAAGTGTTGGCGAGGTTGCGGAGAAAAAGGAACCCTCGTGCACTGCTGGTGGGAATGCAGACTGGTGCAACCACTGTGGAGAACAGTGTGGAGTTTCCTCAAAAAACTGAAAATGGAACTCCCATTTGACCCACTAATCCCACTTCTAGGAATATATCCCAAGAAACTAGAAACACCAATCAGAAAGGATATATGCACCCCTATGTTCATAGCAGCACAATCTACAATAGCCAGAATTTGGAAACAGCCTAGGTGCCCGTCAGCAGATGATTGGATCCAAAAACGATGGTACATCTACACAATGGAATACTATGCTGCCATAAAAAAGAAGGAATTCTCATCATTTGCAGCAACCTGGATGGAATTGGAGAACATCATGCTGAGTGAAATAAGCCAATCAATGAAAGAGAAACACCACATGACCTCACTCATTTGTGGATGATAAAGAACATTATAAACTGATGAACCAAAAGATAGATATAGAGACAGTATATCAACAAGTAGACTGTCAAATTACAGGGGGGAGGGGAGGAAGATCTGGGAGAGATAATAGATCAACCGAAGGACTTTTATACATGCATATAAGTACAACCAATGGACACAAAACTCTGGAGAAGGAGGGGATGTGTGGGAGGGAAGGAGGGGGGCAAAAAAAAAAATCAATAAAATATATTAAAATAAATAAATAAATAAATGATACCTTTCTTCTATTAATAAATAGTTCAAGCCTGTCAAAAAAAATTAAAAAAAAATAAAATGCCCCAGGGTTTGGGACTATAATCACATTGGACATTGGGGCTGAAACTGGCCTGTCCAATAAACATTAACTGCCCTGATGGTATGGTAAACTAACACCCTCATTATTTTTTTCAGAGCATCACATCAAATAAATTAGCATTCTCTTCTCACTTGACAGAAAGAAGCCTATATGCTGTGAGAAGAAAGAAGATGGGAGAAGAGTTCAGAAGGTGTGGAAAGAAACAGGTGGAAAAGGCACTGGACAGTTTACTAAAATGTGAATCTCAGCACCACTGAATGCCCCACTTACTAAGCAATCCTGATTAGAATTTTTTGAAGTTGGAAATGAGAGTTGTTCCACATCACATCAGGTATAGTAATTCTAAGCATTTTTGTTCACATATGCCTTTGAGAATATGATTATGATATTCAGTCAATTACTGACACACAAAATTCTGTTCTATAAAAACCGCTAATCATAACATTCAATACGGAACCCTACTAGTCACAAACAGTATGTAATCCTGATCACTTGACTGCCATAAATCTTTCTTGCACCTAACCTGGTTTCATTCTGTAGTTTAAGCCTCTCTCCTTTGTTTCTGTCTTATTTGCTTCAGAAAAGATTATTGCAGACCTGTTTGTGTAAATTTTTCATATATGCTTGCAAAGGGCTATGAAATTTTATCATGATCATTCCTGAGGTTGAAACTTTTCTAATCTTTCCTTACAGATTGTGGCACAGAGTGCTAGTTACTTTCCAATACCCAGTTCTCCCTTCTGTGTTAGCTAATCAACAATAAGATTGCATTTTTGAGATTCTCCTGCAGCTAGATGTGAGCATGTGACTAGGCTTTAGGCCAGTAATATGTAAGCTGTGCTATGTGGATTCTCTGAAAAAATTTCCCTTATCTTATTTCTCCCTGCTGTCTGGAATGAAGATACAATAGCTGGGGATCAATAGTCATCCTGAGCCGAAACTGGTTTGGCTCAGTAGATAGAGCATTGGCCTGTGGACTGGAAGGTCCCAGGTTTAATTCCAGTCAAGGGCATGTATCTTGGTTGCGGGCACATTCCCAGTAGGGGGTGTGCAGGAGGCAGTTGATCAATGTTTCTCTCTCATCATCGATGATTCTAACTTTCTATCCCTCTCTCTTCCTCTCTGTAAAAAAATCAATAAAATATTTATTTAAAAAAAAATAAAGATCTTCTTTAAAAAAAAAAAATAGCCATCCTGAGCCATGAGTATGAGGTGTGATGGGCAACACTGTGTGTTGACCTTTCATGAGAATAGGTACCTTGTTTATCTATGGTCAGAGCAACATCCCCAGCACCTAAAGATGTGTGTGGTGTGTGGTAAGGGCTCAGATATTGAATGGGTATTGAGTGAATAAAATAAATGATTTTACTCCAGACCATGTAAAATACTGATCATAAAGTCCTCCCAGGGGAAATTTAGTCATCAGTGGCAAATTCAAGGTCCTCATTTCTATCATAAAATAAACTCTTGCTTAGTTCAAATCTCGTTACTCCTATTATAATAGCTTCTCTTTGCTCTCCCAGACTTGACCACTGTTACAGAAGTAGAAGGTTTTTTTTCTTGCTGCTCTCCAATGTTCTCAAGCAAATCTTTTCAAATCTGTTTTCTTAATTCTTCCCAATATTTGGGGCTTAACAAGTTCAAAATACTTTAATTTTCAAAGCCATGCACTTTTACTTGTGTATATGTTGTTAAATGCAGGCACTATTTGGTAACTTATTCTTTTTAAAATGTATCTTTATTATTGAAAGTATTGCAGATGTCCCCTGTTTTCTCCTCACTGACCCCCTTACCCCGCTCCCGCCCCACCAGGCCTTCACCACACTTTTGTAGGTGTCTATGGGTTATCCATATATGCATATAAATTCTTTGGTTAATCTCTTCCCTTGCATCCCCCCAACCCCACTTTCCCTCTCAGATTCATCAATCTGTTTCATGCTTCCATCTCTCCGGATCTATTTTGTGCATCAGTTTATTTTGTTCATTAGATTCCACATATGAGTGAGATCACAAGAAACTTACTTTCTCGGACTGGCTTAAATCACTTGGCATAATACACTGCAGGTCTCTCCATGCTGTCTCAAAGAGATTTTTTTTTTTTTTTTTTTTTTTTTTTTTTTTTTTTTTATATATAGCTGCATAGAATTCTATGGTTTAAATGTACCACAGCTTTTGTATCCACTAATCTACTGGTGGGCATTTGGGCTGTTTATACATATTAGCTACTGTAAGTAATGCTGCTATGAACATAGGGGTGCATATATTCTTCCTGATTTATGTTTCAGGATTTTTAGGATTTATTCCTAGAAGTGGGATCACTGGGTCAAATGGCAGTTCCATTTTTAATTTTTTGAGGAAACTCAATACCGTTTTCCACAGTGGTTGCACCAATCTGCATTCCCACAGCAGTATACAAGGGTTCCCTTTCCTCCACATCTTTGCCAGCACTTCTTGCTTGTTGATATAATGATGGTAGCCATACTAACAAGTGTGAGGTGATACCTCATTGTATTTTAATTTGCATCGCTCTGATGATCAGTCACTTTGAGCATTTCTTCATATGTCTCTTGACCATCTGTATGTCCTCTTTGGAAAAGTGTCTATTTAGGTCCTCTGCCCATTTTTTAGTTGGGTTGTCTTCCTTTTGTTAAGTTGTATTGTAGGGAGCGGTTATAGGGTTAAGCCTCAGACTGACCTGTTGGCAAAGCCACAAACAAGTCCCTCTAAGCATAATTAAGCTTGACCTTATGACCCTCCCTAGATCCTTCCTGGGTAGCTAATGGGCTGTGGGAGGTGTAGCAAGTGCTGCCAAAACAAGTGAAACTCACAAGAACTTTGTAACTATGGTGACCACTACCTTGTGTACCTCTGACTATAAAATAAAGGCTCAGCTTGTCGTCTGGATCTTTTCTGTGGTCTCAGCCAGGCACAGAAGATCCACCTAGACTCAACTTGTTCTCTTTGTCTGTCTTTTCTTCATCCTTTGCTGGTCCCACTCAGGCTTGCTGAACCCTTGGCTATGCTGGCACAGCACATGTATGAGTTTTTTATATTGAAAATTGGTAAATTAAGCTTTTATCAGATGTGTCATTAGTGAATATGTTCTCCCACACAGTGGGCTCTCTTTTTTTGTTGGTTTCTTTGCTGTGCAGAAGCATTTTATTTTATGAAGTCCCATTTGTTATTTTCTCCTTTGTTTCCCTTGCCCTTGGAGTTGTATTGGCAAACATGTTGCTATGAGAAATGTCTGAGATTTCACTGCCTATAGTGTCTTCTAGATTTTTATGGTTTCATGACTTCAGTTTTTTAGCCATTTTGAGTTCATTTTTGTGTATCGTGTAAGTTGGTGGCCTAGTTTCACTTTTAAAAAATATATATTTTTTATTGATTTTAACAGAGAGGAAGAGAGAGGGATAGAGAGTTAGAAACATTGATCAGAGAGAATCATCGATCAGCTCTTGCACACCCCCTACTGGGGATGTGCCCACAACTAAAGTGCATGCTCTTGACAGGAATCGAACCCGGGACTTTTTATTCTGCAGGCCGATGCTCTATCCACTGAGCAAAACCGGCTTCAGCTAAAAAAGTCAACACCATTTATTAAAGAGACTGTCTTAACTCCATTGTATGCTCTTGTCTCCTTTGTCAAATAATAATTGAGCATTAGCACTTCGGTTGACTTCCGCGGTCTCTGTTCTGTTCCATTGCTCTATATGTCTGTTCTTGTGCCAGTATCAGGCAGTTTTGATTACAGTGGCTTGATATCTGGCATTGTGATCCCTTCGATCTTGTTCTTCTTTCTCAAGATTGCTGCAGCTGTTCAGAGTCTTTTTTGGTTCCATATAAATTTTTGGAATAATTGTTCTAGGTCTATGAAATATGCTGTTGGAATTTTAATAGAGATTGCATTGAATCTATACATTGATTTGAATGGTATAAATATTTTAATGATGTTAATTCTACCAATCCATGAACACAATATATTCTTCCACTTTTAATATCTTCTTCTATTTTTCCAACGTTTTGTAGTTTTCAAAGTACAGGTTTTTTGGTTAAGTTTATTCCTAACTATCTTAAATTTTCTGTTGCAGTAGGATTTGTTTTTAGTTTCTCTTTCTGAGAGTTCATTATTGATGTATAAAAATGCTATAGACTTTTGCCAAAACCGGTTTGGCTCAGTGGTAGAGCGTCCGTCTGCGGACTGAAAGGTCCCAGGTTCGATTCTTGTCAAGGGCATGTACGTACGTACGTTGGTTGTGGGCACATCCCCTGTAGGGGGTGTGCAAGAGGCAGCTGGTCGATGTTTCTCTCATCGACGTTTCTAGCTCTCTAGCTCTCTCCCTTCCCCTCTGTAAAAAATCAATAAAATATATTAAAAAAATAAATAAATATATATATTATAGACTTCTAGGTGTAAATTTTGTATCCTGCTACATTGCCAAATTCATTTATTAAATCTAGTAGTGTTTTGGTGGAGTCTTTAGGGTTTTCTATTGTACAATATCATGTCATCTGCAAATAATGACAATTTTTACTTGCAGATCCTTTCCAATTTGGATGCCTTTTATGTTTTCTTCTTTTCTGATCACTGTGGCTATGATTTCCAGTACTATATTGAATAAGAGTGGTGAAAGCAGACATCCCTGTCTTGTTCCTGTTCTTAGGAGAAATTATTTTAGAGTTTGCTTATTGAGTATGATATTGGTTGCAGGTTTGTCATATCTGACCTTTATTATGTTGAGATATGATCCCTTTATTCCTACTTTGCTGAGAGTTTTTATCAAAAATGGGTGTTGGGCCCTAGGCGGTTTTGCTCAGGGGGTAGTGTGTCAGACTGTGAACTGAAGTCTCAAGTTCGATTCTGGTCAAGGAAATGCACCTGCACCTCAGCTGTAGCCTCCTCCCCTGCCTGGGCCCTGGTCAGGTATGTGCAGGAGGCAACCAATCAATGTGTTTCTCACACATCAATATTTCTGTCTTTTCCTCTCTTCCACTCTCTCTGAAACCAATGGAAAGAGTGCAGGCAGGCAGTTTAGTGTTGCAGAGGTGGGCAAGTTAGCACAGAAACTAAAAAAATATATATATCAAAGGAAAAGTATCTTCAGGTAGGGATTTTAAAAAAATGTGTTGGATTTGATTGAATGCTTTCTCTGCATCTATTGATATGGCCATGTGATTTTTATCTTTCAATTTGTTTATATGGTGTATTACATTTATTGATTTGCAAATATTGTACCAGTCTTTCATCCCTGAAATAAATCCCCCTTGGTCATCATCTTTTTAATATATTGCTGGTCCCAATTTGTTAATATTTTGATGAGGATTTTAGCATCTATTATATTCATCAAGTCTATAGTCCTCTTTCTTTGTAGTGTCTTTATCTGGTTTTCACATTAGATAATGCTGGACTCATAAAAAGAGCTTGAAAGTGTTCCTTCCTCTTGGATTTTTTAGAGTAGTTTGAGGAGGATAGGTGTTAATTCTTCTATTTGAATGTTTGGTAAAACTCTCATGTGAAGCCGTCTGGACCAAAGCTTTTGTTTGCTGGAATTTTTTTTTAAATAAATTTTTATTGTTCAGATTATTACAAATGTGTTCCTCTTCCCTCTGCCACCTCAATTGCTCCCCTCCACCAGGTTCCCACCCCACCCTCTGTCCTTTTCCCACCCCCCATTGTCCTCATCCATACGTGCACAGTTTTTGTTCAGTCTCTTCCCACACCCTCACTCCCCTTTTCCCTGAGAATTGTCAGTCCACTCCACTTCCATACCTCTGATTCTATTATATTCACCAGTTAATATTGTTCATTAGATTTTTTAATTCCCTTGGTTTTTAGTTTCACTTGTTGATAGTTACTTGTTTTAGTTTCATTTGTTGATAGTTACATATTTGTTGTTCATAATTTTTATCTTTATCTTCTTCCTCTTCCTAAATAACCCCCTTCAGCAATTCATATAATTCTGGTTTGGCGGTGATGAACTCCTTTAGCTTTTTTTTTTTTTTTTTTTTTTTTTTTTTTTTTTTTTTTTGTGTGAAGCTCTTTATCTGGCCTTCGATTCTGAGTGATAGCTTTGCTGGGTAGAGTATTTTTGGCTGTAGGTTCTTGTTATTCATCACCTTGAATATTTCTTGCCATTCCCATCTGGCCTGCATGGTTTCTGTTGAGAAATCAGCTGACAATCATATGGGTGCTCCTTTATAGGTAACTACCAGCTTTCCTCTTGCTGCTTTTAATATTCTCTCTTTGTCTTTTGCTCTTGGAATTTTAATTATGATGTGTCTTGGTGTGGTCCTCTTTGGATTCTTTTTTGTTTGGGGTTCTGTGGGCTTCCTGGACTTATAAGTCTATTTCTTTCCCCAGGAGGGGAAGTTTTCTGTCACCATTTCTTCCAGTATTCTTTTAGTATCTTGCTCTCTCTCTTCTTCTGGGATCCCCATAATTCTGATGTTGGTTCTCTTGAAATTGTCCCAGAGGTTTCTTACACTATCTTCAACTTTCTGGATTCTTGTATCTTCTTGCTTCTGCAAAGGAGTGTCCTCTGGCTCTTTGTGTTCCAAATCTTTGTCTTGATTCTTGTGATCTTCCAGTCTGTTTTTAGGACTCTGTGTAATATTTTTTATTTCAGACAATGTTTTCTTTATTTCTAGTTGATCCCTTTTCATAGCCTCATAGGTCTCATTTATTTTATCGGCCTTTTTTAAGATATTCTTGAAAAACCTTATAACTGTAGTTTCGAACTCAATGTCCATTCTTTTCTTTTCCTCCATCTCCTTCGTGTCCTGCCTCTTGTCTGCATTTTAGTTGTTTCCCTGATTTTATAGAATAGTTTTATGTGCTAGGTGTTCTGGTAGAGCCCAGTAGCACAGCCTTCCCAGTTACCTGTGGTGGACAGTCTTGGTGTAGCCCTTTGTGGGTTGTGTGTGCAGTCTTGTTGTTAAGCCTTGCTTATTGTTGGTATTACTGGGAAGCGATGATCTCCAAGCCAACTGGCTGGGAGGATCAGCAGTGTCTCAGCTAGGAGGGCTTCTGTACTCCACTTGGATGGGGCGGGGTCTCGGGGTGGCGCAGACAATCTTTGGTTCCCTGTCAGTCTCGCCTTAGAAAAGTCCTGTTTGCAGTGAGTCTCGCAAGATTGGTTGTAGGCACGTGCACCTCTTTGGTAAAGGTGCAGACAAACTTTGGATTCTGGCCAGTCCCTCCTTAGAGAAAGCCAGCCTCTGGGAGAGCTTCTGTGCTCAGCTTGGATGGGGAAGAGTCTCGGGTTGGTGCAGACAACCTTTGTTTTCCCTTCAGCCCCTCCCCAAGTCCCACAGTAATGGACAGTAATGGCCTCTGGCTTCACACACCCCTGAGAGATCTCTGCCCACTGCCTGACAGTCTGGCTTCTCTGTGACTGGAGCTGTTTATCAAAGCAATAGGGTGATTCTATTTTCCTCTCGAACAAGAAAGCCAGCCGTGTGTTAGCTGTCCGCCCTCTCCGAACGCCAGGAGTAGCAAACTCAGCCCGGCCCACCCTCTCCGCGCACCGGGAGTAAGCCAGCGCCTTTTCACTCGCACAGATCTCTGTACCTTCACAGTTTCTGATGGTCAGCATGCCTTCTCTCTCTTTGCCAGATGGCAGAGCCTCCTCTCAGCTAGCCGTCCGGTGCTTCAGGGCCATGCCTCCCGTTTTCCAATTCTAAATTCAAATTTGTTGTGGTAGACTGCATTCAGGTGTCTACCCTATGCCACCATCTTGGTTTCTCCTGCTGGAGAATTTTAAATTACTGCTTCAATTTCATCACTTGTTATTGGCCTATTCAGGTTTTCTGATTCTTCCTGATTCAGTTTTGGAAGATTGTATTCTTTTAGGAATTTGTCCATTTCATTTAGGTTGTCCAGCTTGTTGGCATATAGTTGTTCATAGTATTTGCTTACAATCCTTTATATTTCTGTGGTCTCAGTTGTTACTTCACCTGTTTCATTTCTGATTTTATTTATTTGGGTCCTCTCTTTTTGTTTCTTGATAAGTCTGGCTAAAGGTTCATCAGTCTTGTTTATCATTTCAAAGAACAAGCTCTTAGTTTCACTGGCCTTTTGTATTTATTTATCTATTTATTCATTTATTTAGTCTTTATGTCATTTACTTTTTCTCTGATTGTTATTCTTTCCTTCCTTCTACTTATTCTGGGCCTTTTTTGTTGTTCTCTTTCTAGTTCTTTAGGTTGTAAGGTTACTTAGTTTATTATAAACTTTTCTTGTTTTTTGAGGTCAACCTGTAGTACTATGAGCTTCCCTCTCCAGACTGCTTTCACACTGTCTCGCAGATTTTTGGTTGTTGTGTGTCCATTTTCATTTGTTTCCAGGAAGTTTTTTTTTTTTTCTTCTATGATCTCATTGGTAACCCATTCATTGTTTAACAACATGCAACTTAGCCTCTATATGTTTGAATGTTTTTGAGTGTTTTTATTGTTATTAACTTCTATTATAGTTTCATGTCCACCCTCTCTGAGCACCAGGAGTAGCGAACTCATCCTGGCCCACCCTCTCTGCGCACCAAGAGTAAGCCTTTTATGTTCGATCTTATGAGCTTTGCTAATTTGCTGGCTAAGCGTGCTCTCTCAAGTGACCCCTTTCTCTCCCTGCCCCTGAGGAGTGAGTAGGTAAGGAATTGGCAATATTTTGTGGAAAAACCTCTGTGCAACAGATCTTTACTCTTTCCAGCAGCTATTTTAAATCCTCTCACTTTTTGGTGACAGTATTAATAATCATTTGATGTAAAAGGTTAGAAAATACAGAAAAGTCATTCACTTATGCTAAGAAAACCCAGAACTTTTATATTTTATGTTTATTCTTCCTAAACCTTTTGTATATGTACAAACATAAAATTTTATTTTACAAAAATGAATTTACTTTTTATGTGCTGCTGGGTAGCTCATAGTTATAAAGAGAAATGATGATATCAAGTTCCTAAAACTGTGCTTGACCCCTTGAAAGCTCTCCAGGATGTATTGCCACGTAGTTGCGTGGAGCTCTACTATAGGCCTTCTAATAACTGTTCCTGTGCCTTCAAATGGTGGAGCACCATTCAGTTACCCACCTGTTATGATGGGCCATCTTTCAAAGTGAAACCAGACACAACCCCACTATATATAATGCTTTATTCTGGGGACTCAAATAAAAACAGATGCCTTCTACCTTCCTATATAATTCAGATGGCATACTTTCTCATAACTTAATTAGGATGTCATTTTGCAGTTAAGGTATTTTGACATTAAATGTTTTCATACCAAATTAAAATCATCATTGATTTTTCACTGGACATTAGAACTTCTCTTTCAGGTTTTTGTGGTTCTTGTGTCTTTAATTCTGAATAACTACTACTCTACGATCTGAAAGAAATGCTAATCTTTGATGACAAATCAAAAGATCAAATTAGATGAAATCTTAGAAGATATAAGAGTACTGGGAGAAATTGAATTGGTTTTGGGTACACTGAAACAGAGAGATGTTTATTGGGCACCATTCCAAATGCAGGACATACTAGTACAGTGATATTCAAGACAAAGTCCCTAGCTATTTTGTATGAGTTAATGCTTCTCAACTTGTTATCTGCCTTTGGCCAATTTCCAGGACCCCAAAAGGGTTGATTTTGACAGTTTTGTCCAGTTTTATACTTGTTTTTAGGAGGGGCAGGGAGAAAGTATTTGCTGACCTTTTCATGACACCATAGCTGGAAGATTGGTCTCTAAAGTGCGTTTAAAATTTTTTTTAATGTAATGGGGCATGAAATTACTAGTATTATGTTGTTTTCACTGCCCCTATGGTTCTATACTTGTTTTGCTTCATTAATTTAAAGAACTTGCCTAATCCTTGAAGGTATTTGAACTTATAAATTATGGTCCACAGATATGACACCTAGATAATGTCCTAAATGTAATGGAATGTGTAAATAGTGCTAATTGTTCCACAAACATCTGCAATATCCAAAGGACTGTGTGTGCTAGATTCTCTGAGATAGAAATGCATTCCAGAGAAGGTCCTTCTCTTCAGGGCCTCTAAAATCCTGGGTTAAATGAGGAGCATGGATGCAAAGAGATACGTAATAAATGGAATGACTGGAGTCTAGAATCAGAAAAAGAATGTTCTTTGTAGGCTGGGAAGGACAAGACATAATGTCCTAAGTTTATGACATACAGACCCTTTACATGGTTTGGAAGGTTTCTTTTCCATTACTAAAGATTAGTTAGATGTTTTTACTTAGGGACTTGGAATTAAATTGATTCTGTTGAAGGGAGTGAACTGGTGCACCCTAATAGAGAGAGACAAATTTGGGATGCAACATGTTATCTTGCTGTTGATGGACTATGGACTGCAAACAGAATCCTGAACCAAGAACTGAAAGACTTGGGTTCTAGGCCTAGCTCTGCAAATACCTAGGTATGAGGTTTGGGGTAGATCAGCTACCATTTTGAGAAATCTGTTCTAACAACTGTAGAAAGAGGAAGAGGTGTGAGGAAGGGAAAATCATTTTTAGTTCAAATTCTCTGTGATTCTAAGAGAAAAGGAAATAGCCTTCCCCCTACAGCCTCTAGAAGATATGGTTGTTTGTTCCCAGGTATGGTAAGAATAAATCACCAGATTTGCCCAAAGCAATAATCCTTAAAATGGTTAAGCAGGGTGTTTTTTAAATATATATATTTTACAGAGAGGAAGGGAGAGGGATAGAGAGTTAGAAACATCGATGAGAGAGAAACATTGATCAACTGCCTCCTGCACACCCTCTACTGGGCATGTATCCACAACCAAGGTACATGCCCTTGACCGGAATCGAACCTGGGACCCCTCAGTCTGCAGCCCAATGCTCTCTCCACTGAGCCAAACTGGTTAGGGCTAAGCAGGGCTTTTTAACTTATTTTAACAAAAATACATCTTTATCTGGGGATGGAAGAAGCATATATTCCCACACACACACAAAAATGTCACCTATAATTTCAGGGAATTGACACATCCTCTGGAAGCCCAAATCAGGGACTCTAAAGGGAAAACAATGAAAAAGAGGCCTGACAAGCCTCTCAGGTTTTTGTTTTTTGTTTTGTTTTGTTTTGTTTTAGAACGAAGAAAAACAAAAGTGAAGGTCTGAATTAAAAACTAACCTGGAAACATCTGTGATAGAAAATGAAAATTGTTCATTGCTGAAAAAGGACTGGAAAACAAAAACCTTCAGTCTTAACAGAATTATAGACCTAAAGGAGAAATGAAAAATTAAAGGCATTAATATTTATCATAGCCAACGAAGGAAGGGCTGCAGGAAAGGAATAGAAGTCTGCAACAGCAATTATAACCAAAGACAGGAAACTGAGACCAGAGGCTCATCTTATTAGTTAATTTGAATGCAAAACTACAGGGGGATATTTCGGTGGCGTGCCTCAAGGGACCCTTTAATCTTTCCATGGGAAGAGTTCTTCAGGATCATCTGAAGAGTTATTAATGCTCTGTCATGCTTCTTCTTCTTGCCTTCTCCCTTTGAAAAAAATGGAGAAGGGATTCTACTGGTTAAGTGAGCATTTTTTATTTGAACTCCTGGAACATTTAAATCAGGTTCATTTTGTAATTAGATTAAACTATTTTACAGAGAACCAGTCCAAGGGCTAAGGTATAAATGTGTCTGACAGAATGGAAGCGGCAGAGCCCCAGGAATCAACATGGCCTGTGGTTTCATGTTAGCACAGCCTAGGCTGCACAGAGCTGGAGGACGAAGGTCAGAGGTTATCAAGCACCAGGGCAGGGACTCCCACATTCTCCAAAGTCACAGGAAGGATCATTATCTGCTCCTAATACTGCTGCTGTATTTATAGGCTCCCAAGTCACTTAGCAGGGAGAATGGCATCAGATGCAGAATCCACAGTGCTGAGGACCTTGGGGACAAAAGATAAAATGCAACAACCTGTGTGTTCACTTGCAGGTCTGTGCACTTTGCTATTTAGAAGGTTGCTGAAGCAAGAAGCATCAGAGCACAGTTTAAATCGCCTTGTGGTGGATCCTGCACACAGAGAATTTTCATGTCATCAGTGTAGTATCCTCCAGTAGCATGATTTCCTGGTCAAATATGGAACCAGTGAACCCCAGGAGCTCCCTCCAAAGTTTTTGAGCCACTCCATTTTGGAAATTGTAGGAAAGACCACCTGTCTTCTCATGAAGTTTCCATCTGTTGATTTGTCTTTAGTTTTCCACCTGTCACTGATAGGCTGATCGATGGGAAGGCTACATAAAGCTTCTCTAAACACTGCCCTGTTCTCCCAATTCCACATTTGTATATCCATCTGCCTACCAAAGCCACAGTAGAATTTCTAATTGGGCATTGCCAATTTTACAGGTCCAATACACAACTCTTGATTCTCTCCCCAAACCTGCTCCTCTTCCAAGGGTTCCTAAGGTGTCCTTGAGTCTTGTCACATCCAATCCATGTTCCCTGATAAAGTTTCCCAGACACCTTCAGGATCTGACCATCTGTCGCTATCTCAACTGCTACACAGAGTATAGGTCACTATTTCTCTCACCCGGAATAATAAGAGGGCCTCCTGACCAGCCTCCCATGTCCACCCTTTCTCTCTACACACAGCAGCAGTTGTCCCCTGAATGCTGAGTCAAATCCCAAGATTCTCCAATCAGAATCCTCTGAACATGTCCCCTCACCCTCAGAGTTTAACTGGTCCTTGCCATAGTTTAGGAGGCTGTTCCTGGCTGCCTCTCTGATTACACGCTCTCCCCACCCCCCACCTCCTGCACTCCAGCCCACCAGCCTCCATGTTGTTTCCAGAGCACTCCAAGCTCACTCCCACCTCAGGACCTTTGCACACACAGTTCCCACTGCTGAGAGCTCTTCCCAGATCCCTGATTTTGGCAAGGCTCATGCTCTTCTTCAGGCTTCTGCTCACAATGTCATCTTGTCAGAGGCCTTCCAGCCATGCGGCCTAAAATACCAGTACATCTTTGTCTTTCTTTTAGCATGGTTTGCTTTTCTTCATAGCACATATCATTACCTGATGTTACTATATATATATATATATATATATATATATATATATATATATATATATGCTGTTTTTTAAAAATTTATCTTTTTAGTGTGTGTGTGTGGTTTTCTTATTCCCTGTCTATATCTCTAGAACATGTTTAGCATAAAATAGACATTCAATAAATATTTTGAAATAAATGTTATTGGTTATTCTGCCTAGATGGGTATAAAACATCAACTATTTTCTTTTTATAGTGAAATATCATCTATACAAAGCGCATATAATACATATATACAATTTAAAGAATAAGTGGATAGATACCCTTGTACTACCGGAAAGTGTACCAACAATATTTTCTGAGTTACTGAAGAGATTTTATACCAACTCCAAGTACTAAATTAATTTACATTATGAGTCAGGACTCTCTTTGATGCACAGAGCAGAAAGGCTAACTCAAACCGACTTAATGATAAGAAAAATTTTCATGTAAAGTCTCATAAAACATAATCCAGAGGTAATGGAGTTTTAGGCAATGGTGGTTAGAGATTGTTACCAAAGTGTTGTTTTGATTCTTCTTCCATTCTGCCTCCCTCAATACCAGCCTCATCCTAAGGCTGACTCACCAGTGGTGGCAAGAGGACTGCTGATAGAGCCAGACTATAATGCTTTGTCTTCGCATCCAGAGAAAGATCAGCATGAGCTAGAGGCTAACATCACTCTGACTGGACCTGCCTGGGGGCATTGCTCACCTCTGGGCAAATCACATGCCTCGGTAGGGGAATGCAATGTGCTAATTGGCTTATCTGAGGTCAAGCGTTTAAATCTTTGAGTCCCAAACAGAAACACATGGATCCTCAAAAAGAAATCAGGGACCATTGGAAAGCAGGCTGAGATGGCATTCAAAACTGTCACCAGAGCTTCAACACCTATAGCAGGTTAACTTTAAGGGCAACATCACCAAGTTACTCCTCAGAATAACAGGAATGTTATGATGACCCCGAGGAATAAAACATCTAAATTGTAACCAGTGGACCATATTTTAGAAGGAAAAAAAAAAATGGATGTTTGATGGATTTTGAAGAGATTCTATCAAAACATGAACTATTACAACAATGACACTCAGAGATAAGTTTCAGTTCTTCCAAATGATGTCAACTAACTGAACTGTTGTTAGCTATAATTATCAAAATTATAATGAGATGAGAGGCCATTCCTTCCACAGTTTCAGGGAATTTCTACCAATTCCAGACCTATTATTAAAAAGAAAATTATAACAATCTAAAGAGCAAAATGAGTGTGTTCTCATTAAAAAGAAAAACACAAGTAGTCCCTTCCAATCCCAACAGTTAAAAGGGGGAAATTATATCTTAGGTTACTGTATTTCCCATTTGCACTAGGAAGTATGTTGGCACTAGCTACATAATCATTACTTATTGGTAATCTGAATATTTTAATGTGATTTTATTGATTTTAGAGAGAGGAAGAGGGTGGGAGAGAAAGAAACATCTACTGGATGCCTTTGCCCATCAATACTGGGGACTGAGCCCACAACCAAAGCATGTGCCATGATCAGGAATTGAGCCAGCAACCTTTCAATGTATGAGAAAATGTTCAACTAACTGAGCCACACTGGCCAGGGCAGAGAACCTGAATATTTTTTTATCTTGAATGTTCCTTACAATATCTTGAACAAGGAAGCAGTAGGTAGCATGACCCACCATTCTACACATGGAGAAATAAAGACACAAACTTACAGGGAGCACTGAGTCCACTCAGGAGAATTTCCAATATTGGCCCTTCTCTAAATTATATGGGATTGTTGATTTTGTTTTAAGATACTATATAATCAAGAATCAAGATCTGGGGAGGAACCAAGATGGCAGAGTAGATAAACACCTGAACTTGCTGCCTCATACAACCACATCAAAACTACTAAAAGACAAAACTATTATCATCCAGAACCATGGGAAGGCTGGCTGAGTGGAATTTATACAACTAGAAGGGAAGAGAAAAGCACACTGAGACTGTGAGGAGGTACAGAGGTACAGAGGTACTGACAGAAAAGGGTTGGCAACTGGGTACACTCTTGTCTTTTTCAATCAAGAGGGAAATACAAACTCCCGACTGCTCTAAACTCCAGTTCTGGGCAGGACTCTGGGGACTCAGACTCATACGGGGAGAAACTGGACTGTCTGGCATCAGGCCAGAACACGAGGAAGGCTTTCTCTCGGAGGTGCTTGCAGCAATCATTGTTCCTGCATAGTGTCGCAGGACACAGAGACCCAGGGGCCTCTTTGGGGCAGGGCTAATGATCAGCCATTGCTGTTTGCTCCACCCTGGTGATTCCCTGGGACCCCGCCCCACCTAATTTACAACCCCATCCAATCTGTGCTCAGAGGTTTTTGCATATGAATGGCCTGGCCTCTTGCAATCTAAAACCTAACAAACTGCAACTGTGTCAGAGAGCCCCAGAGCCTCTAAAAGAAGGCCCAAGGCTCCACAGCAGCTTGCATTGCTTCACAGTTGGGCCTCATCTGGCACTTCCAAACCTCAAACTAAGAGGAGGAATCTGTAAATCTCTCTGTAGGTCCTGCTGTGTGGTCTCAGGCTTTGCACCTCCTTGGAGATCCCAGAGCCAGTGTACCCAGTGGTCACAGTAAGATCATCCAGATTACAACTCTTCACATCCATAAGAGACACACTCAGTGGACAGACACAGTGAGCACCAAAGCCCCACTGAAGCAAGTCTTATCCCATAAGGGTGTCTCTAGCACAGAAGTTCTCCTATTGTAGACACAACTCACCAACTCACAGCCAATTGGCCTGGGGGTCAATTACTCCCAGTGATATCAACAACAATCAAGGCTTAACTACAGCAAGACTGTGCACACAGCCCACAAAGGGGTGCACCAACAGTGTCCACCTTAGGTAATTAGGAAGGCTGAGCCACTGGGCCCTATAAGACACCTAGCACACAAAGCCACTCTCTCAACACAGGTAAGCAGCCAAAATGCAGAGACAAAAAAACAGGTCACAAATGACAAAATGGAGAAAAGCAAACTACTGGATATGGAGTTCAAAATCATGGTTATAAGGATACTCAAGAATTTTCTAGAAACCTCTGAGAAATTTAGTGAGACCCTTAAGGATATGAAAAAGGACCAACTAGAAATTAAGCATACCCTGACTGAAATAAAGAATAATATACAGAGATTCAACAGCAGACCTGAGGATCCCAAGAATCAAGTCAAAGATTTGAAATACAAAGAAGCAAAAACACCCATCCGGAAAAGAAAAAAGAATCCAAAAATAAGAAGACAGTGTAAGGAGCCTCTGGGACAACTTCAAGCATACCAACATCAGAATTATGGAGGTTCTAGGAGAAGAGAGAGAGAAAGATACTAAAAACCTATTTGAAGAAATAATGACAGAAAACTTCCCCTACCTGGTGAAAAGAAATAGACTTACAAGTTCAAGAAGGGAAGGGAATCCCAAACAAAAGGAATCCAAAGACGTACACACCAAGACACATCATAATTAAAATGCCAAAAGCAAAAGACAAAGAGAGAATCTTACAAGCAGCAAGAGAAAAACAGTTAACTACAAGGGAATACCCATACGATTGTCAGCTGATTTCTCAACAGAAACTCTGCAGGCCAGAGGGAGTGGCAAGAAATATTCAAAGTGATGAATAGCAAAAACCTACAACCAAGATTACTCTACCCAGCAAAGCCATCATTCATAGTTGAAGGTCAGATAAAGAGCTTCACAGATAAGAAAAAGCTAAAGGAGTTCATCGCTGCCAAACCAGTATTATATGAAATGCTGAAGGATATTCTTTACAAAGAGGAAGAAGAAAAAGGTAAAGCTAAAATTATGAAACAACAAAGTGACAATAAATACACATCTATCAACAATTGAGTCTAAAAATCAAGTGAATAAAAAATCTGATGAACAGATAAACTGGCAAATATAATAGAATCAGGGCATAGAAAGTGAGTGGACCGATAATTCTCAGGGGGAAAAGAGTTTGGGGGGTGCAGGAAGAGACTGGACAAAAATCATACACCTATGGATGAGGAGAGTGGGGGAGAGGGGTAAGGACAGAGGGTGGGGTGGGAACCAAGTAGAGGGGAACTATGTGGTTGGGGGGGGGGAGAGAGGAACAACTGAAATAATCTGAACAATAAAGATTTATTAAAAAGAAAAAGAATGAAGATCTGACACCAAGAGACAGGATTCCATCTGATAGCTCCATATTGGAGATTTTATTCAATTTTTAAACTCACTTTTACAACTGAGTTCATAATTTTAAAACATCATTTTCTTCTTCAATCAGGGCAGCCTTAAAAGTGAAAGTAGGAGGCAGTTGCTGAAGTGATGAAATCTGAGGGCCATTAGACAGTACCACAGACTGGAGGCTTACCAACACTTTGTTCTGGAGGCTGAAGTCTGAGGTCAAGGTGTCAACAGGACTGATTTCTACTGAGGCCTCTTGCCTTATAGATGGCCACCTTCTCCCTGTGTCTTCCATGGTCTTCCTCTGTCTTTGTGTACAGATTTCCTCTTCTATTATAATAAGGATAGCAACCATATTGAGTTAGGGCCCACCCTAATGACCTCATTTTATTTTTATTTTTAAAAAACTTTGTTAATCTTCATCTGAGGATTTTTTTTTTTCATTGATTTTTAGAGAGAAGGGATGGGTGAGACAAACATTGATGTGAGAAAGACACATCGATTGGTTGCCTCCCACACACCCGACCAGGGCCTGGATAGAGCCTGCAATTGAGGTACATGTTCTTAACCAAAATTGAACCCAAAACTCTTCAGCCCACGGGCCAACACTCTAACCACTGAGAAAACTGGCTAGGGCACCGTCATTCTCATTGAATCCCTCTTTTAAAGACCCCACCTGTAAATACAGTCACATTCTGAGGTACTATGGTTAGGGCTTCAACATATGAACTTGGGAAGGGAGGGCATGGGTGGGAGGGGAGGACACAACTTAGCCCATAATGACAACTGATTTAAATGAATCCCTCGAAGGCCCTTGACTCCTTTCCTCAACACTGCCCCTAAAGCTGTTTCAAATAAGCCACATCAGGTTTTTCCGAGGCAGGTTTTCTAGTCTGAAGCTCTCCTGGATAAAGGTAGCCAGGACACAGTGCAACCCCTCAGACAGCTAACTCATGGGTCTGTTTGTTTTGTCAGAATTAGAAGTGGGTTCTGTGCAGAGTACCCTGAATTACCCACAAGGCAATTAGTCTGGATGGGGCCTCTGGTGATGGGCACACACACTGTGATATCCCAAGAAGCTGTAGACCCAGGCAAAGGGCTGCCAACCAGTACAGCTGACTGCAAAGTAAAGTGTTTAAGAAGTAAAGGGGGAAAACGGCACCACCACGGAAATAATAACAAAAGCTCCTGTTTCTTCCGCGGGTTGACTCCTGGCAAGGCTGGCAGCGCTCACCGGGATCTCTGAGTGAGGCAATCACTCAGGCTCCATTTCAGGTTTCATCACCAGGGTTGCAGACATTCCTAAAAGAATAGCCTTTAGTCAGGATTTGCCTCCAGTTATTTGGGGCGCTTCTCCCCCACACTGAGGTTATTCCCGGCCTACAGTCTGAGGCCCATTGTGTGGGGCAACGCAGGGCCTCTCAGTCTTTCCTTTCTCGCTATGTGACTTCATCCTGCTTCTGGAAAAAAGCCTCTTCTCCCCCCCAACAACCCACTCCTCGTCCCACTCACCACCCTTGCCACTGGGCTGTTTGCAGAGTCCAGAAAGCACAAGGAAAATTCTATACACAATCATACCCGCTCAGTGGCTACCGCAAATGGCACGGTCCTCTTCACTATTTTAGGTCCAGAGAGCTCAAGACTGGACGGCAGTGCTACCTGCCTTCCTTGGACCAGGGCCTCCAAACACGGTCCAGCAGTTCACTGACACAGCCTTAACTAACCTAAGAGAAAACCTTGCCCTGCTCTTGTCCTTCCCCCACAAAGAAAGGAATAAAATCCCTCTTCTAGAAAATTTAAAAAGTAAGCTAGAGGCTTATATCTACTAGGGCTGGAGCAATGTCTCCTGAGGCCGTGCTATTTTCTAATCCAGAACCCGGCTGAGTGGCTTCTCAACAGGGACCCCTGGAGAGGACTGTGAACACCCTGGACACGGTGGCCTTTCCCCTCCTCAGCACCCGCATGGATGGGATTTAGCTCTGGCCAGAATATGGACAGTGCATTTGTTACAGGGCATTTCCTCAGGGGGCTCTGCTCTGAGACACTAACACTCTGCTCCATTGCCCGAGTTCTGTGGGCCCTTTTACGGGGCAACACCCGCCAATGACAGAGTCTCCTGCAGTGTCCTTTGCTCCTGGTTCCATCTACATTCAACCCTGCTGCTCTTTGAGCCATCAGTGCATTGCTCCCCTGTTTTTCCCTCCAACATTCTGCCTCCACTTCTTGACCCCCTAGACCTATGGTCGGCAAACTTTGGCTTGTGAGCCAAATGAGGCTCTTTGGCCCCTGGAGTGTGTATTCTTCCACAAAATACCATGGCCTGGGCAAGTCTATTTTAAAGAAGTGGCGTTAGAAGTTTAAGTTAAAAAAATTTGGCTCTCAAAAGAAATTTCAATCATTGTACTGTTGATGTTTGGCTCTATTGACTAATGAGTTTGCTGACCAATACCCTAGTCTCTTCCTTGCCCCTTCAATTTGGTTTCTATCTACACCAAATAAACTTAATTGTTAAAATGGTGAGTGTGTTCCATGTGCCAGGTGCTTAGGGGAATGAAAAAGTGGCTCTGGGTGTTGAGATCAAAGATTTGATCCACTGGGGGCACTAAGGAAAACGGGCATGGAAACACCCACAGCACCAGACGGAATAATCAAGCAAAAGAGGGAGGGAGAGGGGGAGGAAGAGAGGAGGAAGGAAGGGAAGGAGGGAGGGAAGACACTCAGGAAATCTCCATGAAGGAAGCAGCACCTAAGCTGAGATTCAAGCACGGGCTGCATCTTTTAACAGGTCAGTATGTCAGCAGCCAGGCAAGGGGTGGGGGCAGGGACAGCATGGGAAGCATTTATTCTGGCCACAGAAGGAGTTAGTGAGGGATCCAAGTAAAGAGAGTATTTGGGAACCAGTCAGAGGAATGCAGAGCTGAATTTGGGGCTGGGCCGAATTTGGGGAGCCACTAACTGAGCTGGACTCTACTGTGAGGAGTACTTATCAGGTGGAGTAACATCTCACAAACAAGGGCTTAATTCCAACCTGTCTGCTTACTAGTAACAAGGGAATTCAGTCATTATTACAACTGCAATAGATCCCCAAGTTTTGTGTGTGTGTGTGTGTGTGTGTGTGTGTGTGTGTGTGTGTGTTTTAATGCCAAGCCTCTTGGCCTTTTCCACTCACGGGGGGAAAAAAGGAGAAAATCCAGTGGCTTTATAATGTGTAATTGACATTGGAATTTTAATAGGAGCAGGGTCAGAAGTTGTCATTCTCAGTCTCCCACAAACAACCTCTGAGCCTGTGCCCAGTAAACAAACGCTGTGGGGAGGACAGGTCTTCCGGTCCCTGAAATTCAGGGCTGCTCCCGCAGGACTGGAGGGGTGGGGTCCTCCTGTCTCTGCCCTCAGCATCTGTCCCCTCCCACTGTGACTTTGAAGAGAACTGGGTCATCACTTCACAATCTTGAACCAGCTGCCAGGAAGGCTCCCTCCCCGAGGGCAGTATTGGCTGCTCCTGGAAGGCTAGCCCTGGTGAAATGGAAGGCCTGTGAGATAGCGAACAAGGCCTGTGGGGGATAGCGATCAGAGCCTGGAGGGGTGGGCAGCGCAGGCCGGTGCTGAAATGTCACACTGCCTTGGCACACGTGGGTCCTCCTGTTTCAGTTACTAGATACTTTTCACTTATTTAACGATACCCAGCCATTGCCACCGTACGGGTATCTCTTCGCTGGGCAAGTGCATGAAGGCTGTGTATTTTTAAAATATATGTAAACAGTCTCCCCCACCCCATATCCAATGTTTATGGGTTGTTGTTTTTTTCAACTAATTGGCTGAAAATTATTTTGGCAAAAATCATAGTGTGTTATTCTATTGCTGATTTTGCTTTAATAATACACTGCTGGGGTGGGGTGAGTGAAATGATTGCAGGGGATCAAAAGTACAGATTCCAGTTATAAGATAAATACACTGAGTGGCCAGATTATTATGATCTCTGAACACATAATAACCTGGTCACTCAGTGTATATCCTATATAATATAAAGTTAATATGCAAATTGTCACCTTGACCAGAAGTTCAACCAGCAGGCAGGCCGGCCAACTGCCCATGTTCCTTCCTCCTGACCAGCCTGGCTGGACCTCCCATGCACGAATTCATGCGCCCGTTCTCTAATATGTATACTGAGTGGCCAGATTGTTATGCATTCAGAGATCATAATAATCTGGCCACTCAGTGTAAGTCCCAGGGATGTAAGTGCAGCACTGTGACCATAGTTAACAATCTTGTATTGCATACCGAAAATTGCTTAAGAGAGTAGATCTTCAAGGTTCTCATCACAAAAAAACACACACAAAAACCCACAAAAAAAACCTTATAACTAATGTGGTGATGTATGTTAACTAGACTTATTGTGGTGATGATGTCACAATATATACAAATATCAAATCATTAGGTTATATATCTGAAACTAAGAGAGTACTTTATGTCAATTATATCTCAATTTAAAAAAGAAATAAACTGCTTTTAGAGAAGCGCTACCTGTTAGGCAGTGGCCCTGGACGTCTGAAGGCCTGTTATTGCAGAAAGCCGCACCACAGGGGTCAGGAACCAGGTTCTTCCCGGGTTCTTTTAGAGCCTCAGTTTCTCCTTCTGAAAATCGAACAGATACTGTCATCTAGGTACTGAGTCAGCATCTGAAACATGTTTTAAGACAAAGGCATGGAAAAATACTATAAGTCCAGAGCTACAGATATAGCTCATTTTAAGCAAAAGGATTATTCCTGTGTGTAATCTGAATATTCATTTTCTTTTTTAAAAAATATATTTCATTGATTTTCCACAGAGGAAGAGAGAGGGATAGAGAGTCAGAAACATCGATGAGAGAGAACCATCAGTCAGCTGCCTCCTGCACACCCCCCACTAGGGATGCACCCACAACCAAGGAACATGCCCCCGATCGGACCTGGGACCTTCCAGTCCGCAGGCTGATGCTCCATCCACTGAGCCAAACCATCTTCAGCAATCTGAATATTCTTAATTCATCCAACAAATTCCTGATTTAAAGGTACCTTTTAGTGAATGCATTTATGAACTAAACAATTATTTGGCCCTCTTAGACACTTTTAAACATTTGTAATTTCTTAACATAATTTTTTAGCACAATGAAAGTTATAATGGCTTGCTCTTTGGCATATTATACATGTGTTAAATTAAATGACTCCTTGCTCATATGTCATATTTAGCTCTAGAGCTAGATCTTAATTGCTTAAACTATTCAATTTAGGAATCCAACTAGGCCTGTTCCTCTTCAGAGCTCATAAGCAGGAGAGGAAGGGGAAGGGAAAAACAATGAAAATTAAATGAGTTAATTTTGCTATTTTTAGGAAAGTTGGGAAATGGGCTGATGAAAGACAAAGTTCAAGTCTATAATAGAGCTGTTTGCATATCGATTATCCCTGCTATCTTCAAATAGTTACTGGAACGTGGGAATATTTAGTCACCCTGTTGAGGACAATTATTCTCCCATCAGAACCATGGTTCCCAAGCATGGGCCATGGGTTTTCTGGGGCAGCCATAGTAGAGCAGACCATGTTCCCTCACCCACATCACCTGGACTCCCTTTGTGCCACCCCTGGCAGTCTGGCTCGGGGCTTCCAAATAGCCAAAGGAAGATGTGAAGATGTGCAAAATGAAGATGCTGTTGAGTGTAAATCCTGTCGTATCATGGTCTTATAGCTTCTGTGGTTTTGCTTGAATGTAGGGCTTTGTCTGTCTTGGAGGAGATGACGCTTTACATATGCTAGCTTTACCATGGAATGATTCTGTTCTAGACTTATTTGATATATGGAAGCACAAAATCTTTTCATAAGTACTTTGTATTGGGATTTTAGTAATTCTTTAGGAAACACTTCAGGAAAACGTTTTGATGCTTTTCATCAAAATCTTAATGGATCTTAATCTTAAACTAGGAAACGCAGCTTCTATTTTTTGTTTTTCCCGTAGCCCCTCCACTCCATTGCCTGAGTTGACTCCACTCAGATAATTATTTAATGAGATGAGATTTCTACTTTTCTAATGAGTTTCCACATTTCTAATGTTTCTTGCTATTCCTTAAATGCTCATAAAAGGTTATACTTTCCCCAGTAATAATTTAATAACCTTTAAAATAGTCAACAAGAAGAGCACAAATCCCTTACTTGGCTTTATATAGAGAAAATGCATGAAAAAGTACTGCTGTGCTTGATGCACAGGGACTCATGGAAGGCAACTCTGGTGAAAAGCAGAAAGCAGTAGACTTCATTATCGCTCTGCCACTTACTACATGAATTTTAGCAGATCACTTAATCTTTTGAGCCTGTTTCCTTACCTATACAATGGGAATGATGCCTTCATTCCAGGACTATTGTGAAAATTAAATGTGTGTGAATGAGTTTTGTAAACTATAGAATGATATTACAGATAAAAGTGTACTGTATACCATTGTGTGTGTGTGTGTGTGTGTGTGTGTGTGAGAGAGAGAGAGAGAGAGAGAGAGAGAGAGAGAGAGAGAGAGAGAGAGGGAAGTTGCCTCCCACGTGAGCCTTGACTGGGGCCAGGGATTGAGCCTAACCCAGGTACATACCCTTGACTGGAATCGAATCCAACACAATTCAGTCTGCAGACCTATGCTCTAATCACTGAGAAAAACCAGAGCAAGGCGTCATTATTCATTATACCCCTGAAATGTGTCAAAGAAGGTCTCAAGGCCTTTAAAAGAGCTTAAAAAAGGTCGGGGGTCTGAAAGAATATTAGGAACTTAAAGAGAAACTAAAGGTGGGGATGACCTAAGAAAACTCCACCGCTGGGCATTACACTTTGTGTGGTGAATATATATGTAGCTGGTCCCATTAGTATGCACTTATACAAAGAACAGGCACCTGATGCCATAGGTCAATGTCTTATTTGTGAATATTACGCAATCTAAGCATCTCCAAGGACTCCAGTTCCTGAAGTCATTGTTTTTACTTAATATTAAAATGAAATGACTTAAGTTGTCTTAATAGCAGAATCTAGAAAACTCTTATTTCTCTAACATATTCAAGATCACAGGGGTTTGCTTTCTTATCTATATTATAACTGATTTCTGAGCTGTCCTCTGACTCCAAAACATCACTGCCAGCTCTACTTTAACTCTCCCTGCTTTCCTGAAACCATGGGATATAGCCTTCTTCTTTGCCCCCAGAGCTGCTGGTGTTCTAAGGTTGGGGATTGCAGAGGGTATTACCATACCAGACATCATTGCTCTCTTGAAGTCCCATCATTTCCCACACAAAGAATGGTTACATCCATGTCTTTCCATGGGGCCTGGCCTTCTACCATGTTCCTAGCTAGCCTTCCCTGCCCTTACCCTCTGGAGTCTAGACCTTCTGTTTTCTTCTTCAGTATGTATCCCAATACCCTTCTTGAGATGCCAGGGAATAATTGTTTCTGTATTAACCAAGAGGCCCAGAACCAGAATGGGCACTCACCTTATTAAGTACGTAAATAATGCCCAGGGGTGGAGATTTCTCAGGTCATCCCCACAGAACTAAATGTGAAGCCAGAATGCCTTTGCCCAGGAGAGAGTGTGATTCTGCTGAACACTCAACTTTGGAAAAAAATACTTACATTTCATGGATGGTCCAGACTGTGGGATGACTGAAAGCTAGTACAAGAACTAAGAGAATACAGCTTCAGAATGACATAGAAATAGACCCTGTAGGGATTCGGATTGAGCCATCCCAATATGTACCTCAGTGGTATGCAGATCATTCTGAGCTAAAGGCAATTGAGACCCTGCTGGTTTAAGAGAAACTTCTGCTCCCTCCACGCACCCTTAACTATCTAGAAGAATTAAAATTAAAATTAGCCTAGTCCATGATAAGTGTTATCACCAGAAATTACTTTTTACATGTGGCAAGGCAACCTGATATTTACTGAAAATATGTTCTCCCTGTACTTACCTCTGCAGCGGTGCATTACCTCATCTCCAGTTCAAATGTCTTATATGCTTCAATTTCCCTTTCTGTCTCTAAACCGCTCATGTATGTGTGGTCTGACTCTCATATGTGCAGGGTTCCCATACATATGTATGTAATTAAATTTGGTCATTTTCTTTTGCTAATCTGTTTCATGTCTATTGGGTTATTAGACCAGAGGAAAGAATTTTGAGGGTAAAGTTTCTTCTTCACACACAACCCCAAACAGCAGGAGGTTAGGGAATAAATGAAAGGTGAAATGGTGAAGGCAATAAATAGCCTGCTACATTCTTATGTGAAGCATTTTCAAAGTTAGTAAACATTTTAAGAAAAAGAACTTTATTCCTATAACTGGTTTATTCAGGATTCTCAACTTGTTGGTGTGTAAACATGAAATGGTTTTATAGCTGGCAGCATCTGCCCCCTCCCATCCCCGTAGTTTGTTGAATTCCCATTTCCCATAGAGCAGCAGTACATCAGTGATCAACCTGGCCAGATTTAATAACTTCCCTAATATTTTTTGGTTATAAGACCAGTCTCATGTTTGTATTAAGATTCAATTCTAATTATTAAAACAAAAAACACACAAAAATAACAAGTGTTAATAAGGATATGGAGAGACGGGACCTCTTATATACCGCTATTGGGGATTTAAAATGGTGCAGCCACTGTGGAAAACAGTGACATCCCATCATATTTGCAGGTTCCACTCACATTTAAAGGGACTAGAACCTTGGGGACCAGCTTAGACTTCTATGTTCAAAATGTTAACCACAGAATCACCATATGATTCAGCAATTCCTCTTGAGGACAAATAGCCCCAAATCATTGAAGCAGGGAGTCAAACAGATAGCTGTACAGCCATGTTCACTGCAGCATTACTCACAACAGCCAAAAGATGGAAGCAACCTCGGTGTCCATTGACAGCTGAATAGATAAATAAAATGTCACTTATACATACAATGGAATAATATTCAGCCTTAAAAAGGAAAGAAATTCTAATACATGTTGATAACATGGATGAACCTTAAAGACATTATGCTAAGTGAAAGAAGCCAACACAAAAGAACAAATATCAGATGATTCCATTTATATGAAGTACACAGAATAGGAAAATTCAGAGAGACAGAAAGTAGAATAGTGGCTACCTCAGAGAGGAAATGGGAATTAATGTTTAATGGCTGTAGAATTTCTGTTTTGGATAATAAGTCCTGGAGATAGATGGTGTGATGGTTGCACAACATTGTGAATGTAATCAATGCCACGGTACATTTAAAAATTATGAATATGGTAAATTTCATGTTATATAAATACACACACACATACAGACACACATATATAATTGTTTTAGTGTGTTTTTTTAAAATATATTTTATTGATTTTTTACAGATAGGAAGAGAGGGATAGAGAGTTAGAAACATCGATGAGAGAGAATCATCGATCAGCTGCCTCCTGCACACCCTCCACTGGGGATGTGCCCGCAACCAAGGTACATGCCCTTGCCCGGAATTGAACCTGGGACCTTTCAGTCCGCAAGCAGACGCTCTACCACTGAGCCAAACCGGTTTCGACTGTTTTGTTTTTTTAACTATGTTATTATTGATTTGAGAGAGAGGAAGGGAGAAGGAAAGAGAGACACAAACATCAGTGATGAGAGAGAATCATCAGTTGGCTACCTCATGCATGCTCCCTACTGAGGATGGAGCCCACAACCAGGGCATGTGCCCTGACTGGGAAGCAAACAGTAACCTCCTGGGTCATAGGTGACACTCAATCACTGGGCCACACCAGCTGGGCTATTATGTATATTTTACTACAATAAAAATAATTTTTTTAAAAAAGATTCAATCCTAGGCATTTGAAAACTTCATCTCAAACTCACTTGCCTGGCCCGTCGGCTCTCCAGCAGCTTGCTGGGACTGCCCTCAGATAGCTTCCGTATTCCTGAGTCCCAGGAGCCAACAAGTCCCTGTTCATATGCTTGGAAGGACTCTGAGATCTGGAGTGGGTGAAGCTGCTCCCTCATCTTTCCAGACTCAGTGCTTGCAACCCTTCAAACCCTGATGGAGTGGATACTCCCGTGAAAGCTCCAGCCTGGGAGCAGGCATGTGTCTTTCAATCTGCCCCACACCTTAATGGAAAGGAGATTTTTGTGCCATGTGCTTTGGCTTCCAGACTGTTCACTATGATCTTTCATCCCATTTAGCTCCTTATGGCCTGTGGGTAGCTGTGGGGTGTTCTCCTTAGCAAGAACCCAGTATTCCTGGCTTGATGAACCCCCATGTTTATGAGTGATTGTCTTAGGACTCCCCCCATTACCTGGCTGTGGAATAAAAGGAAACGCTCTCTTCTATGGTAGGAAGAATTCTAAGCTGGTCCCCAAGGTTCCAGCCCCCTTAAATGTGAGTGGAACCTGTGTTATGTTGCATTATGTGGCAAAAGGGATTTTATATAGATGTAAAAACCATAAACAACTGATTTGAAAATAATTAGAAGGAAGATTATACACACACACACACAAAAAAAACTTACAAAATTTCTTACCAACCATTCTTTTTCCTTTCCTGTCTGCCTCTCTCTAATGGCCATCATAGATACCGCCCTTTCTCAAATCAATTTTATATATAGCACTATAATAATTTTCATAAAGTAAAAACATATTTACCTTAACTCCTTTAGTTTACTTTAAAAGTTTTAATTGACATAAGTTTATAAGAGAAATTGTCTAGCATTTGGGGGTCATGTATTACCAGCAATCATCAAAGACCAGCCCTCGGAAGACATTTATTAAAAAGTGAGTGAAGCCCTGGCCAGTGTGGTTTAGTTGGTTGGTCCCAATCACCAAAAGGTCACTGACTTGGCAACCAATTGACGTTTCTCTTTCTCTCCCTTTTCCTTCCTCTCTCTCTAAAATCAATAAAAACATATCTTTTTAAAAAAAAAAAAAAGTTAAGTGAATAAAAGCAAAATTTTATAAATTTCATGGGTTTTAAAGTAGTAACAATAGCACAAAGACCTTCCAAGTGTTTCTTTTTCTGTTTTCCTCGCCCTTTCCCATCCCCCCTCCACACACATACACACACACACACACACACACACACACACATTATCTAGGTACTTTCATGAATAACACTCTTTAAATTCCCCTTCTAAGCTACATCTTGTGGGTTTTGTGATATTGTTTTTACCTCACTTTATATCCTTTCTCTCTTTTAGTCCCTCTGTGTATTTTCAGTTTGTACAAAGGTGCCTAGACAGGGGTGCGGAGGGGACTGGAAGCCAGCCTGTGCTCTGGCTCAGAGGAAGGGCCATCTGTTTGTCATTGCCACCAAGATCTGAGATGCACTAGCAGGGGCTGACATCTTGTGCCCTGCTTTCTCTCGGTTGAAACCCCAGTCTCATTTTCTCCCCTGTTCATTTCCTTACCCCCCTCCTTTCCCTCCTTTTTATTTTGTCCTTCTTCCTGCCTAATCTCATCATCCTTCTATTTCTTCTTTCTTATTCTTCTCCACCTGCAAGAAATTAAATTTTACACAAAAAAATGTGTAAATTACCATTTTAGATTTCAAAAGAACTAAGCTGAAATATATTTATATGTTAAAAGCTTGTCCAAGCAAAAAGTACAAAAAGAAAAAAAAAATTTCTGAGAAGCCCTTATCAAAATGTCTTCTTTCCTTTACCTGAGTTTCTTAAAGATAGGGATTGCCCATATTACTCTCATCCAGGAGTGCATATTATTTAACTTTTACTTAGCCAACACGTGATGAATGAATTAGTATTCAACACAACAAAGAACAACATTTAAGTGGGGGGGAGAGAACGTATACAGAAAGCATAGGCCCATTATACATCAAGGATTAAGGGCTGACAGAATTGATTCTCTCCTGGAGATGGTTCAGAAAGAGGGGGATAATAATACTTGCCTAATTAACTAGCACGTTGGGCAGATTAAAGTGCTTTGCCAACATTAATTAAAGATGCTGGGAGTTAGACGAGGCCACCGTGTTATTAGCGAAAAAGTTTTCTTCCCTTTAATCAGGTATCTCTTCCTGGGGAGGGCAAAGAAATGATGTAAGGGCTAAGGAATTGGGGCTCAGCCCTGAGCGCTGCCCCGTGACTCAGCCATTCTGTGCGACCAACCACTTCCTTCCTGGGTTTTCTGTAAAAGGGGGATAAACACAAAGAGCATCTTGGAATACAGGTGATTATCAGGAACACTTTGAGTACATAGCAAATTCTACAACTAATAAAACCCACAACTCTTGCTTTCTCCCTCTGCAGAGAGTTGTTCCACCGCCATGGAAACACCGGTAACATTAACTTCCACCACCTTACAAAGCCTCCCACGACCAGCTATTACCTCAGTCGATATTTCCAGCGATAGAGGCGGGGAGAAAACAGCACCAAGCAATGGGGTCAAAAAAACGCTTGGACGAGTTTCTTCACCTCTCTGAGCCTGTTTTCCTGAGATTCCTCCTCTGTAAAGCGGGGGCAAGAAGTCGGGGGTTGTTCTGAGGGTTAAAATGAAATAATATGTATATGCTAAATGCCTTGTCCTAAGGTAGTAAGTATTCGATACATAGTGGTAATTTTCACTGTCATTAAATATAAAATAGCCTCTCAAAGCTGACAGCGGTGGAGGTGGGGGGTGGGGGATTTCCCATTGCTTCAAAACCTCAAACGCAAACCCCTATCCCTTTTCTGTGCTCAGAGGTGGCGGGTGGGGATTCCCTCGGGTGGTCCCCGAGTCAGACCTCACTCGGAGGCGGAGGGTCCCTGCAGAGGCGGCGGCGCGCAGCTCCCCGCGGGGCTGTCCAGGCAGCCCGGGCGCGCGCTGTGCATTTGGGGGCCGGGCCGGCCGGTGGGTGCGCGGCCGGAACGCGCCCCGGGGTTTGGTTGGCCGCGGGGCTGCGGGTGGGGAGGGAGCGCGCGGCGGGGCGGCGCAAAGGCGCGGGAGCGCGCACAGGCCGGCGCGCGCACAAGCGCGGGCCGGGCAGTGCGCGGCGGCGGCGGCGAGCGCGCGGCGGGCGGCCCGGGACAGTCGTCGAGACGCGCGCGAGCGACCGGCTGTCCGGCGGCGCGAGGGCTCCGGGCGGCGGGCGGCGGGAGCCTGCGCCCCCGGGGAGCGGGCTGTGCCAGGTGAGTGCGGACTTCTCTGTCGCCGGCGGGGTCACAGCGGCGGGTGACGTCCGGGCAGCCGGTCGCCTCCCTTGGCACGGCGGCGGCGAGCCGGGTGGCATTGGGAGTGTGATGAGGGAGGCTAAGGTCCGGCGGGTTTTAGGTGGAGAAGGGTGACCCCCTTTCTTGTGGCCCGCTGCCTGCGCTCCCCACTCTTCCCTGCGGAGCCGTCCCTGCGCGCTCCCCTTCTCCTCATCGCCTGTCCCGGGTCCTGGGAGTTAGGAGAGACCGGCGCAACCCGGGGACCGTGGTCAGCCCGGCGGCCTCGCTCCCGGGAAGCCCGGTCCCTCTTTGGGGACTTGGGGGGGTCCCAGGGCACCCCTGTCCAGGGCGGGGTGGAGGACGCGGCGCTCTCTGCTCCCGGGTGGTCCTATTGCGGGGCGCCGGGTGGTCCGTAGTACGTGTTTAGCTTTGGGCGCAGATGGGTCCGGGGTTCCTAACACGCCTCCCTGCCCCCTCCGTGCTTCCTGGAGCGGTGGGAGGGCGTCGTGGCCCCACCTGACGCCGTGGCCCGCGAACTCCCGTAAGTGCTCTGTCCCTTACCAGGCGGAGAGGAGGGTGAGCGCCTAATGTTGGCAGGAGGTGGCTACAGCCACCTGTTGAACTTGGGTCCTGCTGAGAATGCACAGTGGATTTTCGTCCCCACCCCTGCTCCACCACCTCTGACCCCCAGCAGGTAACTGAATCACGCAGGCACGTGTAGGGTCTGCCACTGAGCCGGGGCAGGAGGGATTAAAAAGAGAAAAAAATGTGTTGGATGTGATGCAACTTAATAAAAGGCAATAAAATAAACTCCAGTATTTCTCCAAAGCTTTGAAACTTTCCCAGTATTGTTTTACAGAGTCTAAATTTAAGCATTTAGCTTTCTTTCTTTTCTTTCTTTTTTTTTTGACTGCAGGAACTAACCTCAGAAAACTTTTAACTCTTTGCCAAGTTAAAAGGAGTTGGTGCAGAGCAGAAAACTCAATATGAGTTAAGGAAAATGATTTTGTGTGTGTGTGTGTGTCTCCCCTCCCCCCCCCCCCCCCAACAGATTGAACTGTTAAGGTCTGTGGCTGGGGACTATAGGAATAAGGCTTCTTCTATCTCCAGTTTTATTGGAGAACACTTTTTTTAAAACCTGTCTTTCTGAAAGGTATAGAAATAGTAAACCAGGTATAAGTGTAAACTTGAGGAAAATGCTCTCAGGAGGAACCTTTATTAAAGATACTTTTCTGCTTTATTTTTTTTTAAGCAATGCATACTTAGTGCTCTAACACGCACTACGAAGTTTGCCCTCAAAGTTCCATGTCTGAATGCTAGATTGTTTTCCTAGGTGGAGGAGGTATTTTCCTTCATGAGGTCAATGTGGAAATACAAACAAATGCCCTATTTACTGGGACTGGGTGGGAAGGGTGGAAGCTGTCTAAAATCTCCTGCCAAACCTGACAACGTATGTATGGAATCTTGTGTATGTTCTTGCCCAGATCAGTAATAGCCATTTTTAAGTGACTGGATATAGTTCTTGGTAACAGCACTTCAAATGAGCTTTCCTCTGAAATTTGTGGATGCTAGTTATTTAAAAAGTAACACATTTTCTCCATTACTAGAGATCAGAAAGCCAAAATGAGAATACTAATTTAGAGACGGCTAGAAAGATCCTTTTAAGAAAGTTTGAATGTGTTTGACTCCCTGGTGGCCTCTTTGTGGGGGGCGGGGTGTGTGTGTGGGGGGGGGCTGCCTGTTTGGGTGCAGGCTCTGCTGTTCATTAACTCACCCAGCCATCTTTGTACACTGTTTGAGCACCTACAGTGTGCGGAGCCCTGAGCCCTGAGCTAGTCACTGAGCATACAAACATATCTCGATAACAGCCATATGGCCCAAACTGATTAAACCAGATCGAGTAAGCCATCCTCAGGAGCTGAAGATACACCTGGCCCTGGTTCCAAAGTTCTCAGACACCTAAGGAGCTATAGTTGTCACCTGTGTTGATTCTAACCATCATCTCAAATAACTACAAGAGGTGGGTTGGAAGCCTTGAAGTCTGAAGGGAGAGAGGTGAAAGGCTTGGGTGAAGCAGAGAACAGGAGATCCTCTGGAACAAAAAGTCCAAGTGCATCTTATCTACCTGGTTGTGGGACAGCTGCCAGTGGCACAGAGGCCATTTGGGGGAAGGTGCCAGGGAATCCTAGGAGCATCCCAGAACTTGAGCTCTTTCCTTTGCTGGTGAAAGGCAGCATTTCGTTTCAGTTTCCATGCTCTTTCTGGTGGCAGTGATGGTGGCTTCCCTCTGTGCTCTAAGGGTGATGGGCTCTGCAACTCTCCCTCCCTCTAATACCTGCAGCATTCTCCTCTTGGATCTTTGAAGGAGTCCCGGGGCCCTGGTAGAAAAGCCTCAATTTGCCCAGACACAGGAAGGTCAAATGTAGTGGAGTCACTGATAACAGCCTCTGTAGGGAGTCACAGAGAAGCTGCACCTCTCAGCAATGCTCTGTTCTGCCTTGCTGGTTTGACTCAGGGGTCGAAAGCTGACCTATGAACCAGGAGGTCACAGTTCGATTCCTATTCAGGGCACATGCCCAGGTTGTGGGCTTAATCCCCAATAAGGGGCATGCAGGAGGCAGCCGGTCAATGAGTCTGTCTCATCATTGATGTTTCTCTCTCTCTTCCTCTTCCTTCCTCTCTGAAATCAATAAAAACATATTTTTACCCTGGCCGGTTTGTCTCAGTGGATAGGGCATCAGCCTGCAGACTGAAGGGTCACAGGTTTGATTCCGGTCAAGGGCATGTACCTTGGTTGTGGGCACACCCAGTAGGGAGTATGCACGAGGCAAATGATCAATGTTTCTTTCTCATTGATGTTTCTAACTCTTTATCCCTCCCCCTTCCTCTCTGTAAAAAAAAATCAATAATATATATATATATTTAAAACATATTTTAAAAAAATAATGTCCTGTCCTTCTTGGGGACTCACAGAATTAACCTTGAAACCTGTTTTTAAGAAAGTAAGTGCTGGGTTACGGTTCATGCAGACAGGTAAAGAAATGTATAGGGCAGAAAACTGTACTTTGCCTTACTGGAGCTGGATATGATAGCTCTTTGTGAATGTATATCTTCAGACTGGATATTTCCAAAGACCCTAGCACTGTAAAGACTTGATATTTTCTCTCTCCCTCTCCATCTCCCTCCCTCCCTCCCTCCCTCCCTCCCTCCCTCCCTCCCTCTCTCTCTCTCTCTCAGTAAAATACACATAACATTAAATTTACCATGTTAAAGTGTATAAGTCAGTGGAGTTCAGTACACTCACATTATATGTGTTTATTTTTTATTTTTTTGTAGAGGTCTACAGATATTCATTCAATGAACTTTATTAACTGCATTATTCATCACTAACTTTGTATCTTCTTAACTTGTTAATAACTGAGCTATATTGAAAGATCCCACTATAATGGGGGATTTAACAACATCTGGTACTCTGAGATTACCTGTGCATACAACTTTATATTTTAGTATCTGACAATATGCATTTATAAGTTTTTATTGTTAGATATGCAAAGTCAAATAGGAATTGAACTTTCATAATTACATAGTTACTTTTATCACTACTGAGGACTTTTTACTTAAAATCTATCATGTAATATAGACAGAAGTGATCTTTTCATTGTTGCTGTTGTTATTATTTGTTTGATGTATCTTTTCCCATCTTTTTTCAATTTAAATATCTTTACTGAGGTATAATTGGCATTCAATAAACTGCACATATTTAAAGTGTAAATAAATGTATATTCACAATATTATGCAGCCATCACCACTATCTAGTTCCAAAACTGTTTCATCACCCCGAAGGAAAACCCATATCTATTAAGCAGTCATTTCCTCATTTCCTCCCTACTCTGGTCCCTGGCAACCTCTAATCTGCTTTCTCTCTTCATGAATTTGTTTGTTCTGGATATTTCACGGAATGGAATCATACAACATGTGGCCTTTTGTGTCTGGTTTGTTGCACTTAGCAATACTTTTGAGATTCATCTACACTGTAACATGTACAAATACCTCATTCATTTTTATAACTGAAGACTATCTCATTGATGGATGTACCATAATTTGTTTATACAGTCATCAGTTCATGAACATTTGGGTTGTTTTCCCTTGTGAGCATTGTGAATAATTCTGCTACGAGCATTTGTTTGAACACTTGTTTTCAGTTCTTTTGGGTCTACTAGTAAACCAAAGAGTGGAATTCCTGATTGATATAGTAATTCAATGTTTAACCTGTTGAGGAATCACCAAACTGTTTCCTATGGTAGCTGCACCATTGTACATTCCCACCAGTAATGTAGGAGGGGGCTAGTTTATCTACATCCTCAATAACACTTGTAATTTTTCCAAAGGTTTTTTTTTTTTAATTGCCATTCTCATGGGCATAAAGTAGTATCTCATTTGGTTTTGATTTTTATTTCCCTAATGACTAATAATGTTGAGCATCTTTTCATGTGCTTTTCAACCATTTACAGATCTTCTTTGGAAAACTATTTGTTGATCAATTTAATTCTCTTTTGTATTAGCTTAAGCTTAGTTATTTTTATAGCTCTCAGTTGGTATATGATCTTCCTTCTCAAATATTTACTCTGTTGTTTTGCTATTTTTTTTTCTTTCTGTTTTCTCTTTCATGCTTCTGTTGTTACTTCTAGGAAACTAGTTGTCTGACTAGTGCTTTGAAATGTTTAAAATTGTGCTTATTTTAGTTGTTGATCCAAAGGCCTGAGTATTTATCTATTCATTTGGTGATATTTGTAGACTGTTAGGACACCTACAGTGTGCTGAGCATTGAGATAGTAATTGTACATACAAATATAATTAGTCCTCTATGCTTCTATTTTTGATGTTTGCAGCTTACAATTTATTTATTTAAATTAGCAGGTCAGTAGAACCTAGCATAGGGAAAAAGAGCAGTACTAACCTGAAAGTGAGGGGAACCACCTCAGGTATCATCACTAAATAGCTGTATGATCCTAGGAACTTGGTTTCCTACTCAGTAAAATTTGGGGCAGGATTAAGTGGCTGTTTTAGCCTCTCTCAGACCTTGAAACTGGAGATTATGAATTTACTAGAAGCCTAGTGCATGAAATTCATGCACGGGTGTGTGGGGAGGTGTCCCTCAGCCCAGCCTTCACCCTCTCCAATCTGGGACCCCTAGAGGGATATCCCACTGCCCATTTAGGGAAGTTGGACATCTCTCTCACAATCCAGGACTGCTGGCTCCCAGTTGCTCACCTGCCTGCCTTCCTGATTGCCCCTAACCGCTCCTGCCTGCCAGCCTGATCACCCCCTAACCACTCCCCTGCTGGCCTGTTTGCCCCCAACTTTCCTCCTCTGCCGTCCTGGTCATCCCTAACTGCCCTCCCCTGCAGGGTTGATCACCTCCAACTGCCCTTCCTTGCAGGCCTGGTGCCTCCCAACTGCCCTCCCTTGCTGGCCATCTTGTGATGGCCATCTTGTGTCCACATGGGGCAGCCATCTTATGTGTTGGAGTGATGGTCAACCTGCATATTACTCTTTTATTATATAGGATAGAGGCCTGGTGCATGGGTGGCGGCCGCCTGGTTTGCCCTGAAGGGTGTCCCGGATCAGGGTGGGGGTTCCCTTGGGGTGTGGGGTGGCCTGGGCGAAGGGCCTGTGGTGGTTTGCAGGCCAGCCATGCCCCCTGGCAACCCAAGTAGATGCTCTGGTATCTGGGATATATTTACCTTCTACAATTGACACTTTGTAGCCTGGAGTGGAGCCAAGCCTCCTGCTTGTTCCGTGGCTGGCAGCCATTTCTGTTGGGACTTATGTATTTCTATAATTGAAATTTTGTAGCTTTAAGCTGAGCCCTGGGCTGGCCAGGGTGTGTGGAAAGCTTTGCTTCTTTCATTGCCAGAGGCAACCCTAGCCTTCTGCTCTTTCCAGCTCTGTGGCTGCCACCATTTCTGTTTGGATTTGTTTACTTTCTATAATTGAAACTTTGTAGCCTTGAGTGGAGACCTAGGCCGGCAAGGGCAGGTCGAAAGCTTGGCTTCCTCTATTGCCAGGGAAACTCAAGCCTCCTTCCTGCTCTCTGTGGCTATAGCCATCTTGGTTGGGTTTATTTGCATACTTGCTCTGATTGGCTGGTGGGCCTGGCTGGTGGGTGTGGCTTGTGGGTGTAGTGGAGTGATGTTAATTTACATATTACTCTTTTATTAAGTAGGATGATTCATCACAGCTTTCTTTTACAAATCTAATTTTGTGAGCATATTTAAAATAGTTCATTTTGCACAGTCTACTTAAAGGAATTATCTTATATACAAAAAAAGTCTGTTCTCTTATATATTAGACTACACTGGTTAGTTTGGTTGATTTCTACCTTCCAAAATGGTGCATATGGTATTTTCTGTAGATTCAGAGGGTTTCAAAACACCAATCAGAAAGAATGTATACACCCCTATGTTCATAGTGGCACAATTTACAATAGCTAAAATCTGGAAAAAGCCCAAATGCCCATCAGTAGATGAGTTAATAAAAATATATATATATATATATAGGGGTACATTTATACACAGAATACTATGCAGCAGTAAAAAAGAAGGATCTCTTATCCTTTAAGATAGACAGCAAGGAAGCACCTGAAGGGTATTATGCTAAGCAAAATAAACCAGTTAGAGAAAGACAAGTATCACATGATCTCACTCATATGTAGAATGTAATGAACAAAATAAACTGATGAACAAAATGGATCCAGAGATACAGAAGCATGGAACAGGCTGCAGAATCTCAGAGAGAAGGCAGGGAAGGGTGGGTGGGTGGAAAGAGATCAACCAAAGAACTTGTATGGGGCAGGGAGCAAGGGCAGGCTAGAAGAGGTCAATGGGGAAAAAGGGGGGCATAAGTAATACTTCCAAAGGTAAATATATAATTAAAAATAAGTGATTCAGAGGGTTTGAAGAGCTTTCACAAACATTTACATTCCTACCATGGGAAGCACAACCGATAATATAGAAATGAACAAGGTGTGTTCCCAGTCCTTGAGAAACTGACCTAGTAAAGGAGAGAAAATAAATGTCAATAGGAGTTGATACCAGAGGCCCACAAGTGTCTTGGGAGCAGAGGACAGAGATACGTTCTTTAATGACTGTCAGAACATCTGTTGGAGGATGTAGCGTTGGAGCTGGGCCACAAGGGAAGGAGAGTGGGAAATTAGAATGGTAGAATTGTGGCTTTGATTATCATGATGAAGAGTTTAGCCTTGACTTTGGGGCATTCAGCACTGAAGGTTTATGTGCAGAGCAGATTTGTATTTGACTTTACTGTGCAGTAGGCATTTGTATATGAAGGAATAACTTGAAGTTGAGTGGGATGATCATAGCTGAGAAACGAAATACAGAAAGATGAAGATAGTATGGTACAAACAGAGGCGGACACAAAAAAATGTCAAATGTCAAATAGAAGTTTTGGTGCAAAGAAAGTTTTTAAAACTTTTATTTTATTCTAGAGTGGAGAGCTAATGACCTAGAATACATCCAGTTCTTTCTGACTTGCCAAATCAACCTGCAGGCATTGGACCTCACTTTCCTCATGTGCTAACTTGTACCCCACACACACTGGATAATGCATATATATTAGCAGGAGTTCAATCTGTATTTATGAGTCATAAATATTTAAAAAGTATGTGAGGAAAATATTATATATTAGACTTTTTTCCTATTGATCTCTATTATGATTTTAGATATTTTCTGAGGAAAAATATTTTAGTATCAGCATGTAATAAAACCATATTTAAATCAAAGTTTAATTTCAAGAAACACTTTACTTTTTTACAATGTTAATTATCAGTTCAATGCCAAAACATTAAGTTAGCCATATAAAATTACTGATATTCAACTATTTTTGAACTACACAAATGACAGCTTTACGTTATTCAGTCTAATCATTGTGAAGGAAACCACCAACAAAATGCAATGGCAACTTACTGAATGGGAGAAGATATTAGCAAATGATACATCTGGTAAGAGGTTAATATGCAAAATAGATAAAGAATTCATACAACCCAACATCAAAAAAACAATATAATTAAAATAATGGGCAGCCTGGCTGGCATGGCTCAATGGCTGAGTGTCAGCCTATGAAACTAGGAGGTCATGGTTTGATTCCCAGTTAGAGCACATTCCTGAGTTGCAAGCTTGATCGTGGAAGAGGCAGCCAAGCAATGATTCTCTCTCATCGATGTTTCTATCTCTCTTTCGACTTTTCTCTCTAAAATCAATTAAAAAGATATATATATAGTAATAATTAATGTCGTTTTCTAATACTTCTTTAAATCGAATTTATTTAAACAATACAACAAAATTTAATCAACAATATAGTTGCCATTGTTTTCTACTACTTGTGCCCAACGCTCAGGAAGCATTTTAATCCCTCTGTAGTAAAATTCTTGTGATTTTGATGCAAAAAATTCAGTCAATGCATTTTTGAGGCATTCTTCATTATTAAATTTTTTTCCAAGAAGAAAATTTTGCAAAGAACGAAACAAATGGTAATCGGAAGGGGCAATATCAGGAGAATATGCAGGTTGAGGGAGAACTTCCCATTCCAACTGGCGCAGTTTTTCAGCAGTGATTCTTGCAGTATGGGGTCGTTCGTTATCGTGGTGAAGGATTATGCCCTTCCGATTAATCAGCGCGGGTTCTTTTTCTCTTAAAGCTTGGGCTAACCTTTCCAATTGGGCACTATACACTGCACTTGTAATGGTGTGGTTATATGGTAAAAGTTCATAATGAAGAATTCCTTTAAAATTCCACCAAACACACAACATCACTTTTTTTGCATGCAAGTCAGGTTTTGGCATGGGCTGCGGAGCCTCATTTTTGTCCAACCATTGAGGCCGCCTTTTCAAATTAACATACAGCACCCATTCTTCATCTCCGGTAACAATTTGCTCTAAAAACGGCAAACGGTTTTGACAAGAGAGGAGCGAACTGCAAATTGTGACTCTTTGATTACGGTTGTTGTCGGTCAACTCATGAGGAACCCATTTTCCAAACTTTTGGACTTTGCCAAGTGCACGCAATTGATTGGAAATTGTTTTTTGTGAACAATTTAAAGTTGTCGCAAGCTCTTGTTGGGTAATTTGAGGATTTTGCACCAAAAGAGCTTGAAGAGCTTCTTGATCAAAATTGGACACACGTCCTCGACCACTCTTGTCATCTAACGAAAAATTTCCCTTGCGAAATTTCTCAAACCAACGCTGGCATTTTCTGGCGCTAACTGCATCTTGACCAAGAGCACTACAGATGTTTTTTGCAGCCTCACTTGCTTTTCTTCCTAATTGGAACTCGTAAAGCATGCAGTGCCGAATATGCTCTTCATCCGCCATCTTCTTAGCCCTAGTTTTGCAACAAAAACCAAACCAAACACAAACTTTTTCAAGCAAAACTTGTTAATTGCACTTCACATGTTCTGTAGATACCACGTGTTTGAAGGTTATGTCAATACAAGTTAACGCCAAGCAAGATTTTAAACGAATGTTTAAAAACGACATTAATTATTACTAGACCCGATACAATGGAATATTACTCAGCCATAAAGTGGAATGAAGTCTTTCAATTTGTGACAGCATGAATGGGCCTATAGGATATTATGCTAAGGTGAAATGAGTCAGACATAGAAAGACAAATACCATATGATTTCATTTTTAGGTGGAACCAAAAAAAAAAAAAAAAAAAGAAGAAAAAAAAAAAAAAAAAAAAAAAAAAAAAAAAAAAGAACAAATAAATGAAACAGAAACAAACTGCTAGATACAGGAAATAAATTGATGGTTACCAAATTTGGTGGGGGTGGGGAGCAAAATGGGCAAAAAGGGTAAAGGGGATTAAGTACAAACTGCCAGATATAAAGTTAGTCATGGGGATGTAAAGTACAGCATAGTGAATATAGTCAATAATAAAATAATTATGCATGGTGTCTGATGGGTACTAGATTTATTGTCGTGATCACTTTTGTAAGATATATAAATGTCTAACCACTGTGTTGTACATCTAAACTAATATAATATGGTATGCCAATTATAATTTTAAATAACTTCTTAAAATAGTGAATTTGAAAATTCACAGAAAAATATAGTGTTTTTATAGTATTTCTCAGCAATTCTCATTTCATCAGGATGTTGGTTTTGCTTTGGTTTTCCAAGGTGGTGAAGTTTACCAAGAGGCCTTTGTCATGACTTAATTGTCAGACTCCACTGTTGAGCTACTGAAAGGTTGTGCTTTCTCCCAGAGAGGTTAATAGGCAGTCCTGGGAGTCCTTGAATTTCTGACATTAGGATCATCTTAACTCTTAGTTGGAGTCATCCGGTTTTTTCAACAAACATTTGGTTGTCCCCATTTCTTGAAAAAGTACTGAAAGGCTCTTATCTCTTCCTCTCCATTAAAATTGGGATATGAATTTGTGCCCAAAGGCCTGGATTTGAAATGAGTAATTTGAGCTATTTGTTACTAGGTTTCCAGGCAGGACCAAAGAAGCGTCTGGGGAGAAGGGAGCCTCTGTATCCACATCCACAGGTTAAATGCTCTTCTTCGCTTTCCCTGACCAGGGCCAGCAGAGAGATTTTGGAAGATAAGATTAAAGTTTGATGCAGTGGATTGACCCAGCGGGTCTTGTGTGAGCTGTGCATTCCCTGGCTTGGATTTGAATCTGTTCAATTTGAGATAAGATACATAAGCCAGATGTCTGCCTCCAGTCTGACCGGGGTTTATAAATTCCAGTGCTGAAGGAACATGCTTGACAATGAATGAAAAAATTAGATAAGAATTTGGAGCTTCTCAGAAAAAACACACAATATAAAACAATAAGGTATAATTATTGCTTCTAAATAAGAAGTACTACATTTTATCTCACCAGAGTAGCTCTGGTAGTTTTTGCTGAATACATAAAGAGAAAGCATACAAACTTGTTTATCAACAGAACAACCGAAACTGGAATTTTCTTCTTCTTTTTTAATTTGCTAAACAATCTAGAAATGCAATTGGCATGTAGAATGTCTTCTTTTTTTTTCTTTTTCTTTTTTTATGAACTAGAAATAAAATTTTGAAGGGTCTATCTTTGCAAACATTTCATCCAATAGAACTAGGTTTTCCCCCTGGTAGTGTTTGTCTGTTTGCTTCCTCCTGGGCCATAGGTTTTGTTACCAGGTATTAAACTGAAATCTAGCCAGGTTTTTTTTTTTTTAATTTCTTTATTGATTAAGGTATTACATATGCGTCCTTATCCCCCACATTGCACCTCCCACCCCCATGCAGGTCCTAAGGGAAGAAGTCTCCTACTACCAGTTTTCTGTCTCTCATTGAACAGAAAATGTGGAAATTAGATTTTCCTAACGTAGACCCTCACCTGAAAACAACCAGGTTCTATGTTAGGAAAAACTAATTTCCACATTTTCTGTTCAATGAGAGACAGAAAACTGGTAGTAGGAGACTTCTCCCCTCGGGGGCTGTGAACCAGCCTGCCTAGGCAAGGCCTCTATCCTGAACTTGTTTGCTTAGTGTAGGCGAATCAGTTACTTTCATGTGGTGTGTGGCCCTGAGGAAAACACTGTCTCCTATTAATAGTTGAAACTATTCACAGTTGAGACAGTCTGAAATCAACCTTGTTTTTCTACACTGTTCAGAAAGAGCTTTAAAAAAAAGTCTAAATGAAAGCATAGTAATTGCTCTGGAGAAGTAAAATTACTAGCCTTTAAAATGCTTAATTGTATTTAATACCCTTTAGTGCCAGTTAGAGCTTAAGGTCCTAAATTCTTACTGAAGGCATTTCAGAAGAAAAGAAAACACGCAATCAGAGAAAAGGCAGCATCAAGAAGCAGATGCTAAACCATTAAGCACATCAACATTTGAAAACTCCTGAACAAAACTAACTGCACTCCACCTTCCCCAAACCTCCAGCCTCACGCTGAGGTGGATTTCCCTTCGATTTGCAGTGCAGGAGGACACTGTTTGCTAGTTTGCTAGTTTGCCTTCTGAATATTTTTGAAAGCATTCTTTTCTTTCCAAGGTTTTTGGTTTCCTGACTTTGAGAAACACCCCAAGCTAAAGAAAAGTTACTATGTGTGTATTTCAGCCTGTGTGTGTGGAGATTCATTTTTGAAGGAAATTTTGGCCATGGGTTGCATCTGCAGATGTACACGAGCATATGTTGATGGTGATATTTATTACACGTTAACATTTGGAACATGATTGGTTTAGTGGGTCTGGTGTACCAGTTTTTTATCGGTACCAGTTATTTCACATATTATTGTTTGTGAAGCTAAGTGAAGTGTCTCTTCTATGGCTGTATGTAAAGTTGCCCGCCCCCCATTCTGTTTCCCAGTTGCCCTTGATTAAAACCCATAGATTAGCCGGGACCGGTTTGGCTCAGTGGATAGAGCGTCGGCCTGCAGACTGAAGGGTCCCGGGTTCGATTCCGGTCAAGGGCATGTACCTTGGTTGTGGGCACATCCCCAGTAGGGGGTGTGCAAGAGGCAGCTGGTCGGTGTTTCTTATCGATGTTTCTAACTCTCTGTCCCTCTCAATTCCTCTCTGTGTAAAATCAATAAAATATATATTTAAAAAAAGAAAAATAAATAAATAAAACCCATAGATTAAATGGAAGTAATTTCTCCTAAATTTGAAGGAGTTGGCCTCTATATGTAATATAGGGGATAGAGGATAAAGGATGGTCACCACAACATTATGAACATGTTCGAAACACTCCTAAGTGTTTAAGCTTTCCTTTTAGATCACAGGTCTGTTTAAAGGTCTCTAATTTTTTATTTTTTATTTTTTTTACAAAAAATAAGATGTTTTTAGAATTTTAAAATATAAATTTTGTTTAAGTAATGGATAATTAAGTCTATATTTTGTGACAATATTTTCTAAAATTCTGTGGCTACATTAAAAGAGAAAGAGCTTAAATAAATAAAGAAAATAAAGATTTATGTACAGAGAGAGAAAAGAGAGAGAGAGAGAGAGAGAGAGAGAGAGAAGAGAGAGAGAGAGAGAGAGAGAGAGAGAGAGATCGAGCGCGCGCGCTTTGCCTACAAGGAGCTTATAGTCTAATTGAGAAAAAAAATAACATGCATAAGAAACCAGATGTGATGATCAAGGTCAGAGAAGAGGAGCACTGTGAGAGAAGGTTTGACAAGGTCTGGTGCAGTCTTTGACAGTCTTTGCAGACTGAGGGGAGAGTGATGGAGGAAGCAGTCAAAATGTGGCTCACAGCTGAGCAGAACATTGGGGGCACCAAGCTGGATAAAGGATTTATGTGGTGGAAAGGGAGGCTGAAGAGATAAGTTTAGGGCAGATTCTAAAGAGACACTGAAACTCCTCTGTTCTTACACACAGGTTCCCTGGAAGCATAGGTTGGAAAATGGACAGTGCCAACATTGAGAGGCCTGTGGTATCAAAAGTAATCCAGGATGGGAAGTCCTATTTGATATTCATTGGTGATTGTTCGATGAACATTTGTTTTATTTTTAGCAAAGTTTTGGACAGGAGAAAACTTGAAAGAAAATTAACTACAAGACCAGCAACTACTTGTGTCTCTCTACTAGGTCAGCATATCTATGTGTGCATCTTTGGTACAGTGAGGGATGGAAGGTTACAGAGACTGTACTTCATGTGTAAAATTAGAGCTTGAACTGAGTTTTGCTCAGAATTATCAGATGTGCTGTGATAACTAGACTAAACTCATTTTTATGGAGCTTGTCTATAAATTATTTTTAGGTGAGAAATGAAATGGTTAATTTGGTCAAGGATGTTTTTAAAGCCTTGATCAAAGGTGAATAATATAAAGAAAGGACTTCAGTACTCAGTTTCCTTTTAACTTATTAATTGGGTTAATAAAACAATATAAAAGAGTATTGGCATCATTTATAGCTCCATACCTAGTTAATTTCTTAGTATAAAATTAATTTTTGTCAACACATGTCACAGGAATTAACACAGAACCAGGGAGAAACACTAAAAGTTTCTTCTTTAATGTTTAAGTAAATCAGAGCAAAGTGCCTAACACATCAATACATGTAGAGCTGCTAGCATTAAGGTCAACAGCGCTAGTATTTTGTGTTCACTGACCATTTCGTCAAAGAGTGTGTGCTTTTCACCAAGGATGGTCATTCTCTTTATTTTCACCCACTGCTTAACCATATGAAAAAAACCATTCATGGCTCAGAAGCAATTCTACTATACTAGTATAACTTCATTTTTAATGTTCTTGAAGGTTAAAAAGCAAAAACAAAACATCTATCTTTTTTTTATAATGGCTTGGTTGTTAGGGTTTCTTACGGTATAGCTTTAAAGATAATTTCTTTTTTTTTTCTTCTTTTTTTTTAATATATTTTATTGATTTTTTACAGAGAGGAGGAGAGAGGGATAGAGAGCTAGAAACGTCGATGAGAGAGAATCATCGACCAGCTGCCTCTTGCACACCCCCTACCTGGGATGTGCCCGCAACCAACGTACATGCCCTTGACCGGAATCGAACCCGGGACCTTTCAGTCCGCAGACCGACGCTCTGCCACTGAGCCAAACCGGTTTCGGCTAAAGATAATTTCTGTCCCAAGGTTGTTTTTATAGATTTGGCAACAAGTCTTCATAAAATTCCTGTGAATGGAAGTAGGAGAGAATGAGAGATCTAAGGGTAGGGCTTAGGTGGAGCATTGATCCTACCCTAGTGTAGGGTCTGACTTGGAAAGGAGAGAGGGGAGATTTTTTTTATTATTAAATTATTATCTGTGTACATATTTTAACACCCCCCCCCCATATTTACCCTCCCTCAAGGGGATATTTTTAAGAAGCTTATTTCTACCCCTTTCCCAGCTAAGCTGCGGTTAACAGTGGGTGACTAGACATGGATGGAGGCCTAAAAACCTGTATCATGGCATCCATGGAGTTCAGAATCCCAGGATCCGCACCTGGATATTTTCTTTTGTGAAGCGTTTACCTTGGCAATGAGTTGGAACAGTTCTCTTTAAAAGTGTATTACAGACATGCTAAGCAAAATTAGTGCCACATCACTTGGTTAAGGCGGTTAAGTTTCCTATTCATGTTCAGAATTAGCATAGACAATAATCACCTCTGTGATTTTGTTTAGCCTGCCTGTTGGGAACCTAAGTCTTACAGGATATGATTTCCTTCCCCCCACCTAGAAGGTACCAAGCCTTATAGTTGAATGTGAGGGAACCTATTTATAGTTCCAGCTTAGCTTCTTTCATAAATTGGATCAGGTCAACCTTTCCCAGGTAAGTTTTTAGCTCACAGGTTGAGAACCACTGCTGTAGAACCTACGACCATCGAGAGACACAGATATTTACATTATGATTCATTAACAGTAGCAAAATTACAGTTATGAAGTAGCAACGAAAATAATTTTATGGTTGGGGTCACCACCACATGAGGCACTGTATTAAAGGGTCGCAGCATTAGAAAGGTTGAGAACCACTGGCCTAGAGAATGGTTTAACACTCCCAACAGCAGTACATGTGGGTTCCAATTTTACCACATCCTTGCTGATATTTGTAATTTTTTAGTTGTCAATACAGTAGGTGTAAATAATATCTTATGTTCATTTTAACTTGGACTTCTTTAGTTTAGTCACTTGGGTTTTCTCTCTTGTATTCTGCTTAATCATAGTTCTTGTTCCTTTTTTTTTTTTTTTCTAATGAGTTTCCTGTCTTTCTTATTGATTTTCAAGAGTTTTTCATATATTCTAGCTTTCAGTTCATTTTCTTAGCCATAGTAAACCCCTTCTACCAGCCTGCCACTTTTCTGTTAACATTGTCTATGGTGTCCTTAATTTTTATGTAGGTAGATCCATTGAAATTTTCACCTTAAAATTTTTATTTTTTGAGTCCTAATGAATAGGAAGATCAGTGGAGCAGAATAGGAAATTCAGAAATAGAACCTAAGACTTAAATATTTAGTATAAAATAACATTTAACATTTCAAGGTAGTGGAAAGATGGTTTTTTCAATATTTGGAAAATATTGAAAAAGTAATTAGGAAACCTTCTTGGCTTAGGGATAGGGAAGTAGGTCTCTACACTAAAATAAATTCAAGTTGGATCAGATATTTAAATATGAAAAGTGAAACCATAAAAATGCTCTCTCCACAGTGAACCTTTGTTGGAATTCTGTATTTTCAGTTCCTGGGAACTAGGACTGAGGAGCCCTGCCTTTGCTTATCCTTTTTATCTGTTTGGAGAGCCAACCACAGTTTGTTTAATTAGCAGTCTCCTTAGACCTGAAACATCTTGGAGGGCTTGGCCTGGTTGTCACCTTTCTGCGAACCCTGAACCCTCTCAGGAAGCACTGCACGTCTTCCCCTGTGCTTCCCTGGTCCCCGTGGTGACACTGAATACAGTTTACACATTCGCTTTCCATTACAGTTGGCCTCGTGTGGCAGAATTAATTACCTAGAATTTACCCAGTGTGAAGCAGGAAAACAAGTCATCAAAAGAATATGCTTCCTCTAGAAAGGAAGCTAGCACTCAAATTGAAGCAAGTACTGATTGATTGCATGAAACTTTGATTCTGAAGCCGTTGGGGAGTGGGTGAAAATTGATTGCTTGTAGGAGAGTGGTCACATCAACATGGTGTTTCAAGATTAATCCAGCAGAAGAATAAAGGAAAAGTACAGAGAAGAATGAAAATGCAAGGAGATCTAGATGGCTATCTCAGTAATGTAGACATGTGGTATAATGGTGCTGAACTGGTGGGACTAGAAAAGAGTGGATACAACTGACATTCTCCGAAGGAGCAACAGGGCTTTGCAGCTGGTTGGTTGTGAGTGGTGGGAGGAGGGAGGAATCAAAGGTGGCTTTTTGTGTGTGGAGGCTGGCAGCCACTGTGCCTGTGGGCAGGTCTTTGACTGACATAACTCAGCCTTGGGGTTTGGCCAAACCAGAATTTTCAGGTGAATGATGGAAATTATTTGGGCTGCTCTATAGACCTGATTGTGGCTATTTGGAACTTACATGGAGTGAGGTGATGGCGGAAGGAGGACTTTCCAAGTCTTTCTGGAATGTCCAGGGTAAGATGAAAACGAGGAGCTGCATTCATTGTTTTCTTCGCTTCAGTACTCACTTCAGAGGGTCCGCTAATCTAACTAACCTCAGCGCCACCCCATCCCCCAGCCCAGCACCTTCAGATTGGACAGCTGCTGCCTCCTGACCAGCCATGCTTGGCAGATGTAGATTTACTAAGACTATAGATCTCTTGTCACCTTCTCTCTTGTCACCACCCCCACCCTCCAAAAAAGAGATGTTACTGGTAAATAACGAGAAGTAAACATAGGAAGTAGAAGAGAATAAATAGAAAAATGCGCGTGTGTAGCTCACATTTCTGCTCCTGTTGTGTTAGGTTTGCCATGACTTCTTAGTGATACTTGTTCTGCTCTCCTGGTAAAAGTCAGTTTCTTCATCTGTGGGGCTATCTTAGTCTGACCCTAGTCCCACTTTTTACCAAAGAGTTATTCCTTGAGACTAAATATTTAAAGTGGTAATGACCTTCATAGACTCACAGCTGTGTCACTGCAGTCAGACCCAGGTGCTTCTTATCCCCTGCTGCTTTTTCTCGTCACATCCCCTTTCCAGGGCAGAGCAGAGAAGAAGGCTGCTTCCTTGCCCGTCCTTTTCAGAAAACTGCTCTCTCTGCAGTGGATCTTCCATAGAATTCTGTATTTTGATTTCCTGGGCCCTAGGACTTGGGAGCCCCTAGTTCTCCATTCCTGAAGAGTTCAAAGACTGACATCTTGCACCTGTAAAGGATGTTGAACCAAGGTTTTCAAGTTCTCCCCCATAACCTCTGCCGTCTGCAGAATTCTTGTAAGCTTTTTCATAGTCCTTCAAAAGAATAATTTATAAAAGTCCAACATTATAGTTTTATAGTGTCAGAATAGCTTTTAAATTATAGAAACACAAGAAAATGGTGTGCTCTTAAATGGTATGATAAAATTACTATTGTGAGGGCTTTAGAGTGTGGTTCTGACTGCACACTTGTAGCCAAGCTCCAAACCCTTTCCCACCCACTAGGTGGTTCCACCAGGTTCCTTCATTGTGTCGGTGAGTGGGTACTCACTTCCCTGCCTTTCATCTCACTGTTGTGTGGGGGAAAGACTTACTGTCCCTCAACCCCCTACTTTCCTTGGAGCAATGATTTGCTTAATCTATGAATGAATTAGAGCTGAGTCCGGGAGAAGAATCTACAGACCAGAAGGAACCCAAACATTGGCTTGTCCTCTCTGCATTTGCCCTCCCACTTTTTCTTGGGCTGAAGCTGATCACGGGTTTAGAGGATGTAGCTGTGACGTCCACAGTCCACATCTGCCTTTGCCTTGCTTTGTTACCGGCAACTGTCACCAGCACACTCTTACTGGTATGTCCACTGTGGTGTGTGTTCTAAATTAATATCAGGCATTTAACTTACTAAACTGAATACTGTGGTGAGTTTCACCAAGGATGTCTTTAACTTCGGAGTTGCACATTATTGGCTGTGTAGGTGGCTTATATAAAGTCTGTTTATTTTCTTTTCTTTTTTAAAATATATTTTATTGATTTTTTACAGAGAGAGGAATGGAGAGTTAGAAACATCGATGAGAGAGAATCATCGATCAGCTGCCGCTTGCACACCCCCTACTGAGGATGTGCCCGCAACGTACATGCCCTTGACCAGAATCGAACCTGGAACCTTTCAGTCCACAGACCGACACTCTATCTACTGAGCCAAACTGGTTTTGGCTAAAGTCTGTTTATTGCTTAGGCTTTCTTATTAGTAAACAAACTTTAGATTTTTAACATTTTTTACCATTGGGAATAATGGCAACTTACAGAAAGTATATATGCTCAGGATGTTCTGTTCCCCAGCCTTGCTCTTAAATTGCCATGTGACTTGTGCTGATACATCTGGAAAAAATGATGAGAAATGGAGTAGGAAATAGTTTCCTTTTTAATCTGTTCTAATGTTTTCAGGATTTCTCTGAGATTTCACAGTGGACTTAAATGACAAGGTCCTCCTAAAGGTATGCAATACTGAATAAGCATTCTCCATAATTAGTCACATTTTTGTTAAAAATTAATTCACACATGAGCACAATCGCATATGCACACATACACACACTAAATTGTACCAAAAGTTATTTTAATTCACGTGCCCCTCAGTATTCTTAAAGAGATTCCTAAGGCATCCTGGCAGTATTTTCTTTCTCCCATTAAAAGAAAGAGTCAGAGGACTATTCGATAAATAGTACTGGGAAACTTGGAAAGATATGGGTAAAAAGTAAAACTAGGTCTACTTCTACACCATACACAAGAATAAACTCAAATGGATTAAAACTTAAATGTTATACTTGGAACCATAAAAATCCTAAGAGAAAACATAGGCAGTAAAATCTTGGACATTTCTCATAGCAATATTTTTCTAATATATCTCCTTGGGCAAGGGGGGAAAAAAGAAAAAATAAACAAATGGAACTACATCAAACTAAAGTTTTGCACAGCAAAGGAAACCATAAAAAAAAAAAAAAAAAAAAAAAGATGAAAAGACAACACACTGAATGGGAGAATATATTCAGCAATACATCTGATAAGAATTTAATATCCAAAAATTGTAAGAAACTTAAAAACTCAACACTGAAAACAAAAACAAAAAAAAAACAAAAAAATCACCAAATAATCCAATTAAGAAATGGGCAACTAACCTGAATAGACACTTCGCCAAAGAAGACATAGAAATGGCCAATAGACATATGAAAAGATGCTCTGCAGTGCTACTCATCAGAAAATGCAAATTAAGACCACAATGAGATAGCACCTCACTCCTGTCAGAATGGCTAACACCAAGAAATCAACAAGCAAGTGTTGGGTGAGGAAGTGGAGAAAAAGTAATCCTCATGCTCTGTTGGTAGGAATGCAGACTGGTGCAGCCACTGTGGAAAGCAGTACCTCTGAAAATGAAAAATGGGACTGCCTTATGACCAGCAATTCCACTTGTGGAATATATCCAAAGAAAACTGAAACACTAATCTGAAAGAATATATGCACCCCTATGTTCATTGCAGCATTATTTACAATATACAAGATTGGGAAGCAATGCAAGTATCCATCAGTAGATGACTGAATTAAAAAGCTGTGGTATACTCTGGCTGGTTGGGTGGTTGAGCATTGGCCTATGAACCAGAAGGTCATGGTTTGATTCTCATTTGGGGCATAATCCTGGGTTGCAGGTTCAATCCCAATTGGAGGCCTGCAGGAAGTAGCTGATCAATGATTCTCTCTCATTGATGTTTCTCTCTCTCTCTCCCTCTCCCTTTCTTTCTGAAATCAATAATATCATAATAATAAAAGCCCAAGAGGTGTCACAACCAAAATGACCAAATGACCAGTCTCCATGAAATGCATAGAACACCTCTCAGGCCCTCCTCTGTGGCCCACAGGCTCTGATCACAGCAAGGCTGGCGGCCAGCAGGCGGGGCAGCGGGCAGGTGGGCGTGGCGAGGCAGGCGCAGTTGTGAGCGCAGCTGTGAGTGCGGCAGGCGGTGGGTAGGGCCTCGCGATATCGCATACTGGGCCTCTAGTGTATCTATAATAATAAAAGCGTAATACACTAATTAGACCAGACGTCTCTCCAGATGACCTTCCGGACAAAGCCAGGGCTTCGAGGAAAGCCGGGGTCCTGGGTGCCAGAGGGAAGCCAGTGCCGGCAGGCAGGGGAAGAAAGGGCTACTGTTGCACTAATTCCATGCATTGCGCCTTTAGCATATTTACAAAAGAAAAGGGGGAGAAAGCTATGGTACATTTACACAATGGAATACTATTTAGCCATAAAAAAGAAGGAAATCTTGCCTTTTGTGACAGCATGGATGGGCCTGGAGAGTGTTATGCTAAATGAAGTAAACCAGTCAGAGAAAGATAAGTTCCATATATTATTTCATTTATATGTGGAATCTAATGAACAAAATAAACTAACAAAGTGGAGACATACTCATGAATATAGACTGCAGACAGTTGGCTGGGGTTGGGGTTTGTTGGGGGTTGGGTGAGAAGGATGAAGGAATTAAGCAAAGAAAAAAGAAGAAAGACTCACTCTGCCTGGTGTGGCTCAGTTGGTTGGAGTGTCATCCTGTACACCAAAAGGTGGTGGCTTCAATATTCAGTCAGGCACATATCCAGCTTGCAGTTCGATCCCTGGGGGCAAGTGCAGGAGGCAACTGATGTTTCTTTCTCTCCCTCTCTTCTCTCTAAAATCAATTGTTTAAAAAAAAACAAAAAAAAACTTTCAATGTACTAGTACTTTTTTTTTTTTTTTTTTTTTTTTTTAAGGAAAGAAAATTCCTAGATGGTTTTGCTCAGTAGATAGCATGTTGGCCTGCAAACTGAAGGATCCCAGGTTCAATCCTGGTCACAGGCACATGCCCAGATTGTGGGCTCAATTCCCAGTAGAAGGAGTGCAGGAGGCAGCCAATCAATGATTCTCTCTCATCTCTGCTACTTCACTGATGTTTCTATCTCTCCCTTCTTCTCTGAAGTCAATAAAAAAATATTTTTAGAAAATAAAAAGAAAGGAAAGACTAATGGACACAGACAACAGTATGGCAATTGCCAGAGGATAGGGAGGTGGGGGGAGGTGGAAGAAGGGGAAGTGCGGGATAAATGGTGATGGAAAACTTGACTTATGGGGGTAAATACACAATACAATACACAAGTGATGTATTGTAGAATTGCATACCTGTTACCTATATAATTTTATTAACCAATGTTACCTCAATACATAAAGTTTTTAAAAAAGAGTCAGTGGACTGTATGAAATTTAGGGCCTTATAGGGTTCAGTTTCAGTGTATTTCTTCCTGAAAGTAAAAACATGAACTTTCTGATAGTATTAAATTATGGGACCTCAATATTTTATGTAGAAAATAAAATACTGTATGGCTTCCAAAGTGTCTAGAATCTTGGGGATGTCAGCCAAACTTGTATTAGTAATTTATAACTCTTGTCACTTCAGCTATACTTGGAACTGTTGCGAAGCTGGAAAAGGTGTTTGAAGCAGAAAAGGCTAGAATTAATACAGCATACAGAGGGAACCTGAGCCTGAGCGTGAAAGAGCGTGGAAGTCCAGAGCCTACGTGCAGAGGAAGGGGCCAGCACATTATTCTATCAAATCATCGGCACCAAAGTAATTTTCAGCACATCTGCCTTTTCTTAAAAATAGTTCTGGCATCTTGATAATGGAGAAGGGTATAAAGGAGACCTGGAACGAGCATCACCAAACCTGTTGACTTGGGGGTTCCTAGTTATCTTTGCCTTCGTGGTTGAGGCCCTAAGTGTAGGTGACGCTTACTCATGCTCAGCTTTTCGGTTGGGGGATAAGGCATTCACTCCTTAGGCTCACTAACCCTTGTGCTTGGTTTCTCTAGAAGTGATCCACGACTTCAGAATGGAACACGGGCCTCTTCCCTGCTTCTTGTGATCAAGCTGCTGGCCGACATTAATGTGGGGATGCCAGTAAACCACCAGAAATCGGACTCTTCAGAGATGGACTCTGACCTGTCACCCAGCTGCCTGCTCAGTGACCTGAGCAGAGGGGGCAGCTTGGAGAGTCGCAGTAGCAGTTCTCGCTCCAGAAGTCTCACTCTGGTGAGTGATGGTTTCCTTCAATGCTTCGATGTCCTTTGGTTGGCTGGCTTTGCCCCAACTTCCTTCCCTTTAAGGAAGATCTTATCACATTATTTTTGGTTAACTAGCTTGATGTTTTAGAATACTTGCTTTGTGAAATGGCATTGAATTTTCTTTTATGTTTTCATTGATTTTTTTACAGAGAGGAAGGGAGAGGGATAGAGAGTTAGAAACATCGATGAGGGAAAGAAACATTGATCAGCTGCCTCTTGCATACCCTCTATTGAGGATGTGCCCGCAACCAAGTGCATGCTCTTGACCGGAATCAAACCTGGGACCCCTCAGTTCGAAGGCCGACGCTCTATCCACTGAGCCAAACCTGTTAGGGCTGGCATTTAATTTTTAATCATCTTAAATTTTGCACAAATATAGAACATTATCCACAGCAGTGAAGAGAATCTCACTGTAGCCAATAACATGGCTGTTTAGACCCAGGAAGTGACAAACTTAGGCAGGGTCTTATGCCTTCCAGTTCAAAAGACCAGAGAGAAGTAAAATGGAGGGATAGGAATGAGAGACACCTGTTCTACAATAAAATATACATTAAAAAAAAAAGATCTGAAGGAAGAGAAGCTCTTCACATGGCAAAAACAAATTTACTTTAAAACAGATTTTTATCTCCTTTACAAATATAAATGCTTTTTAAAAAAATTTTTTTTAATATATTTTATTGATTTTGTTCAGAGAGGAAGTGAGAGAGAGAGAGTTAGAAACATCGATGACAGAGAGTCATCGATCAGCTGCCTCTTGCACACCCCCCACTGGGGATATGCCCGCAACCAAGGCACATGCCCTTGACCGGAATCGAACCCGGGTCCCTTCAGTCCCCAAGCCGACGCTCTGTCCATTGAGCCAAACCGGTCTCGGCTATAAATGCTTTTGTATCCCTTTATTTCAAATTGAGACCCTTACATATCATCAACAAGCTTTGGGAACTTTCATAAGAATATTCAGTTTTAAAGTTAAGAGATGACCTTTTTGTACTCCCCACTCCTCAGGATATCCATCTTTCAGGATTGAGACCTTTTATTCATAGAGGGAAGGACAAGAAAGAATTAACCTTCAATTTTACTTCTAGTGAAAACATGATTTTCCTTTAGATGCTGTGAGCCCTAAAATTAACCCCAATTATTAGGAATCAGGGTATTTGGATTATTTTTTGCCTTTAACATTCATTTTCATATGCCCTGGCCTCTTGATAGAGAACCAAAATAAACCTGCTTTCTGTCTCCTCCTAGGAGAGGATTGATCCCAAGTATGTCCAGTGTTTTGGACTTGGGGAAGGAAAGTTGCTACTTTGTATCTCCATTCTAATCTTATAGGGTGCATTCTTCATATTAACCACTTAATGCCTATTTTTACCAAATCCTCTGTGGTAGCTCAAACTCACATGCTCCAAATAGGACCTAATTGATCTCTATAAGCATATCCATTGAGGTGTGGCATTCATTGACTATTCTATATGGCCTACTGTATCTTCTGTGTGTGTTATTTACACATCTGCTCAGATGTTAAAGCACTGTCCTAGGAGTTAAAGACAACAGTAAATGTGATCCATTTGACAGGATTGGTGTTGCAGATCAGATTTCCAGCAGCAGCAAAATGTTTGCACCTGGCTATAAAGCAACTCGTGTTCCTGGGCTGAAGAAACTCTAAGGAGGCTAGTCACTAGGGCGAGGAAGCTGGGCATTGCTACGTGACGTCATTATCTGGTGCCCACAGTGACTGTTTCCTGGCTGGGCTGGGCTGGGCTGTGGGCCACATTTTGTGCCATGGGATCTCAGCAGTGTTGGCTGTGATTTGATGGGGTGTTGCTGGGGTGGGGTGGGGGGGCAGTTTGTGTCCCACTTAGGGGAAGCCGAGTATTGGTTTGTCAGGGCCAGGTCCATGGTGCCATTTATTTTTAAATGGCCAGTGTTAGTCATGGCAACTCCTCCATTGAGAGCCCGCCCCCTGTGGTCAGTGCACATCATAGCTACTGGTTGTAACAATGGACACTTAGCCTTTTATATATCCTATATAATAAAGAGGTGATATGCAAATTGACCCTCATGCCCTCGCACAAGATGGCTGCCCCCATGTGGTCAAAGATGGCCACCACAAGATGGCCTTCAGGGGAGGGTAGTTGAGGGCAACCAGGTCGGCAGGGGAGGGCAGTTGGGAGCAATTGGGCTGGCAGGGCAGCAGTTAGACATTGATCAGACTGGCAGAGGAGTGGTTAGGTAGTGATCAGGCTGACAGGCAGGTGAGTGGTTGGGAGCCAGCAGTCCTGGATTGTGAGAGGGGTGTGCGATTGCCAGACATCCCCCAAGGTGTCCCATATTGGAGAGGATGCAGACTGGGCTGAGGGACAGATGGTGCACAAATTTCGTGCACCTGGATTCTAGTATGTATATATAGATTATATGTATATGACTGCATAATTTTGCCTTATATCCCACTTGACTACCTGTGCCTCACTCTAATAGAAGACACATTCCAATACTGTTGCAATACCTTCTGCTTAGACCTGTTGACTACTTTCAAGCACCTTTCTTTATTAAATAATTGAGCTAACTTTAGTTGTCATCAGTTATTTTTCCACAGTTGTGTATTTCCCTTAGATAGAACAGGATCATGGAGAAATCTAACATTTAATTTAATACTATTTTTTTTAATCTTTATTGAAAGTATTACATAGGTCCTCTTTTTTTCCTTCATTAAACTCTTCCAGCTTACTCCCATCCTCCCCTCTGCTCAGGCCCTTACCACCCCATTGTCTGTGTCCATGGGTTATGCATATATACATACAAGTTCATTGGTTGATCTCTTCCTACCCACCTAACCTCCCCTGAGCTTCAATAGTCTGTTCATGCTTCTATGTCTCTGGATCTATTTTGTTCATCAGTTTATGTTGTTCATTATATTCCACTTATGAGTGAGATCATGTGATACTTATCTTTCTTTGACTGGATTATTTTGCTTAGCATAATGCTCTCCAGTTCCATCCATGGTAAGAGTTCTTTCTTTTATTGCCATGTAGTATTCCACTGTGTAGGTGTACCACAGTTTTTTTTTATTCTCTTATCTGCTGATGGGCACTTAGGCTATTTCTCAATCTTAGCTATTGTAAATTGTGCTGCTCTATGAACATGAGGGTGCGTATATTCTTTCTGATGAGTGTTTCAAATTTCTCAGGATATATTCCTAGAAGTGGGATCACTGGGTCAAGTGGAAATTCCATTTTTAATTTTTGAGGAAATTCCATACTGTTTTCTAAAATGGCTGCACCAGTCTGTATTTCCACCAGCAGTGTGCTGGGGTTCCCTCTTCTCCATAACCTCACCAACACTTGCCATTTGTTGATTTGTTGATGGTAGCCATTCTGACAGGTGTGAGATGATATCCATTGTCATTTTGATTTGCATCTCTCTGTTAGTTAGTGACTTTGAGCATTTTTTCATATGTCTCTTGGCCTTTTGTATGTCCCCTTTGGAAAAGTGTCTATTTAGGTCCTTCGCCCATTTTTCAATTGGATTGTCTTTCCTTTGTTAAATTGTATGAATTCCCTATATATTTTGGAGATTAACCCCTTATTGGATGTATCATTGGCAAAAATGTTCTCCCATGAAGTGGCTCTCTTGTTACTTTGTTGGTGGTTTGGTTTGCTGTGCAGATGCTTTTTATTTTGATGTAGTCCCATTTGTTTATTTTCTTCTTAGTTTCCATTGTCCTAGGAGATGTATCGGTAAACTTATTGCTATGAGAGATATCTGAGATTTTGGTGCCTGTGGTTTCTTCTAGGACTTTTATGGTTTCCCATCTTATATTTAAATATTTCATCCGTTTTGAGTTTATTCTTGTGTATGGCATAAGTTGGTGGTCTAGTTCCATTTTTTTTTTGCATGTACCTGTCCAATTTTCCCAACACCATTTATTGAAGAGACTATCTCTGCTTCATTGTATGCTCTTGCCTTCTTTTGACATTTATTTTAAATGGCAACTATAGCTTTCCAAATAACTGGAGAACATTTGACTTTCACAAAGCACTCTCTTAGCATCTAGGTGCCCTGAATCAGTAAACTATCTACACTGGTACAGATTCTTAAACTTAAAAAAAAATTTCTTACCCTCATACTGTATTTTTTAGGATCTAAATTTGGAGAGGAACTATATGATTTCATTTTAAATCACTGGGTCTTTTTATGACTTCTTTCTTTAGAGTGAGACTCAACCATAACAGTTTCTCAACTTTCTGTCCTTTAATTTTTGACCCCATAAAAGATCAGTAACAATGTTTTTAGGCCTCAGTATACCTCTTGGAAGGCTCTTTCAGTAAAAGATAATCTAGTTCCAACTGCAAGTATTTCTTTTAAGCAAAAGTTATTTTTAAAAGACAATGCCTGATGTTACATGAGAGTATCCAAAAGTTTTTAAAAACTTTTAATGTTGCCTGCTAAATGACAGGTCTTTGTTTGTTAGGAACTCTTCTCCTGAGCCAATGCAAGTTAAAAATTAAAATAGCTGCTTAAGCCGAAACCGGTTTGGCTCAGTGGATAGAGCATCAGCCTGCGGACTGAGAGGTCCCAGGTTCGATTCCGGCCAATGGCATGTACATTGGTTGCGGTCACATCCCCAGAAGGGGGTGTGCAGGAGGCAGCTGGTCGATGTTCCTCTCTCATCAATGTTTCTAGCTCTCTATCCCTCTCCCTTCCTTGCTGTAAAAAAATCAATAAAATATATAAAATAGCTGCTTAAATAGAATTGTCATGGCTATCCATATAGGGAAGTGTGTGAAGTCACTCAAGAGACTAGTTATGTTTGTGTTTGTATTTTGTTCTACTTATAAGGAATTCTTGTTCTGAACCTTTTCTAATGAAAGTTTCAATTAGAAGGAGAACAAATTGGCCTAATTCTGAAATACTTGACTTAGAGGATACCTTTTGAATGTGTTTTTTCCTTTGAAATTTAACAAGCTTTCATACAGTACAAGGTAGCATGTCTTTGCAAAGTTGGTAGTGTAGTTCTAGAACCTACTACCTCAAGAGGTGATTCAGATTCAAAATAAGAGATTCAAAGAGGATTCGGAGACCTTCCTAATGATAGCTCTTTAAGGTGACAAAGGAAGCTTTGCGTGTGAGGTTTCCTACGTTCTTAACCTTTTAAGGCCAGTATCTCAAACACTTACAGATCTCATAAACACCTTGGGTGGCACTGCCAGGTACAGAATGCTGCCTCCTTCCAGTGTTCTTTTCTTCTTCTTCACCCTCCTATGTTCATAGCAGCATTATTTGCCTTAGCCAAGATCTGGAAATAGCCCAAGTGCACATCAGTGGATGAATGGTTTAAAAAGCCGTGGTACAGTGACACCATGGAATACTTCCAGTGTTCTTTGGCTCATATTCTGAATGTAGACTTGAATGAAGTCTGCTCTTCCCTACATGCACTTGGAGCTTCCTCTGGAAAAGAATGTGCTTTGGCTAGTTGAAGAGTGGGATGCTCTTATTGCCCACAGGTCTTAAGAAATTACATAATATAGCTGCTTCTTTGGGATGGATTGAAAACATCCCAAAATCACAAGCATACCTCCTGTCCATTTTTATCTTTAACTTGGGCAAAAATAATGATCCAAATTCATTATTGAGTTTTTGGAAATTTAATATTCAATGAACTGTCCTTCTCACTCAGCTGACAAATGTTGTGGCCCGAAAGTCACATAATGAGTCTGTGATCAGACAGCAGTTGTCAGCTCCTGATTAATCCCTTCCTTCTGCAGAGCCTTCAGTGTCTTTGGGCCACACTCCTTAGTCATGGGATAAGAAGGAAAGCCGGCAGGGCGAATGCTGTCTTCATGGTTAGGTCGGACTGGAGTCTAAGGAACACACTAGAATCTGTCACCCTTGTTGCTAGATGATCTCAAGGAGAGAAAACAGAACAGGCTGGAAAGGAGAAGCAGACCTGGTCAGTAGTAACCCCCTCTTCCTTTCAGTTCTGTCTCCTTACTCAGATTGAACAAAAAACTTACTGGTCAAAACAGCCATTTTAAGACAGTTTAAATAGCTTTTATAAAAGTTCAATAAATATTTATTGAATGCTTACTACATATAAGAACTAATAGATGATGGACTAAAACCCAGTGTTAATCTTTCCAGGAACTCACAAGACAGCTAGGGAAAGCTCCAGGATAGTGAGACCCGAGCTTAGGAGGGCTCTGGCAGAGGTGTGGTGCCACGCACTGTGGCAGCTCCATCTCAGTCAGGATCTCTCTGTGATATTGTCCGTTTAAGGCAGCCATGGAGCTAAACTATAATCCTTCAAAGCCATTATTCTTAGATCTATAATCAAAACTGTACATATATCTCATCCTTTACTGGTCTGTCTGTGTCTCTTTCCGGCCAGAAGTACAGGTTTAAGTTAGCCAGTAGCGAAAAATTACAACAATGACTAGTTAGAAAGAACCATAATTAAACCCTGTCCTGGAACTGTGGGAAACGCCACATGCACTCAGGGTCTTTCTCATGGGGTTGTTGGGGTAAGTAGAGCATTTAAAGTCGTGTGAGGAACTACAAAAAGACTTGACTTTTATTGTATTTTCTTCCTTCGGCCCTATTTTGCTTCAGCTGCAGGGCATTCTCTCATCAACTTAGCCTTGCTCAAGTGTCAGTGAGATCATTTTGGGGTCTGTAGGAAGAAAATGTGAATATCAAATCACACTCCTCCAGAACAAACACCCATGGTTGCCTGCCTAGGAGAGACTACTGGTTAAGAGATCTTGGTTCATCTCAAGAACTGTTTTCAGCCATCATAAGCATTCTTAGGATTTATTTATTCACTTAGAATAGAGATGAGTCTGCTGGTTCTTGTCTTCTCCTTCACAAGGAGCTGCCACAATCATCTTAGTCTGCAGTAAAACCAAATTTCTTCATTTAAAAACAAAAGGAAAAGTTTAAGAACTACAGTTAGTAGGTGTTTAAGGTAAGGGTTAGTTCAGTATGAGTATTTTAAGCCTTCTCAATTTTTTTTTGTTGTTGTTGTTGTTCAAACAAACAAGGGTTTTCTCTCTACCATTTACACACACACACACAAAAAATGAACAATCCTATCTCAAATCTTTACTCCCACAGGTATATCTAGGATTGTTGACTTTTCTAATTATTGGTAACATTCACTGGAAAGGTTTGTTATCCGACTTGTCAGGACATTCCCCTCACAGTGCCGGTGGAAACGGGACATTTTCCTTTATCTGTGCAGGTTGCATAGGCACCAGCGGGAGGAGGGCTCTGTTCTCCTCACCGAGCCTTGGACAGCGTGCATACAATTCCTTTGGTAGGTTTAGCATTTTTAATTTTCTAGTTTCAACATAGTAGAAATTACTTTTTCAAAACATACATATTTTGTAGAAATGTATGCACTTTTTCTCTTAAAGACTTGTAGCCATTACCTGAAGTCAACATGGCAGGCAGAATGTGTAACATATGGTTTCCTATATATTTCTGTTAGCATCTGGAGTTTTGTAGCCTTAAAGGGCTTCCTTTTACTCTACGTCGATGCATTAAAAACACCATTTATAGAAAGGAACGTTTAAAAAAATACTATTTGGAAGGTAGCTGTCAGCCTGCTACCTTCCAAATAATAGGGACAAACTTAGGGTTTCTTCAATGCAACCCTTCCCAAGAAAGCTATTGTTTTCATTTATCCTCAGTTTCTGTTCACTTAGTTCTTTGGGAAATAAGTTAACAAATCCTACTTCCAAAAGCACAACAGTCAGGCGGGGACCACCACTACTAGGACTCCAGCTTTCTTTCCTCCTCCAAATGGGCCATTAGGCCACAACCTTGCACGTCCTATATAATAAAGAGGCAATATGTAAATTAACTCTCACACCCTCACAAGATGGTTGCCTACGACCAGGCTGGCAGGGGGATTATTGAGGGAAGACAAAATGACTGAATAGCAGGCTGCATGGGGTGATCAGGCAAGCGAGGGGAGAAGGGGAGGCGGAGGGGGGCTGTGAGGGGTGACAAGACTGGCAGGGGGGCAGTTGGGGACAACCAGACTGGCAGGGGGTGTAGTAAGAGGTGACCAGGATGGTGGGAGGGGGGAGCAGTTAGGGGTGACCAGGCTGGCGGGCAGGTGAGCGATTAGAAGCCAGCAATCCAGGATTGTGAGAGGGATGTCCGACTGCTGGTTTAGGCCCAATCCCCAAGGGTCCTGGATTGGAGAGGGTGCAGGCTGGGTTAGGGGAGCTCCCCCACCCCCGCACGAATTTTTTGCACCGGGCTTCTAGTGTGTGTGTGTGTGTGTGTGTGTGTGTGTGTGTGTGTGTATAACAGTGACCTAGACGGTTGTTAGAGTGTCTACCTGAAGACCCAAGGGTCACGGGGTTCAATTCCCAGGCAAGAGCACATACTTTGGTTGTAGTTTGATATCAGGCCCTAGTCAGAGCAGGTGCATGCAGGAGGTAATCAATTGATGTGTCTCTCACATCAGTATTTCTCTCTCGCTCTCTCTCTCCCCTTCTCTCTTTTCCTCCTTCCCTCTGCCTCCCACTCCCTCTGAAAATCAATGGGAAAAATATCCTCTGGTGAGGATAAAGTGAACATGCATATTTTTAAAACAGCTTCATTGATATATAATTCACATACCATACAGTATGTATGCCACTCAATGGTTTTTAGTAATTCAGAGTTGTGCAACCATCATCACATTTAGATCATTAGAACATGTCCGTCACCCCCAGAGAAACCCAGGGCCAGTTAGCAGTCACTCCCCGTTTCCCCCCAGCGCTCTGGCTCTGTAGATTTGTCTGTTCTCACAGCCTGGCTTTTCGTGCTCTAGCTCTTCTCCAGGGCCTTCCTTTTTAATGACTGGCTGAGAAGGGCAGTGCCAGCATTTCCTGGGAATGGGAGGATTAGATAGAGACTTTCTTGGACAAGGGCCAGGTGCCCCTTTTCTGGCCATAAATCTCCTGATACCCTGCCCTTTGGTACCAGGATATTTCTGTTCATGTTTTTTTCCCCTCTACCAGGTGCAAGCAGAGTCTGGGTTCATTTGGAGCGCTGCTTCCTATCTGGGGAACTAGGCAACAGACTGAGCCCACAGCATTTTGGGCCCTGCTGCTTAGGCCAAGGCTCAAGGGTAGACTGAAGGTACCTGGGGATACCGGTCACCCCGCATATTTTCCAGCCTCTAACGTTAGAGAGAGGTTTCAAATAGGTTGAGGATGCAGGAATCTGCCTTCCAGGACATGGGACTCTGATCACCAAGCAGCCTGGGTAGAACTGATTGGTATCTCATGTTGCACAACAACACGGAGGTAAAACTGTGAGCTTTAGGGAAAATGCCAGGATACGATGTATGTGACCTGTGTGGGTGTCCAAGCGTGGGTCTTGGATTAATATGTGATTAGAAATGGAAATAAGTAGAATAAAACAAAAAGCAAACACAGTACTAGTTCTAGTCTTGGCCCCTCTGTGAAATAGTCTACACCCCTTGGGAAGACATTTGTTGCCTCTGAATCCAATTTTCACATTTTTAAATGTCGGAACTGGACCGGTTGATCTGTGTGTTGCATCTCTCAGCCTATGAGTCCTATACTTTGTCACAAAACATAAAACAATTGTGTAGGACCTCCCCTTCCTAAGCTTATTTTCCAAATGAAATCTTATGTTGGGGTTCCTTGCTTTTTTTAGGTTGGATTATATGTGTGAGTTATATGCTCACTTCTTATTTGTGTCCCTCCCTTAGTGCGGAAAGTTGGCATGTGTATTAAGTTATAGGTCTATTATATTATAGGCCAGTTGCCCATTGAATTCTACTGTCTATACAACAAAGGGAAATTAATACCTAACCATGGTAGATTATAAAAAATTTGTGAGTAGCCCTATTGAAACACTGAATTGGGAAGGTCACAGTAGGAGGGGAAAAGCAGAGAGCATTATTTCTCTGCATTTTTAATTCAACAAATAATTGTGGTTACAGAGTTGTTGTTTTAATTTATTGGGGGGGGGGGTTGTTATGGTTGTTATTATCATGTTATCCTAACAACATCCATGATGGTTGTAGTTGTTGAATACAGGGATATGTGTTATGCCAACAGCCCTAATAATTTTAGTTGCAAGGATTTTTGTTGAATCACGGTGGTAAACTACTCCACACGGAAAGAAGAAATGGTGAAATGAATCTGGGAGAGCAGCAGAGTTAGGAGCAGTGTGCTGATTGGGGGGGGGGACACCACGAATAAGGTACATGGAGAAAAGATAAGGCAGGAGTGCTCTGCACCACATAATGTGATCCCACCAATCTGCAAGAAAGTCCAGAAAAATCACTAAATGAATAGTGTTGCTTGATTTCTTATGGAAGTTTCATGCTTTGGTCATCAGAGGGCCAAAACAGGCAGTCATTGTAAGATGGAGGTTAACATTTTGGTTACAGTGACAGCCCTGCAGAAAAGACTGTAAATTGGTACAGACTCTCAGAGAACTATCAGGTTGTATCTACCAAAACATACACGTATCTTATGACCCAGTGATTATATACAGATTTATATCCAATGGATATATATTGCTTATCTGTTTTAGCAGTATTCTGTTCTATCTGCTTACCTAACCCATGCTGTATAGAATTTCCCAAGTCGTCATTCCTTCAGCTCATATTATCAGGCTTGTTTGAGAAATGTGCATGTATTTTTGTGTTAGTCATTCCCCAAACAAATGTATACTATGCTTTAAAGAAAAGCCACTCACCCTAACCAATTTAGCTCAGTGGATAGCGTATCTGCCTGTAGACTCAGGTAGCAGGTTTGATTCCGGTCAAGGGCATATATCTCGATTGCAGACTTGCTCACATGCAGGAGGCGACCAATTGATGTGTCTCTATCACATAGATGTTTCTCTCCTTGTGTCTCTCCTCTCCCTTCCACTTGATCTAAAAATCGATGGAAAAATAGCCTTGGGTGAGGATTAACAACAATAACAACAACAACAAAAAGATCTCAAATTGTGAAGATTACAGACCCTAGAAGTTAGATGCTTGGGAAGGAGGGCATGTGAGTGCCTCTGAATCATAGCAGGTAAAGCATTGCTCTATACTAGGTGGAGCAGCTTGAGTTACCTTTGCTTTCACCATAGTTTTTGCTGTTATATCAAAGTTCATGAGCACAGTATAGAGTCTAATAGTTTCATAAGGTTTATGAAATACATCAATCTTCCATGAATACTTCTACCATCTCCCACTCACCATAAGCAATGACTTTTAATTCATACATGTTTCTTTGAAATTTACCTTCCTTTCCCCTCATTTTTTTTCAAATTATTATTATTATTATTATTATTATTATTATTTTAATTAATTTATTTTTTTTTTACAGAGAGGAAGAGAGAGAGATAGAGAGTTAGAAACATTGATCAGCTGCATCCTGCACACCTCCCACATGCCCTTGACTGGAATCAAACCCGGGACCTTTCAGTCTGCAGGCCGACGCTCCATCCACTGAGCCAAACCAGTTAGGGCCTTTCCCCTCATTTTTGACATTTGACTATATATCCTTTAAGTATCCTTAAAGTATCGTTTAAGCATGTGTGTTCATATTAAGTAGCATATATTTAAATTAAATCATAAAAACATCTCTTTTTTTCTGTATGCATTACTTTCACTAAACATTGTATTCTTGAATTTGTAAAAACCAGCTAATAAATATAACTATCACAGTCAGTAGTTACTGAAAGAAGACTACATATAAAAGTAATCATGATAACTATACAGGTAAAAACCAAATAATAATAACTTGTACATGTTATCTATGCAAAATATATATGCATGTGGACAAGGACTTGAAGGGAACAATGAAACATGAAAAAAAAATTTTTTTGGGGGGGGAAGCATTATATTATTTTGAAAACACCATTTTAAATGGCTATATAATATTCCATCTATGAATGAGCTACTTAATTATAATACCTTATTATTGGACATTTTAGTTGTTTCTTGTTTTGCTTGTTTTCTTGCTACTATAAATACTAATAGAATTAATATATCTGTGTGTTTCTGTGTGTGTGTATTGCTACAGGTAAGTTGACTTGTAGATATATGCTTTTTCTCATAGCTCTAAATGTTTTTCTATGGTTCATAATTGTTTCCGTTTTATTTGCTGTCTTCATGTTCTATGTAGCCCTCTGGTCTTCTCTGAAGTAGACTAGCTATTCACTGCACAGCTGACATCCTGGGGATACCACCATTGCCCAGGGATTCCCTCTCATTCTCCTGTTTCCTGGATCTTTTATCTGTTCCTTGGTTTCCTTCTTTGTCTAGGGCAGTGTTTCCCAAAGTGTGGTACATGTACCCCCAGGGGTATGGGAAGAGTTTGGTGGGGATATGCACTGCACCGTGCTTAGCTGCGCCTAATTCTACATTCTCATGAGTACGAGGGGTACTCAGTGTTACGACAATTATAGAAGTGGTACACATATGCCAAAAGTTTGGGAAACACTGGTCTAGGGGAACAATCTTACTCCCCACCCCTTGCAGTAGCTTCTTGACAAAGGCATTTCTTAAAAACATCTTCATTCAAACCTAACCTAAATTTGGTTAGGCATAAAATTTGAGTCCTGAATTCATTTGGAATTTTTAAAAATTTTTTAAAATTCTAAGTCATTATTTTTTCAATTACAATTGATATATCCTACCTAAAAAAAAAAAAAAAAAAAGAGTAATATGCAAATTAACCATCACTCCGCTCCACAAGCCATGCACACAAGCCAATCAGAGAAAGTATGCAAATAGACGCAACTAAGATGGCTACAGCCACAGAGAGCAGGAGGGAGGCGTTTTCCCAGTAATGGAGGAAGCCAAGCTTTCTGCCTGCCCTTGCTGGCCTAAGCTTCCACTTAGGGTTACAAAGTTTCAATTAAAGAAGGTAAACAAATCCAAACAGAAACGGCTGCCACTACAGGGTGAGCAGGAGGCTTGGCTCTACTCCAGGCTACAAAGTTTCAATTGTAGAAAGTAAATATATCCCAGACACCAGGGCCTCCCCTTGGGTCGCTGGGGGGGGGGGGGGGGGGGGGTTGGTAAGCCTGCAAACCACCACAGGCCCCTCACTCAGGCCACCCCATGCCCCAAGGGAACCTCCACCCTGATCCAGGACACCCTTCAGGGCAAACCAGCCGGCCCCCATCCGTGCACCAGGTCTATCCTATCTAATAAAAGAGTAATATGAAGATTGACCATCACTCCAACACACAATATGGCTGCCTCCATGTGGTCAAAGATCCTACCCCCATGTGGACACAAGATGGCCACCACAAGATGGGCAGCAGGGGAGGGCAGTTGGGAGGCACCAGGCCTGCAAGGGAGGGCAATTGAGAGGGACCAAGCCTGCAAGGGAGGGCAATTGAGAGGGACCAGGCCTGCAAGGGAGGGCAATTGAGAGGGACCAGGCCTGCAAGGGAGGGCAATTGAAGGCAATCAGCCCTGCAGGGGAGGGCAGTTGAGAGGGACCAGGCTTGCAAGGGAGGGCAGTTGAGAGGGACCAGGCCTGCACGGGAGGGCAATTGAAGGCGATCAGCCCTGCAGGGGAGGGCAGTTAAGGGTGACCAGGCCAGCAGAGGAGGGAAGTTGGGGGCAAACAGGCTGGCAGGGGAGCAGTTAGACATCATTCAAGCTGGCATGGGAGTAGTTAAGGGGTGATCAGGCTGGCTGGCAGAAGCGGTTAGGGGCAATCAGGAAGGAAGGCAACCAAGCAGTTGGGAGCCATCAGTCTTGGATTGTGAGAGGGATCCCAGATTGGAGAGGGTGCAGGCTGGGCTGAGGGACAACCCCCCACCTCCTGCCTCCATGCATGAATTTCGTACACCGGGCCTCTAGTAATATTATATTAGTTTCAGGTATGTACTCCAGTGATTAGACTAGGGGTGTCGAACTCAATCAGAGAAGGGGCCAAAATCTAAAATCCAGCCTAAATCGCGGGCCGAATGGTTTACTGAACAGTCATAAACTGTCATTGTGATGGAAACGCAGCGGAGTGCAGTGATGACAGTGCGGTGCAGGCCACATTGCAAGGCCTGGTGGGAAGGATTTGGCCTGCGGGCCTTGTGTTTGACACATGTGGATTAGACATTATGCAACTTACTAAGTGATCATCTTGATAAATTTTATACCCATCTGACACCATACAGTTTTTACAATATTATACTGTACTTTACAGCCCTATGACTATCCTAGAACTACCAATTTGTACTTCTTAATCCTTTCACATTTTTCACTCATCCTCACAGCCCCTCTCCCATCTGACAACTATCAAAATGTTCTCTGTTTGAGTCTGTTACTGGTCTGCTTGTCTATTTATTTTATTTTTTTGATTTTATTTATTTTTTAATTGTTGATAGATATGTATTTATTAATATATTATTATTCATATTTTGATCTTTCTTTGTTCTTAAAGAAGGCCTTTTAAACATTTTTTTTAAATCAATCTTTATTGTTCATATTGTTACAAAGGTTCCTCATTTCTTCCCCCCTCCACCAGGTTCCCACCCCACCCTCCGCCCCCTCCCCATCCCCCATTGTCCTCATCCATAAGTGCAGTTTATGTTAAGTCTCTTCCTCCCTCCCTTTCCCCGATAGTAAATCCCTTTTCAGATAGTAAATCAGTTACTTAGCATTTTCTCATATCAATAATACCTCCACATGCCCACTGGTACATTTCACACAAAAGACATTTCCAAATAGGTCAACCAGCCTCATCCAGGCCCCACCCAAGGCACTCACAGATCAACACCCCAGCCCTGTACTAACTCAACACATCCAGATATAAGCCTTCATCACTTGATTCAGCAGACCCTCAAGTTCCCACAAAAGTTTCCAGCCATGTCTGAGAGGCAGCCGTGGGGCAGGGACAGGCAAGGAGCGAGCTGTTCCGGGCCTGGCTGCTCCAGGCCTGGCCTCTGTTGCTCTGGTTCGTTCCACAACCAGCTGCTCCGGGTCTGGTCACCGCCGCTCCTGACCTAGTTGCTCTGGACCTGGCTGCTGCTGCTCCGGGCCTGGCCGCACCCGACCCGGCTGCTCTGGGCACAGCTGCTCCAGGCCCGGCCGCTTCGGGCCTGGCTGCTCCTAGCCTGGAAGCCACTGCTCCGGGCCTGGCCGCACAAGACCCGGCTGCTCCGGGCCTGGCCACTCCCAGCCTGGCAGCCGCTGCTCCAGGCCTGGCCGCTCCCAGCCTGGCAGCTGCTGCTCCGGGCCTACCCGCACCAGACCCGGCTGCTCCGGGCCTGGCCGCTCCCAGCCTGGCAGCCACTGCTCCGGGCCTGGCCGCTCCCAGCCTGACAACCACTGCTCCGGGCCTGGCAGCTGCTGCTTCGGGCCTGGCCGCACCCGACCCGGCTGCTCCGGGCCCGGCCGCTCCGATCTGGCCGCTCCCAGCCTGGATGCTCCGGGCTTGGCTACTGCTGTTCTGGGCCTGGCTGCTCCCAACCAGGCTGCTCTGGGCCCGGCTTCTCCGAGCCCGGCCACTCCAGGTCTGGGTATTCCTGGACTGGCCACCCTTGGCTTGGCTGCCTCCGCCTCAGGCCTGGCTGCCACTGCCCCAGGTCTGGCTGCTCCAGTGCTGGCTGTTGTTGTTCTGGTTCTGGCTGCTGCTGCTCTGGGGCCTGGCTGCTGCTGCTCCGGGCCCGGTTGCCACTGCTTTGTGCCTGGCCACTCTAGGCCTGGCCGCCGCTGTTCCAACATTCTGTCCTTTTTTTTTTTTTTTTTTAAGCATTTATGTTGCAATGTTGGCTGCTGAGTTGAGTTCTGACTTAGTCTTTGATTTTTCAAGATCTTCTTTGTATTCTTTCTTAAGTAATTTTACTATCTTTTGCTCTCACTTGATTTCTTCACATTGAGAACTTTGGTTTCTTCCTCCTTGTCCTGGGAGCTCAGCAGGTTGGCCTGTGGCACCCCTTTGTTCTCCATGGGCTCCCTTACTGCTCCAGCCTGTTGCCGGGGTCGGCGCCACCCAGGAAGCAGCCCCTGGCCTTGGCTCTGTTGCCCGCGCTCAGAGGTCGATGGCTCAGGGGCACCCCCCGCCCCCGGGGGCCCCAGCGCCCAGCTCCCTGCCGGCGCCTGGCTGGCCGGTGTCCGGCAGGTGCTCCTGCTCCCTGTCGCATTCCTCCAGTCTGGAGCTTTTTTTTTTCTCCTTCTCTCTAGGGGAGTCTAGGATCAGAGTCAACAGACTGTCCTCTGCGCGCAGTGCGTGCGACTCTTGGGGCTCCGCTTTTCGCCACTCCCCTGGGATTCCGCCTCACAGCCCCGTCTCCCCATGCCTGAGCCAGGGTCTGGTCCAGGACTGGGGTTCAGAGCAGTCCGGACTGAGGCTCAGCACCGCCAGAGGCTTTGTTTCTTCCTGCTAGGGTAATCCAGCATCAAAGTCAACATTCAGTCCTCTGCGTTCAATGTGCGCGCGACTCCGGGGGCCCTGCTTTTCGCTGCTCGCTTGGAATTCCGCCTCACAGCCCCATCTCCCCCACCGGAGCCTGGGTCCCCAGGGTCTGGCTCATAACTGGGGGTCAGTGCTGCCGGTTCGGGGGTTCAGCCCAGGCTGGGGGTTTTATTTCCTTCCTGCTAGGGAACGCCAGGCAGCACCCAGCCCTCTCCTCCTCTCCGGCTGCGACCTCTCCGTGCGCGCACGTGTGTGCAAGCGTGCAGCATGTCTCCGTACCTTAGGCTTTTTTTTCAGCTCCTCTGATTTTCCTTCTGGTTTTCTCTTTCCTTCTTGTTGTAGAATTTTCAGTCAGTCGACTACCTGTAACTCTGGGCGATGTCCACTCTACATTTTAGTTGTATTCTATTGAAATTGTTGTGTGCTGCTGTGGTTAGGTGTCTACCCGAGCAGCCATCTTGGATCCTCTGTCCCTTTTAACATTTTATGTAACAGTAGTTTGGTGGTAATGAACTCCTTCAGCTTTTCTTGTCTAGGGATCTCTTTATTTCTCCTTTAATTTTAAATTAGATTCTTGCTGGGTAAAGTTGCCTTGGTTATAGGTCCTTACTATTCATCACTTGGAACATTTCTTGCCAATCCCTTTTGGCCTGCAAAGTTTCTGTTGAGAAATTACTGACAGTCTTATGAGAGTTCCCTTGTTGATAACTAACTGCTTTTCTTTTACTACTTTTAAGATTCTCTCTTTGTCATTAACCTTTTGCATTTTAATTATGATGTGTCTTGGTGTGAACCTTTTTGGTTTCATCTTGTTTGGAACTCTGTGCTTCTTGGACTTGTATATCTATTTCCTTCACCAGGTTAGGGAAGTTTTTCAAATAGGTTTTCAGTTTCTTGTTCCCTCTCCTCTCTGTCCAGCATCCCCATGATGAGAAGGTTGGCACACTTGAGTCCCAGAGGCTTCTTACACTATGCTCATTTATTTTTCTTTTGTTTGCTGTTCTGATTGAATGTTTTCTGCTTCAAAATCATTTATTTGATCCTTTACTACATCTACTCTAATGACTCCCTATAATGTATTATACATATCAGTTATTGTATTCTTCATATCTAACTGCTTTATTTTTTTGTTTTCTATCTCTGTTCTTAGATTTTTCTATATCTTTTGTTTTGTTTTCTATATTTTTATGAAGTTCTCACTGAGTTTTTTCCCTAAGTTCATTGAGCATCCTTATAACCAGTGTTTTGAACTTTACATCTTGTAGATTGTTTGTCTCCATTTCATTTAGTTCTTTTTCTGGAGTTTTGTTCTGTTCTTTCATTTGGGTCATGTATCCTCATTTTGGCAGCCTTCCTGTGTTTGTTTCTATGTGTTATGTATAGTTACAACATCTCTGGATGTCAGAGTGGCCTAATGTAGTAGGTGTCCTGTAGGGCCCAGTGGCACAACCTCCCTGTTTGCCCAAGTTGGGTACTCCAAATGAGCACCCCTATCCGTGGCACTTCAGCCTTGATTGCTGTTGGCAATCAGTTGAAGGGATTTATCCCCAGGCCAGTTGGCTGCAAAGACTGGCTGACCACCAACCACTATGGAAGATCAACTGTGCTAAGGGCTCACCCCACAGAGCAGGCTTGGCTTCAGCAGGACTCTGGTGCCCACTAAGTCCACCTCTTCAGTGTGCTACTTATGGAGGTGGTTAGATGGTGATGCTTAGACTCAGTCTGAAGCTTTCCACTGGGTGTGCTGGCTCTGGGGCCTCCCTGGAGATACAGATACCTCCTGTGTCCTGCTCAGGGCCACTGATCATGAGCTACAAAGCAATCTATAGGTGGCTGTTACTTTTGCTGGGCTTGGAAGTGCCCAGGAGGGGGCAAGCTACAAACCAAGGTGGGCTGCCACTTCATGAGAGGTACAGGGCACACTGAGATCAGATGCTGCTTTTTTGAGAGATTTTAGGAAAATTTGAAGCATGAGCCACAACAATCCATTTGTATGGAAAAGAAAAAAACAAAAAAACACTGGAAACTGTCGGTGGGCCCACAAATTGGGTGGTGACCAGGTTTCAGGGAATCACCAGGGCAGGACAGTGATGGCCAGGTTGGTTGAGTCTCAAATATGGTGCCCACCTGCCAGCACTGTGAGTGAAGGGCTCAGAAAGGGAACAATGGCCTCTGCCAGCACTTCTGTCTGGAGAAAGCTGCCCCTCCAGCCCTCAAGCTGATGCCAGACACTTCAGTCCCTCCCTGTAAGTCCCTTTCAAGCTGCTTCCCCAGTGCTGTAACTCAGAGAGAGTGCGTTAAAGTAAGTCTGTTTGTGGGCCCTTTAAGAGGAACTCTTAGGACCCTAGCCAGATAGTTCAGTTGGTTAGAACATCATCCCCCAAGGTTTTAGGTTTGATCCCCAGTCAGGGTACGTATAAGAACAGCCAATGAATGCGTAAATAAGTGGAACAACAAATCAATATTTCTCCTTTTCTCCCTTTCTCTCCTCCTCTCTAAAAATCAATCAAAAAATAAAGTAAGAAAAAAATTAAAAAGACACTCCTCGTACTCTAGCACTGTCCCTCTCACTCAGCCTCAATTCCTGCTGGTTTTTACAGCCAGCAGTTGGGGACTTCTCTACCTGGCACTGGAACCCTGGGCTGGAGATCAAACTTCAAGGGCTAAAATACAAGTACCTCCTTGGAGGGGGCTGGTGTGGGCTGGGAACTCTGGCTCCTCAGCAGGGACCTCATCAGGTAAGATATCCTTCCCCATTTTTATCCACACATGGGTGTACAACCAGCCCATTCCACATTCCACATTCCACGCCTTAGCAGCCTCAATGTGGCTGCTTCTTTATATCCTTAGATGTAGAATTCGGTTTGGCTATATTTCAGGCAGTTTTGAGTGATGGTTCTGTAGTTTAGTTGTAATTTTGACTTGGTTGAGGGAAGATGAGAGTACCACATTTACTGACTGTTTGTTTTCTCTTCCATCCCCACCCCCTCACCTGTTCTTTAGGACGACGAGAGCCTGAAGTACCTCACACATGAGGAAAAGGATGTCATCCTGTTTTTTGAAGAGACTATTGATTCCCTGGAGGATGACTTTGAGGAGCAAGTCCTGTGTGACAGTGGGGTACACTGCCAGCCCCCAAAGTCTCTGGAAGGGAGCACTCCCGGCCTCTTGGAACCAGAGGATGTCATTGACTTAGTGCAGCCAGTATTCGCAGCTGGGGAACCTGAGCGCCTCCCGGATGTGACTGAAATGGCAGGTGAGGAGTGACGGGCCAGTCCCCAGACTCTGGCTTGCTTTATTAGTGTTTGACATGACACAGGCACTGCTTTCTGTGTCTGCCAGTGTGGAGCTGTTGGGACTTACCAGACTTTTGTAGGTTAGAGGCATCATCTTCATAGTTTGTCCAACTAAGTAGATGTTTTCTTAGCGGATTAGGATGACAACACATGAAGGGCAATTCCAAAAGGGCTAGAGTTAAGGATGAAACTATTTGTCATACAGATAAACTTGATATATACAAAGAAAATAAAAAATGGCTTCAGGTAACAACTCATTACAGAAAGAAAACATACCATAGGAGGTACTTGTATTTTAGCCCTTGAAGTTTGATCTCAATTTTTGTGCAAGATTATATTCCTGCAACTAGCATGGCTGCTGAGGTGAGAGTATTTAAGCTGAAGAGTCAGCTGGTTCAGGAAAATGGGAAATGACGAGAAGGAAAATTTAGCTCACCATCCTCTTCATACCTTGCCTAGCCCAGGGCAGCATCGAAAGGGAGGTCTGTTCACCAAGTCCTGTGATAAAAACCGGAGGCACAAGGAGAAAATTTTCTTCCATTTTCCTTCCAAATTGGAAAAAATATTGGAAATCAACGTGGTCAAGGGCATAAGGATTAGTGATGAGGAGGAAAAAAAATAAAAGAGAAAATTATTTTGCTCGGCTACCTACAAAATACTGCCATTTGTCATGAGCCTCTAGAAATATTTTTCCCGTTTTTTATTTATAATTAGGGCTGTGTGTTACGCAACATTTTACATACTACAGTTATAGATTCCAAAGATGGAGCTTAGTTTGCAGCCATCTCTTCAAAGAAGAGACTTAATATGAATTCCTCATTTTTATCACAGTTCTTTGAAGTATAGTTCCTAAAATAAATTTGAACCAGCTGTTCCTTTAAAAATGTCAGATCATAGGTTGGCACCAAGGAAAACACATTTTGAAAATAAGCCACCTTGCCCATCAGTTCCCTAGCATGACATTTTCATAGCAATTGTAAGGGCCTCCTCTTTGGCAGGCGTTGTGAGACTCTGCAGTAAAAGGTAAATAAGGCGGCCTACTGTTTTGCAGCTGGAGACAGGTGTATAAGCGTAAGTCCAGAACAGCAGTAGGTGACCTGTGACCAATGTATGTTCAGGATCTAGTCAAGGCTCCAAGGCTGGCACATTAAGCTCTGCCTGGGGCTGTCGGGAAACACTGCTATTTCATGGAGGAAAGCGATGGGGTTGTTGATGTGCCTCATCACCTCCCAGCTTCCATTTCCCCTTTGTACAAATCCCTGGGAAGGCAAGTTACTGTTTCCTCCTATGCATGGCCCAGGCAGATGGGTCATAAGGAGCTTGCTTTTATGGTATGCTTCCCAGGTACTGACCATTTCCGCCTGGGCAGTCTTCCACCATCACTGGTTCATTCTTCTCGTCCTGTGGTTAGGAGAACCGCGTATTCTGTTCTCTCCTGTTGGTCCAGGGGACAGGGATAGAGGAGGTTCAGCTTACAGGAGGTACTGTTGAAGTTGGTATTATGTCCCTTTGAGGCCCTTTTCAATTCGGGGTCGGGGGGAGAGATGCAATGCGTTTATCTTTACATAAAGTTACATAAACTTATGAGGGTTCTGCCTACTTCTCAGGGGCTGGACCTGCCGGAAAGGAAGACACTGCTGTCCTGGAAGGCGGGGCCCAGGACGTGGAGGCTTCTCCCCAGCCAGGGTGCACAGGCCCAGAGGCCCTTCCTCGGCCACCCTCCCTGCCTGTGCCCGCAGCGCCAGCCCACCCCAGGAAGGAGCAGCTCTCCTCCTCTCCGCAGGCGGAGCACCCGAAACTGCCCCGTTCCGTCCCTACTCCCCTTGTCATCGCCCAGAAAATCTCTGAGAAGTTGGCAGGAAATGAAGCACTTTCACCCACCTCACCCTCCAAGGAGGGCAGGCCTGGAGAACGGAGGACACTGACCTCCACGGCCCCTCGAAACGGAGACCACTTGTTGTGGCACAGACACTCGGCACAGCCCGCACCCAAGATCCACCGCTTCCCCAGCAACATCAGTGTGACCAACAGCGCCGGGAAGGAGTTCAACAAGACCATCTCCAAGGCCGCGGTCAACGTGCAGGAGCGGAAAGCCCGGGTCCTGGCCAACATTAACGGAGTCTCTTTCTTTTCCATGGGGGAGTCAGAAGATCGAGCCCCAAAGGGTGATCTCCCTGAGCAGAAGAGAAGCGCCTCTCCAGAGCAGGGGACGTGTGGCCAGAGCAAGCAAGGCCCCGTCCAGGAAGCTGTGTCCCCACAAGCAGGAGCACAGACCAGCAGTCAGTCCAGAGGCGTGCAGACAGAGCAGACCCCACCACTGGTGAATGGCTTCCAGAACATCCACGATGTCCTGAAGAGTGAGCCGGCTGCCTTTTTCTCTACTGGGAAAACTATCACTATCCGCCCGGATAAACTTGCACGTCAGAACGCCAGCAAGAGCTTGTATGAGCACCGGCAGCCGGATTGCGGTCAGGATGCTAGGAAGCGGTCAGGTTCGCTGCCCAGGGCCGTGGGGTTTAGACCCCAAGGCATCACCGTCCAGTTTGCTGGTCGGGGCTCCACTGAGGAAGCTCGCCGGGAGGCCCTGCGGAAGCTCGGCCTGCTGAAAGAGAACTTGTGATGGAGGACGAGTCGGGGCTGGAGGGCTGGATGGCCAGGTTGGTTTGGCCTAACGTGGATGCACATTGTAAGGAGCAATCACAACAGTCCCAACAGCTCTGCCCTGCTGCAGTCTAGCAATGACGGTTACCAGGACTCAGAAGTCCAGGCTGGGTGCCTGCCACCTTTGAGCTGGGATTTCCTTTTCTAAACAAGGGCCAGCACTAGAGCATCCTTTTCTAAGAACTCAGATAATAACCTTGAAGACCAATAGGTTTCTATGATTTGTAACTGCCATCTATTTTGTAGATTCAGAAGAAGGGGGATGGGGTCCAATTTGCTATTCTTGAGTCTCTAACCTAGCCTTTGATCCCAAGCAAATGGACATGAAGGCCAGTTTAGATCTCTTACACTCAGTTCTCTAAGCTAGGGATTTCTTCTCCTTTTCTAAGAAAATATTAAAACTGAGTGTTAAATTTTCATGGTGTCTTACCATACATGTTTGGTTTTTTTTCTTTTTGAAAGGTATAGGGTAATACGTTAGCCCTAAATATGCTTTTGTTTCTTGATATAATTTGGTTTTCCTAGTTTTTTATTGAAAATTGAGATGAAACCTTTAGAGAATGATGCACTGTAAGTTTAACGTATGTGAGTGGAACAGAAAGGTTGAGTGTGGAAAAGGTGGTAATTTCAAGGAAGCAAGTCTCATCACACTGAAGGGTCTCTGCTGTTGAAGGATATGTGTGTGAATGTTTATTGTGTATATACATGTATAAAATACGTTCATAGAAACATGTTAACATATACATATATAGGTATTGTGTTGGCACATATATATACATTCATCATTACTTATATATAAACTTCTTAAAACCCTATACTCTTGATAGACACTCAGCATTGGGGTGGGTGACATAAAAATGGTTACTTCCTAACATGGAAGTCTTTTAAGGACACACCTCCAGGATATTTCGGTGAATCCAAGTGCTTTTTCCTCCGCAGTGTGTGTCCTGTTCCCAACTAAAGTAACATTCCGAGTAAGGTTGCAGATAAGCAAGATAGTTTTACAAAATTTTTAATGAAGAACGTTTTCAAAGATTTAATTTATCAGTTGACTTTAACCTAATTTAATTTATAACTTAATTTTGGTTCTGCATGTTCCACAGTAGCTAGTAAACAGGAGGAAACAAAAGATTCTTCAGATCCCCTGTGTCTTATGAGCACGGTCTCAGGATTAATTTAAAAGGGAAAAGACAGCACACTAGATGACAGCATGAAAAGAGCTGGTTTACTCCCAGGCTACCCTACATGCTGAGTTATAACCACAACCATTATTATCAAACTATTTAAGGCTGACGTCTTCAACCTCTAAAAATAGGCTGGGAAGGGCCACACTTAGATATCACGCCCTTTTGTTATTATGGCTCAGCCTCTGTCACAGAATCTGTTTCTTTCCTGGTGAGTATTATTTAAATTCAAATGTGATGTGAAAGACACTTTTTCAGTGTTCCATTTGCCTTGTAAGTTACAGAAAATGATTGTAATTTCTTTTCCTTAGAATTACAGTATTTAGTATCTTAGCCGGTTTCTTGATGGTCTTATTTTAAACAGGTATTAAAGTCATTTTTATTTTACTCATTTATATTGGATATGGTTAAAGGATTATTGAAGGCTATATTATCTTTTTACAAAGTGAGATGCCATACACAGTGTTTAAAATAGAGAGTCTTGATATGGCTGATTTATTTTTATCTTATCCTATGATGTCATTTGATTAAGGTGAACTTGACTATATGTAGCATATTTGTTTTCATAATGATAATTTTGAAAAATAAATTTAGATTTATCTTATATATAAACAAGTTTCGTTTTGCATTTTACACTTTCAATTATTTTTTTAAATGTTATATCCTTTCCTTATATTTATTCATAATTTCTTGTATTTACTTCTACCATTGCTCTGGTCATTTCTTGTGTTCAAACACTAGAAATTAAAGCCATACATTTTGTTCAAGGTTCAAATTATGGTTGCCAATGAAGTAACCTGTCTGTGTACATATCTTGTTAACAAAAAACAACTAATTTGCTGGAGGACATTCTTTTTCTTGCCATACTACATGATAGGACACTCTTAAAGGGTCACCTTCAAAGAAATTTTAAGAACCATAGTTCAAAGCAAAATTGTAACCAAAAGGAAAGGTGAATATTAAGTGCCCGGTGTGTTTTTTTCAAGTGATATTTGTAAGTCAGTCTTTGAAACTCTTTATCCTAAAATGAGGGGGAAATTCTTTTGCTTTTATTTTTATTTTTTTTTTATTTTTTAAGAACATTATTTTATTAAAGTATTATATGTATACATATCTTACCATTGCCCTCCCTCCTCCCATACATACCCTCCCTCCCCAGAGTTTTGTGTCCATTGGTTATACTTATAGGCATATATACAAGTCCTTCGGTTGATCTCTTATCTCCCCCAGATCTCCCTACCTTCTCTGCTGTAATTTGACAGTCTGTTTGTTGCTTTACTGTCTCTATATCTATTTTTTTGTTCATCAGTTTATAATGTTCTTTATTATCCATGGCTTATTTCTTTTTTTCTTTTTTTTTTTTTTTTAGTTCCATGTTAATTTTATTATTTTTTTAAATAAATCTTTATTGTTCAGATTATTACAAATGTGATCCTCTTCCCCCCCTCAATTGCTCCCCTTCACCAGGTTCCCACCCCACCCTCTGTCTTTTCCCCATCCCCCATCCATAGATGCACAGTTTTTGTTCAGTCTCTTCCCGCACCCCCACTCCCCTTTTCCCCGAGAATCATCAGTCCACTCCCCTTCCATACCTCTGATTCTGTTATATTCACCAGTTAATATTGTTCATCAGGTTTTTTAATTCCCTTGGTTTTTAGATTCACTTGTTGGTAGTTACATACTTGTTGATCATAATTTTTATCTTTATCTTCTTCCTCTTCCTAAATAACCCCCTTCAGCAATTCATATAATTCTGGTTTGGTGGTGATGAACTCTTTTAGCTTTTTTTTATTTGTGAAGCTCTTTATCTGTCCTTTGATTCTGAGTGATAGCTTTGCTGGGTAGATTATTTTTGGTTGTAGGTTCTTGCTATTCATTACCTTGAATATTTCTTGCCATTCCCGTCTGGCCTGCATGGTTTCTGTTGAGAAATCAGCTGACAATCTTATGGGTGCTCCTTTATAGGTCACTACCTGCTTTTCTCTTGCTGCTTTTAATATTCTCTCTTTGTCTTTTGCTCTTGGAATTTTAATTATGATGTGTCTTGGTGTTGACTGGCTTATTTCACTCAGCATAATGTTCTCCAATTCCATCCAGGTTGCTGCAAATGATAAGAATTCCTTCTTTTTTATGGAAACATAGTGTTCCATTGTGTAGATGAACCATAGTTTTTGATCCAATCATCTGCTGGAGGGCACCTAAGCTGTTTCCAAATTCTGGCTATTGTAAATTGTGCTGCTATGAACATAGGGATGCATATATCCTTTTTGATTGGTGTTTCTAGTTTCTTAGGATATATTCCTTCTGTGTTTTCCCCAAAATAAGACCTATTTACAGGTTTCCTTCTGAGTGAAATATAAGGCATCCCCCCAGAAACAAGCCCCCCCCCCCCAGGCTAAACATGAGAGATTTGGTCCACTGATTCTGAAAGAAATAGAGTCACAAGAAATTCACCAGGAAATTCAGGAATTGGATTGTTATGATGATGTTCCAGAAGATGATGACATGATTGTCATTGAATAAATGAGTAAATTTTTGATACTGTAGGATTCACAGTTTGTCTGGTTTGTGTTGACAACTACCGTACTACCGTACCGTATACAGGTAATAAATTTCTTTAATTTTCATTTAACAATAAATGTGAACCGTATTCTTCCTCATGGAAAAATAAGACATCCTCTGAAAATAAGACCTAGCGCATCTTTGGGAGCAAAAATTAATATAAGATACTGTCTTATTTTTGGGAAAACAGGGTAGGAGTGGGATTACTGGGTCAAATGGGAGTTCCATTTTTGTGTGGAAACACCATACTGTTCACAATGGTTGCACTCCCACCAGCAGTGCATGAGGGTTCCTTTTTCTCCAACACTTGTCATTTGTTGATTTGTTGATGATAGCCATTCTGACAAGTGTGAGATGGTACCATATTGTGGTTTTGATTTGCATCTCTATTCCTTTGCTTTTTTTTTTAAATATATTTTATTGATTTTTACAGAGAGGAAGGGAGAGAGATAGAGAGCTAGAAACGTCGATGAGAGAGAAACATCGACCAGCTGCCTCTTGCACACCCTCCACCGGGGATGTGCCCAAAACCAATGTACATGCCCTTGACTGGAATCGAACCCAGGACCCTTCAGTTCGCAGACCAACGCTCTACCGCTGAGCCAAACCGGTTTCGCTATTCTTTTGCTTTTAAAAAGGTATGTGTAAATGGCCCAACTAGAGTCTCCTCTGCAGACTGTAATGCTTTGCAGTTGCCAGGGTAACAGGGTCTGTTCAGTCTCTCCTCCTCCTCCCCCTCTTGTTTAGTTCTTGGTGTGCACACTGATTCTCACAAAACCAGCAGAAATGTGGGTTTGTGCCGTCCTCTCCTGCCCACGTTCTCCTTCTGTGGCCCCTCGGCTGTGTGTCTCTGAGTCCCAGGATGTGCTCAGCCCAGGCCCAACTCGCGCCATGCGCTGGCTCCTTGTCCTGACCTGAACAATGTAGGCTTCTTCCCTCAGAACCCCTGATGGGAGGTGAGCTCCCTTGTGGGCTCCCCACTTGAAATGAGCTTTCCTGAAGAGCTTCGTGTAGTTGATAAACAAGGCCTTATGGGGCCCTTAGGATCAGCCTTTTTATTTGTAAAAAATCAGAAATGTATTCTCTTTATTAAATTCCTGCATCTCTAGCTATGTGAAATTTGACCTTTCAGAGGATTTGATGGTGGTGTATTTGTACAGAGAATCTAAGAAGTCAGTTCTTTATGTTTATTCAAGAGTAATGAAGAGAGAGAACTAAGATAAATATGAAAATGTATTGTTATCAAGAAACTCGTAACTGCTATGCCATTTCCCTGGTGGATGTGGCAGAATGAGGCCCTGTTTTGGTTTTATTTTAGATTTACCTCTATTGTTGAAAGTTTACAGATCCCCCCCTCCCCCATTGCTCCTCTCTACCCTGCTCTTGCCCCTTTCCCAGGCCTTCCCCTGACTATTGTCTGTCCAGGGGCTATGCATATATGTATGCCTTTCCTTTAGCCCCATTCCCTCTGAGAATCATCAGTCTGTTTCATGCTTCAATGTCTCTGGATCTTTTTTGGTTGTCAGTTTATTTGTGCATTAGGTGGAACCTAAGAACAAGATCTGACTGGCTTATTTTACTTAACATAATACTCTCCAGGCCCCTCCATGCTGTTTCAAACAAGTTCCATACTTTGCCCTAGCTGCTTTGGTTCAGTGGATAGAGCATGAGCCTGCAGACTGAAGGAACCCTGGTTCGATTCCGGTAATTGATTCCACATTTCTCCTTTTGTGGCCCCTCGGCCGCATGTCATTCGGTCATTGCTTCCAGTCATTGGGGGCTCAGTCCCCAGTAGGGGGCATGCGAGAGGCCTCCAATCAATGATTCTCCCTTCCTTTCCCTTCCTCTCTGTAATAAAAATATTTTTTAAAATAAATCCTTTTTTAGCCGAAACCGGTTTAGCTCAATGGATAGAGCATTGGCCTGCGGACTGAAATGTCCCGGGTTCGATTCTGGTCAAGGGCATGTACCTTGGTTGCAGGTATATTCCCAGTAGGGGGTGTGCAAGAGGCAGCTGATCGATGATTCTCTCTCATCGATGTTTCTAACTCTCTATCCCTATCTCTTCCTTTCTGTAAAAAATCAGTAAAATATATATATATATTTTAAATCCTTGTTTACTGCTGCAAAATATTCTATAGTGTAAATGTACCACAGTTCTTTAATCCATTTATCTACAGATGGGCACTTGGGCTGTTTATGGATCTTAGCTATTGTAAATAATGTTGCTATAAACATATATTTTTTTCTGATTGGTGTTTTTGGCTTCTTAGGATATATTGCTAGAAGTGAGATCACTGGATCAAATGGCAGTGCCATTTTTAATTTTTTGAGGAAATCACACTATTTTCCTTAGTGGTTGTACCAGTCTGCATTCCCACCACAGTTTCTTTTTCTCCTCGCCAGCACTTGTTTGATGATTTGTTGATGGTAGCTATTCTGGCTGGTGTGAGGTGATACCTCATTGTCATTTTAATTTGCATCTCTGATGATCAGTGACCTTGAGCATTTTTCATGTTCCCTGGCCATTTGTATGTCCCCTTTGGAGCAGTGTCGTCCATTTAGATCTTCTGCCCATTTTTAAATTGGATTGTTTGTCTTTCTTTTATTGAGTTCTTTACATATTTTGGAAATTAACCCCTTATCAAATATATCATTGGCACATATGTTCTCCCATAGAGTGGGTTCTCTTTTCATTTTGGTGCTGGTTCCTTTTGTTGTGCAGAAGCTTTTTATTTTGATGTAGTCCCATTTGTTTATTTTTTCCCCTTATTTCTCTTGTCCTATGTGATATATTGATGAAAATTCTCTGCTATTTGCTATATTAATGAAAATTCTGATATTTTCCCACCTATGTTTTCTTTTAGGATTTTTACGGTTTTACTACTTACATTTAAATATTTTATCCATTTTGAGTTTATTCTTATGTATGGTGCAAGTTGATGGTCTGTTTTCACTTTTTTGCATGTATCTGTCCAATTTTCCCAACACTGTGTATTGAAGAGATAGTTTTTACTCCATTGTATGCTCTTGCCTCCTTTGTCAAATATTAATTGAAGATAAGGGTTTAGGTCAATTTTTGGGTTCTTGGTTCTGTTCCATTGGCATATATGCCTGTTCTTGTGCCAGTAACAGGCTGTTTTGATTACAGTGTCTTTGTAGTATAGCTTGATGTCTGGTATTGTGATTCATTTAACTTTGTTCTTCTTTCTCAAGATTGCTATGGCTATTTAGTTTCATATACATTTTTGGAGTATTTGTTCTAGATCTGTGAAATATGCTATTGGTATTTTGATAGGGATTGCATTGAATCTATAGATTGCCTTGGGTGGTCTGGACATTTTAATACCGATCCATGAACATGGTATATTTTTCCACTTGTTTATGTCTTCTTCTATCTTCTTTTTCAAAGTCCTGTAGTTTTCTGAGTATAGGTCCTTTACCCCCTCAGTTAAGTTTATTCCTAAGTATCTTAATTTTTTAAAAATATATTTTATTGATTTTTTTACAGAGAGGAAGGGAGATAGAGAGCTAGAAACATCGATGAGAGAGAAACATCGACCAGCTGCCTCCTGCACCCCCCCCCCACACTGGGTGTGCTAATATTGTAATAATACTATCAACATATATTTTATATGTTTATAGCCAAAGGTACATATGCCCTTGACCGGAATCGAACCCGGGACCTTTCAGTCCACAGACCCACGCTCTACCACTGAGCCAAACTGGTTTTGGCAATTTTTTGTTGTTGTTGTTACAATGGTAAATGGGGTTGTTTTTTTTAGTTTCTCTTTCAGAGTTTATTATTGGTGTATAAAAATGCCATCGATTTCTGGGTGTTAATTTGTATCCTGCTACATTGCCAAATTCATTTATTAAATTTAGTAGTTTTTTGTGTGGAATCTTTAGAGTTTTCTATGTATGATATCATGTCATTTATGAATAATCACAATTTTATATCCTTTCCAATTAGGAAAATCACATGATCATATCAGTAGATGCAGGAAAAGCATTCGACAAAACCAAACACCCATTTTTTGACAAAAGCTCTCATCAGAGTGGGAATAGACTTGGGGGTGGGGAAACTTTTCTCTGCCAAGGGCCATTTGGATATTTATAACATAATTCACGGGCCATACAAAATTATCAACTTAAAAATTAGCCTGCTGAATTTGGTCAGGCACCTAATTAACTCATCCCTAATGCCTTGGCAGGGCCAGACCAAATGACTTCTCGGGCCTTCTACAGCCCGTGGGCCGGATGCTCCCCATCCCTGGAATAGAGGAATCATACCTCAACATAATAAAGGCCATCCATGACAAACCTAAGCCAACATTATATGGGCAGGGGTGAGCGGGGTCCATAAATTTCCCCATCAATGGGCAAAACTAAAATGATTTTCCCTAAGAACAGGAACAAGACAGGGTTCACCACTTTTATTCAACATAGTCCTGGAAGTCCTAGCCACAGTGGTCAGACAAGAAGAAAACATAAAGGCACCTCTAAATGTATTTTATCCCCCTGACAAGACAAGCTTAATAAATGGCTCCCTGGGTTCTTAAATGCTTGCACCAAATCCTCGGTTCTCTAAGGCAGCGTTTTTCAACCGCTGTTCCGCGGCAGTGTGCCGCGAGATGTTGCCTGGTGTGCCATAGGTGCAGACAAGACAAGAATTTTATAATTTTTCACTATTTTGTTTACTTAATATTTCATAATAAAGTAATTATAAAATACTTTCTTTGTGTTTATTTGATTCCTATTCAAGAGAATTACTTTATATATAGTCAATATAGGCACAGAGTTAAATTTTTTAACATTTTCTAATGGTGGTGTGCCTCGTGATTTTTTTCATGAAACAAGTGTGCCTTTGCCCAAAAAAGGTTGAAAAACACTGCTCTAAGGGAGCAGGGCTTGTTTTCTGTTTTTCTTCCTGCCCCACCTGTGCCCTGTGCGCCCAGCTCAGCTGCGCAGGAGGAAGGGGAGGAGCGTGGGGAATGCTCACCTGTGAAAGGTTTGTGTTTTCATTGAAATGACAAGTCACCAAACAGGTTTTGTTTCTTCTCTTCACAACAAGGCCTTTTCCCTGCTTTAAAGTATGGGGAACAAGTTCCATATCTTTTTCTAATCTACTCGCTGGACAAGCCCTGTATTCAGATATCTGAGAAAAGAGAAAGCTGAGCTCTGTGGTGCCTTATCCTGGGAAAACTGGAACTCTGTGACTGGATTTGAAAGAGGACGGCCTGGGCACAGGCACCAGGACCCAGTCCCTCCCCAGCTCCCGCTTTCCTTCCTGAGCCAGAAATGCCACAATCACCCTCTTCTCTGATAGAAAGAGCTGGGGGAGGGGGTGGGCTGCAGAGGCTGCAGTGAGGCAGTAAACACCCACCTGTCTACACAAGTAAAGTTTAATGACCAAAGTGCACTCCCTGTCCTGTACTTTTAACATAAAAATGACTAGCCTTTGTGTGTCTCTTTATTCAAAGAAAGATAGATTGTACACATTCCAAACTCATAGGACTTAAGAAATGCCAGTCACTGCTGCCACTGACCGGCTCACTCTCCCTCCTGGTTATTGTCCTGCTGGGGGGCCTCCCGTGTAGAGTGAGGTAGGGCCTGCCTCATAGGGTACCATCCCTTCAACCCTGGTCACCTTGCTCTGTAAACATTTACCTCAGGCTTGCTTCTTATCTAAACATCATGAACTTTCTGTTCAACAATGAACTAAAAGGAGGGAACATGGTGGTTTCTAGAGATGACCGGGAAAGCCTAAGTGACAGATGCAGTAACTCTGACCTGGGCAGGGGCTTGGAGAGTCCATAAATTGCCCTAAGGAGCTGGAGGTGGGAGCAGCACCCATCCCCTCAGAGGGAACTGAGCAATCCTCCCAGGATGCTTTTCACCTCCTGGTTCCCTGGCAGTCCCCTAGATCGGTCTGCCATGGCCCCACATGCCCTTCTGCTCTGGCCACACTGGGATCTAGAGCAAAGCCGGGTCCGGAAGAATCCCCAGCCTCAGAGTTTGAGTTTAACGTAGGTTTTCCTGACTCCCGCTGCTCTTCAAGACCCTTTGAAGCCAGCTATTTCCGCAATAGAACATGGCTTCTGAGTGACGGTCAGCGAGCATTTCCAGTTTATTGTTTTTGTTTTTGTTTTTTTTATTAAATTCAGAGAGGAAGGGAGAGGGAGAGAAACATCAATGCTGAGAGAAAATCATTGATTGGCTGCCTCCTGCATGCCCCGCACTGGGGATTGAGCCTGCAACCCGGGCATGTGCCCTTGACTGGAATCAAACCCAGGACCCTTCAGTCTGCAGGCTGACACTATCCACTGAGCCAAACCAGCCAGGGTGATTTCCAGTTTTGAGGAGGGCCTGGGTGCTGGGGCTCCTAGTTTGGTGACTTAGTTCTGTTTCGGTGCTCACCTCTACTCCTCCTCCCCAGCCTCCAGAAAAGGAGGCAGCTGCGCTGGTCTGCCTGGGCTGGAGGTGAGGTTACTGGAGCACAGTCATTGATAAACAGGTCGCCCTTCATAAACCTCAGGTATTTGTGTGTGAAGCAGAGCTGCCAAGGGGAGTAACCTAAGTTCTGGAAATACTTGTAAGCGGTGGGGCTAAATGAACAAGGAATCCATGTGTCTGGAGTGCAGGGCTCCAGAGAACAGGGAGCTCTGTGCACGTGTGTGTGTGTGCTTGCACGTGTTCCACGCTTGCACATTCCCACACACTGCCTCCTTCAGAGACCGGCCGGTGTCTGTCCTTGGCATTCGGACTTGTTGTTGTTTACTCACCCTGAGCACTGAGACGAGCCGCAAAAGCCTGTCCTTGTCACTGACAGCACGCCCAGGCCTCGGTGGCCGTTACAGAGTCAGGTAATCGCTCGTAGAACCCACGCCCCTGACAAGTTTACATGTTCATAGTGTAAAAAGAAGTTGTTTGAAACTTATCCGCATTTGTGAAGCTACATGGTCTCTTGGACATCCAACTAGTGCTCCTGTTGTACAACTACTTCCTGGTCCATGAATCAGGACCAAATCCATCCTTTTGCTTAGCCCTTTGTTTGGTGTCTAAGCATTTTGAATTTGGGGGCAATAACTCTGTCATATAAAGACCATTTCGAGGAGTAGGAAGGCTCAGAGGGCCCCCCCACCCCCTGGGTGGGATATGCTGACAGCGGGAGGGCTCTGATGGCCCCAAGACCTTGTTGGGAAGCAAACTCAGAGTCGGGTGCACTCGGTCATGCTCTTCCAAACTCACAGCCCGGCAAACCTAGTAAAGCCCTTTATTTTTTCAGTCCATCCCTAAAAGCCAAATGAGCTGAACTAAGATATTCATAATGTAAAAAGGTTGTTAGAAACTTGTCTTCATTTATGAAGCTTAGGAGATGAAGCTGAAATGACGTTTCTTCGCTCACTCGGCCTGTTGTCGCGCCGTCTCCATCTGCTGCCTCAGACTGCCTGCTGGGCGGGCTGTCACCCACCATGATGAGGACATGCAGCTTCTCTCCTCTTCCCAGGACCTCTGGGGGCTCCCGGGTCCACGCCCTGACTGCTGGCTGCAAACCCCTTGCTTCCTGCGCCTTCTGAGAGGGGGCGGGGTTGATGCCTTCCTCCTGTCCCTTCTCTTGAGCGTGTGGGCTGACCTGCTCAGTGTCACCCAGATTGCCACCTCGTCTCCCCCACGGAGCCTTTCTCGTCGCCCATGGAGTCATTTCTGGACCGTCCTCACGCTCTACCCGCCACTTACTTTGTGCCTCCCTGATTTGCACTTAGGTCTCAGCAGGTGGGGACTGGGGACTTGTGTTTAGGGGAAAGGAAAGACTGGTGAAGAATGTCTTTGCAAAGTCAGGCTTGGTGGGAAGAGCACAGACTAGAAAGAGGAAGGGAGCAGTTCACGGAAAGTCGCCCAGCCTGTCCCCGGCAGCCCTCCGAAGCTGTGCAGTCACTGCAAAGGCCAGCAGCCTCAGTGGGCAGTGCAGGGCCTGGCCGCACCGAGCAGGAGTGCTCCGGGCAGGGCAAGCAGAGCAGCCACTACCATGCCAGGCCCAGCCTCACCCCAGAGGCCACGGCTCAGGCAAACACCTCAGCACGGTGCGAGGCTGGCCTTGCTTTCCCCATTTCAAACCTCGAACCACAGCCTAGCCATGACACAACTGCAATACAAACAGGTGCGCTCTCTCCAATCCTGTCACAAATTATTACAACTCTGCTAATACCCTGTTTCCCCGAAAACAAGACAGTGTCTTATATTAATTTTTTCTCCAAAGTTGCGCTATATCTTATTTTCAGGTGATGTCTTATCTTTCCATGCGCTAGGTCTTATTTTCGGAGGATGTCTTATTTTCGGGGAAACACGGTATTTGTAAGTGGCGCTGTTGGAATTGTTGTCTATGTTGTACCAGGAATAGGCCTGCTTTCAGAGAACTAAGCATCTCCTTGCCTTGCCAGGTTCCACACTTCATCCAGTAACATTGCTATTGTTTAAATGATGGCTTTGAAAAATTCTTCAAGGAATTCCAGTGCCAGTTTGCTCAATTTTACCTTTTAAACTGATTTTTTTTCTCAGTTCAGTCATCCAATTCTGACAGTCTTATTTCCAAAGGACCATTTGCTCTTTCTAGAAACCAGGTCCACCTTCAATGCTTTATTTTGCTCTAAGTGTCGTCTGCTCCACCCCAGGCCCACTGAGGCCTGGGACGCTTTAGAGCAGTGGTTCTCAACCTTCCTAATGCCGCAACCCTTTAGGCTCCACAGCAGCGGTTCTCAACCTGTGCATCATGACCCACAGGTTGAGAACCGCTAGCAGGGTCACCAAAGACCATCAGAAAACACAGATATTTACATTACGATTTATAACAGTAGCAAAATTACAGTTATGAAGTAGCAACAAAAATAATTTTATGGTTGGGGGTCACCACAACATGAGGAACTGTATTAAAGGGTCGTGGCATTAGGAAGGTTGAGGACCACTGCTCTAGAAGGAGCAGGGACAGCCAGAGGGACTGAGCTTCTCAGACCTGCAAATAGAATGTTTGAGAGGCTCTGAGAGCCGCCTCCAGAGGCTTAAGGGCGGGGGTAAACAGGTAATTCCGTGTGGCCACAGGATGACGTGGAGAAGTCTCAGCACCATGGGGGAGCTGTACAGCTTTTAAAGCTGGCTGGAAATTGAGGAGCTGCTCACCAGACGTGAGCTCCCACCTCCTCCCGCGTGGGTCGGAGTGGGGAGGGTGGAGAGAGATACAAGCAGACTGGTGAGTGCTTTGCCAGAGGACAGCAGCTGGAGTTGGACTCAGGGTCACCTCTTCCAACTCTGGTATTTTCTCATGGGTTCTTACAGAGCAGGCTTTGTTGTCATCCCGACCTGAGTTTGAATCCCAGGCCGACAGTTGTTAGTTATGTGACTGAACCTCTTTGAGACTCACTTTCTTCATCTGAAAAAGGGGGGACAAACCATACTTGCCTCCTAAGAAGGAATGAGGGCCAAATGACACCAATATGTCAAGTGTGTGACTGGCATGCACCTTCACTATCATCTCCTCCTCGCCACGATTATCATCACTATCGTCATCACCTGCCTGTTATCAACATCATCATCGTTATCTCCATCGCTATCATCATTACCACCATCGTCACCATCACTGTTACCACCGTCATCGCCGTCACCCTCACGGTGCCACCGCCAGGAACCGTAATTCCTGTCCGGCCTCATCAGGCTCAGCTGATCACACAGCCCGTTCTCACATGCAGCCCAGTGGTCACTCCGATTACTTCAGCAAGAAGTAAGCTTTAGATTCAAGTTCCACTGCCTACCGGGAAGCAGGGTTTTGCCACTTTCTAAAAATAGGTCTCCAGAGCTTATTTTCCTTCCCTGAGGCTGGCCAGGCCTGGCTTCCTGCTTAGATACACAACATCGGAGGACTCCCCCGTCCAAGCTCACCCTTTGCCGCGTCTCTTTCCCTGTGCTCGCAGAGCTGGCACTTCCTCCGGCCTCCTCCCAGCTGAGGAAGTGCCCAGCCCAGCCCAGCGCCCCACAGGCTCCAGGGAACACTGGGGGATTGTCCGGCTAGAGCCGCTCAGCCGCCTTGGACTGCCTAGGAGGAAGTATTTATTTTGAGTTGCTGGGCTGGCCGGGCTGCGGCCCTCAGACTTTCCACCCCATCCAGCACTCTCAGAGCCAGCCCTGGGGAGGAGGAGCTGGGGCAGACCCTGGAGGAGGAGGGTGGCCTTGTCAGCCAGAGCTCAGAGCGGTCTCTGAGAAGCAGGTGGGATAACCCAGGCCCCTGTTAAACTGCCTTGGGTCAGAGGGTCTCCCAGCATGCCCCCTTCCTTTGCAGCATCATCTCCACCCTCCTCTCCTCCGTGGTCTATATAAAGGGAACCTATAGCTCTTCCTACAAGTGGCTGCTTCTCAACCCATATTGCCCAGATCCAGTTCTCCCTCCAGAATGGAGCAATAGACTCTGCCTCCCTCCTCCCCCCTGCCCTTCCTCCTTTCTACCCTCCCTCCCCAGAAATGCCCTCCTGGAGCCTTGCTATGCCATGCAACCTCTTCCTCCACCGGGCCCATCCCAGCTTTCTTAGCATCCCTTTGGCGGGAGACTGCTCAGAGGCCACCTATGACCACTAGAACAGACAGCATTCCATGGGAAGCCTCAGGCTTAAGGTTTGACCTTTGCTCTCACCACTTGGGTGCAATTTAGATGATTGGGTGAGAGATTCAGAGACTAAACGAAACAATGGATGTGCAAAATTTCTGGAAACAGAAAGAGTGGTAGGGTCTAGGCCACATGTGTCAAACACAAGGCCCGCGGGCCAAATCCGTCCCGCCAGGCCTTGCAATGTGGCCCACACCGCGCTGTCATCACTGCACTCCGCTGCGTTTCCATCACAATGACAGTTTATGACTGTTCAGTAAACCATTCGGCCCGCGATTTAGGCTGGATTTTCGATTTTGGCCCCTTCTCTGATTGAGTTCGACACCCCTAATCTAGGCAATGGTTCACATAGTGTAGTCCTCTAGTCAGCAAAATAAACATCATTAGGACATTTTTAGAGAAGAAAGTTAGCAGACCCACTCCAGATCCATGCAATGAGAGACTCTGGAGCAGGAACTCCGGAATACAAATTTCCCAGATGATCCTGATGCACTGGACTAGTAAACAGAAAACTGGTCCTTTCTTCTAAGGTCCACAGATGGGCAGAGTCGTATAAGATGCAGAATAGGTGCTGCACTGTAATCTCTGGGAGGGTAGGGACCAGGTCCTACCTATCTTTGCCTCCCCAGTGCCTAGTGTAGCATCTGGCACACAATAGGTATTCAATTAGCTCTTCTATTGAATAGGTGTGTGAACAGTAAAAGACAAAAGTAGCTCATGAGGTTTTTAAAAATATGTATTTTATTGATTTTTTACAGAGAGGAAAAGAGGGATAGAGAGCTAGAAACATCGATGAGAGAAACATTGATCAGCTGCCTCTTGCACACCCTCCACTAGGGATATGCCTGCAACCAAGGTACATGCCCTTGACCGGAATCAAACCTGGGACCCTTCAGTCCGCAGGCCAATGCTCTATTCACTGAGCCAAATTGGTTTCAGCTCATGAATCTTTTATAATGAATATTAGAGGCTCAGTGCATGAATTCGTGCATGGGTGGGGTCCCTCGGCCTGGCTGGCAATCAGGGCCAATTGGGGCCATGGGAGGTTGGTCAGCTGCAGGAGGTTGCCTGTTGGAGCACACTGACCACCAGGGGGCAACTCCTGCATTGAGCGTCTGCCCCCTGGTGGTCAGTGTGCATCCCAGTGACTGGTTGACTGGTCATTCAGTGGTTGGGTTGTTTAGGCTTTTATATACTAATATACAGATATGTTACATTTGTAATTTAGAAAGCAGCTAATGCTATCTGAGGAAGGGGATGGGGGAGAGAAAAAATAAACTTGGGCCACTTTCTCAGTCCTGGGGTAGATGATCAGGGGAACCTGCATCCCTGGTCTCCCTGAACGGATGGAGACATCACATGTTGGCTGTGGTTGCCCTCCATTGATTCATCCTGTGAGTATTTAAACACCTGTTATGTGTGCCCCAGGGGCTGAGGATATAGTGGTGGCCAGGGCACGCATGTTCCCATCCTCCCAACCTGACAATAGAGGGAGAAAATAGACAAATAAAGTATTTGCCAGAAGGCATGACTAAACCATAAAGGGGAAATACAGAGGCCAGGGGACAGAGGAGGGGGGAGCAATCAAGGAAGACTTCTGGTCAGAGAAGGTGGCCAAGCTGACTTAGAGGGTACGCAGGAGTTAATGGGACTAACAGTGAGGGGAATGTTCTAGGCTGATGGCTTGGTCTATGCTAGGGGTGTCGAACTCAATCAGAGAAGGGGTCAAAATCTAAAATCCAGCCTACATCGCGGGCCGAATGGTTTACTGAACAGTCATAAACTGTCATTGTGATGGAAACGCAGCGGAGTGCAGTGATGACAGCGCGGTGTGGGCCACATTGCAAGGCCTGGCGGGACGGATTTGGCCCGCGGGCCTTGTGTTTGACACATGTGGTCTATGCAAAAACCCAAACACGAGTTGGAACTAATGCAATTAGGATGGTCTGCATCTGTTAGGTGCAGTCACTAATATAAGCCCTGTGTGAGGTAGGGCCATGAGAGAGAGGTGCAGTCCCTGCCCACGTGACCGGCAGTCTAACAATCACTCAATAAACACTCGGGTACCTTTCCAGACACTGAGATACAACAAAACAGAAACAACAAAACAGGCCTATTTTTTTTTAATAAATATATTTTATTGATTTTTTACAGAGAGGAAGAGAGAGGGATAGAGAGTTAGAAATATCTATGAGAGAGAATCATTGATCAGCTGCCTCTTGCACACCCTCTACTGGGGATGTGCCTGCACATCCCTTGACCGAAATCGAACCCGGGACCTTTCAGTCCGCAGGCCGACGCTCTATCCACCAAGCCAAACCAGTTTCAGCAAAATAGGCCTATTCTTAAGGAGCTTACACCCTAAAGGTGAAGACAGAAACAATAGGAAAGCCAAGAACAGAGCTTGGGAGAGAAATGTGAATGAAATGCAGGATGGTGGGCCCAGCACAGGGACGGCCATGTCATCACCAGATAGGTAGAAGTCAGGAATGGGCCAGCTCGCCCCTCACGTCACCCCACCACTCAGTGCTTTAACCAGATGGTTCTAGCATCACAGTTTGCAATCAAAGAAATGGGAAATTTCTTTGGGGAGAGGAAGGGACAAGATAAAAACAGTGCTATGCTGTGCTATGCTAAACTAATACTATATTAGTAACATTATTATATTAGTATAATATACACATTATACTATACATACTACACTATGCTCTACTAATACTACACTACCACACTATGCCAATACTATGTTATGCTACACGTATTATACTACATGTACTATATTGCACTATACATATACTATATGTGCTTGCTATGCTATGCCATATATACTATACTATATAAACTAGCCTAGGCCTGACTCAAAATCCACTCTTAATAAATGTTTGTGGAACTGAGCTAAGGTTTCTCCAGCTGTGAATGAGGCCTTCTCTCTTCTGCTTGGCCTTTGGGGCCTGTGACAGAAGAGAAAGTACATACACTGAGTGGCCACATTATTATGATCTCTGAACGCATAATCATCTGGCCACTCAGTGTATATCCTATATAATAAAAAGCTAATATGCAAATTGTCCCCTCGACCAGGAGTTCGGCCAGCCAACTGTCCATGTCCCCTCCCCCTGGCCAGGCTGACCGGACCCCACCCATGCACAAATTTATGCACCAGGCCTCTAATTACATACACACACACACACACACACACACACACACACACACACTGAGTGGCCAGATTATTATGCGTTCAGATATCATCATAATCTGGCCACTCAGTGTATATTGGCCTCAGAATTTGGTTCCTGGCACAGAGTTCCCAAAAAAGGGCACTAGGAGCATCTCCTGTTGTAAAGTTTGCTCTTCGACTCTGTCCCTGACACAGGACTCCTAGACCCTTACAAATCCCTAAGTGGTGAGAGCACCAGGAGACCTCCCAGACCTCGCTCTTCACCTGGCTGTCCATCTGTGTCCTTTATCATGTCCCTTAATAAACTAGTAAAATGTTTCCCTGAGTTCTGTGAGTCACTCTAGCAAATAATCAAAGCTAAGGAGGGGGCTGTCGAAACCTCCAATTTATAGCCAAGTCAGACAGAAGTTGTGAGTGGCCTGGGGCCCTACTTCTTGCTATTGGCATCTAATGGGGTCAGTCTCTTGGACGGGACCCTTAACCTGTGGGGTCTGATGTGGCCTCCAGGTAGATGTGTCAGAATTGGATTAAATTTTAGAACACACAGCTGCTGTCACAGAGTTGCTCAGTGTAGGGAAAACTCACACCATCTGGTGTCAGAAGTGCTGTGACTGTGGTAGCAGTGTGAGAGCAAAGCGGAGACAATGCAGGAGAGAAGTGAGATTTTCTAAGAGAGGGCCCAAGCACCGTGCTCTGAGAGTGTCACTTCCAACGCTGGGTCTCTCTCCGCCTGAGAACCAGACCTATCCCAGTAAGCTGAGAGCAGTGATAAATGACAGGGCAAGGGAGGGGTGCTTGTGGGAGAAGCCACAGCCAGGCTAATGACAGTTAATGGTAGATTTAATCCCAGCACAGCTGTACCTAATCAGAGGATGTTTGGTGGGTGTGCCTGCTGGCTGTACCTCTGAAGGACTCACCATGAGTGGGCCCCAACCACCTATTCTCTGAAATGGGGCATTCAACAAAACCCACCTCAAATTCACACTTCATTTCTGAAAAACTATAGGGGGAGCCTGTATGTATGGGGAAAATGTAGATGGGCTCTTGGCCTGGCCCTGCCACCAACAAGCTCTGCAACCCAGCCCATGTCACCTCCCACATCTCAGTTTCCTCACTGAATTAGTCAGCATAGCTCAGGCTATGCTGTGGTAACAACTAAAACCCATGATCTCAGTGATTTTATGCAATAACAGTCTATTTTACTCAAAGGCACGTTGTGGGTCAGGTACCTCTCCATCATATGACCACACTCTCAGGAACACATGGCCACACTTCCAGGGTCCCTGCTGCTGCCGAAGAAAGAGGCATCTGGAGGGTCTTGTCTGAAAGTGGCCAACATCCCTCCTCCTACACACACATCACGTGACTCATCCCACGCCACACCTCACCATGAGAGGGCCGAAGGGCAGTCCCTGCCCAGGAGATAGTGCCTTGTCACCTTCACCCACTCAGCTGTTAAACCCATGGATTCAGTCATTGCATTTGAGGAGGGCACCTAATCTCTGCGGGTACTGGGGTCAGTGTGGAGCTACAAAGATTCCCCCGTCCTCAAGAGGTTCAGGAGGTGAGACAGACAGAGGAGGTAAGGCCACAGTTCTGTGGGAGCAGCAAAGCAGGTACCTGACCCAACCTGGACAAGGCGGTGGGCAGTGCTGTGCAGGCTGGTGTTTAACAGCTGACTGAATGGCCATGTATACATGCTTATACGTGCATGTGTTTTCTATGAACTTTACAGGCATAAAGCATGTGTAACACATAATTTACAAAAAATGCTGAAATAAACAATACTCTGCACTGTAAATTCCACATGGCCATTGGTTCTAGAGAATGCATTCCATTTTTGCCAAACCTAGGATTTAACAAATGGACTTGCACCACCATCAGCTTTCCCCCCAGTAAATGTGTTGTCCTTAAATCTTGGATGTGATCTGCAGGTAAACTATTTCTCACTTTCATACTATTTGTTTTTATTAAATGAAACCTCTTTTGGTTTCAGCATTATGAATTTCATAATTTCACTCATTTGTTAATGACATTAGCAACTTCTTTGCTGATTCTGATAACAGTTTCCAATGCTAGGAAATATTCCATTTATTGCTCATGTTATTCACAATGTAATGACTAGAGAAACAATCTGCTTTTAAGTTTAATCTGCATTATTAACATTTTCTGTCTTACATGTATAGACAATTATCAGAACAATAAATCAAGACCCAGTGAAAAGCACTTGGCAATGGTCTGACTACTCACTGTGGCCAATTTCTAGCTACCAAGCTGACGTCACTGAGCACAGAGTTGGGAAGACAAGCAAAGCAGTCAATCAGTCTGTGCTGTTTCCACCAAACAGACACAGGGGACAAAATGAGTAACATCAAGAACATGAAAGTCGCAATGAAATTAGAAAATGATGAATTGAGAGCATTTATTACCATATTTAATTATAAGTTCATCTCATCTAATTTTAAGATGATGGCTCTGTTGAACAGCTGACCTGTAAAGTTCCTGAAAATGTAATAATTGGTCTAGCCAACCAGGATAACCTGGCTCACGTGACTAGGAGAGGTCAGAAGAGGCAGGCGCTCTGCCTGCGCTAAATGGAAGCACATGTTGCAGTTATTCCAGAAGGAAAAGGGAGAAGGACCATGCAGGCTGGTGAGAGCATTCGCTGAGTGGTGCTGGAGCGGGGTGAGCAGATAGCCTAGTGTGGCCGGGCAGTCCCCATCTGTGCTGTTTGGTCCACAGTGCCTTTTATCTTCAAAAGTACCTCATTTTGGATGAGAATTATAGGACTTGCCCCCACTAGTTGAAGAGCCACAGCCCTTCTGGTTCCCTCGGCTTGAAGCAGGAGTGGGGAGAAGAGAGGCTGATGGGTGGGCAGAGAAGCCAGGCTGGGGGTGAGGGGACGTGGAGGAGGAACAGACATGGAGGCTGTGGTGGTGGAGAGAAAGGGGGATGAAAAGAGAAGGCACTGCGGATGACAGCTGGCACCTAGAGAGAGTTTCTTTCCAGGAGGAGCTGGTTTGTGGGCCCTGCCAGGGCCTGGGGCAGGTGGCCTCTGCCAACGATGTCTGTTGCTCATTCTTGGTGTCGCTAGGCTGGCCAGGAAAAAGGCAGAAATGCACATTCACTCAGTTACTCAGGTTCTGGCCAAAGGGAAGAGGTGACTAGGTGGCCCAGTTGCAGGGGGGTGGGGGGAGGTAGGAACAGGAGGGGTCAGAATTCTCAATGGTCCATCTCCTGTAGGCAGCTTCACATTCCCAGGCCAAAGCCAGAGCCACCTCCCAGCTAAGTGTCTTCTGAGGCTGGTGTTTAAGGCTTTTTCACAAGCCGATTCACAACCACCTCACTGTCCCAGCCAGCAAACATTCCTAAATCCTTATCCTCAAACCCTAATCCTAATCCCTTCCAAGTCATCCCAACCCCTCCTTCCCTGGTCCCTACCCCCCCCCCCCCCACACACACACACCAAAAAAAGCGGGGGCGGGGGATAGTTGGCCCTTCCTGGCTCTGGAGCTGAGAGCCAAGAGCAGCACAGGCCCAGCCTGATATGCACACAGAAGTGTGTGTGGCCGGGAGAGGCCAGATTGCTCCCTGGAGAAGCAGCCCAGGACAAATGATCCTAGAATTGGAATGGTCTGACTCCCTTCTAAGTCTTTCAGACCTTCCCTAAATAAGGCAAAGAATTTAGGGAACAATCTTTGGCCTTGAGTAATGAGGGGAAGAGCAAAACCTGCAGGACATGTGACTTTCATGGCAGCATTTCATAAAGAGGGCTAAGTGGAAAGAAAATATGTCTAAGTGCTGTTCTAAAGATGCTTTCTGTGTTTCCTTCCGTGTTTCAGATAGATGATAAGTAGATGATAGATAGATAGATGATAGATAGATAGATGATAGAGTTCATATAAATAGGTGAATGTATTTAATCCTCACATCAGCCCTTGACTGGAGGAAACAGAGAGGCTAGGTGACTTCCGGAATTCCACACTGGTAAATGTCAGAGCTGAGAGTGAACCCATCAGCTTTGCCTACTGTGACACTGAGCTACTTTCCCACACACAGGGTCCTGTCCTGGGTCCTTTCCCTCTGGGACTCAGAGGGGTGGGAGTCATTAGGTCCAGGGCTGGCCCAGATTGTGGGGCCTGCAGCTTAGACAATTTGGGGGAGAGGTGCCTTCCTTAAGACAAAGACTTCGGAACTAATGACACGGGCTTTGGAAAGGCCTATGTCAACAAGGGGCCCTGAATTTTAAGCTTCATTGGCCCTCGTGGAAGCGGGCCCCTGACTTGGTGACCTCCAGGGCTGCCAGTCTCCATCAGTCTGATTATCTCTACATGATCCTCCTGGAGTCTTTTCTGTCCTCTGGCACCTGGTTTATCTCCCTCCTCTGGGAAAGAGAAACTATATCCCAGAAGGGCAAACTGTAAGAGGATCTGAGGGGAATCCTAAAACAGCCCAACCCTCCCTCCCCCTGTGCGACCAGCACTGGAATCTGGATTCCTGGAGGCAGGTGCTGCAAACGTGAAGCTTAGATGATTCGGACTAGAAGCTGCTGGCACCAGGCCTGTTTTCAGGAAGCATGAATAGCCAAGGGAAGACATGGAAAATTTCCCAACTCGCCCTGAAGTTGGTAGATCATTAAAGTGTAACGAGACCTGAAGCTGAAGTGAAAGCACAGAAGGAGAAAAGGAGTGTTCCTTTCCTGAGTGCGTACCAGGCTATTCTTTTTCAGAAGCACAGACAGGGCCACAGATGAACCCAGCCAGAAGCCTCCGTCCCAGGGGGGCAGTGCGTGAGGTGGCACCACAGGTGTCCAGTTTCAGACACTGTCACCCCTGACTAGCATGTTCTGTGCTATCAAAGGCACTCAGACTCTTCCACGTCTCCATTCCCTCACCATGTTGTCCAAAAACCATAGGTGGGGCCAAGGAAGGTTAGGCATCCGTGGGGCCGGGGGCACGATGTCTAACAGGGAAGGGGGTAGTAGGAGAGCTATTGTGGAGCAGGTGGCCTATGACAGGTGTCAGAGCCTGAGGAGGGCAGGTGCAGGGGTGGCATCCTTAGGGAGGAGGGAGCAGCACAATGAGAAGTTAGTCACATCCAGAGGGAGTGATAAAATAAGCCGACCTCTTAAGGATAATGGGAGCCCGCTTTGCCCTACTTGAGCAGTGGGCTACAAACATGGCAAGGAGAAAACTAAAATGACCCTCTGGTGTTGGGTTGGAAGTGAAGACATGATGTACACTCGAGGTTTTCTATCTACATTGATAGTAGTAATAAACACACTATCCTACTAAGATAGTAGATCTACACTGATAGAAGCAGGAGTTGGGAGAAGAGAGTCTTCTAAGGCTGGTGTTTGAGGCTTTTTCACAAGCCAATTCACAACCACCTCACTTTCCCAGCCAGCAAACATTCCTAAATCCTATATACATTGTGTATACCATTTCCCCCCCGCTATTTTTTATGCTTATATTTTCTCTCCCTTCTTTTCTTTTATATTCCCTTTTCTCCCCTCCCCCCTTTTATTCTTCTTATACATATTTTTCTTTTATTATTTACGTGGATGTAAATGTGTGTAGATGCATGTTCCCAAACTCAGTCCACTGACAATGCAATATCCATGAGCACACTTGGCGCCCAGATACTGGCTTCTGAATACCATTGTGAAAGAAAAAATGATTCGTGACTCTTGTTGGGGACAGTAAGGCAGACCATTCAAGGAGAGCTCCTACAAGGGAGACGTATAAAAGGGGAGAGCAGTCAGACTCAAGTCCAACTCCAGCAGGGGTAAGTGGGAGTTTATAATCCAGGAGCGGGGCCGAGGTCAGAGGATGGGAAATTACTAATGAAAATGCCAAGGGGAAGGGGCATTCCTGCCGGACCAACTCAGTTCAGTTCTTGCTGAAGGCATGTCAGCAAATAAGGGAGGAAGAATCTGATCAGATATCGAAGGTGGTCAGATGCTGAGGGGGTAGGCTTTTGACATCCTGACTTAGCAGGGTTCTTGCTCAAATTGCATTCTGTAAGGACAGAGGGGGGAGTCCAAGCACTGAGGAGGAGCCTGGTTAAGTCAGGCCACCAGAGCTCCACTAAAAAGAACCAGCGCTCCTAAGAGAGATGACCTGTTCCAGAGCTTGCATGGGAAACCTATAAGATGAGACTGGGACATATTTTTGTGCCAGAGAGTCAGGAAATGTTCAAAGAATGATAGGGAGATCTCAAAAGCAAACAGAGGCCAGCTTAAATGGGCTCTGACAACTAAGTCTGGGACAATTTGGGCATCAAGATAAATAATAATAATAATAATAATAATAATAATAATAATAAGTCATGACCCATGGGATGAAATAGAAAACTAAGAGTCCACACATATGTTAATTGATTAATTATGTTAATTAGATAGATTTAGAATTGTATTTACAATTAATTAACTGTACTTATTTGGTGAGTGCATTCAGTTTCAATGTACCTCCTCACAAAATACTTAATAATTACAGATAAAAACTTGCTTCATTTGAGAACCTAGCAGACAGACTTTACTAAGGGGATCACTTTCATGAGTGATAGAACCAATGGGAACCATGCACCAGCTGAGAGGACCCAATGGGACCCCAGCACCATGTCCGAGCTATTCCTACCCAAGATACACAACCTGAATCTAAGCACAATGTTAGAAAGCTCAAACTCTATTAACAACTGAGTCTGCAATGCTCAAAAGTGTTAAGATTAATAACTTTCCATCAATAAAAGACCCAGGAATACATCTCATATTGAAGGAGACTAAAGAGATGTGACAAATAAGTGGGACACATGATTCTGTGCTGTATTCTTTTTGCTAAAGAAGGACATTATGGGGAGGACAGGAAACAGTAGGGAGCTCCTTCCACTCTGACCCTCCCTTGGCCAGGAAATTCCACATTGAAAGCAGAAAAGGAAAAGTAATAGGATTTTGGAGTGGACTTGATGGTCAGGGCTAACCCTGGGTGAATGAGAATCTTCACCTATTTTTCAGGTCCTCTGGGCAAGAAAAGCCCTATACAACCTGTTTAGTCACCCCGGAGGAAAGGTCAGGTGCAGCAGGAACTCATCGGGAAAAGCATCCTCCTGGAGAGAGGTAAATATTACTTATGAAAGAACATGAGACAAAGACATCCATTTTAGGGGAGGGTGGGAGGAAGCAAGGCCACCCACTCTGTGAAAAGCAGGGAGACACATGTGGCTGTCAGAGGGAGGTCATCTGGCCCTTGACCATAAGACATTGTTTATACCATTTTCTTTTTCCTATTTTTTATGCTTATATTTTCTCTCCCTTTTTTTCTTTTATATTCCTTTTTCTCCCCTCCCCCTTTTATTCTTCTTATACATATTTTTCTTTTATTATTTTTTTTCTCTTTCTTTTGGTGGTTGTTACTGTTGTTTTTGTAGGAGCCTTGTGTATGTTTTTGTTTTGTTTTGTTTTGTTCTGTCAGCACCCGCATGACAGCTCATACTATGTAGTCAGGGTTGAGCCTCACAGTCAACCAGCCTGAGAGGAAATCCTACCCACAAATGAGACAACAACAATCAAGACCCAGTGACAACCAGACAGCTGAAATAAACCACACATGGGACATTCCTAGAGCATCCAGATCAAAGAGACTGCACCACTGGGTTCCATAGATTACTTATGATATATGGCTAACCTACAAAGACTGCGAGGCATAGAAGTTCTATCTACTACATAGAAACAAATACAAATGGATGCTAAAAATGGGAGGCACAGAAATAACCCCCTGTGAAAGAAAGGAGGAAACTCCAAAGGAAGAGCTGAATGAAATGGAGGCAAAACTTCTACCAGATACAGAACTCAAAATAATGGTTATAAGGATCCTCAAGGATCTTCCTAATCATTACAAGAAATTTAGTGGGAACTACAATAGCATGAAAAAGGAAATAGAAAGTATGGACAAAAACGTTCTTCAGTCAGAAATGAAGAACACCATATTCAATATCTAGAATACACTAGAAGATTTTTTACAGGGAGGAAGAGAGAGTGATAGTTAGAAACTCTGATGAAAGAGAAACATCGACCAGCTGCCTCCTGCACACCCCCTACTGGGGATGTGCCCGCAACCCAGATACATGCCCTTGACTGGAATCGAACCTGGGACCCTTCAATTCGCAGGCCAACACTCTATCCATTGAACCAAACCAGTTAGGGCTGGAACAGTCTTGTGACTGCCCTTTAAACTCTGTGTTAGGTTCAGAACGGATGATATGAGTTTACACTTACAGGAGGTCTAACCTTAATTTTAAAAATATTACGTAAATGTTCAGAAAGGCAATAAGTCTTGTACACCAGCAGTCAATACCAACCCATCATCTGCCAACAAGATTGGCAATGACCAGAGGGGGTTGTCTTGCCATCACGGAATGTTTCCACATTCAGTGGCCAGAGTGGCCATGTGGGAACTATACTTTTCTGAGTCTTGAGGAAATAAATTTAACTGCTGTCTATGGAGTTAAGATTTTTTTTTATTTGTCTTTATAATTCAGGGAACTTTTTTCCATTCAATAACATATTTATAACTATTTCAAGAGATCATTGTTTTCTCATCACCTAATAAAATTGACGAGAAAGGCGTCCCAAGTTATCCCACAGCTCTGTTTACCCCTGGCCCATCACCAATATCCCCAGAGATTCATGATCCCAGTTTCAGAAGCCCAAGACTAAGGTCATGTCAAGGTTGCAGAAGTGATAGAAAGGGAAATAGAAAAACACGGAAATGCGGTCAGTCGTTTACACTGTGTGTAAGTGCGCCCCCTCCCCCACTCCCCAGCCCTGCCGCCTTTCCAGAGGAAAAGTTTCAAGGTCAGGAGAGAGGAGAAAGCAAGAGGACTGTGATGGCGAAGGGCAGCAGAAGGGACAGAGAGGAGGAAGGGAAGCTGGGATTAGCAGTCAGCCTTCACCTCTGCATCTGGCCTGGGGCCAGCTTGATCCTCTGACATCACTGAGCAAGCATTCCTAGCATTTGTCACACACCTGCTGGTCCCAGAACATTCCATTCCGAGTCCCCTTGCCAGGAGAAGGCTGCATGGAAGCCCCAGGGAGACCAAGACCCAGCTGGGACCTGGCTGGGAGTTCAGGCCACAGCAATGACCAGCCTGGGCTGCTCCCCCTGGAAATCCTCTCACATCAGGCACCGATCCTCCTCATGGAGCTCAGCACCTGGGCTGCTGGGACCCGCCCTCGGGGAGGAAGCGGCCTTGGTGCAGGTGGCAGGCCACCTGAAAGGTCACTTTCAGGCCGGACCAGGAATGACATCACAGCTCCTGGGCTTGTGGATTTACACAGGACCCAGGGGACGGTGGTTGGAAAGCCCCTCTCCTGCCACCTGCACCGTCTCCACCTCTGGCTGCTGCATCACCAGTTCTGCTGCGGCTGCATTTCCATTTCTCGGGTCTGGGAAGGGATCAAGCTGGCTCCTTTGAAATTAGAGCAGCCTGTTGAGTGTGTCTCTGGGACTCCAGGACCGCTTAAGATGCCTTTGGGCCCGTTGGAAAGTGATGGGTTCTTACTAACGCCCCTAGGCCTCAGTCTGCAGAGGGGGCAGGGGAGGAGTCCACTTGTTCAAGCCAAGTTTATGGTTTAGGGCCAACACAGCCCCCTCCAAGGTAAGTCTGTGCCAAAGTTAAGTCTCTAAGACTCCATCTGACAAAGCCCTCCAGAACCCTCTGCATTCAGAGGTGGACTCCCTGTCTTCCTTGCCGAGTGATGCTGCACACATCTCAGACCCCGTCCTGGGTCCACCTGGACCGGTGATTAACAGGCGCTTTGCTAAGGGTTTACATGGGTCACCTGAATTCCTTCCCATGACAAGTGTGTGACACTGGCTGGAAGTTAAAGTATAGAGAGCCCAAGGTCCAAGGTCAGCAAGTAACCAAGCAGGACTGGGCACAGAGCCTGTCATCTGACACCAGCTTCCCCCACCCCACCCAACACTCTGTGGGTGGGATCAAGATGTCCTGGGGGACAGAATGGGCTGGTGAGGTGGGGGATCTAAGGTCCAAGGGCTGGGCGGGGGGCACCCTCCAGATACCCTGCCCCATCTGGGTAACATGTTGGTTAAAGGCATACAAGAGCCTATTCAAAGAGTTTACATCCTCCATTCCTGCAGCTCTGAGGTCCAGGTCACACACAGGATGGGACCTGGGGGGCGGGGGCGGTGCTGGCAGGGGCACACAGACTCTGGTAAACAAAGCAGCCCTGAGGATGGAAACACCCTGACTCTTCAGCAGGAAGCTGGCCGACCTCTGCAGAGGCCACTCCGCTCGTTGCACTCACGTCTTTTGTAAACCAAACCCTGTGGAATGAGCACTACGCACCTGCTGACCATCTTTCCTAAATCAACAGCCTTTACCTGGAGCTGCCTCCAGGGACAGTAAGGCTCATGCCTCCCCCCCCACCCCCCATCCCTCTCATCCTTCTCCTCCCCCCGCAAACCCCCCCCCCCCTGTCAGTTCCTCATCTGCCAGCTGGTGAAAGGCAACCCTTCCATTGAAGATGTGGTGTGGGGTTGGGTGTGGGATTGGGCATGGGGTCCCGCAGAACGTGACTTTCTCTCAACCCCATAAGCAGGTTCCCAGAGAACTGATTTGTGTTCTGCGAAAAGTCTTCTTGAATCTCTTTATAAAGCGAGGATGTGATCTATGTTAGCTGTGACCTCACAGCATCCGGGGCGGGGGTGGGGGTGGGGGATGGTGAGGATCTGGGCAGCTGTCCAGTGATACCCTTCCTGACTCTGTTTGTCTTTCCTAGTCTTCTCAAGGGAGGCAGTGGCTTTGTTACACTGAGTTAGCAAATACTGAGCACAGGTCATAACAAGGCTGTGCCAAGAATAGACTGAGTGATTCTTAGGTTTTGAGGTGACCTCTCCAGAGACCATGCTCTCCCTTGCAAGTCAGCGGTGATGGTGTTTTGAATGGCAGTCACTCACATTACCCAACAAGTCAGACTTTCCTATATTCTTGAACATGGCATTTGTGAGTCTGAAAGGGATTCCCCACGTTCATTATCTAATGAAAGTATTTTCTTATCCACCACAAGAAGTCTTTTTTAAAAAAAATATATTTTTTATTGATTTTGTACAGAGAGGAAGGGAGAGAGATGGAGAGCTAGAAAGGTCGATGAGAGAGAAACATCGACCAGCTGCCTCTTGCACACCCCCCACCTGGGATGTGCCCGCAACCAAGGTACATGCTCCTGACCGGAATCGAACCCGGGACCTTTCAGTCCACAGGCCGACGCTCTACCACTGAGCCAAACCGGTTTTGGCCACAAGAAGTCTTTTGGGCCTGGGTCAGTGCAGAACTTTGCTGTCAGGGTGTGTTGTGAGGATAGAGGGGCAGAAGGAGAAAGAGAATATTTAAAAGAGGAAGTTAAGGGTTGACACACAAAGAGAAGTCCAGGAGAGCACAGAGCAGTCAGAGAAAGGACGCCTGGATGCCTGCAGCGGAAATAGGACCTCTTAGCTGGGCTGTGGCTGCTCCTCCCTCTTCACCCCTGGCCCCAATGGAGGACCCTGACTGGTGCCAGCTCCTCCTGCCTGCTCTGGCCTGGCCTTGCCCACCCACACATTAGCTCCATCTGCAAATACTAACAGGACAACTTATCTGCATTGCCTAACCAAGGTAAACAGCCCTGCATATGCCCAGTCACTGCCTTCACCCCAAAGGGCAGTTGTTGGGCCAAAGGTATGCACAGGGGCATTTTTTCAGTAACTATTTCCTCCTGGCAAGACTTCTGGATTCAGATGGTTTTGGCTGAGTGGTTAATGTCGTCATAGAAACCTGAATCTAGAAAAAAAATTTTAAATAAGGCCAAAAGGCACATGAAAACAGGCTCAAAGTCATTAATTGTCCGAGAGATGCAAATCAAAACAACAATGCGGTACCATCTCACTCCTGTCAGAATGGCCAACATCAACAAATCAACAAACGACAAGTGTTGGCGAGGTTGCGGAGAAAAAGGAACCCTCGTGCACTGCTGGTGGGAATGCAGACTGGTGCAACCACTGTGGAGAACAGTGTGGAGTTTCCTCAAAAAACTGAAAATGGAACTCCCATTTGACCCAGTAATCCCACTTCTAGGACTATATCCCAAGAAACTAGAAACACCAATCAGAAAGGATATATGCACCCCTATGTTCATAGCAGCACAATCTACAATAGCAAGAATTTGGAAACAGCCTAGGTGCCCGTCAGCAGATGATTGGATCCAAAAACCATGGTACATCTACACAATGGAATACTATGCTGCCATAAAAAAGAAGGAATTCTCATCATTTGCAGCAACCTGGATGGAATTGGAGAACATCATGCTGAGTGAAATAAGCCAATCAATGAAAGAGAAACACCACATGACTTCACTCATTTGTGGATGATAAAGAACATTATAAACTGATGAACCAAGAGACAAATATAGAGACAGTAAAGCAACAGGCAGACTGTCAAATTACAGTGGGGAGGGGAGGAAGATCTGGGGGAGATAATAGATCAACCGAAGGACTTGTGTACATGCATATAAGTACAACCAATGGACATAAAACTCTGGGGAGGGAGGGTATGCATGGGAGGGAGGGGGGGGGGCAAAAAAAATCAATAAAATATATTAAAAAAATAAAAATAAATAAAATAAAAAATAAAAATAAATTTTTTAAAATATATTTTTATTTATTGATTTCAAAGAGGAAGTGAAATTAATGATGAGAATCATTGATTGGCCACCTCCTGCACATCCCCTACTAGGGAACGAACCCACAACCCAGGCATATGCCCTGACCAGGAATCGAACTGTGACCTCCTGTTCATAGGTTGCTGTTCAAACACTGAGCCACGCTAGCGGGCTAGAAGGATCTGTAAGCAGTTATGAAGTCTGTTCCCTGCCCCTTTCCCAAACTTTCTGCCCTTTTTGGAGGAAGAAACCCTGCAATTGCTGCTGGCCACACAGTGATTCACCCCTTTTTCAAACAGGAAGTCTTCCTGAGGTTTAAGCTAAATCCTCCAGTTTTCAGGGTGGGCCTGTCCCCCTTGGCTTGTCTCTCACCCATTCACCCATAGCAGGCTTCACTGCATACAGCCCGGCCAGGCACACCCATAGCAGGACTAACCAGCTGTGTGACCTTGAGCAAACCTCTCTGAGCCTCAGTTTCCTCATCAGAAAAATGAGGAAGGAGGCTTGGGCCCTGTTACAAACAGAATGGGTTCGCCCCACCCCCACCCCCCCAAAAAATTAATTCATATTGAAACCCTAAACCTCCAATGTAACTCTATTTAGAGATGGGCCTCCTAGGACATAAAGTTAAATGAGGTGGTTTGGGTGGGGTTCTAATCCACTGGCTGGGATCTTTACAAGAGGAAGAGACACCAGATTTCTCCCTGCTACACACACAAACACACACACACACACACAGAGGGAGAGAGAGAGAGAGAGAGAGAGAGAGAGAGAGAGAGAGAGAGAGAGAGAGAGAGTCAGAGGAGAGGTCATCTGCAAGACCAGGAGAGAGGCCTCATCAACGCCCAACGCCCAGCCCCACAGGCACCTTGATTCTGGACTTCCAGCCTCCAGAACTGTGAGAACTAAATGTCTATGAGACTTGATTATAGCAGCTCAGGCAGACAGGCCCTTCTCCTCTGTCATTCCGACGTCGTTAAGATGGCTTGAACCCTGGTGGGAAAATCAGCAACCCCCAGCCCCTCCAGAGATTCTGAGCAGGAGCTGTTTTTGATATTGTCTATGTCAGTGAGTTTCTTCTGCAGTGTTCTCTCAGGTATAGATCAACTGGATCCTTCACCAGCCCCTACTTACCACCCCAATCTCTCCACTGACAAAGGGCCCCTGACCCGGAGCCACGAAGAACCGAAGGGCTAGGGTGACAGAGGGAGAGGAAGAGCGAGAGACTAGTGTATGTGTGTGTAGAGGGGTGGTTCACTGCATGCTGCCCCAGTGCCCCTCTCCGGGAGGTCTTTCCTGTCCCCCAAAACATCCCCCAAAGTCATCTCTACGAAGAGCACTATGGCAATGCCAGTTTGCTGATCTCCTTCCAAACCTTGCTGGTTACATCTTTTGGCCCAAAGTTTTTAGCTAACAGAGCCCATCCCCCAGTTATGACCTTGAGTACCACTCCCTTGGTCCACAGCTGACTGGCTCCTCCCTTTCGATTCTCCCTGAGGAGTTTATGAACCTGGGCTCTTGAGAGCAGCTGACTTAACTTCCATCAAGGCCCCCGCACCTGGTAGCTGGACAATGTCAGGCTAACTACAGACCCTCTTGAAGTCTTGTTTCCTCATCTTAATGTAGGGTCCCCTGCTAAGGTTCCTGGGAGAATTCCCTATAATTACATGTGTAAAGCACTTAGCATGGTGCCTCTATAAATATCCTATAGATTCTATAAACCTTCTGTAGATTCTATAAATCTATAAATGTCCTATAGATTCTACTTACCACCATGTAATCATTACCAAAAATAGGCACTGTGATTTTAGTTGACCACACCTTATTCACTCAGAGATGTGGGGACGGGGCCTGACTTTGGGTGCCTACCTAAGCTGGGTTCTCCAACTTCCCAGTCAGTCCTGTGAGCCTCCAGCACACTGACGCAACCAGAGCTGGTCCCTGCTGTTTGTGACTACAGCTCTGCAAACCTCACTGGCCTCAAACTCCTTCAGCCCCAAACTCCCAGCAGTTCCCCACAGACATGTGCTGCTGCCACTGGCTTTTCCTCAGGATCTCTCTGCTCCTCTTTATCCGAATAATTCTCACGTACTCTTTGAAAGCTCTCAAGGGTCCTCTCCTTCAGGAAGTCCCTTGCCTGCTACCTTCTTCTGAGCCTGCACACATGGGGAGTGTGGGATGAAACTGGGTTTTCTTTATCCTCCCCTAGTGTCTGGGGCACAATATTTACTTAATAAATGTTAGTGGATGGTGGACAGATGATGGATGGATGGATGGATGGATGGATGGATGGATGGACAGATGGACAGATGGATGGATGGATGGATGGATGGATGGATGGATAAAAAAAATAACTGTGTCTCTAGCTGTCCCGGCTTTGAGTGACTTTCAGCTAAAGTCTGAGTTGGCTCACTTGATGGCCCAAGTACCTTCAGAGCTTGTGCACTGCCTGCCAAGTGCAGTTCAGTCTCCTCAGTCTGGAATCTGGCCCCTAATACTTTTTCAGTTCTTCTCTCCTTCTCTCCCACCATCCTCCATGTAAGCTGTTCCCTACATCCGTGCTACTTAGTGACCCTCCAATCTGCAGCATCAGCTCTACCTGGGAGCTTGTTGCCACTGTCAAGCCCTATCCCGGATGCATTGTTCAGAATCTGTATTTAACAAGATCTCAAGTGGCTCATGTCCAATGAGGGTTTGAGAATCGCTGCTCTAAGGTATCCCCAAAGCTCCTGCCAGTTGTCTGTCAAAATCCTATACAACTTTTTGTGCTCAGCTTGCCTGTGCTCCACTACCTGTAACCCACCTGCCCAACCAAGCCCACCCACACAGACTTGCACAGGCGGGCACACACCCGTGCCGTTTCTTCCCTGGAATTATCACAGGACTTGATTTATGCCTCTTATCACAGAGCTCACATTGTTCCCGGGGTTTAAGTGCCTAGTATTTGAAACTCATCCCTCTGTTGTAAATTACAAAGGTCTGAATAAGGACCTTGTTAGTCTATTTCTTCCCATATTATGCCTCAAAAGATACCTTGTACCAAGCTGGCATTAAAAATGTGAACAGATTGTTGGAGTTAGGACCAAATGAAGGTCAGGTCCTTAACACAGAAAGATCCACAGAATCCCCATTGGTGGCAGTTGCCCCAGGCACCTGAGGACAAGAGTTTTAGATGTTTTCTCCTGGCATCCTTCCCTAGAATAATGGGGAGTTTCCCAACCACTCTGCATCCTGGAGTGAAGGGGAGTGAGATACAGCCTGTGGTGGCACAGAACCCTTTGGAGGCTGCCTGGCTTCCCATTCAAGGGGACTGGGGAGGGGGGGGGGGGAAGATGGAGGAGAGCTACCTTGCTGGAGAAGCACAGCAAAGCCTGCACTTTATCAGCAGTACTGAGTTCAACCACTTCTGTTGTCATCCCAGTACTGAAATGTCAGGACACTCAGACTTCCTGGCCTCAGTGAGTTCATGCACCTCCCAACTCATCTCTTTGGGAAGACTTCCAAATGCCCTCACCCAACCACTGCCGGGGCTGAGCAGCAGGCCCTGAGCGACGATAACAGATTACTCCACACAGGCTTCTGTGAAAGAGAGGCTGAGGGGCTGTTTTACTTCAGAAGTAAAAGCATCCCTGTTTGCCTGCTTCATTGACTTTTTATTGTAATAACAGCTTGAACTCAAATTAACCTCTGATACAACCAGCAGGTAAGTATCCTTGAGAAAATATATGCTTCTACAAGGTCGGGTCTTTAAAGACTAAACATAAGAGATTCTAGCAAAACACCCCAGGGGATCGGACTTTTTGGAAAAGTCAAGGTAATGGCTGCCGCCTTCGATAAGGTCCCCTCAGAGGCCCTGACCTTTCAGAGAATCCTCCTGACAGACATGCCAACCAAGTCCCTCGGTCCCACAAACCACCCTTTTTGTTTTGCTGGCTGCAGAAGACAGAGGGAGGCAGCGAACTTTCTGCTTTGGAAGGTTAGGGCCTGCAAAGCACATTCACTGCTCGAGTTCTGCTTTTGTAGACTATGAGAGAATTACAATAACAGCAACGGTTAGTCCGATCAGATACCAACTGGTTTTAGGAAAGCATGTGGTGGGGTCTATCTACTCTAAATGCTCCTTTACCATATTCCAAGTATTATAGTGGGCTGCTTTCTATGCTCATCGATAGCAAGTAAGGACTCTCTAATTTGCCTTTGCAATGTGTTTACTTTTTTAGTAAGGTTATCATAAAAGACTCCCTATAGATGCCTTTTAATATCAATCCAGTGACAGTGACTATTGTTCTATCTTAAAGGGGTGATACATGTGTGTTTATGCTCCTAATCACAATTAAGCACATGCCTGTATACTACAGGGCCCTGTATTCAATGACTGCCTCTATTGCCTGTGGTCTAGCTAATATATTTTTTATTTATGTGCTGTTGTATAGTGAATTCCTTAGTTATAGCATAGGGCATCTTGTCTATAACTGTGGCCGTCTGCATAGACTCAGAGAGGGCTGGTCCGGCGACGCTGGCAGTAGTGAGGACAACAACAGCTGAGATGATGGCTGCAGTGAGCATTCCCAAAAACCTTTGGGCCGTAACTGGCTCAGTGCTCTTTCTAAGACTTTGGTAGCTGATGAGCCTTGCCATGCCCTGGTGAGATTAACGGGTATCAGGATTTCTGCTTATCTTCTAAGTACCATAATAGTGCTAATGTTCAATGAAGTAATAATACTCTGAATGGTAATAGAAAATGCAGAAAGATAAGCTCCTTCTCCAATCTGTATTAAAAAAGATGGACTATGCTTTATTAGTAGATTGGGGCCCATAACAAAGATATAGGGGTGAGTGGTGCAAGTCAGGCTATTGTCAGTAAGATTATTAGCAGAAGTTATATTAAAGTGGACAGAGGAGTTCTGGGAGTCACTGTGCCACAACCTCAAAGGGCTGAAAACATGGCCTAATCTCCATAGAGTTTCCAGAACTGGCCCACCTGGTACTTGAGGTCATGGGGAACTCATCTCTCCCTCAGTCCAAACCTCAGGTATGCCTGCATAACTGACGAAACTACCGTGTTTCCCCAAAAATAAGACATCCTTCGAAAGTAAGACCTACTTACAGGTTTCCTTCTGAGTGAAATATAAGGCATCCCCCGAAAATAAGGCCCCTCTAGGCTAAACATGAGAGATTTGGTCCACTGATTCTGAAAGAAATGGAGTCACAAGAAATTCACCAGGAAATTCAGGAATTGGATTGTTATGATGATGTTCCAGAAGATGATGACATGATTGTCATTGAATAAATGAGTAAATTCTTGATACTGTAGGATTCACAGTTTGTCTGGTGTGTGTTGACAACTACCGTACTACCGTACCGTATACAGGTAATAAATTTCCTTTATTTTCATTTAACAATAAATGTGTACCGTATTCTTTCTCTTGGAAAAATAAGACATCCCCTGAAAATAAGACCTAGCGCATCTTTGGGAGCAAAAATTAATATAAGACACTGTCTTATTTTTGGGGAAACAGGGTAGCATTAGATGTATGGTATGCCAGAACGTCAATGTGGTTGGCTTGCAAATGACTATGTAGGCTCCAACCTGTTGATCTCCTAGGCCCGTCAAATGGGTATGATTTCCTTGGCAGATTTCCCAGTGGAACGCCACAACAGACGGGTCCCACCGCCCACTTTGCTTACACGGAGGGATGGGAGGCACAGTAGCATTAGTCAGACTACCACAGGCCAGAAAGCCTGCTGATAGAAATACTTAATCTACTAAATTGTTTTAAAAATGCTTCCTTATACCTGAAAAACAAAAAGTTTAAGAATTATTAATATTTTTAATAAAAGTTATAAAACCTAATCATTTTCTATTAATTTAGTTCTATAATAAAATTGTTTCTTCTTGCAAAACAATATTTCATAATATTATAACTTATAACAATAGGTATAAATGAAAGCACATTAGAATTTATTTAATATGCCTATATAAATAGAATATAATTATTATTTCCTTATTTGACAGAGTTCCTCGTGTATTTTAAGTATAAAATTTCCTTTAAAAGGAGAGAAAGTAAATTTTAAAATTTAAACCCTGAGAAGATAGTCAAATATATTATTATATGTTATGATTATTATGATGATGATTAAAGTATTATTTTATTTATTTTAAGTAATCAAATTTCTGATTGATAGAATTATTTTAATAATCTATATATATATAAAAAGCCAGCGACCAGAATGCCAGAACGACCGGACCAACTGGTCACTATGGCAGCCGGGTCAGGGGGCAGGGCCAACAGCCAACCTCCCCTTGACCTTTCCTCCCCCTTGCCCCCTCCCTCCCAGGCCAGCCCCACCCATGATTGGCCCAATCCACCCTGTTCAGCCTACAGCTGCTCCTCCTGGCCAGCCCCACCCCTGATAAGCCCCCTCTGCCCCAATAGGGAGTGGGGCCAGCCAGCCAGCCAACCATCCATGGCCCCTCCCCCAGGCTGCTGGTCCCCATTTGGGGACGGGGCTGGCCAGCCAACCTCCTGCAGCTCCTCTCCCAACCTGCCCACCCTAGATCGCCCCCCTTCCCTGATCAGAGGCAGGGCCAGCCAGCCAACTGCCTGAGACCCTCCCCCTGACAGGTTCCACCCCTGATCTGCCCCCAACCCTGATGAGGGGCAGGGCTAGCCAGCAAACCACCCATGGCCCCTCCCATAGGCTGCTGGCCCCTGATTGGCCCACTGCCCACAGCTCCTCCCCATGGCCAGCCCCACCCCTGATCAGCCCCCACCACCCCAATCGGCCTAGGCCCCTCCCCTCAGATGGCCTGGCCCTGATGGGGCAGATTGAGGCAGGCTGGCCAGCCAACTTCCTGCTGTCTCCTCCTCCCAACATGCCTGGCCTCAATCCACCCCTGACTGGGACCGGGCTGGCCGGACTCCACCCCTGCACAAATTGCCCCTAGCATATATATATCCTATCTAATAAAAGAGTGATATGCAAATTAACCATCATACCACTACACCCACAAGCCACACCCATCAGCCAATCAGAGAGAGAGTATGCAAATAAACCCAACCAAGATGGTTACAGCCACAGAGAGCAGGAAGGAGGCTTGGATTTCCCTTTATCAGCCTAGGCTTCCATTCAAGGCTACAAAGTTTCAATTATAGAAGGAAAATAAAGCCCAACAAAAATGGCTGCCGGCCACAGAGCCAGCAGGAGGCTTGGCTTTGTTTCAGGCTACAAAGTTTCAATTGTAGAAGATAAATAAATTCCAGATACCAGGGCCTCTGCTTGGGTCGCCAGGGGGTGTGGCTGGCCTGCAAACCACCATAGGCCCCTGGCCTGCATCCCACACCCCAAGGGAACCACCACCCTGATCCAGGACACCCTTCAGGACAAAACAGCTGCCCCCACCCATGCACCAGGCCTTTATCCTATCTAATAAAAGACTAATATACAGATTGACCATTACTCCAACACACAAGATGGCTGCCCCCATGTGGACACAAGGTGACTGCAACAAGATGGCCAGCAGGGGAGGACAGTTGGAGGCACCAGGCCTGCAAGGGAGGGCAGTTGGAGGCACCAGGCCTGCAGGATAGGACAGTTGAAGGCAAACAGGCTGGCAGGGGAGCAGTTAGACATCAATCAAGCTGGCATGGGAGTGGTTAGGGGGTGATGAGGCTGGCAGGCCTAAGTGGTTAGGGGCAATCGGGAAGGCAGGCAGGTGAGGAGTTGGGAGCCAGCAGTTCTGGATTGTGAGAAGGATGTCCAACTGCCCATTTAGGCCCCATCCCAGTGGTACATCCCTCGAGGGGTCCCAGATTGGAGGGTGCAGGCTGGGCTGAGGGACACTGCCTAACCCCTATGCATGAATTTCATGCACCAGAGTTTCTAATGGCTGATATATATATATATATCCTTTGCTTCTGAAGTAAATACAGCACATGTGTCAAACACAAGGCCCGCGGGCCAAATCCGTCCCGCCAGGCCTTGCAATGTGGCCCACACCGCGCTGTCATCACTGCACTCCGCTGCGTTTCCACCACAATGACAGTTTATGACTGTTCAGTAAACCATTCGGCCCGCGATTTAGGCTGGATTTTAGATTTTGGCCCCTTCTCTGATTGAGTTCGACACCCCTAAAATACAGGAAAACGCTTCTTTTTTTCCTTTACTTTTAGAAATAGGCTTATTTTTCTATGGAAAACATACATTTTTTTTTTTTTAATTCTCAGGTTTGTTTTTTTTGTTTTTTGTTTTTTTAATATATTTTATTGATTTTGTACAGAGAGGAAGGGAGAGAGATAGGGAGTTAGAAACATCGATGAGAGAGAAACATTGATCAGCTGCCTCCTGCACACCCCCTTACTGGTGCCTGCAACCAAGGTACATGCCCTTGACCGGAATCGAACCCAGGACCCTTCAGTCCCCAAGCCGACACTCCATCCACTGAGCCAAACCGGTTTTGGCGGAAAACATACATTCTTAAGAAGCATTAGAGAGATAGCATGACCTTGACAACTCTCAGGAGGCTGGAGGTGGGAGGGTGTGTGTGGGGGATAGCGGTCCTGGGGTTTGTTCCCAGGATGGCAGTAACTCCGGGCCTTTAACCGCTTTAGTGTAAAAGTGGCTTTTTTTTTTCTTTACTAGGGGAGTACTCCCCCACCCCACCTTACTGCTGCTGCCACTTCTGCAGCTATTCAAGGGTATTTCTGTAGCTCTAGCCTTCCAGGATAAATTTTTGGGGAGTTTAAATAATTATTTCCCATATTTTTTTCTCTTTTTGAATAGATTAACAATATGAAATTTTGAATATAAGAGATTTTAAAAACAAAAACAAAAAATATACAGGAAATGGAAGTACTCACAAAAGGGTGGACTGGAACATTAGTCTTAGAATTTTATTTTATATGAATCTAGTATACTAAATAACATCAATCAGTAACCAAGTTATATTACAGACAGACAAGAACTTCTACTAAGAATTTCTAATGGCTGATGTCTTGAGAGGGAGAGCAGGAAGGTCCCCAAGAATAAGAGTTCTTGGCAGCCGCTGGGAAGTTCTTGTAATCCTTAGCATGAGTTCAGCCTGTTACAAGTAGCCGGGGCCTCTAGCAAAGTGAAATATGCCTAATTTTTAAACAAATTAAAAGAAACAGCAAAGACACAAACCAACAATTAACAAAGACACTCTATGAGCAACATTTAGACACGCACAACCTAATCAACCAGAGTCCTTTCCGTGGATTTTTCAGATGTCTTTTAGTGCCTGGGAATTACAGCTAGAATGCAGCCCAGAGGCTCCGACACCTACAAACAGCCTGTTGTGCACAGATCTCATTATATTCTGTTCTCCTTAAGAGATGTTGACTGGCATCCAGAGTTGTTTTTGCTAAAATCTGCCGGTCCCAAGGAGTCATGTGATAATTTTCAGACAAGGCATTAAGGAGTACTTTTGTAAATGGACTGTTTGGCCCATTTTCTCTAACACTTTCCCTTATTTCTTTAAAGGTATTAAAGGAGAGCGGCTCATAAATTCTATTACCTTGTTGATCTTGCATAACTGGGCAAGCAAAAGCTCTCCTTCTAGCATGGCTGCCTGACACAGAACCTGATGACAGAGGATTCAGTTGATGAGCCTTCCCTCCCGGAGGCAGAGGACCGGGAAATACTTCCTCCAGGGGCAGGGCTTTGGATGTCACAGGCTCTGCTTCAGGAGAGAGAAGCGGTACATCCTCCTGTTGCTCTGCAGGGTTTTTATCCTCCATATGAAGTGGGCATAATGCAGCTCGAACAAGAGCTCACATAGTTAATGATGATACGGGCACTCGTTTTCCCTGAGCCTAATTTCTTTTTAAATTCCTGACCACTTGTTTCCAGAGATTAAGGTCTAGCATTCCAGCATCAGGGAACCAAGGATTATAAATCATAACAAATGTTAATAACTTTTTTAGTTGTTCTTCTGTAACACAGGCACCACCTGCTTTTAATAAGTGTTTCAGCACTGTGATATACGGCTGCTGTTCTGTGGACAACTGTTGTCCCATTATGAAACCTTAGCTAAGAAAGAATTCCCTTGAACTTGGAAATTTGAAGCAGGCTCCAATGACTTACTGCGCAGTTATGTTCCGTTTCTTCCTCTTCATTTTCGAGGGCTTCACCGCGTTTCATTGTGTTCCTGGCCTCCTCACATGGGGCACCAGCTGCCGGGGCTGACCAGCAGGCCCTGAGCGACGATGAACAGATTACTCCACACAGGCTTCTGAGAGAGAGGCTAAGGGGCTGTTTTACTTCAGAAGTAAAAGCAGCCCTGTGCACCTGCCTCGTTGGCTTTTTATTTTAACAACAGCTTGAACTCAAATTAACCTTTAGATACAACCAGCAGGGTAAGTATCCTTGAGAAAGTATATCCTTCTACAAGGTTGGGTCTTTAAAGATTAAACCTAGAGATTCTAGCAAAACACACCCGGGGGATTGGACTTTTGGAGAAAGTCAAGGTAGAGGCTGCCACCTTCAGTAAGGACCCTTCAGAGGCCCTGACCTTTCAGAGAGTCCTCCTGACAGACATGCCAACCAAGTGCTTCCCCACAAACTATCCCTTCTCAGGACCCTTGGTACTGAGTACTTGGTTTTCTGTGTTAGCACTTGAATAAAGAATATCTATTGTTCTTCCCAATGTGGGCATCACCCTATTTCGTTGAGGGCCTAAATAGAACAAGACGGTGGAGAAGGGCAAACTTGTTCTTTGCTTCACCTGAGACATTAATCTTCTCCTGTCCTCAGACATGGTGCTCCCAGTTCCAGGGCCTCCAGAGTCAGACTGAAATATACTACTTGCTTTCCAATATCTCCAGTTTGCAGAAGGCAGATTGTGAGACTTCTTGGCCTACATCATCGAATAAATCAATCCCTATAAATCTATCTATCTACATATAGGCTATTCTTTCTGTTTCTCTAGGACCTCTAATATCCCAGGTGACAAAGGGTAGCACATCAGAGCTCCTCTCTGGCAATGAAACGGTTCTGTATCTAGATTGTAATGGGGTCATATGACTATACATGGGATCATATTATGTAGAAATACAAACATAATTCTAGCCTGATGCAGGTGAGCAAGGATCACGGACACCTTCAGCTTGGGCAGCCTCTGTTTTGTCTCTAGAGTCTCTCAGGAAAAGAGGCAAAACAAACAAACAAAAGTCAAATTAAAGGAAAGGAAAATCCAGGTCAGGCCCAACAGAGTGAGAGGTCAGTTTACAGTCAGCCCCTTTCTCACCAGTGACCCAGCATCACCCTCACTCCTCAGGCCCTGGCTCAAAGAGGACAGGCAGAGCCTGAGCTATAAATGCTTCACATAGAATCATACTTCTAAAAAAGAGCACTCCCACCCCCTTCTTGTACCTCCTTTCCCTTTCCCAGAGCAATGTCATCTCAGCTCTCTGGCCAAGACCTTGCCTGCCCACCTGCATGCTAGGATGTCTCCAGGAGCAGGTGCATTTAACCATGGCCATTTTCACTGGCAGCTTGTAAAAACAGTAGGTATGGAGCCAGGCTATGCAAATTACTCAAATGGAGGAAGTGAGAGCCTCCTGACAGCTCCCCTTTTCAATGAGTGACACCACCTGGGGACTGTCTGTGTGCACTCCTTCTCAATACCCCATCCACTCAATTGCTCAGGCCAGGAGCCCAACAATCCCTTCATACCAACCCTGCTACACAGATTCCCATCATCAAGTCCTCTCAGCTCTACTTGGGAAATGTATCTTGAATCTGTCTCCTTCTCTCCGACATCACCCCCATTGTCTCTGGTTGTTCCCTCCTCATAGGTCTCCCCAATCCTACTTTAGCTACTTCAATTTCTCTCTCCACTCAGCAGCCAGAGAGATCCTTTAAAATCAGATCAAATCAATTGTGTCACACCTAGAAAATCCAACTTTCTCAACCTTGCTGAAAAAGCCCTCTCTGATAAGGGCCCTGCCTCTCAAAGCTCTTCTGCTTCTTTCTTCCACTTTTCACTTTTCCCCTTAGTTACTCAAACAAGCTGTACAGCTTCCTTTTCTCCCTCATCTTGTCTGGGATGTGCTTCCCCATCTTCAAGACAGTCCAGCCTGTCTTTGCAGAGAGGACTCTTTCTCTACAGGCCCAGTCTCAAGAGGCCAAGCAGCCACAGCACCTCACCCAACAGAGCACTCGGGTTGCAGTCTGCGTCTCAGGAAAGCAGACCCTGAGAGGAGTTGAGAGCACAGGATGTTCATTAGGGAGCTCTTGTGGGATCAACAACTGTGGAAGGGGAGCAGGAAGGGGGTCAGAGGGGCAAGTTGGCTGTGATACAGGCTCAACAACAGCTCCCGTGTGGAGCTCCACAGTTGGAATGACCCTGGACTTGGATGCAGGATGGCTAGGTCTTTGTACTTCTATACTGATCAATCTTTGCATGTGGCCCTCCCAAGGCCATCTCCAGCAACATCTGTGGCTGAGCCCATCCCAGAAGGAACTGACAGCTCAAGGCTGCTTGCCAACAGTGCTCCCTAAACAAGGCCTTCAGAGAAGACGGTCTGGGTTGCACATCACAGTACCCATCATAGCTTATCTCTACTTGGTATTTTTCTATATTTTTCATTATGCATGTCTCCCTCTCTTAGAGTTTAAGTGCCATAGAAGCAAGATTTTGTCTTGTATATCGCTGTGACCTCGTGAATGATAAAGGAATTTAATTTTCACAACCACCTGGAGGATTCATAATTCTATTATGGTACAAATGAGTTAAACAAGGCTTAGGTTAAGAAGTTTACCCAGTAAATGGCAGGACCAGTCAGCTCTGTCTAGCTCACAGCCAGCACCCCACCACACTGGCATCATGGTATGGGGCAGTGTGGTAACTGGTCTTGTGTTGATGTGGGAGAGAACACATTCCGTGTGTGACTTTGAACAAGATTATAAATTACTAAAGGATTTGGATCATTCCCTACAATTCCTCCTATTCTCAGTGCTTAATCAATGGCCCCTCTGCACACAGAAATGCTAGTACCGGTAAATGTGGGTTCACGGATTTGAAAACCAATCCCCTCAGGCCCTTGTGCTCAACACACAAGGGGTCAAACTGATTAAATTGAAAAACAATTCTGCTTTCTCAAGTCAAAACTGCTTCCTGATTGGCTCCTTTCACTTCCTGTTCTTTGCCAATGCCCTCAAGAAGCCCAGCAAAAATCCACCTCAATCTGAAGATGACTTTGGAACATTTTTCTGGCCCCCTCTGTTTGTTAATAGACAAGTCACCAGCCTATGTAGTTTTGAGGATCCCCATCTCTTCCTAAGGGCATTCTGGAATTTTGTCCATCTGACCCCCATCCATGATATATCTTAGAAAAACCCTCAAAGTGGTTTGACCCAATAGCTCACTCTTATTGGAGATACTGGACTCAGAAACTGCCATGATACTTTTAGAGTCATATGAACTAGGACTACCATGCATCTGTCTTTAATATTCAAATCAAGCACCAACCCGTTAAGAAGAAACATACAGGAAAAAATTCGTGCGAAAATAAAAGGTTTATGCTTGAATCTAAGTGGTCAGTGATTTCTGGGGAATGGGGACATTATTTCTCTATTTGGCAAGGACACAGGACTCGGTCCAGGTCAGAGTGGCCTGAAAGGTGGCATTCCTGCTGCTTGCTGTTCAGGCACATTTTTCTGTGGGCAATCAAGTATTTTTTACTAGAAATTATTATTGAACTTTATATTCTCTCTCTGCACACCTGAAGGGTTTATGAATTTTTCAAGGGCGAAGTCAGCTTGGTCAACTTTGTATCCAACACTGTATCTGGTACATAGAAGCTGTGGTAGTAATACTATCAGTTAACCTTTACTGAGCACTAACTATACAACAGCCACTGTATTAGGGCCCTCATGTCTATTATCCCATTGTTTCCTCACACAACTCTAATAACTCATCCTCATTTTACAGAAAACTGGTCTGTAGGTTAATAACTACCCAAAGTCATACAGGTAGGAAATATTGCAGCTGGTGCTCAATAGACATCTATGATTGAGTGAATGACCATAGTCAGCCTGGTGCCTTCACTGCCCCTCAGAACCTAGGAGGTCTCTCTTGCCTCTGGGCCTCTACTGAAAAAAATGTAGCAGACCTGTGTGCTCCCTAATGGCAAGTGTATACAGGTGCACAGAGCTCTGGGGGAAATACATGAAGCTCACCTGTTCACGTCTTCCATTACAAAGCAAACAGTTCATGAAACTAGAATGACATTCTCTACCCATCAATCCAGGTGAGAAATTTCTGCCAGCACTGACCCTGAAGTTGCCTTGCTATACCATCCAGAGTCAGTGAGAACCGGGAAATGGCAGACTAGTGGGACCTGTTTCCACTTTCCAAATTCCTGAGCTCAATTGATCAAGCCAGACAAGGCAAGTAAGAGCAAAGATCAGGCAGAATTTGGGTCAAGGGCAAAAGTTTTGTTCTGAATGTGGCAGAGGCAGGTGGTTCAAAACATGGCCATGTGCATTTTCTGAGGGTTGGGCAGATACTCCAGAATTCCCATAGTCTGGAGGGAAGCATTTGCTGAGCACTTCACAAGGATCCTCCATCCCTAGCCTTGTGCTCCCAAATAAAGGGCTCTGCTTTTCTCCTCTGCAGAACAGCAGCAGAGCAACCACATTTCATTAAACCTCTTCTATTCCCTCCCTGGGGTGGGCAGGCAGACAGAGAGGCATTTTAATAAAGCTCAAGTAAAGCACTTAAATCAAATGGTGACTAGTGAGGACACAGCAAGGTTTCCTAGAAGAGGCAAAGTCTGGACTGAATTTTGAGAGGTAAGTAGTATGAGCCAAGTAATACAGAACAGGATATTCCCAGCAGAGGAAACAGCGGATGCAAATGTGTAATGATAACAGTAGCTATCATCAAACAAATCCTTCAGTTGCCAAGTATTTATATTCATATTTGGTCTTATTTTATTCTTAAATTTATTTATTTTTTAAAAATATATTTTATTGATTTTGTACAGAGAGGAAGGGAGAGAGATAGAGAGTTAGAAACATCGATGAGAGAGAGTCATCGATCAGCTGCCTCTTGCACACCCCCTACTGGGGATATGCCCGCAACCAAGGTACATGCCCTTGACCGGAATCGAACCCGGGACCTTTCTGTCCCCAAGCCGACGCTCTATCCATTGAGCCAAACCGGTTTCAGCTTATTTTATTCTTAAATTTATTGAAGGTAATGTTGGTTAATAAGATTAAATAGGTTTCACGTGTACATTACTATGATACAAGATCTATACATATTATACTATATGCCTAGGCATCCCAAATAAAACTGACTATACAATATCATGTAGGATGCCAAAAAACGGGTAAAACCATGAATCTTTATATACATACATGCACACACTCAACAGAATTTGAAATGATTTTCCAATAACTAAAAAGTAGAACCATCTCCAAGGAAACAAACATTTGAAAAGTAACCCAACCATCTTCAATTACTCCTCCAGAAAGAAGCATATTTAGAGATAACAGAAGATGGTCAAGTTTCTTTTGGACTTTCAAAGTAACACACACACACACACACACACACACACACACACACACGAACACACTTAAATAAGAATGCCAAAAATATTTTTTTACTTGTAACATGCTAAGAATTTCTAAATGTAAATGGACTCCACCTCCATTTTGTTTTAATGTCTAGGGAAGAACACAAGATTGAAAGCTGGGACAACTATATCCAGGGCCAGCCATAACCCAGGGGCCAGCCATAGAATAAAATAGATGTTTTAATGAGAGCTTATACTGATAAAAAATTCAGAATTCTTTAAAAATGAAGCTTTAGAAAGCTTACAGCTATGTGGAAAATCCACATTTAAAACCTAAGTGCGCTCAAATTTTGCATAGTGGGTGTAGGAAATGGTCCTCCCCAAGTAATTATGAAGGATCCTGGAGAGTAGCCATACCACCCCCTTGACTACAGATCACTGGTCCAAGGACAGACACCTAGTCAAGTGGGACCAGCAGTTCTGTGGTTATGCAGATTTTGCTGCAGAGCACCTGTCACTTCTGTACTTGCAAGACATAAAAGCCAGGGACATTTAGCAGCCAAGTTTAGTTAGTATTATGAACTGAATTGTCATTCCCTCCCCCCCTCCTCCCCACACACACCTTTTAATTCGTTGGTCGAAGCTCCACCCCCCCAGTGTGGCTATATTTGGAGATTGGGCCTTTGAGGAAGTAACCAAGGTTAAATGAAGTCATGAGGGTGGGTCCCTGACCCAATGAGACTGGTGTCCTTTGCAGAGAGGAAAGGCCATATGAGGACACAGTTGAGAAAACAGCCAATTGCAGGCCAAGGCTTCACCAGAAACTGATAATGCTGGCACCTTGATCTTGAGCTTCTAGCCTCCAAAACTGTGAGAAATAGATGCCTGCTGTTTAAGCTGCCCAGTCTGTGGTATTGTTATGGCAGCCAGAACGGACTAAGACAGAGGAAGAATAAAGTTGAGAAACAGAAAGCACACATGAGAGTTCAGACTGCATTTAGTCATTTCTAAAGCCCAACAATACTCCTTCTTGGTTTCAAACTTTAGGATCCTTACAATAACCTCCCATGAGTTTAACAGAATTTAAATTGGGCATCTTTCATTTGCAACTAAATAACATACCAGCTGGATTCTGGACAGTTGGCAGTAAAAAATTGAATGTAAAAAACTTTGGATGGGAACCTGAGATATATTTCATCTCTGCCTTTTATTTAAAAACATTGTTTTTAAAAATAGAAAAAAACAACCCTAGCCTGTTTGGCTCAGTGGATAGAGCATCAGCCTGCAGACTGAAGGGTATTGGGTTCGACTGGGTCAAAGGCACATGCCTGGGTTGCGGGCTCAATCCCCAGTAAGGGGCGTGCAGGAGGAAGCTTATCATGATTCTCTCTCATCATTGATGTTTCTCTCTCTCCTCCTCCCCCTCTCCTTTCCTCTCTGAAATCAATAAAAACAAAAACAAACAAACAAAAAACAACCATTACCTCAGGTTTTCCAGTACGAGTATTATAAAGGTATTTTATGATATGGCTGTAGTTATTAAGAAATCTGAGGTCTGCTTTTCTTTGCTGGCGGCCTCACCACTCTAGGCCTATTTCCTTCTTTTAAAGAAGTTATTTCTACAATATTAATTACAAAACACTACATCATCGATGACTGATCTCACAGCACTGAAAGGAGTTAAGCCCTCACACCTCTGCAAACTGGGGGTTTCTTCTAAAGTTAACATTCCACCCGTTCCAGGACCACCACCCCAGGGCCTGGCAGGGTCTGGGCCAGGATCTCTCCTCTTTATATTTCTGTGCTTTGCTTATGTGTTCACTTTTCTAGTCTTGCTTCTTGTTTGGCTTTTCTAGGTACTGTGTGCTACGTGTATCCATTCTTCTGTCTAGCCACAAGGTTTTTTCCATGGGTCAAGTATAGAGACTAAGAATATGCAAGGGCCTGGGCAGCTTTCACCAGACTCTTAGGTTCCCAGGGGTCTTTTTAGCTTTGCCCTTTAATCCTTTTGGGATCAAAAGATTAAAGAGCAGTCCAAAAGACTGGCAAAATTATGAGAATAACAGTATTTTTCTAAAAATCAGGCTTTTCCCCTCTTGGAAAGCCACCTGATTTTATATAAAAGAGGGGAAAGCCACCTGATTTTTAGAAAATATTATTCTTCTCATAATCTTGTGTACCAGGTCTCTAGTGTGTGTGTATGTATACACACACACTAGAGGCCCGGTGTACAAAATTCGTGCACGATGGGAGGGTGGGGTGGATGGCAAGATCCCTCAGCCCAGCCTGCACCCTCTCCAATCTGGGACCCCTCAGGGGATATCTGACTGCCTGTTTAGGCCCAATCCACAGGGATCAGGCCTAAATGGGCAGTTGGACATCCCTCTCACAATCCAGGACTCCTGGCTTCCAACTGCTCGCCTGCCTGCCTTCCTGATTGCCTCTAACCACTTCTGCCTGCCAGTCTGATCACCCCCTAACCACTCTGCTGCCAGCCTGATTGATGTCTAATTGATCCCCTGCCAGCCTGTTTGCCCCCAACTTCCCTCCTCTGCTGGCCTGGTCACCCCTAACTGCCGTCCCCTGCAGGGTTGATCACCCCCAACTGCCCTCCCCTGTTGGCCATCTTGTGGTGACCATCTTGTGTCCACATGGGGGCAGGATCTTTGACCACATGGGGGCAGCAATCTTGTGTGTTGGAGTGATGGTCAATCTACATATTACTTATTACATAGAATGGAGATATATATATATATATATATATATATATATATATATATATGGCAAGCTTCTTGGTGGATAAAACAGAATCTACCTTACATATCACTATGTAAGCTATTTTTGTTATAGTAATCTAATTGAATAATGTACCATCTTATTTGATCTTTCTTTATGGTTCCCAAAAACACCACACTTGTTCTTTCTAGATGACATATAAAAGGCAAATGAAGGTTAATTACAGCTGACTTTCAGATATCCTCTGAGTTTTGCATAATATACAGTATAATTATCTCTGGCTCCCCCAAACAATTTAAAACAGAAATGACAAAACTTTTCCAACTCTAATGACTCTCAGCTGAATTTGAAAAATTTTAGCAATAGTGATTGCAGGCACTCCTTTGGTATACATGTAAGCAAGCCCTGGAATGAACACCTTGAAAGAAATGGAAAACAATGGTTCTTGTGATTCCTTTCTGAGCTGCCTGCCTTTCAAAGGCTTTTATCACCCAGGTTTGCACACATTATGGTAAAAACATAAACACTCCTCATGTCAGACGTGTTGTGCCAACATTTTCTAATTAGCTTTAAGCCTATTTGTTCACTAGACTCCACAGGCTACTTTTTGTACTGACCCAAAGGTAAGCTAATAACTCAGGCACCTAGGAAAACAATGCAAATACAGAATGCTAAAGTGAGAGCAACAATACTAGTGAGATGCTGAAGAAATCTGAGACAACTTTAGAAAGGATGAAGATGACCTTGAAAGATACTAATTTATCCATTTAGTAGGTTTCCAAAACCAAAACCAAATAAAACCCAACCACAGCATATCTAAATTACAACACTTTATTGCAGCATCGGCAAAGGTCAGATTTCTGAAGCTGGTGAAGATTGGGCAGCATTTCCATGTGAAATGTTACAACTTTACAAGTTTTGTTTCTTATTTAATTCTACATGCAGAAACTGAAACATGGTAAAAGAAAAAATGCAAAATAGCTAGAAAAAAGATGTAATCAAGTTGTAGCATACAGATGTGCTCTTTAACTAAATTTACTATGCCTATTGAAAAGCAAACGAAAGACAACTATCCTAATAAATTAACAGATTGCCAGAAACAGACTAAGAACCCTCATTTCTATTTGGGGGGAGGGAGAAGGAACAAAACAAAACAAAAACAAAAAACAAAATAAAAGCTCTACTGTTTCCATACTTTGTTTAGAGACAAAGGCTGTAAACCCATGAAGGTCAACAAAATCTTCTGATCCACTTCTTGCTGTCCTTCATCCATTTTCTGTGACATGCTGACTGGCACATTTGTTTTCAATGATACTTACAATGGGCTCAGAATCCCTTTTCTCAGGCTGGTGTGACTTCCCTAAGTCATCTGAATCCATGCTCTTTGTAATACTAACAGTCTTTCACATTTTTCTTTTACCCAAATAGGCAATTTTATATCACTGACTCTTGATGGATAAAACTGATTTTTGTCCCTCATCCCTTGTTCCTCTTGAAACAGATTCCTAAACAAAAGCCTTCCTGGTGGATTTTCTGGTACTTTGATATTTTTCATCATTTTGTTGTCCTGCATGTAAGTTTTTACTAGAAGATTTTACTGCTTGCGCTATACTTTCCTACTGTAGTTCTGGAGCCCCCAAATGTATCTTCTTCCAACATGGGATGTTCAATTCAGAGACACTGTAACTCAAATCAAGTTTAAAACTTCAAGTTCATTTCCCCCTTACCATTACCATTACAATCACTTCTTCTCAGGCTCAGTCATCTCACTGACGCTCTTCTTTCTGGGTGTAACTGCTCAGTAGTCAAGTTAACCATCTCATTTCTTGACTGCCATTCTCAGAGAAGATTAACCCTCACGTGATTTCCATTACAAAAGGCCGTTTATGCCTTATCTGGAAGCGGCTTGTTCCGGTGTTGGCAGAGGCTGCTGTTTCTGCCTCATGGCCCCAGCCTGTCCCAGGTTGTTCAGATTCGCAACTCTCTAGACCGACATGCTGAGATGTGTCCACTGCTCTCATTCAATTGCTGGAGGACTCCACTATCCACAACATCAGATACAGGACCTAATGAAATGACACGTGCTGCTGGATCAACGTCTCCTAGAAGCACAAACAGGGCAAGGTTAAAGAACTAGTACCGAGGACAAACCCCTGGTAAGAAAAGAACCCCTGAATTCCACCAGTCACTGTTTACTGTAAATTAATCAATGCTTTTTAAGGAGCACACAAACTCCTATTGGATTAAGACAATAGTATCCTGAAAAGGGGCTCTAAAAAAAGTAATTCTGACAGTGATCCAGTTATCTTTTCTACAACTACTTTCTAAGATGCTGAGAATTCGTGATTTTTGTTATGGTTGAATTGTGTACTCCCAAGTCATGTTGAGTTCTAAATTCTTGGCACCTCAGGAAGTGACCTTCTTTTGAAATAGGGTCATTACAGATGTAATCAGTTAAGAAGAGGCCACATCAGCCAAAACCGGTTTGGCTCAGTTGATAGAGCATCAGCCTGCGGACTGAAAGGTCCCAGGTTAGATTCCGGTCAAGGGCATGTACCTTGGTTGCAGGCACATTCCCAGTAGGGGGTATGCAAGAGGCAGCTGAGTGATGATTCTCTCTCATCGATGTTTTTAACTCTCTATCCCCCTCTCTCTCTGTAAAAAAAAAAAAAAAAAATCAATAAAAAATATATTAATTAAAAAAGAAAAAAAGAAAAAAGAAAGAAGAAGAGGCCACATCAGAGTAGGATGGGCCCCTAATCCAGTATAACCATGTCCTGAGTACAAGGGGATTTTGCACACACACAAGCAGAATGCCACATGCTGAACAGCATGCTGTTAAACAATGATTGGGTTACCAAAGAGATCAAAGAAGAAATTAAAAATATCCTAGAAACCAATGACATTAAAAACACAACAATCCAAAATCTATGGGACACAATGAAAGCAGTCCTGAAAGGGAAGTTTATTATTCTACAGGCCTACCTCAAAAAACGAGAAAAAAATGGTAGTAAATCATCTAACTCTATAATTTAAAGAATTAAAAAGAACAAGAAAAGACCAGAGTGAGCACAGGAAGGAGATAATAAAGAACAGAGCAGAAATAAATGACATAGAGACACAAAAACAACAACAATACAAAAGATCAATGAAACCAAGAGCTGGTTCTTTGAAAGGATAACAAGATTGATGGACCTATAGCCAGGCTCACCAAGAAGCAGAGAGAGAGGACCCAAATAAACAAAATCAGAAATGAAAGAGGTGAAATAACAACAGACCCCACAGAAATACAAAGAATTGTTAAAAAATACTATTCCAACAAACTAGACAACATGGAGGAAATGGACATATTCTTAGAAAAATACAACCTTCCAAAACTCAATCAAGAAGAATCTAAAAATCTCAATAGACTGATAACTATGGGAAAAATTGAGGCAGTCATCAAAAAGCTTCCAGCAAACAAAAGCCCGGGGCCAGACGACTTCACAGGGAAGTTTTACCAAACATTCAAAGAAGAACTAAGAACTAAAACCTATCCTCCTCAGACTATTCCAAAAAATTTAAGATGAAGGAACACTTCCAAGCTCCTTCTATAAAGCCAGCATCACCCTAATACCGAAACCAGATAAAGACAACTCAATGAAGGAGAATGACAAGCCAATATCCTTCATGAACATGAATGCCAAAATCCTCAACAAAATTCTAGCAAATCGGATCCAAGCAGCACATAAGAAAGATCAGACACCATGACCAAGTAGGATTTATCCTGGGGATGCAAGGATGGTACTATACCCACAGATCAATAAATGTGATGCATCACAAACAAATTGAGAGATAAAATTGATGCAGAAAAAGCATTTGACAAAATCCAAAACACCCTTTCTTGATAAAAACTCTCAGCAAGGTGGGAATAGAAGGATCATACCTCAACATAATAAAAGCTATATATGATAAACCCACAGAAAGCATCATACTCAATGGGCAAAAACTAAAACCATTTCCCCTAAGAACAGGAACAAGTCAGGGATCCCCACTCTCACCACTCCTGTTCAACATAGTACTGGAAGTTCTAGCCATTGTGATTAGACAAGAAGAAATAAAAGGCATCCAAATTGGAAAAGAATAAGTAAAACTGTCCTATTCGCAGATGGCATGATACTGTACATAGAAAACTCTAAAGATGCCATCAAAAATTATTACACTTTCTGAAACCGGTTTGGCTCAGTGGATAGAGCGTTGTTCTGCGGACTGAAGGTCCCATGTTTGATTCCGATCAAGGACATGTACATTGGTTGCAGGCACATCCCCAGTAGGGGGCGTGCAGGAGGCAGCTGATCGATGACTCTCATTGATGTTTCTAGCTATCTCTCTCCCTTCCTCTGTGTGAAAAATCAATAAAATATATTTAAAAAATTATTAGACTTAATAAATGAATTCGGCAATGTAGCAGGATACAAAATTAATGCCAAGAAATCTTTTCTATACACCAATAGTGAACTTACAGAAAGAGAAACTAGGAAAGCAATCTCATTTACCAAAAAAAATTAAGATACCTAGGAATAAACTAACTACAGAGGTAAATGACCTATACGTGGAAAACTACAGGACACTGAAAAAAGAGATAGAGGAGACATAAACAGATGGAAGAACATACTGTGCTCATGGATTGGTAGAATCAACATCATTAAAATGTCCATAATACCCAAAGCAATCTACAGATTCAATGCACTTCCCATTAAAATACCTATGGTGTATTTCACAGACCTAGAACAAACTTTCCAAAAATTCATCTGGAAAAAAAAAAAAAAAAAAAAAAAAAAAAGAGACCCAAGACCCCGAATAGTTGCAGCAATCCTGAGAAAGAAGAACAAAGTAGGTGAGATCGCAATACCAGATATCAAGCTGTATTACAAAGCTACTGTTCTCAAAACAGCCTGGTACTGACACAAAAACAGACAGATAGATCAATGGAATAAAGAACCCAGAAATCTAGCCAAACCACTATGCTCAATTAATATTTGACAAAGGAGGCATGAACATACAATGGAGTCAAGATAGTCTCTTCAATAAATGATGTTGGGGAAATTGGACAGATACATGAAAAAAAAAAATGAAACTAGACCACCAACTTACACCATACACAAAAATAAACTCAAAATGGATAAAGGACTTAAACATAAGATGGGAAACCTTAAAAATATTAGAGGAATCCATACGCAACAAAATCTCAGACATATGCTGAGGTAATTTCTTCACAGATACTGCTCCTAGAGCAATGGAAACTAAGGAGAAAATAAACAAATGGGACTAAATCAAAATAAAAAGTTTTCCACAGCAAAAGAAGCCATCAACAAACAACAAGAAAGCCCACTGCATGGGAGAACATATTTGCCAATGTTATCTCCAATAAGGTTTTAATCTCCAACATTTACAGGGAACTCATACAACTTAACAAAAAGGAAGATAACAACCCAATCAAAAAAATGGGCAAAGGACCTAATTAGACACTTGTCAAAAGAAGACAGAAGGAAGGCCAAGAGACATATGAAAACATGCTCAAAGTCATTGATTATCCGAGAGATGCAAATCAAAATGACGATGCAGTACCATCTCACACTTGTCAGAATGGCTATCATCAACAAATGACATGTGCTGGTAAGGATGCGGAGAAAAAGGAACCCTTGTGCACTTCTGGTAGGAATACAGACTGGTGAAGCCACTGTGGAGAACAGTATGGAGTTTCCTCAAAAAACTGAAAATGGAACTCCCATTTGACCCAGTAATCCCACTTCTAGGAATATATCTCAAGAAACCAGAAACACCAATCAGAAGGGATATATGTACCTTTATGTTCAAAGCAGGAAAATTCACCATAGTTAAGATTTGGAAACAACCTAAGTGCCCATCAGCAGATGAGTGGATTAAAAAACTATGGCACATCCACACAATGGAATGCTAAGCTGCAGTAAAAAAGGAATTCTTACCATTTGCAACAGCATGGATGGAACTGGAGAGCATTATGCTAAGTGAAATAATCCAGTCAGAGAAAAATAAATATCACATGATCTCATTCATTTATGGAATATATTGAACAACATAAAGTGATGAACAAAAACAGATCCAGTAACAGAGAAGCATCAATCATACCATCAAACCTCGGAGGGAAGGTAGGGGAGGGTGAGGGTAAGGGGGAGAGATTAAGCAAAGGACTTGTATGCATGCATATAAGCATAACCAATGGACACAGACAACAGAGGTATAAGGGCATGAGTGAGGAGGGCAATGGGGAATAAGGACACATATATTATACCTTAATCAAAGAAATTTTTTTTAAAAAATTGTAAAAAAGGAATACTTTAAATAAATTCAATGAATGATAGGAAAAAAAATGATCCTAGTCCTTGGTAAATAAGACACATTTATATCACTTATAGTGTAGGGGGTGCCACTTGACTAGTTTATAAGCAAACAATGATTCTGGGAGATTTAAAAATGTAAGAGTCCAAAAAGTACTTAAAATTTACACTCTGGATTCCAGAGGGATTCTATTTTTTAAAAAATATATTTTATTGATTTTGTACAGAGAGGAAGGGAGAGAGAGAGTTAGAAACATCGATGAGAGAGAGTCATCGATCAGCTGCCTCTTGCACACCCCCTACTGGGAATATTTTAAAGTTTAAGGAGCAGGGATGCAATCCATATGAATTTGCAGCATATAAATCACATTAGTACTAACACCTACCAGAGATGCTAAGTTGTAGTTTTTCAACACTAGCAGAGTGGAAAACAACCTTGTTCTGCACTATAAGATACCCAGATAATTATTTACTTAGAGCATTTCTGCTATTTTTAACTTGTTATAAACAAATGTTAGAGCATTACTACCCCATGAGAAAGACTGAGATTTTAATTTATAGTCTCTTTCAATCCTTATTAGAAAATGAAAAAAGCCATAACACCTCAGAGCCTTATCAAAATCCACAGGTAAGAAAAACATTAAGCTGCTTTGATAACCAGTTTCTAAATAAATTTCCCTTTATCTGCCATATAACATCAACAATATTAACATTTTTAAAAAGCACTAGCCAAGTTAGGAGCCAAAATGAAAACAGTTTTGAGACCTCATTCACAGAATTTTCTTTTCACTCCTTTAAATAGGAATTCCCCACTCAGCATGTTCTCCTGAAGACATCTGGTGAACCACTGCTCTACATATATATCTTTCTGCTAAGTCTGGCCCAGTGTTAAAAATAAAACAAAGAGGCGCCAAACCACCAGGGAAATCCACCCCATCAGTTAGTATGACTACACATTTGTTCACTTAAAAGTTTAAAAAACATTTGGTGCTCAACAGACTAAAAAACTCATATTTACCTGTCTGCTTGTTCTACACTGCTATCACCACTGGCTTTGAAAATATCACAATAGTTGGCAGAGAACCATTTTCAAGAGTGATGGACAAGTTAGGATTTTATTTTTTGGGTTATGATTTTAAAAAGATATTTAAACCAGGTACTGAGGGTAGATCAAGAGTTGGGATTCTCACAAAATCATGAAATAAGGAAAAAAGCTAGGGAACAGAACATGTGGGAAAAGTTTATTAAATGACTACACATGGACTTATAAAAGGTCCTTTGTCCATTCAACAAATATTTACTAAGCATCTATTTGCTAGGCACTAAAAGCTTTGCCTTTGCCCTCATTTTTTCAACCTCATGGAGAACATAGGCAAGCTAGCAAGTGATTGGCAGTGTCTTTGGAAAGACCCTGAGCCAGGACAGCAAGTACATACTGACCTATGTCAGACTTCAGAATACCAAGGAGATACCTGCTGGAGGAGCAGTGTGGTCCAGAGATAAAGCACGAGAGGGTTCCAAACAGAGGAAGGTGAAAAGATGGTAAAAGAACTAAAAGGCCAGCTTGGTTGGGAGTGGGAGGGAGGGGGGAGAAATAGCAGGAGATAAAACCAATAAGGTAGTACACTCGCAACCTGTTAACCAAGTAGAGGAGTTAGGACTTATCCTATAAGCCACGAGGACCCACTGAAGACCTCACATAATCAGACAGCAGATTTCATTTTAGAAAGACACTGTGGGTACAGCAGAGACAATAAAATAGAAGGGGTTGAAATTGAAGACTGAGAAGTAGATCAGGAGGCTGCTGGAAATAATGCAATGGTGATGATAGCTGGATCTAGAATCTTGCAGTAGAAGTGGAATAAAATAGGAAAGTGTAAGAGCTATTCAGCAGTAGAATTAGAGAATTTGTTAATTAACTAGATATGGAAATTGATGGAGAGAGGAATCTAAACTAAAAACCTCCATTTATAGTCTGGACAACTAAGTAGGCAGTGTTTCTCTTCACTAAGCCAGAGAACAGAGAAGCAGAGCAGCTTGGGGGTTAGGGACATAGTGATGTTTATGCTCCTATGAGACATCTAGGTGGCTATCTAGAAGATAGTTGGATATATAGTCAGAAAACAAAGACATAGCATCTCTAGGCAGAGGCAAGTCCAGAAAGGAGTAAGGAGACAGAAGTAGGATGAGTCAGTGAAAGAAAAGAAAGACCAGAAGACAGCAGAGCCAAGTGAAGTGAAGAGAGTGTGCCAAGAAGAAAAGGTCCATATGCTAAGTGCTCTGACAGCCTAAAAGACTCCTGAATGAAGCATTCACAGGCAGCTTGGTGGCTGAAAGGCAGTTTCAGTGAAAAGGCAGGAAGACAGCAGACTTCAGTGAGCCTCACAATGTGAGGTGAGAAAGAACAAATGTGGCCAATTCTTCCAATTTGCCTAACTAGGGGCAAGCAGAGCTAGAGGGAGGAAAGAAAAACAAATTTTAACAAAAAATTTTGAAAAACTGCTGCCAAATTAAGAAAGGCATGCCTTTGTACTCATACATACATCCCTTATAACATTTAAGTTTACACTACTGTTTTCCAACATTTTTGTTCCCTATTGCATAAGAAATGTTTGGTACTTAACAGACTTTCAATCAATGATTTTTTAAAGAAATATATGACTAGGGAAGAATTATCTCTCTCAAGTTACCTGTACTTAGTTTTCCAGTGGACTATATAAATAGACCGAAAGTTAACACGTTTTCCCCCCCTGACTTTTCAATTTTCCATAGTGCAGGACTGAATCTCTGGTAGGTGCTGGATGCATGTAAATTGAGAGGAGCAAACCCTACTGCAGATATCAATTGTGTATCACCCAATGCATTGCAAATTAGGAAGATGCTACACTTGCAATATGGACAGGCGAACTTGATAGAGAACATCAATATAAGAATATTCTAACAGTTCTTTTCTCCAATCACCAGACAAAAAAAGGAAACAGGTATTATCAAGAATACTGTGGTATATATTTAATGCTACTCTAAAAAAATATAAAAGCAGGAAACTAATATTTCTATGGCATGTTAACCTAGCTAGCTGCTTCTACGTTTTGGCAGCAATAAAAGGTTTTATTAAAGAACTTTAATGAAATTTGGATATTAAATATAACCTAATATCTTACTATGCTTAATTAGATGGGTTTGTATAGCATTTCTTTTCCTTCCTCCCTCCCACAGCATTTCTAAAAACATTACAGCTAGTAGACATTAAAAACAGATCCCCAGCCGAAACCGGTTTGGCACAGTGGATAGAGGATCGGTCTGTGGATTGAAAGGTCCCAGGTTTGATTCCGGTCAAGGGCATGTACACTGGTTGCAGGCACATCCCCAGTAGGGGGTGTGCAGGAGGCAGCTGATTGGTGTTTCTCTCTCATCAATGCTTTCTATCCCTTTCCCTTCCTCTCTGTAAAAAAATCAATAAAATATATATTAAAAAAAAACACACACACAACAGATCCCTCAACAGTCATGACAAACCAATTTTCTAAATTTCAATTTGATTCAAGTTGCCTGAACATACAGTTCAAAGAAAACCATCATCAGGAACACACAAGTATATTAGTGAGTAAAAGATACAGGCTTAAAGAACATCTGCATTTTCGAGACTCTCCTCAACAATGAGCTACTCTTGCTACTCCAACACACTTCCTTCTACACCTGTTCATCTGGCCTCCAAATAAGGGGACATCTTGGGTCTGTTGTATATCCTCAGTCTCAATACTAATATTCAAGAGAGAGCTCAGTAAGAGCAGCAAAGCCAATGGCACTTTGGGTCCTAACCCAACAACAAGAAAATTGAGTTGATGGTTTAAGTTTTAGGTGACGTCCCAAAAAATCTTTGAATAATTTTATTCTTTAAAAGTAGATTTTAAAAAGAGGCTTTATTAGGGAACATTTTCTATGTGAAATTCCTTATAGAGTTTTAATTATTTAAGGTTTAGCAATTCAAGTTAAAGTAATAGAAATAACATAAATCCCAGCAGGACATTTCATCATTTAACAAATAAAATAACACAAAACAAACTCAACCTGCTTGCTATACTTTCAAGTGTTTTTAAACATTAAGACGACTAAACACTGACGAGAGAGCCTAACACAAAGCCTACGATCTCTCTCAGGCTAATATATAAACCAGTCTTCTCTAAAAATGCAAAAAACCAACCTTAAAAACAGAAAAGACCCCTTGGGAGAGTGAAAGCCAACATCAGTGTGGCTGAAATCAAGACTTAAAAAACCAAACACCTGTAACTACTTTATAAATAAGTTTTCTTTTCTTAAATACCTATAACACGAAGACTTTTCTATTTTGCTAATAATTAGGTCTTTATCATGAACGATAATCCAGAATTACCTAATTTATACACAGAAGAGCTAAGGGAGAAATGAGAGAGACAGTCATACCTCCCACCAGTCTTAAAGATTAGATCCGCATTAGGTGCTCCCTTTGGATGTTGGTAACGGGGCCTCCGCTCACGATTGGTGTTTGCTGGAGCTGGGCGCTGGGCAAGAGACTGCAGCATTTCTGTCATGAGGAGCAAAATAGAAAAGGTGGTGAACTCTGGTAAATGTTCTCTCCCATGAAGCATAAAACACCCTAGAGAGATCACGTGTATTAGTTCAGTCAGGTTGCTGACTAAAGAAAATGACCCGTTAAACAGATTAAAATGATTAAATACTGAAAGATCACATCAAGAAATGAGATTTGCTCTTTAAAATCCAATGCCTCCATTACTGTCAATTTGGCCTTTATAGTAAGTATCTTGTGAGGCAGTAAAAGAGTAGGAGATATAGTAATATTGTTTTTTGGAACAGGATAATATTGGTTCTGCTGTTAATTAGTTGTGGGACTTTGAATTCAGTTTCCCTAAATATAAAATGTGAATAATAATCATTTATAGAACTGTGAGGATTAACTACTTTGAAAAAGTACATAAAACAGTATCTGGCCTATAGTTATACTGAATATTAGCTATTATTGTTTACTAGAGGCCTGGTGGGGTCCCTCGGCCTGGCCTGCAGGGATCAGGCCGAAACCAGCTCTCTGACATCCCCTGAGGGGTCCCAGATTGCAAAAGGGTGCAGGCCAGGCTGAGGGACCCCACCAAGGCACGAATCCATTAAACCAGGCCTCCAACATCCCCCGATGGGTCCAGAATGCAGGTGATGCAGATTCGGGTCCAACAGTGCCCCAGCAGCAACCTAACCCACGGCTGATTCCACAAGGAATCAGGCTCCCTCCTCTACTGGTCAGAGCGTCTGCTCCTGGTGTTCATTGTGCATCACAGCTACTGAGCAAACGGCCAACGGTCGGATGGTCACTTAGGTTTTTATATGTGTAGTTTATTAAAAATGCTGTCTAGCCAAAACCGGTTTGGCTCAGTGGATAGAGCATCAGCCTGCCGACTGAAAGGTCTCAGGTTCGATCCCGGTCAAGGGCATGTACACTGGTTGCAGGCACATCCCCAGTAGGGGGTGTGCAGGAGGCAGCTGGCCGATGATTCTCTCTCATCAATGTTTCTAACTCTCTATACCTCTCTCTTCCTCTCTAAAAAATCAATAAAATATATTGGAGGAAAAAAGGAAAATAAAAAGAATGCTGTCTATCCAGACAATGAGGGGGGAGTGAGGGGAGTAAAGGTCTGGGGTGGGGGTGGGTCTGAGCTGGTGGGGGTCAATGAGGGGAAAGGCGGACACATGCAATACTTTCAACAATAAAGAATTATATTATTTTAAAAAAGAATGCTGTCCATCAACTGAAAGAGGAGATGCTAGAAGTGAGATTTAAAGACAGAAACTGAGTGTTTATTTACACAACAACCGCTTGCACAAAAAGGCATTTTGCCAGCCTGGCCAGTGTGAGTCAGTTATTGAGCATCAACCTATGAACCACGGAGGGCACAGTTCGATTCAAGTTAGGGCATATTCCTGGATTGTGGGCTCAACAGCCAGTAGGGAGCATGCAGGAGGTAGCCAATTGACGATTATCTCTCATTACTGATGTTTGTATCTCTCTCCCCCTCTCTGAAATCAATAAAATAAAATTTCTTTTAAAAAGCAGTTTGTCAGTATAATATTATATAAACAACTATATTTTGGCTCTAAAATCTGGGTGCCAGAGATGCCAAAAAGATGGCTTATGAGATATCCATGGATTCTTTGCATAAAGTTCCAGTTAATCCAAGAATATTAAGTATCTATAATAATCTATAATAATAAAGGCATAATATACTAATTAGACCAGACATCCTTCCAGACAACTTTCCAGGCGAAACCAAGCTGAGAGGGAAGCCCAGGTCCTGGGAGCCTGCAGGTGGCTGGAAGGAAGCTCAGGTCCCAGTTGCTGGAGGTAAGCCCAGGTACCGGGTGTTAGAGGAAAGCGGTGCCAGCAGCCGGGGGAAGGAAGGCCTACTCTTGCACAAATTTTGTGCATTGGGCCTCTAGTGTCTATATAAAAGTAGAGCTCTAATTTGAGCATACCCTCAAATATGAAGGAATATGGGTTCCTCAAGACCAGGATTTCCAAACAGGCAAAAAGAGATCATAAATATTTGTTGAGTTAATTTGCTCACAGTTTGGCTGACATGATTAAAAATTGATTATCTCACTTGCAAACATAGCTCTATTGGTATGGAATTTAATTGAGTTATGGAATGAGCAAATTATGACAATTATTTTTATTTTATAAATAGGTGAGAGAAAAATGAAGATAGAAGGGACAAAAAAAAAACATTCAACTTCTCAGACTAAATATATAAAAACATGATATGAAAAGGTCAACATAATGTTTATTTTCTATATTTTAAAAGACCTAAAAGAATCAAATATTTCTACTTCTGTCCTTTAAATGATTTTATACCTTGATAATCTTCTTGTTCTTGTCGTTCATTGATATCTAGCGTGAGCTTTTTCATTCTCATCCTTTCTTCCTGTTCTGCCTGTTGCTGGTTCCAATGATTTGCAGCAAGTTGGGAAGACATGGGTACATTAAGGATCTTAAACTGAGGGGGGAAAAAGGAAAAAACAAATGACTTGAGAAAATCAAGAGGGGAAAAAAAGATTTCAAATAAAATAACAAGAAGAATTAAATGAATTTAGAAAAAAAAATAATGTCTTTCCTTTCCCGTAAGTCAGTAAAGACAGTAAAATCTAAGAACATACACAGAAAATAGTACTACTTTATTAGGGACAAACCTATTAGATTTGGATGGGAAGTGGAGGCCATCAAGTTCAACCTCCATGAAAAGCAGAAGCTCCTCTTCCCTGCACCCTGCTTGGCAGCACACACCTAGCAATGAGAGCATTTCCATTTTGTAGACCTTCTCATATAATTGTCAGAAAGGCTTTATGTAGCAAACTGTAATCTGTATCCTTTTCATTTCTATGCTCTGGAACCAGTTTTGCCCTCCTGAACAATACTGAACAAATCTAGTCCACCTTCAGTATTAACAGACCTTCATAATTCTCAAGATAGCTGTGATGCTGGAAAGAAGGAAGAGTTAAGGAACTAACATACAAGATCTATTTCGGTTATGCAAGAGAGTCCTTATCTATGGGATGTTTTTGTTTTCAGCAGGATGTCCTGGGTTTATAATTGCACAAGGTATACAAAATAAGATAAAACCTATAGATATATGAGCTCCCTGGAAATTGTTAAGTAAGCTATGCAACTATCTGAGTAATAAATGGAGATGTTTTGTAGCCTAAATTCTCTCTGCTGTGTATAATTTGCACCCCCTCATTATAGAGTCCTCCTCTAACACTCTGAATAAAGGAATGTCTGATGCAGAAAGGAAAGACATGGAGAGCTGTGCTCAGGATCCCAGACTTCTGCCTGCATGACCTATGCTTTTAAATGCCTGCATCCTTAAAATGATTAGTAAAGCTTAAAACTGCATAAGAATGCTAATCCATGCCCTAACTGGTTTGGTTCAGTAGATAGAGTGTTGGCCTGCAGACTCAAGGGTCCCAGGGTAGAAATGCTTTCCAACCAGTAGGTTAGCTTGCTGCTGGGGTCCGGCTGATCGGGACTGAGTGAGACAGGCTGAACATGCCCTGGAGCCCTCCCACGGTCCCTCCTCAGCTGGCCAACCTCCGGTGTCCCTCCCTGGCCCCGATCATATACTGGTGGGGTCCCTCGGACTGGCCTGTGCCCTCTTGCAATCCAGGACCCCTTGAGGGGTGTCAGAGAGCCAGTTTTGGCTTGAGGTCAGGCTGAGGAACTCCACTAGTGCACAAATTCGTGCACCAGGCCTCTAGTTATAAATAAATGACAAAAACACTTTATGACCTATTACAAGTTTTACAAAAGGGAAAGTTCTCATGTAGTATGTGCTTTACAAGAATAGAAAAGAGGGAGCACAAGCGACAAATTTCCTGATGCCATCCTCTCCAGTGCCTTTGACATAAAGCTACTAATATACTTTTTAAAAGAGAGGTTCTTCTTATAGCAAGTTAGATGGCAAAAACTATAGTCACTCAATTTGATTTCCTGGAATATTATAATGGGTAATGGTGATTTACACTGTATTTTAAAGCTACTTCAATCAATAAAATAAACTGATGAACAAAACTGGTCCAGAGGTATGGATGCATGGAACAGACTGATATATCTCAGAGGGGAGGTGGGTGTAAGGGACAGAAACAGATTAACCAAAGAACTTAATATGCATATCTGTACAGCTCATGGGTATAGATAGCAGTGGTGAAGGCCTGGGGTGGGGCAGGGAGTTGGGTGGAAGAGGAAAAGTGGGGGGAAATGGGGAATATCTGTAAAACTGTCAAAATAAAAAATAAATTTAGCCCAGTTGGCATGGCTGAGTGGTTGAACATCAGCCTATGAACCAGTAGGTCATGGTTCAATTCACAGTGAGGGCACATGCCCAGGTTGCAAGCTCCATCCCCAGTGAGAGGCATGCAGGAAGCAGCCGAACAATGATTCTCTCATCACTTACGTTTCTATCTCTCTCTCCCCTTCTCCCTAAAATCAAAACAAATATGTTAAAAATAAATTTAAAAACAAAGCTACTTCATAACTGTAGCTGAAATTGCAGAAAAAATACATATATGTATCCAAAACATAGACATAATCCCAAGTTACTATGACAGATAGTATCAGTTACTCCAGTCAAAAGATATGTAAAACAAATAATGATTCCTTATAAATATTAACTGAAAAAAGGGTTGTTTACAAGTATTAAACTATAATATACTGTGCATTTGTTTAAAATAATAAAATAGCTTTATAACATCATGATTTTATTAATTTAAAACATTTAAGTAATCAAAACATTTTATTTCAACTCAGTATTCTAATTTATAAATATTAAACCTAGATAATATATCAATAGAATTATCCTTCTTTCTTTCTACCTACTCACCTCAGTGGTATAAATTTGTATTTTCCTAATGACTACAGGAGAAAGTTAATTCTGAGTACAAATTTGTACACAAAGAGATCTTTCACTTAAGAACCAAAGATTCCTATAAAGGCAACACATTTCACATTTCTAGAAAAACCGTTGCACCAAAAGGGCCAACACCCAAAACACAAATAAAGAAATAAAAACCTGAACAAAATGTATTTTCTTTTTCAGACCACAAAAGAGCAGTGATGTTTCTCAAATAATGTTCATAAAGTTGAACCTTTTCCAAAATTCCAAATAAAGTTTGAGTTGAAAATGTACTTAATAACCAAGTATTTTGAACTCTCATTTCATGTTTGGGAATGTTTTTTAATAAAGTTCAATAAAACTGTTTTCTTAAAAATTAAACAAAATTTCCCATTTTAAGAAGGACTTCTACTCATTTTGTATAAAGCTACCTGGGTTACACAGTATATAATCTACCCACTTTAAACTAAAAACATTCCTTTTAATAAATAAGTACACTGTCTTATTTTGAGCCATATGAGTTAGAATTTAAGTCTGCTGAAATAAATTTATTTTTCAAAGCTCAAAAGTATTTTTAAGAGAGGTTTTTTATTTCATTTCTGAAAAGGTCATATGGGGTAAACAAATTGACAATGGTATAATGAATTTTCATGTCTGCCTCACAAAAGGGAGGGACAAATGAAAAACGTACCGTAAATAAAATTACTCTGTGTAATTATATTCCTTCAGTAGCTGCAAGAGCTACAAGGGAATAGGAACCAACGTACTGCTAACTGAAGTTATCATGTATTGCCCTTCACAATAACAAACACACCTTTTTTAACAGTGATGGTACATTTATACAATGGAAAACTACTCAGCCATAAAAAGGAAGAAAATTTTACTCTTTGCAACAGCATGGGTAGACCTGGAGAGTATTATGCTAATTGAAATAAACCAGGCAGAAAAAGATAAGCAACATATTTCACTCATATGTGGAACTTAATGAACTGAACTAGCAAGCAAAATAGAGACAGACTTATAAAAAGCAGACAGACAGTTCTTCTGGGTGGCAAGGGTATTGGGGAGATAGAGGTATTGAGCAAAAAAGAAAAAATAGAGAAGGAACTCATAGACATAATGGTATGGTGATTGGGGGTGAGGATAGGTGAAGGTGGAAGAGGGTATAGGGGAATAAATAGTGAAAGGAAGGGAAAGGAGGAGAGGGGAGGGGAGGGGAGGAGAGGGGAGGGGAGGGGAGGAGAGGAGTCGCCCTTTTTTTGGCACCCAAACATCTGGTATTAAGAACTGAAAGCTTTTAAAGAAAAATAAAACGAAGCAGTCCTAAAATGCAATGATAGAAATAAAAGTTGATCACAGAGAACATAGTCCCAAGAAAAGCAAAAAGTCTGAACTTTGAATATCCTGGTAACTGTGGTAAACTAGCAGTTCCATGTGTACTGAGGACAGCAATTGTGCAAAGTTCAAAGAATTCCTCATTTTTCCAGAGAATGAGTACAGGACAAGCAAGAATTTAACCTTGACGTGAGGATGAGTCAGGGTGAAACTTTCCTGAATGAACCATACTGGAGAATGAAGAAAGAACTTATGAGTGGAAAGGAATTATGAACACAGTATCTGAAAAAGTTACAGCAGGGCTCTGAATCTAAGTCAAAATTAACTATTAAAATGAGTCATGATATAAATCCTTTCCAATGTTCTTTCCACATTCTAATTAACATATAGTTCTTGAATCACAAGATTTACCTGCACTGCAGCAAAATAATGGTTTACTGTGCAACTTTAATCCTTTGTGTAAATATGAAATTACATAACAAAAGCAAAGATAAAATTTAGGCAATCATCTCTTTGAGAGTGCACTGGCAGGGAGGGAACAGAATATCCCTTCCACCATGAGATACCTTATTAGAGGTCTTCCCTGATCATCCACCTAAAATAGTTATCTCCCTCTCATGGCCCAACCCAGTCGATTTCTATCCTCTCATCTTGCTTTATTTTTCTTCATAGCAATTTGTATTTTATTGTCCGCCTTCCATAAATAGAATGAAATCTCCCAAAGAGAGGAGGGACTTTGCTTGCCTGCTGTATGTTCTACACATAGGGTAATGTATGGTGTGTAGCAAGTAAACAATAAATATCTGTTAAATGACTTTTTGAATGAGTGTGGGAGCCAGGTATTAAACTCTAAGAGAAGTTGTTGTACCTACCCTATTTCACAGAATCTAAGATTCTATTATAAGATTATTTTACATACCACTAATCAGGAAAATGCTGTCAATTATCACAAGATTCTATCAACTTTAAGCAGCAACTTAATTTCAAAAATACTCCTACAGCACTGGTAATGCATGATATATCTTAGAGTGTGTCAGAGAGCTGGGCTTTATTTTCTTCATAGCACTTTTCACTATCTGCAAGTATATGATGTTTATCTATCTCCCTCAGCAGGATGTAAGCTGTCAATGTATGTATCCTTGAAGTAACAGCTTAACAGGGAATGATTCTGAGGGCCATCTGTGAAGTACAGGAAAAAAGAGGGAAGCAATCTAAGGAGAATGGAGAAGCATCCAGAGTAAAAAAATAATTATTTTTAAGAAAAACCGTAACAATTTCCGTTTTTTCATTATCAACATATTTCATTTTAATTTTTACTCATTTTTTTCTTAGAGAGAGGAAGGAAGAGGGTGTGGGGGGGGGGGGGCGAGAGCGCGAAAGTGAAAGAAAGAAACATCAATTTGTTGTCCCACTTATTTATGCATTCATTGGTTGGTTATTGTATATGCGCTAACTGGAGATGGAACCCGCAACCTTGGAGTATAGGGGCAACGCTTTAACCAACCCTTAGCTCCTGGGCAGGGCCTGAGCGTTTTCTTGAGATGTATCTGTCATCTTTGCCTTTCCCACTATGAGCATACTTAAGAACCTTCCCTACTGAAATAAATGTCCTTTCCATTCAAAAATACCATTCTGTACAAGTCAGAGATGTGTCTTCCGAATATATACTATTATAGATGAAATTATTTCTACCACTGAATACTTGCAACTCTTTTCCCCTTGTAGGCAAAAAACAATTTAGAACCTAAAAAATATAGTTACTCCTTCTACTTGATTCTATCAATTATGATAACAGAGGGCCATTTCTTACCTGTTGTTTATTGCCTTTTCTAGTTAACATGACAAATGGCATTGTATCTGCAGATTCTGTCTCTCCTTCTCCACCACCAAGTGGGGGTCCTTTCCTCAGCTGACTTTTGAGATGCAAGGGAATAGCAACATCAAGTTGGTGCACTTTAACAGATTCGCCACTTCGTTGCTGAAAGACAGAAATGAAAAAATATGAATACTCCAAGGCACACTGATATATGTGAATATAACTGCAAACAATTCATTCAGTGTTACATTTTTTCAAACACAATCATTAGAGTCTGAGTAATCTTTGTGCAGATGAAACCACTGGCCCCCAAACCCTTATTAACCCGTAAAGAACTGTGACTTGGCTCCAGGTTATCACTCCAGCCCCTCCATGCCAAACACACAATGTTGTTGCTTCTACTAAATTTCCCTGTTCCTGTAATGTACTGTGTCTTTTCGGTCATAATCATAGCACACATCTTCCCTCATAATTTTCGTATGTCATAACTGCCTGTTTATCTGTGAGTCTCTCCCCAAGACTGGTGGGTTTCATCACTGTATATGCTCTCACAATCACTCCATTTATGTTTCTCTTGATCTCCAGACATCTCCATGATTTATGTTTCTATGATCTCCAGACATTTCCATAGGCTTCTCAAACTTACCATGGCCAAGTGGAATGCCTGCTCACTCTGCCCTTGTTGACTGTCAGAGAGACTAGCAAGTGGCCCAAGCTAAAAAAATTGAATATCATCCTTGACTCATTCCCTACACCACTATCCAATCAAGCACCAAATAAATCTAGCTCAAATCTAGACTTCTCTCCAGGTGCCCACACACTATCAAACAGATGACCACCATGTCACACACCACAACAGTCTCTCTGAGCAGTTTCCCTGCTTTTAGTTTGTCGAAGGCACCACTCCAAAGGTGTCCCATTCAATAATCTATTCTCATGCTCTGCTACTCTTCCACAGATTGACGATGTTCCATTAATACTGACCTTCTGGTTCTTTTCTGCTTCAGGAACTTCAACAAATCATTCCCCTATTTCCCCTACATGACTCCATTTTATCTGTCTTTTCTAAAAGTCATGATCTCAGCCCTAGCCGGTTTGGCTCGGTAGATAGAGCGTCAGCCTGTACTGAAGGGTCTCAGACTCGATCCCCATAAATAAGCAGGTAGCTGATCAATGATTCTCTCTCATCATTGATGCTTCTATCTCTCCCTCTCCCTTCCTCTCTGAAATCAATAGAAATACATTTTAAAAAAAAAGAAAATATCCTATAAATACCCAATAAAATTATTTTAAAAATTAGAAGTCATGATCTCAGAGATGCCTTCCCTGATTATCTTATCTAAAGAAGGCCCTTTCCCTTATTTTCTATGAAAACACTGTTCTTTTAATTCTTGAATATTTATCACAATTTGAAAGTATGTGTTTGTTTAGTTGTTAAATAGCTGCCTTCCCCATAAAACTACATTCTAAGAGTAGAAAGCAGGTCTGGTTTTTGTTTTTGTTTTTGTTTTTACGTACTACTTTATAGTAAACCTGTTGCTCCACAGTTAAGCACATGGTAGGTACTCAATAAATACTTGCTAGACAAATGAATAAGTGCCTTCTGACTAATGTAAGATAGTTTCTTTATAAAGAAAATTGTTTTACTATCTTATCACATGGAGTATCCTATATAATAAAGAAGAAATATGCAAATTAACCCTCACAAGATGACTGTCTACGACCAGGCTTGCAGGGGCATTAGTGAGAGATGACCAAACAACTAAACAAGCAGACTGCATGGGGTGACCACGCCAGCAGGGGGGGTTAGTGAGGGGTGACCAAATGACTGAACAAGCAGGCTTCGTGGGGTGATCAGGCCAGTGTGGGAGCTGTGAGGGGCGACCAGGCCGGCGGGAGGGGGGAGGGGTGGGGGGCAATTAGGGGTGACCAAGACAGCAGAAGGGGCAGTCGGAGGCAATCAGGCCAGCATGGGGAGCAGTAAGAGGCAATCAGGCAAGTGGGGGTGGGGCAGTTAGGGGCAATAAGGCCAGAAGGGGGGGGGGGGGCAGTTGAGGGAGACCAGGCTGGCAGGGGTGGGGGGGCAGCTAGGGGCGATTGGCAATTAGGCTGGCGGGGCGGGGAGAAAGCAGTAGGAGCAACCAGGCAGGCAAGGAGAGTGCAGTTGGGGTGACCTGGCCGGCAGGAGTGGGGGGGCAGTTAGGGGCAACCAGGCAGGCAGGCAGGTGAGCGGTTGGGAGCCAGCAGGCCTGGATTGTGAGAGGGATGTCTGACTGCCGGTTTAGGCCTGATCCCTGGGATCGAGTCTAAACTGGCAGTTGGATATCCTCCAAGGGGTCCCAAATTGGAGAGGGTGCAGGCTAGGGTGAGGGGTACCCCCCCCACACACACACCTGTGCACAAATTTCATGCATAAGGCCTCTAGCAGACTATAATGATTATTTTATTTGATTTGTGCTCCTAAGTGATGTAAGATTTATTTACTAAATTAAGAGTTTTCTAGATACATGAACAAATTGGCCTACTATACCTTTAGTAGTAATTTGTACATTATCATAGCCTTCAGCCTTAGTAGCAGCAATGTATGTAAAATCCATTATTTTTTCTCTAAAGGATTATTCCCCCACAAGTATACAGACTCTGCTATTATTTTCCTAGTATCTTTAATCTCAATAATAATCCACCTCTTTTAACTCTGGCCTTCTTTAGCTACCTCCCCATTTCTTTTCCCTTTCTAGTAAAAACTCCTTAAGAGTTAGCTACATCTGTTAGCCATCATTTTCACCTCATCCCTTCTCATTTTCTATTAAACCCACCCCAAGTAGCTTTCATCCCACCATTCCAACAAAGGTACTCTTTTCAAGTCATCAAAGTGTTTAACAACAACTATTATGTATAGGGCTCAAGTATACAATCTATGAGATTTCAACTCTATAGGAAAACATAATTACTCTAAATTACTGGCGTGACAGAGCTTTTTCTAAAATCCAGTGTTTTAATGTCATGAATACATTAAATAATTAACAATTCTTTAAACATCAAATAACTAATATTCCTCTAAATATTTGTTATTCAAATTATATATCAAATTTAGGAATTTACAAAATTAAATTTCCCTAAATACTTATCTTCTGCGAAGTATGACTCCTAACCAAACTGCAAGTAAAGGGTCTTAGAGATGATTCAGAAAGAAAAGGTGAAAGTTACTATAATGAAATTACTCTATTCCAGGTCTTGTATTTACTACATTTATTCCCACACTATCTTAAAGAAAGGTACAAATCAGGACATGAAATCCAAGCACTGGCAGCTGCAAATTATACAAATAAGGAAAATGCTACAGAGGCAAATATTTACATAGTAGAGACCTTCCTATTAACCAGAACTGAATGTGCTGCAATGTTTTGTATTGAGAGATATTGTGAACTAGAACAACATTTCATACCTGAAGATTTTCTAACATCATTTTATCCAGAGCTTGAATGAAGTCCTCATCTTCTATACAAGGTACATGCTTAAGTCCACCTCCTTTGATCATTACCTCCTTATTAAAACAAAACAAAAATAAGAAATCAGACCAGAAATTGTAACATTAATGTTTTGTATAACAGAAACTTTGGTATTTGATAACTTAACTTGTTTAACCTACTTAAGGAATGAGTAAGTAAAATATATAACATTATTAAATATTAAAAGAACTTGTTAAAAAAAAGTATTTAGGAAAACAAACTGAAAATAAACACTGAAAGAAATAGTTTTCAATAATTATAATAAAACTGAAATACTATGAAAATGTTGCACAATTTCAAGAAGCAAATTTTCAGCCATACATACAGTATTTTCTTCATCAGTTTCATTCTCCTTATTTGAATCTGTAAGATAATCTGTATTCTCTTCCTCATCTTCCTCTCCTTCCTCCTCATCATTATCAGAACCCTCCTGAAATTTAACATTAGATGATTAATTACAGGTAATTACATTTTACATACCTTAAAATGATTTTAAAATGTCTGTATAATTGTTTATTATTCCCAAATGTAGGGCAAAGTCAGCGGGCAACAGTTACTACATACCAGCAGCTGAAATCCCATTTCACTATCTTTCACTAATCTAATAACACAAAGATCCTTTGTAGAATCCCTTCCATGAATTCCACAAAGAATGGGTTTCCTGAACCTTGTGTATTTTTCTCCTCCCTAACTAACTTAAGAGCCTGAATTTGTCATAATTGGTTTTTAATATCCATCCAATTCTGCAAAGCAATAATTCATTTTAACATCATTACCAATTGAAAGCAGTGACTCAATTTTATAAAGCACTACACTGTATAAAAGCATCTCAGTTTGGAAGGTGTTCTCACATACTACATTTTGTTTTTGTTTTACCCAATTCTAAAGAAGGAAGGATAAGCTTTACTGTCCCCATTTTTATACATGAAAAACCCAAGGTTCAGAAAAGTTTAAATAACACTTCTAAGTTATCATACTCTCCTAAATGATTTAAGCACTCAAGGAACACACACACAAACACAAACACACACACACACACACACACACACACACAAATACACCTTAATATTAACCTTAATAATTATAAACTTATATTTATACTTGTTTTAGTATATGAGAAAGTGCTAATTCCAAGGTTTAAATTTTATTTTCATTATTTTTTATTCTTATGTATCCTTCTTTTTATTTTTTAACTTTCTAATTTAAGTATACATAATAGAGACAGGATACTTAATGAACCCTTAGTTACGCATTTCACAACTGAACAACTATTAGCTCATAATCAGTTTCTAGTTTCTTCCATACCCCTAACATTCCCCAGTATACCTCCAGATCATGAAGCAAATCTCAGACATTCTATTATTTTAGCTGAAACTTTTAAAACTTAAGCAGGTTTAGAAGTAAAAAGGAAAGAATTAAAACTATTAGCTTAATCTATATAAAAAAATGATATTTTGGTAAGTCCAAATAGAAGATCAATTTCATATGGTTTAGCTTAATAGAGTCATAAAAACAACAGGGCATGTTATCACAGTGCATGATGAATTTCAGATTTCTATACTATTATATCTGAGAGAAAAAAAGCTAAGTTCATTAATATGTAGTCAATAATTTTTTTTTCATAAAACCCACAGATTAAAAGTTCATATTCAAAAGTAAGATTAAGAAACACAGAACAAACAACATTTTTCTTCAAATTGCTTACTAAATAAAAATCCTAACCATAATAATACATGTCCATAGATTACAACACCAAGAATGAACCCTAATGTAAACTATAGACTTTGGGTGATAATGATGTGTCAATGTAGAATTTGTACATTTTAGGTTCATCAATGTGCCGATGTACCACTCTAGTGAAGACTGAAGAGGTTGTACATGTCTGGGATACTGCATGGAGTACACAGGAAGTCTCCTTACCTACCCCTCAATTTTGCTATAAATCTAAAACTACTCTAAAAAGTTAGTCTTAATAAAAACAGCCCTGCTGGTGTGGCTCAGTAGTTGAGCACTGACCTATGAATTAGAAGATCATGGTTCGATTCTTGGTCAGGCCACATGCCTGGGTTGTGGGCTTGATGCTCAGTGTGGCAGTTGTTCAATGATTCTCTCATCATTGATGTTTCTCTCTCTCTCTCTCTCTCTCTCTCTCTCTCTCTCTCTCTCCCCCTTCCTCTATGATAAATAATAATAAAAAACAATCCTATGATCAGTATTTACTTCTTAAAAAAACCTTAATGAATCCAGAGATTTTATTTCAGAGATACTATTAATTATATCCTATAGAATAAAGAGATAATATGCAAATTAACCCTCACACGATGGTTGCCTACAACCAGGCCAACAGGGGGGTTAGTGAGGGACGACCAAACGACTGACCAGCAGACTGAGTGGGGCGACCAGGCTGGCGGGGGGATGGGGCAGTTTGAGAGGGGGCGCAGTTAGGAGCAACCAGGCCAGCAGGGAGGAAGCAGAGGGAGGCAGTGAGAGGTGATCAGGCCGGCAAGGGCGGGGCGAGGAAGGGGGAAGCAAGCAGTTAGGGGCAACCAGGCAGGCAAGCAGGCGAGCATTTGTGAGCCAGTGGTCCTGGATTGGAGAGGGTGAAGGCTGGGCTGAGGGGAAACCCCTCTCCACCATGCATGAATTTCATGCACCAGGCCTCTAGTTTACTATCATACAACTGAGGGGTAAATTTTATTTTATAAAGGAAATTTTGCTCATATAGTCAAAATACTCTAGTACAAATGTACCTATTTGCTATAAATTAAAGTCATCACCTCTTCTTCTGGTTCATTTACTTCACTTTCATTTCCAGATTGTTCTTCTGTTTCAGCTCCTCCTTCTTCTTCTTCTTCATCCTCTTCAAGATTTTCTCCTTCTGTCATAGAATCTTTTGAGTCTTTGTCATTTACTAGGCCTTGCAGTGAGAGGAAAGTAGAAAAATACATTTTAAAAAGATAAAGGCAAGTTTTCAATACCACTTCATTTAAAAGTATGTATTAAGAAAATTCAATAGCCATTTTTTTTTTCAAAACAACAGAAAAATAGAAACAGAATTTAAAACTATTTTGATAAACATTTAAAAAATTAAACAGAACTTCCTTTCAGTTGATATATTTCTTAGTCACTAACAAAAAAGATAAAAACACACATATTTTCCCCTTCTCTAGAGTTTCAAACTGTTTATCTTAGTCTCAAAAAGTAGCAGCACATAAGATGCCACCTCAGCCATATAAAATGTACCTCGATTCCACTTATTTTTTCAGTTCCACATTTTAATAAGTATTTCAAGGATCTCTAAAAACTCAGATATAAAATTGTAACTTTAAAGGAGAAATCACATTTGACTATATATTTGAATGCCTGCAAATTAAGACTAAGGAAAGGCAAAACAATATGGTGACACACCTAACAGCTGTGTCACCACAGAACTTAGTTTTTTTGTTCAGTAATAGCATTCTCCTCCTGAGGGAACTCCCTGGCCTGAATTTGCTTCTACCTCCCCATGTTCATCCACATTCACTATCTACTCAATTCCTCTTATCATCTGAATACCAAACTACCTCTCTACTTCCAAGAGGCACATAATACGGCTTCATCGGATCTCTTTCCCATGTTTTCTCCCACGCCTTCTGCTATAGTGAGGTCAGATTCTTGTCATTAAAAAGCACACTACCTTGCAATCTTGCTCATCAATACTCTTCTCAAAATAAAATCCAATACTTTCCCCCCTACTTGCTTTTACAGCACTTGGAGAGTTTATCAGAACACTTTACATTTAAGAAAATATGTATGTGTAATATATATTTTTTTAATTTCAGAAGTGTTACATTAGATTAGAAGGCCCTTAAAAACAAAGAACTTCTTATATATGTATATTCAAAACTTATCAGAGGCCATATATTGATAATACACAGTAGGTGTTTAGTAAATAGTTGTTTACTCACAGAATCTTAGCCAATTAGTACAGAAAGAATTATATGATTTAACCCTTCCATTTTGTGAGGAATACGGAAGCCCAGAGAGTTTTAATAACCCAACCAATAAAAGTAAAAAAAATCACCGAAACCGGTTTGGGTCAGTGGTAGAGCGTTGTTCTGCAGACTGAAAGGTCCCGGGTTCAATTCCGGTCAAGGGCTTGTACCTTGGTTGCGGGCACATCCCCGGTAGGGGGTGTGCAAGAGGCAGCTGATCGATGACTCTCTCTCATCGATGTTTATAACTCTCTCTATCCCTCTCCCTTCCTCTCTGTAAAAAATCAATAAAATATATATTTTAAAAAAAAAAAAGTAAAAAAAAAAAATCACTCCAATGTCCAAAGTCTAAGCAATTAATTAAACACTGACAATGTCCGGCCATTGTGGCTCAGTAGTTGAGCATGGACCTATGAACCACAAAGTCATTGTTCAATACTCCATCAGGGCACATGCTCAATTGCTGGGTCAATCCCCAGTAGGGTCTGTGCAGGAGACAGCCAATTAATGATTCTCTCTCATCATTGATATTTCTATCTCTCACTCCCTCTCCCTTCCTTTCTGAAATCAATTTAAAAAATATTTAAAAAAACCAGAAAAATATGGAAGTACAGTGTGATTAAAGTAGATACATTCAAGTTTGGAAATTTTTTAAAAATTTTGAGAAGATGGATGAAGCTCAATAAGATCTACTTTACATGGAAAATAATACTGAGATTTAAATTCCATTTAACTTAAATATTTTCCACCTACTACTTATTAGTTTTCATAGAAAGAAATAGACTTTATATGTAAATTTTATTTGTTTTTCGGGACATGAAGAAGCAAAATATTGGAAAAGTTATCAGGGACAAAAGTTATCAGGGCTGTATAAATCTAAGCATTCTCAATAAAAATATCACAGTGGTGATAAACTCATATGCCATCACATGCTTGTTATGTCCATTTAAAATGTGTCATGGGAAGAACTATATTGTATAGTAAGTCTTTGTTTTGATATGGACACTTCTAATTTGTAAGGAAAATACATACTATTTAATAACATTTTTATTTTCATTGCAATTTAGTTTCAAAAACAATTTATAAGTATTATATTCTGCATTTGCTAAACTATATAACGATCCAGTTGCTGAACCATAAGTCACTACAATCTAAACAATGCAGATTAAAATGTATGTGTAAAAAACAGAGATAACAAAATGCAAACTCTAGACAGTAAAATATTTAAATGTGTGTCAGAATTAAGTGTACTTGGAGATAGAAAACAAATACTGTCCTCTTAAATTTGAGCTGCTTGGTGCCTCCATTTTCATGCTCATAGCAGAGATGGTAATAAACTACAGTACTACCTTTTAGATTGTATTTTAATTTACACTTCTCTGTTTACTAAACATGCTGAGCATTTCCTCCATATACTTAACATGTCAGAAAGAGCAGAGTTGACTTGATTGCTTCATCTAGTGTTTTGATTTGGGCTTTACTTAAACTCTTATGTCAAAAATCAGAAACATTACCTTCCTATCATTCTGACAATCAGGCAGTACTCAATAAAAACACCAACTCTTCCCTGCTCTTCCTTATTTGATTATGTCCTGCTCATTTTTCTTTTGGGGTATTCTATTTTATTACCAATTTATCTGTGTTCTTTATGTAAGTGCTAACAACCTAGCAAGAAAACTATTTTCATATCAATTTTTTATTATATACCAGTGGCCTGGTGCATGGATTTGTTCACATTGAAAGGAAGCAGGGCCACACTCCTTCCTCTGTTTCCAGGGTGTCTCATCAGAACTGTGGCTTCCAAGTCACTGCAGCTCAGCAGCTCCTTTGTTGAGCATCTGCTCCCTGTTGATCAGTGTGTGTCATATGTACCAGCTGGTTGGGTGGTTGGACACTTAGCCTTTTATATATACAGATAGATGTTTTAAAAACCTAAATCTATACGTATACTTTCTTCTATCATTTTAAATTTGATAAAATTAGCCTTGAAAATATTTGATAATCTGATCTATTTTTAACTTTGAAAAAATAAATATTTAACTCTTTAATCCACCTAGAATTTGGCGATATAAGATGTGGTTCTCTATCAATTTTCCTCTCAAATGCTCACCTATTGCCCTTAACCTATCTTTAACATTCCTGGCTCACCATAAATTATTGTTCTGTATTTAACTGAAAAAATTCTGGGCCTTTTATCTATCCTACTTATTTTATTTCTAATTTGTGAAATACACTCTTTAAATTTATAATATAATTTATTCTTATGGCTTCTTTCCTTTTTTTACTTTTGTTTTCTTTTTTGTTTCATTTATTATAATACTAGTGAGAACTTCCAAATCAGAATTAAACAATATTGCTTATTACCATCTTAATTTTGTTCTTAAATTTAAAGAGAATGTTCTTGCCAATAATTCTGTCTATACTAAGAAATCAAATTGCACTAGAAAATTCCTCAAGCGTATTATTCATAGTGGTGCAAAATTTGAAATAATCTAAGTGTCAACAGGAATTAAACAAATTCTGGTAACTTATATGAAGAAATATAGTCAGTTTTTAAAAAATATAATAAAGATTTAGAGAAATACTTTTTGTAAGGGAGAAATTTCATAATGTATTATGTGAAGAGAAATTCACTTATAAAACTGTATAAACATGAGGGAAAAATTTAAAGAATAAAAGAAAATATATCAAAATGTTAATACATAATTATCCTTAAGAATGGAATATCAGTGATTTTTGACTTTTTGGTATTTTTCAAAATTTCTGCCATGAACATATAGTACCTTTAATAATATTAAAAATTATTTAAAACTAACATTAAGCATAATTATAAGAGAAATTTTAGTGTTTGTCCATTAACTTTTATGCTAGAATTTTGTTGCTATAAAACTGAGATAATGAATTTGCTAAGTGCTTGAACAAAAAAAAAACTAGCAAAGACACTTGATACTGTATTATCTTCTGGATTTAATCAACAGGAAATAGATTTAATGTAGATTTATCCATGCAGCTTTTCTTCCTGATACTTAGACTGTTTAAAACAGAATTAAATTGGGACAACTCCATAGCATAATTTCCAGTTACAACCATCTTCAGAGTTTCACTTGCAAATGTTGATCTATTTTTCCCGTTCCATATATAAAAAGACTCCTCAGGATAGTCTGAAGTTTTTTAATTTAAGCTTCAGTCAATAAAAGATAAAGCACATTGCTCTCTTTACTGCTACCAAACTAGCGTCAAACTAGTATTCCTCCATGCCCACTATACAGAGCATCATTCATAAAGGTCTTTGAGAAACAAGACTAAGACTCAATTATTTCAAAGCATAAAATGTAAATGAAATAAATAAACAGATAAATAAGCACTTTGCTTAAAATGATAATTTTATACAACTAGAAGTCTAAAAAGGAAAAGAAAGTAGGTAATTTGGAACAAAGTATAAAAAGATGCATATATGTCTTTATGGGTTGAGTAGTAAGAAAAGTTAATAGTTGCATAATCAGAAGCACCTTTAAAATTAATGCTCAAATAGATAATAGCAATCATATTCTCCAAAAGAGGATTTATCTATGGAAAAAGAAACCCTACTAATATGCTGGATGTAATATAAAAAAAATAGTTTTAGAAGGGGAAAAGTACCAAATGCTTTCACTATGAAAAGTAGTTCTTCAGATATGCAATGTAGTAAATTTATACAATTAATATAATTGGTGAAGATAAGATCTCTTAATGAAAGACTTACAGGTCCCATGTGCTAGCAGGAAATAAAATACTAGCTTAACAGCCTCAAAATATATGTCACTTTAAAATGACTAAAATGAAACCTGCTAACAACTATCTGCAAATAAATCAGAGTAGTAAGGTTACATATTCCAGTTATTTCCACAAAGTTAGTTAGCTCTTACAGTCCCTCGTGAGAGTTATTCAAGAGCTAACTCCTACTCACCCAGTGTGGGTCAGTAGGTAAGCATCGACCCCTGAATCCAGAGGTCCTCAGTTCTATTCCTGGTCAGAGCACATGCCCACTTGGGGGCATGCAGGAGGCAGCCAACTGAGTTTCTCATTGATATTTCTATCACTCTCCCATCCTCTCTCTTTAAAATCAATATATATATATATATATATATATATATATATATATATATATATATATATACACGTGTGTGTGTGTGTGTGTGTGTGCGCGCGCGCGCGTGTGTGTGTGTGTATATATACACACACACATATATACACACACACACACACATATATATGTTTTGTTTTTTTTAAAGAGCGACATCTTCTTCCACAACAATCTCAAAAGGACACAGAGAAAGCAAATAGACCAATTCTCCTGTAGCACATTTCTCACATTTTCTCTAGTCCTTAGAAATAGACAACTCTCCCAGTGAATAAGGTCTGAAATTATGTAGTGTAGGGTAGTTCCAAACTTCTAACAGGTATTCCCCTTCTATAGTTTCTAGCCTACAATGTCTTAAGAAATAACAGTGTTACAATTACGTACTATATTGTAAGAGGTGCTCTAATTAAAAGTAGATTTTATATTAGCAACCAAAAATTCTAAAATTAAGAGAGGCCAACAGAATTGTATTTATTCATCACTATCATTGGCTTCAATTCTTACATAAGTATTTACCTCAAATTTGGTATTACTTAATGAAATAAAAAAAAATGTCACCCAAATGTCTTACCTAATATTATGTAACACTCAATATAAAAATGGAAAGTATACAAAGGTAAACTCTGGTAGTATTATAAAGCAAATTCTAAAAACAATCTGCCAAATATCACCTTCATTGTCTCTCTGTAATTAATTGCTTACCTAGTTTTATTAAGAATTCTCGCTCCAAGTCTTGTACCTGCCTGATGGATTCTTCCAGAGAATTACAAAGTTTGATCTTTGGTCTTAGCAGTTCTAGTGTATCACTGATCATGTAATCTATGTCAATAGGAAATGGATGATCTTTTGTCCAAACCTCCAAACTTTTCTTCCACCAAACATAACGCTGATGACAAACAAAAGATAAATTTAGCTATAAAATATTAATAACAAAAATGTTTTAAATAATAACCTGTAACATTACATCACCTAACTATAACAACTAAGTTAACAAGACACCTACCATTTTCATTAATGGCCGACAACAATGATTCTAATTCCAATTATTTCCCTCCATCTACAGTTTCTAAGCCATTTGGTGCCTTGAATCTAAATATTGTTTTATTATAATTGTCATAATCTTTTTAAAGACAAGGAAAAATTGTGAATAAAATACCAAATGAACTTTCAGATAATGAAACAAGTCAGAAACTCCACTCCCAAACTGGGTTTAAATGTTAAAGTTTACAAAAATAACCAGATTCAAAAATATAGTTTTGATAAATGTTCATCATTTTCCCTAAAATACCTGCTTTGATTTTTAAAATGTCAATTCAAGTATCTACATATATGGGTGTTTTAAATATAAAAATTAATCAACAATCATTTATTGAACACCTACTGTGTATATGGCACTGTTGCGATATTTTCCCTCTTCTCCTACCCTGGGTCCCTCATTCTGTTTCAATAAGTTAACAGTAATTGAAGCACACAACCCGAAAATTTACAGATGTATAAAAAGGTAATCCTCTGGGTCAGTGGTCAGCAAACTCATTAGTCAACAGAGCCAAATATCAACAGTACAACAGAGCCAAATATCAACTTCTTTTGAGAGCCAAGTTTTTTAAACTTAAATTTCTTCTAACTCCACTTCTTCAAAAAAGATTCGCCCAGGCCGTGGTATTTGTGGAAGAGCCACATTCAAGGGGCGAAAGAGTCGCATGTGGCTTGCGAAATGCAGTTTACCAACCACAGTTCTGGGTGCTTCACTCTTCTTCCCCAGTATGTTCTAGGTCCTTGCTACTCAAAATTGTAGGCTTCAATGCAGTTTGTTAGAAATGCATAACCTCAAGTCCCACCCCAGACCAATTTAATAATAATATGCATTTTAATGCTATTCCTAGGTAATGTGTATGCACATTAAAGTTTAGAAGCACTGCTATCGGTGATCCTTTCTACCTGGCCTTCCAATACATAACTATTCAATCTATAGTCTAGGCAAAACACACTGACCTCATCCCCAGGCCTCACTTCTTACTCCACCCCCTCAGGTTTAATCCTGGTGCATATTTCTGCTGCCTGTTAATCAATGTGGAAAATGCCTCTCTCTTTGTCTCTTGGACATTTTGGGATAGCTCTTTTCTCTCCACCTGGGATGTCAGATTAAATGCAAATAAGGATTCTCTTCTGAAAGAGATTCTACTTTGGATGCTGACAATTACAGCTAACACTTTGCAGCAAAACTGGATTTCAATATAGGCAGTCTCCAACCTAAGACAGTCCTTAGAGACAAAGGGAATCTGATTCTCAAATGCGCAATCCCCTTCCTCACGGGAGGATAAAGTTAATGAACTGCTCTTCTCCAAGAACATTTATCTCTCCTCCCCCCTTAACACCAGCCATTATATGGATGTATTTTTTATACCTCCAGTTTTAGTTTTAAATGTATTTTCTCCATCAATGGATGAATGAAAACAATACTAGAAATAGTGATCATATAAACTTTAATGGTACTATTGATACCTTCTTTTAATAATATCTGGACAATTCAACAGAGAATTGTTCACCCTACTCAGTATTTTATGGGAAACAGTGACTGGATTCCAAACAACCAATCTACAAAGTTAACTTTTGGAACACCTATTTTAAAGGAATAGTAGAAACATCTCCGTTTTTGTACCTGAATTCAATTTATACTATACTTGCTCTAAATCATAAGCTTACATAATTAACTAAAATTAAGATATGAAAAGCATAACTCAAGAGATTCTTCCTGTGTTAAAACATTTTTCCTAGAGTGAGTTTTTTCTTTAAAAAAAAAAAAAAGTTAATCATTTAAAAATAAAAATTTTAAATGTAAAATCAAAACACACCTGTTTTGTTTTACATCTAAAAATAAATCACAAGTTTTTAAATTCATAAGTTATTGTACCAAATATAATTCATAAATTACCATTCCAATTTTATAAAGTATAACAAAATAATTTTCAAAATTAACAGTCAATCATATAAAAGTTACAATGCAATTAGAATGTTTATATGATAAAATTCATCAACTTTTTAAAATCTCTAAAGCATCCCTGCAGAAAGAATAAATCAAATTTATTCTAATTATGGACATATCTCATATGTGATATGTGAATGCTATAATGTTTCTGCTTGAATATTTTTGTAACACAATCAATGTATTAAATGGTACCAAACTGCATTAGTTCAGCTTATATACCTGAAAATATACAAGGAAGCAATCAAGTTTTCGTTTACTGGAACCTCTGTCAAAGTACTGGCCACAAGTATCCAAAATAGTGCACACTAGTCTAATTCTGAAAAGGTGCTCAGGAGGGTCCAGTGAACTTGGAGAGCCATCAGGATTAACACCAAATGAAGTAAAAGAATAAAGAGTTCTAAAAATAACAGCTGATTCCACCATGCGGTAATTATAAAGTTCCCCTAAGAACTTGGCACTGCTGATACGTCTCTGATTAAATTTAGGTTGATTAACCTAAAAAAAAAAAAGAAAAACAAGATTTGCATTAAAGAACAGTAATGTGGTTGAAAAGAGGTAAAATTCCCTTTGTCACTTGACAGTATCAATTACTTAAGAAACACTGAACAGAGAAAAATTAATGGGATCTTTGCTTTTTTTCTAATAAGGTGGTCACTTGTGAGTATCCTTTTTCTCTCTTTAGGAAATGGGTATCTACAAAACATAAAGAAAAAAAGTTGCCCTGTTTGGTGTAGTTCAGTTGATCCCATGCACAAAAGAGTGGCAGGTTTGATTCCTGTTTGGGGCACATGTGGAAGGCAGCCAATCGATGTTATTCAAAGAATTTTTTTTAATAAAAAAAAATATGTTAACTATTAAACTTATTATTAAGCTATCATTAAGTGAATTGATTTGATAGTCTATTAAACAATTAAGATGTAATTCTCCCTTATCAGTCCCATATATCTTATTTTCTCTATAATCCTGAGTTAACAATAAGCCTACAAAAAAAAGGGATCTGCTTACAGGAAATTTTACCTAATGATTAAAATTCTTCTAATTAATAAATTTATTTTCCCAATAGTAACCCAGAAATAATAAAAATGTACTATATTCTTCCAAAATAAGCTTAACTGGACTTGAGAAAAAGAGGCAAAATAAACCCCAGGATTTGCCTGAGAGAAGCATATAAATCTAGTACAGCAGGGTTTAAGAAACCAGTAATTCTGAAGAGATTACAGTATGAGGTAACATATAGATAAAAGAAGGTCTTCAAATTATTTTTCAATAATAGAATTTAAAAGTTATTTAAATTCTTCCCAAATTCCAACTTGACAACTTTAAAGAAAGTCTGTGTTACCTCCATTCCTAATCGAATATCTTCTAAAACTCCATCCACAACATGGATTCCAACATCCTCTTGGTAGAGCACTAGTCCTGCTAAGAGGTTTGCCACACAATGAATACTATTATATTTCACATTCCAGATGTTTATCATACAACAAATAACATAATCTTTCACTTCTTGGTCCTGCCAGGGCAACTTTCGCATCTGTCTCAAAACCTAAAAAAGAGAATTTTCTTTAAATTACTAGACAAGTATATAATCCAATATACCCAACAGTATAGATATGGTATTATGATTATTCAGATTAAGAACTTCTGAAATGGGAATACTTCAGAAATCCTCTATCAGCTTTTTCACGTTAGAGATTAAACATGAGATTTTTCTAATTATTGACAAAAGGTATTCACATTTTTCCTCCATCTTTCTATAATGTCCCCATATTTCCTGAGTTTCTAGGTCTTCAATCAAGTTAACAGTATACACTCATACACTAAGATCACAGAAAGAAATTCCCAAGGGTCATCAAAAATAATGTTTCTTTTGTGCTTCATTTAATCTACATAATCTTAGACACTTCTTGTATAAATCAAAAATTTCCAATAAATAAATAAATAAACCCAAACAAATTGGTTAAAAGATCACTTAAAATGGAGATATAGCATCAAGATTGACATTACAGTGTCTGATTCCTCAGTAAAAGGGGGGATAATAAAACCACTTACTAGTTTGTTGTAAGGATTAGACAAGTTAAAACATGTGATGTAAGAAAGTGTCCTCCACATTGTAAATATCCATAAAAATCAGGTATTACAATTTCAAAGACCCTGTCAATAAGATAATTAGCAGAGCTCTACCTATCATCAAGTTCTCTCCATTTTGATTCTGAAAGACTCTAGATATTATTGGCAGATTGCAAAGTATTCCTTTCATTTCTATATCCACAATCCATCTTTTAAACACTAAATATTTTCTCATATCAGCTTCACTGGCAATTTTAATGTCATCTCAACTTCATAAGCATTCTATATTTTTCAACTTCTAGTCAATTCTAAACAGCTATCAAAAACCTTTTGTTTCCAACAACTATTTTTCCAACTCTGAAAGTTGATTTCAATTTTGAAAGCTGCACTATCATTCCTATTACCTCTTATCCCACCCATGTATTATTTCATGCCTTTTATCCTCCTCTTATATGTTCTCTATCCAGAAGTTAATTTCCATTACTTTATCTCCTAAAAAGAAAAAAGTTCTACACTGTATTGTCTCAACTTGCAGAATAAACCAAGGAAAGTTTTGCTCAACATATCTTACTTAAAAGTGAATATGTAACTACATATCTAGCAAGGTAACTACAATAATTCAATTGACAGATCAGTGGTTCTTAAACTTTCCTGGAAAGTGACTCCTGCTGAGAATCTAAAGAAAGCCACAGACATTATCTCCAGAAAAATACAGACAGCCCCAGGATTCAAAACTATGAAATTCCAGAGGGCCATGGGCTTCCTAACACCCATTCAAGGTTAAGATCCCCTGCTCTCAAGAAAAATATGTAAAGGCAAATCCATTACAGAATATGAATATATACACACAACAACAAAATTAAATTTAGAAGAATGGCCGTTTTAATTAGAGTAAGAAGGTGTTATCATAATAGAAAAATAAAACATTGTCCCATATATTATGTATCATCATACGAATTATTTCTTAGCATGATTTGGATAGTCAATCATAATGGAACTTGGGATCTAAATCCAACTTTCCTAAACTTCACTTGTGAGACTTGAAAAGCTCTGCTTTAATTTCTCCATTTACAAAATGTGAATAATGCAAAGTACTTGCATTTCTTATCTATAATTTATGAGGCACTGAAGCAATTTACAAATAAACTAATCTAGGAAAACTGAAATTTATGTCCCTGACCTAAAATTTCAGGCACTGCTTATACTATTACCATTAGGATGAAAAAGAATTTAGTTGAATATTATTTAACTACCATAAATCTCAAGTTGACCATTATTCCATGATTCCATTAAGATTTACCTTCTCAGTGGTGACCTTGGAGAGATCCTTGTACAAAAGTTTCCGGATATATTCCTGGAGAGGAGGACGTTTCTTTTTCACTGTTTTTTCGGCTGGAGGTGGGTTGCAGTAGTAATATGCATTCTCTACCATTGTGACATATCTTGCATCAAGATGCATTGCTTGTTTCTTTCTCATCATTTGTTCCTAAAATAAAAAGTCTATACTAGTCAAAATATTTCCATTCTAAGGTTACTTTATTCCTAACAAAGCTACTATTCTCAGTAATAAGATTTTAGGATAAAGGTCTAGAAAAAGAAAAAGAAAAAAACAATCAGTTGGTATTTCTAAGAGTTTGCAAGCAGACTAATTATTATACCACTGATCAATTGTTTATAACCAATTAGCTAATAACTGCTTGGTTTTAGGTCTTTCCTCAGAGAACTTCTGCTACAAATGTAATTTATAATTCTGCCAAACTACATGAACTCTAAGTATGACAAGTTTCATATATATGAGTGACTGAAATTAAGAACCAAAAATATGAATAAAGGGGTACTGGCTGTCGTCCCACATCAACTGAGAAAAAAAATTATTCTCAGAGCTTGTGCCATTCAATACTGTACCAGATAAAGCTGACATGTCTCTATAGACAAGAAAACTAAAAGCCCCCAAGGTCTTATAAACACAGATCTAGTCAATCATCATCGACTTTAGGCTTTTTGAACTTGACATTTTGGTCTGGATAATTCTTTGTTGTGGGGCAATGGGGGTTGTCCTGTGCATTGTAGAATGTTCTGTGCAATCTTCACCTCTATCCACTATATGCCTGTTGAGAACCACTGACTAATTGAAGATCTTAATAGCACCAATTCTTTTTATTTATTTTATTTTATTGATTTTGTACAGAGAGGAAGGGAGAGAGAGAGTTAGAAACACCGATGAGAGAGAGTTATCAATCAGCTGCCTCTTGCACACCCCCTACTGGGGATATGCCCGCAACCAGGGTACATGCCCTTGACCGGAATCGAACCCGGGTCCCTTCAGTCCCCAAGCCGACGCTCTATCCATTGAGCCAAACCGGTTTCGGCAATAGCACCAATTCTTAAAATAGCATCATACTAAGCACTAAGATTACTAATTTGTTCAGTCATTCAACAAACATTTTACTTAGCACTTATTATGTGCTAAGCACTATTCCAGGTGCTGGAACTTACCAGTGCATAAGACAGACATGATTCCTACCTTTGTGAAGCCTAACAGTCTGGCGTAAAAAGACAGAATGAATAATTCAACAAGAAAACTAACAATCTTTTAAATAATAATTATAATCAGTGGTATGAAGGAAAATAATACAGCATTAAGATGGAAAGTTATGAGGAAACTACTTTATACTTTAGGTAGATGGCCCCTCTAAGAAAGTGAGATCTAAGTTATGACCTGAAAGACGACAAAAGGTTGAGAAGAGCCATGGAGAGAGCATTCACAACAGAAGCAATAGCAAGATCAGAGGCTCTGAGGCAAGAGAGTTATCAATATATATGTTACTGGAACTAAAAGAAGGCCACTGAGGTGCCCACAAGAAATTGCATGAAATTAGATATGAGAGGTAGAGAGGGGCAAGTAATTACAGATTCTGCTGACATGGTAAGAACTCTGGGTTTTAAGTATGTAGAGGCAAAGGGCTGGTAAAGGACTCAGGGCTCTTTTTAAATCTAGTTTGTTGCTTGCCATTCCAGTTTTATCTGCAGCTGCTTGACTGGATGTGTCTTTCTTCTCTGCCTTAAAGACTCAGATTAGTCTCTAAAATACCACTTTTCCAGGAAACTTATTCTGACGTACCAAGACTAGATTAAGTGCCTCTTCTATCTATGCCCTGTATAGCTTTTACACCATATATTCCAACTGCCTATTTACTCCTCTGTCTGACTTAGTAGACTCCAGGAGAGCATGGACTAACTTTTCATTTTTATACCCTACTAGAGGCCCGGTGTAGGAAATTCATGTACAGGGGTGGGGTTGACACTCAGCCCAGCCTGAACCCTCTCCAATCTGGGACCCCTTGAGGGATGTCTGATTGCCTGTTTAGGCCCAAATCTGGTGGGATCAGGCCTAAACAGGCAGTCGGACATCCCTCTCACAATCCAGGCCTGCTGGCACCCCCCCTGCCTAATTGCCCCTAACGCTTCCACCTACCAGCCTGATCACTCCTAACCACTCCTTTGCTAGCCTGATTGATGCCTAACTGCTCCCCTGCCGGCCCAATTGCCCCTAACTGTCCTCCCCTGCAGGCCTGGTCCCCCCCACCCCAAATCCCCTCCCCTGCAGGCCTGGTCTCCCCCACCCCAAATGCCCTCCCTTGCAGGCCTGGTTCCTCCCAACTATCCTCCCCTGCTGGTCTGATCATCCACAACTGCCCTCCCCTGCCAGCCATCTTGTGGTGGCCATCTTTGACCACATGGGGGCAGCCATCCTGTGTGTTGGAGTGATGGTCAATTTGCATATTACCTCTTTATGATATAGGAAGATATATAGGATCAGTCTTACATAAGAGTTTATACTCAGTGAATGCCATGAAGCTGTTAGGGAAGATATTTCTTAATTTATCAGTCTACCTAAAGCACATGTGTCAAACACAAGGCCCACGGGCCAAATCCGTCCCGCCAGGCCTTGCAATGTGGCCCGCACCGCGCTGTCATCACTGCACTCCGCTGCGTTTCCATCACAATGACAGTTTATGACTGTTCAGTAAACCATTCGGCCCGTGATTTAGGCTGGATTTTAGATTTTGGCCCCTTCTCTGATTGAGTTCGACACCCCTAACCTAAAGTACTTCCTCCATGAGCCCATAATGTTCTCTGCATAGCTCTATTAAAGCACTTACAACATTGTATCCAAATTAGCACTAGATATGGACCACTTTGGCAATTGCATTCTTTGTACCATTTCTCCTAACCATGCCTGACACATAGGTCCCACAAAAATGTTAAATAATAAATAAGGTTCCTATCCAGAAAGCAAGAGACTCACTAATAAAGGCTAGCTTCTTTTGCTGTAAGAGGGGAAAAGGTCCACTGAACCAAGAAAACCAGTCAGACAGGAAGGACTCTGATTTTTAATAACGTGATGTTCATCCATACTACCACAATTAGTAAACATTTTCCCCAGCAAAAAGTAAATATTGAGGATTCAATGTTATAAATAAAAAGTAGATAATAAAAACTAAGCTTTCCTAGCATCTCTATTACATTTTTATTTAATTAAATATATTGGGTAACATTAGTTAATAATATCATGTTTCGATTAATACATTTTTTATTTGCAGTGTCTCATTTAACCTATCAGTATGAGCCAAAGAGGAGAAAGAATTTTCTCCTTGTTATAATTAAATTTGAACTTGGAATAACTATTATATGATTAATATGATATAAACTTAAAGAGAATTTGGAAATCAATTCTATTTGATGGCCTTCACATTAGTATTTTTGTTTAGGATAAATAAATTCTCATCTTTCTTCATTTTTAAATATTATTGGCAGAGAATTCAGGCTTACAACTGGATTCTAAAAAAATAAGATACCTAGAGAAAATGACACAATCAAGACTTTTTAACAGCAACAGTGATGTAATGACAGTGTATGCCCAGAGCTCTCTTGAACACTAATACCAATCCTGCAAAAAGCTATCAGCAAACTGCATGAATATTACCAATAAGCATAATAACTTAATTGATTAATAAACTTGATGGTCATTAGGCATTCTAGTTAACTTACGAAATAACCTCTCCTACAAGGTGATTTTTTAGATTTTTATGTTTTTTAATTTTAAAATTTAATTATATATGTTTAGCTTATAATTTATGTGCTTACGGCACGCCAATCTAAGGTAATAGTATTAAGAGTACCAGCTCATTTGTATCATTGTCAAAAATTATTTTTGATTAGAACTTGTATGCATATGTGTATAACCCATGAACACAGATAATAGTGTGGTGAAGGCCTGAGGCAGGGGTGGGCAAGAAGAGGTTGATGGGGGGAAAAAGGGATGTCTACATTTGTAATAATTTCAACAATAAAGATTTTTTTTAAGTTATCTTTAATTAAGCTTAATCCCTGTTCACAATATTGTTAACTCACTAAGAGCCAAGTGAGAAAAATACCAACGGCTGACCAGGAATGGCAGCTCATATGTATAGGATGTTCTAGTTAAGGTAGAAAAGTTTGTTTCTATGACAAAGCAAGATAACAGGCAATGGTCAATATTTTTAACCCCTGAAGTAAATCAACAACCTCAAGTTCTTGCTATAATTCTCAAACCCTTACCAAAAGTACACTGGTCCTCAAGTGAGATTCTGGAGATCTGAAAAGAAATCTTCCACATGTTTCCAACAGGGTACATGCCATTTCAATATGGTGATGGGAAAAGTCTGATAGAAGCATCTGTAATAATAATAATGATGATGAAAAACCACAAAGACAATACTTCAATCCTATTAGAGAAAAAAAATATATTTCTAATGTGTGTAACTATTTTTAAAAAGTCAGTATAAAAAACAAAAGCTAGTCTTTTGGTTTAACAGTCCTCATCGATGGACATCTTTTGTGGTTTGCCATAAAAATCTTTTCTAAAAACTTCAATATATTTAATGTTTTTTGTTCTAGATAGATATATGGAAATTAGTATCAAATCCTTTTCTAAATGTACTATAAAATGCCACATATTTAAACACATCACATACGTAGCTTACATATTCTAAATTATTTTGTTTTGGTTTAAATAACATTTATTTTTAAAATTCTGACTACAAAAGACTTATAGTATAAAATTTATAAACACAACACATTACCACAACATTTTAATAGTATTTATTCTCCCAACCTATTTCTATGCCTATTTTCTAAACCAAAATAGATTCAGACATATCACATCATTTGATATATTGTTTTGTTTTGTTTGTTTTGACTAACATGAATATTTTTCCATGTAAATTCTGAATCTCTTGGGTATAGTGCCAAATACATCAACACTGTTAATTGTGCTGTTCAATTCTGTATATATAGATAGTACTTACAGATGTTTGTCTGCCTGTTCTTTCATCTATTAAAGTGTTTTCAAGTCTCTCACTATGATTGTGAATTTTTTTATTTCTTTTTTATTTCTCTAGGCCCAATGCATGAAATTCGTGCATGGTAGGCCATGACAGGACTTCCTTCCCCTGGCTGCCAACATCAGCTTCCCTCTGGCACCTGGGACCCTGGCTTCCTTCAGCCTCAGCTTTGTCCAGAAGGACATCTGGTCTAACTAGCATATTACCCTTATATTATTATAGATTTCATTTGTCAATTGTTTATATATTTTGAAGCTACATTACTGATTCAGGAAGTAACACTTTCATATTAAAATGACCTCTACATTGCTATCAACTAACCTCCTTTATTCATTTTTTAAAAAATATGTTTTTATTGATTTTAGGGCAGAAGAAAAGGGGGGGAGGAATAATAGAGAAACATTGATGTAATTGGCTGCCTCTTGCTGGACCCTACTGGGGATCAAGCCCACACCTGAGCATGTGCTATGAGAGGGAATCAAACTAGCGACCTTTTGGTACATGGGACAACACTCAGCTAACTGAGCCACACAGGCCAGGGCCAACTAATCTTTATTTCTAATACAGCTTCATCCCTTAATGTCTACTTTGTCTGATAATAATGAAACCAGGTGTCTTTTAAAAAGTGCTTCCACGGTATATTTTCCCCATCTTTTACTTTAGCCTTTTTGATTTTTATAAAGGGGTGGGCAAAATAAGTTTATAGTTATACAAATAAATAATAAATTAATAAATAAATAATACAAAGATAAACTGTATTTATCATATTCAAACTATAAATCTACTTTTGCCCAACCTTGTATTTAAGAGTATGTTTCGTCCTGACTGGTTTGGCTCAGTGAATGGAGAGTCGGCCTGCAAGAGTCCTGGGTTTGATTCAGGTCAAGGGCATGTACCTTGGTTGCGGGCACATACCCAGTAGGTATTTCTGATTATCCCTCTCCATTCCTTTCTATAAAAAAAAATTAGTAAAATATATATTTTTTTAAAAAAGAGTATGTCTCTTATAGGTAGCATATAGTGGTGGTGGTATTTTTAAATTTTTTTTAACCAAATATCTTTTTAAAAACAATTTTTTTTTTTATTGATTTCAGACAGGAAGAGAGATGGAGAGATAGAACATTAATGATGAGAGAGAATCATTGATCAGCTTCCGCCTGAATATCCCACACTGGGAATTGAGCCTGCAACCAGGACGTGTGCCCTGATCAGGAATCGAACAGTGATCTCCTGGTTCTTAGGTCAACCACTGAGACAAGTCAGTCGGGCTATTATTTGTTTTCTATTTTGCATACCTGTTTAATGTCCTTTTTACCCCCTTTTTGCCTTCCTTTGGATAAATCAAATATTTCTTAATTATTTCACTTTTTCTAGCATCTATAACAAAAACTTTAAATTTGTCTATTAAAAATAACTCAAGTAATTCAGCACTAACCTTTAAACAATGCAGTGTATCATTTTTTGTGAACATCTTAAATTTAGTTAGTTCTCCAATAAAACGAACAGTTTTATTCTTTGTTTCAATATTGATCTGGTCTTTTTTTCGTACCTACAAATTAAAAGAGATACTGGTTAGATAATTAACACTTAGAAATCTCTGATGAGAACTTTTATTTTATTGAGACTGAACTCACTCTAAATACTTTAAATAAATTTGGCATAATTTCCTGCTATATTCAAATTGTTTTACATTAAGGCAAAATAAGATCTTTATAACACGAGTGCCAGAATGTGCTTTGCAAAAACAGTTCCATGGTCAAATAATGCATTTTATAAGGCTAAAGGATCACAAAATAAGAAATCTGTTTAACTTAATTTAATTGTTTCTCAAATTTATTTGGCAACATAAATCCCCCTTTTGAAATGTTAACAATGACTAGTTAAGATTCCATTATATTAATATCATAAGGAACACACTTTAGGAGATGCTGCTTTATAAATAAAGAACATCAAAAGCTCATTTAAGCAAAAATATTATTAAGGCTCAGTTAGTGTATTATAGTGACAAACTAGACAATGCATTTTTTATAAGTTCATTATAATGAAATTCCCAATATAATAACTATTCTCTTTTACTACTAGTCACAGCCATATATCAGAGTTCAAGTCCTTTGCAAATATAACCTCCTACTTAGGTACACATTTGAAGAAATACTGAATATAGCAAAACCTTATTACAGCAATACAATGTGAAGAGACACCTGAAGATAAACGTAATTGGATTTAACCTCAGAATTACATTTTCATCAGAAAACCAAACCTAGTTTGGTTTCTAGTTTCTAATAGTAAACAAAATTGTGTCGAATAAACTTGACTGTTTTAGCCTTGCAATTCAGAAAAGAGTACAGCCTTCATAAAGACTCTTTCACAAATATGTTTGATCAAATTTTTAATTTTTCTTACTTTGTGAACTCCTAGGAATTACAAATGTGGATCCTGGGCAAGATTTGCTGGGTTTAAATCCAAGTTCTATAATTTACTAGCTGTTATGTAAATTCCATGCCTCAATTTCCTCATTTGTGTAATGGAAATAATAAAAGTAACATACCTAGTAGGGGTATTGTGAGTCTTAAGTGAATTGGTACATGTATAGCACATGCAACAGTACTTACAAAGACCAAGAAGAGTCCAATGTCTATTAGCTACTATTAATTTTATCTATATTTGTATATTTTTATCACTAATAAATGGACATTAAATATTTACTGAGTAAACAAATAAATGAAAATGGTTAATGTTTATGCATACAATGTAGTAATGAAAGAACAAAATATCTATGGTCAGAACATCTCGGCCTTTATGGTCACTCTATGCCATTTTTTGAGGGCATATGATCTTAGACAATTCACATAAACCCCCTGAACCTGTTGGTTCACTTGGTAAAGTAAGGATAAAAATAAGGATGATGATGATGATGATGCTGGTGGTGGTAATGATAACTACACTTCACTTGATAATAAACAAGCAATATATAGGACAAAAGATTATACAACCTTAAAATGATGCATAAGAAGTGTTTTAAATGACACTGTAAAATGTTTGTGTGAGAAATAAAGAATAGAAAATTGTACATACAATATAAATTCATTCATGAAAAACTATGAAGAAATAAAGGTAAAACTTTACTGGAATTTGCTTTTAAGTGATGGAATTATGTGGTCTTTCTACCTTTTTTTCTACTTTATATGTTTATATTTTCTAAATCATGAACACTGAGCATGTGTTTATTTTAGAGTTAAAACAATATAGAAATAAAAAAGTGTAAAAAAGCATTTCAAAAACAATACACTGATGTTGAATATTTAGGGGGAATGGGGCTGGGAAATACATGTATGTTTTTTAAAGTCTCCTTGGGTGATTCTGGATGCACAAGCTCTTAACAACTGCAGTGGAATATCATATAATTTTAAGTATTACTGAGTATTACAGCTTTCAAAACATGTAACATAGTGTATTTTCCACAATTACTCTTAAACATTATTGAGATTAAGGAGATACAATCTCAATGACATAACAAAATTATAGAATTTTTAAGTGAAGTATTAGAAATCAATTATCTCATTCCCTCATTTTTAGATGGGAAAAAAAAAAGGCTTTTCAAAAGACTGTAACTTATAAAAAAGACTAACTCATTCTGAATCCTCATACAATATTTTCCAGTCTCATTTGTTGACTCCTTTAGATCAAAAAGTATGTCAAAGCACTTATGCAAAAGCAAGTACAGATGAATTAACAACATATAATTTTTATATATATTTTAGTTCAATGTCATGTATAAAATTTTACTTATATAATTAATTGTCGTTAGCAAAAATGTTGCTTACAGCTCATTTATTAGTGACAGGTTAAACTGAGATTGAGTAACTAAATTCATAAGCAATATTAATAAAAACTCTTCAGATATGTCAACATATAAAAAGAATTTCCAAGGCCTATCATTCATTATTCTCCTACAGAAAGAATACTCACACCCCTAAATGTCATCTTAAGTAGACATTATAATTTCTACTCACCATAATTTGCTCATTTTGTTTTATATAAACTTTATTTTTGCAATGACTCAACTAACTTTTTGGAGAATCTACTATAGGCTAAACACTAAGTAGGCACTAAATCTAATAGTACATTTTCCTTTAAAAAAAAATTTATTCTGTGGACCACTAATCTACAAAGTAGGATGGGCAAGACTCTATTAGGCAGTGGTCGGCAAACTCTAAATTAGTCAACAGAGCCAAATATCAGCAGTACGATTGAAATTTCTTTTGAGAGCCAAATTTTAAACTTCTTCTAACGCCACTTGTTCAAAATAGACTCGCCAAGGCCATGGTATTTTGTGGAAGTGCCACACTCAAGGGCCCAAAGAGCCGCATGTGACTCACGAGCCGCAGTTTGTCGACCAAGGTACTAGGGTATGGCATTCTGGAATTTTTATTTATGTTTTTGGTTTTTATATAATAATTTTCAGTGTCCTTTTATATGTTTTAGAAAGTACATAAAATATTTGGTACAACTGTAAAGGCATACTAACTTATAAATAAATATGCTTATATTGGAATATGTGGTTAACTTATTTTACCGAGAGGCTTACTTAAAAAGCTAAGAGAACACTAATTTTAAAAATGTCAATCAGTTACAAACAACAGTGTGGTGATTGCAGGGGTGGAGGTGAAATAGGGTATAGGAGAGATTAATGGTGATGGGGGGAAATTAAAAAAAATTTTAAATGTCAATCAGTGAAGATATGTTCATATTTATGTAAAAGTTGTCCCCTCTTGTTATCAAAGAAGCAGACTCTGCTAAAAATTTAGAGAACTACAAAAGAAAAAATATTTCTTACTATTCAAAGACAGTCACTGCTAACATATTAGTAACACATTTTAACATAACTGTAAGTTTATTATGTGTAAGATTTTATAGCTTGCTTTTCCCTCTAAAAGTGCTTTCTCTATGAAATGAAAATTTTTTGGTAAATACCATTTTCAATGGCTCTATGTCATTTTTTTAATCCACTGTTTGGCTTTTATGTTATTTCCCGTTTTTTTTTTCCTTTACAATTCATAATGTGAATAAAGCTTTGCAGGTATATAAAAATTTTAGGACAGATTCTCAGAGTTGTCCAATGTATGAATTCCTCTTAGGGTTTTGAAACATATTGCTAAATTTGTTCTCCAAATTTCAATCACAGACTATGTGAATGATTTCATTTCTATTAGCTTTATTATTCTATTAGTCAAATTAGCAAATCAGTTATTTTAACTATAATACCAGAATTTCTTTGACTACTATATGTATTTCATACAATTTTGCTAACCAGCTTTATTTCTCAGTCGAGATTCTTTAACTAGGTCAAATAAAATCAGATGTGACAATATGATGGAATTAGGTAGAAGGCAGAGATGGGGATACCTGGTTAAAAAGCTATTCTCATATTTCAAGCACTGGAAAATGAAATTTGAGGAGGTGTTTTAGAAAATAGTATCAATGGAATTTGATGATTACTGGCTCCTAAATGTCAGAGGAGCAAAAATTGAGGTATTTCTCTTTAGTGATCAGATAAAGTATATTACAAATTTACAGGGAGAATATAGAAGTTGATATAAGGAAAAGAAGGATAAAGACATTTTTTAGAAGAAATCAATGAGTTTATGAACATATTTAGCTAGACGTACATGAGAACTTACTAAGCACCAGGAGAGAGGTTCTGGCAAGAGATATGTATTGGAGGTTGCTGGGAAATAGATGTTAACTGAACCCCAGGTAAAATGTGTTCCATCAAAAAGGAGGGTGAAGGAAGAAAGTCTGGGGAACACCAACACATAAACTCAGCTGGAAAAAAGAGCAAAGGACATTGAGAATGGTAGTCATAAGTAAGAACTAGGAGAAAGTGGTGGCAGAGAAGAATTATTATTATAATGATATTTATGTCCCGGCACTGTGGGATCAATTTTATATGCATTATCTCATTTAATCAATAAAAACAATTGTTTTAAAAGATACAACTATTATCCCAATTTAATAGGCAAGGAAACTGAAGTTTTGAACACTTATGTAACTTGGCCAAAGTTACAACACTAGCATGTGGTAGAGCCAGAATGACTGTTTTCTAAAAAGCAGAAGAGTTAGCAGTTTAGAATTTGCAGAGATATTGACTAACATAAAGCAATTATGAAGACACTGGTGGTCTGTGCCAGGGTACTATGATAGAACAAAGGATAAATGTCAGTAGAAGAGACAAGTATACTTTTAAAAAACTTGAAGAAGGAAATGAAAGAATGGGGGGAAGGGGGTTGTTTGAGGTAAGTTTACTTGTTGCTATTATTTTATTTTCATTTAAGGATATTAGAGTTAAGTATATTTATAGCCTAATAAAAAGTCATTGGCAAAGTGTGCAGATTTGGGGGTAGGGAACAAACAGATCTTGTGAAAAGTAGGTGTTTCTTCTCTACCCCCAAATACCCACAAGAGCAGTGATTACCAAAGTATATTCCTAACACTGATATTCTTCTAGTGATGAAAGTATGCCAGTTCCTTCAACTCTCTTCCAAATTTTTAAAGGTGAGAGGGGAAATATACATGAATAATATTTTCTTAATTTTAAGTTTCTCACCAAAAGCACTAATTATGCTTGTGCTTGGTGTAGCAACTTGCATTTTATTTAATTTTGGATTTGGTTAAGGGTGTATGCATATAACTCAATACAATACAATCATACTGTTAGTAAAAGTTTCTTATTTGTATGATGAGATTAAGTATATCAACAAAAATATCATGAATTCTGATGCATCTGTCCTTGAAGCAGCATTTATCAAAGTGTGTTCTTTGAGTGACTATCTATTTAACCCTCCCCAGAAGATGCACAATGCACATTACCCTATCAAAGCTTTCAGACTTCTTATAATGAAACAAAGATAAAATAATTTAACTTCTTGATCTCAGTGTTTCCAAACTTCTTTAAACATAGAAATGTGCCATTACTTAATACTATGAAAATGTGAAATACACTTTAGCAGAAGTGGCCCAAAAGAATCTTAACCACAAATATCCTATTAACAGATTAACACCTAGAACAAGAAGCCCATCACTGACACTTGCTCCTTCCTCTGAACTCAAGGTAATGACACTCTCAAACAAGTCATTTGGCAATTAAGCATGCAATTCCTTATAATATCAAATATATTTAGGGCTTACATTTTTATTTCTCTCTTGCTTCTGTGAGTACTTAGTCTTATCTCCCCAACTACAGGTAAGATTCCTGACCTAAGGAATTGTTCTCTAAGTGCTCAACAATAGTGAATTGCATCATGCAAGTGCAATAAAGTGCATACTGAGCATAGGAAACATTTATTTGCATTCAAAGCAATTCACTATAAAGCCAAATTTTGTAAACACAATTTTTCCATTGGTTAACAACATACACACTTGAATCTCACATCTTTTCAAAGCCTACCAATGCTCACTTTCAGTCACTTCTAACATATCATTTTACTCTTTTTAGGACTATATTTGAATCTTTATCACCTCCACAAGATAACTATGTAATATGGGTTTTAAAGAACTACTTACAGGCAGATTCCTGAGACCAGAAAGGGAAGGAAGGTGCTACTCACAAGGCCCTAGTACTTTACCAGGGTACTTTTTAAGGAATTCACCACTATCTAAGATAAAGATTCTTAAGGCAAGAACCAATAAAAACATGGGCTACAACAGCATTCACTGAGATCACATCCTCTGTTGAACCTCATGTGCCCCAAGTATTTGGACCCCCAATAACTAAACAGGCATCCTATAAGCACTGTGTCCTGACTGATAATAACCAATCCTATGTTTCTTCTGGGAAAACCTGTTGCTTCTCTTGAGAATGTTTACTTTACAAAAGTAAAAATGGCAGTACCTATAATGGAGAAATAAGAAAACAGTAGCAGCTCAACCCCCTAATTGTAATATCACTTAATCATTCCAGGCTTTGTTGAGTAAATTTATATTTTAAAAATTTAGACCTATATTCTGAACTGTTAGGCCACTATCAGATTTCAGAAATATGCTTACCAATAATAAATCATATTCTTAAATTAAAAAATCCTCACTCAACTTTTAAGTATATGAATCTATGTAAATTACAAAATAAATGCTTAAATACATACATGAAATCTGAAATCCCCCCTCAGCATGGAACAAAGATCCTCTGCTACATCAGACATGCAGGGATGCAATGTAGCAACCAATCTTGCATAAAATGGTAGCAAATCCAACCTGCAAAAGTTATATGTGATATGTGTAAAAAGAAAGAAATAATTCATTTAAAAAATTAAATTTCCTTAGATATATTCACAAATTAATAATTAAAAAACTAATAATCATACAGACATTCTTACTTATTGCCATCATAACGAAGTACATAGAAATTTAATTTGCTTTGTGAAAGCTTATTAACAATATAGTATTTTCCACCCAGTGCTTAAATCATACATTTGCAATTTTACTTAGTATGCAATTTTGATAGAATATCAAGTGAAGAAAATACTTAGTTTTTACATGAGCTAAATTTTTAACTACATAATTACTAAGTAAACGAAGTTAACTTAAATAATGCAAAGCATAATCCTTTTAACCATTTACTTTACTTATCATTGATAAGTTATTTGGAAACCTCAATGTCTAAAGTAAAAGGGTAACCAATAACCCAAAAGGCATCTAAGGGTCAAAACCATATCACAACCCACATACTAACTTATGTATTTTAATCACTATAGAACCCTCTCAAATTCTCATGCAGTACCTGTTTTTTCTTTAGACAATAAATGGCAAATATGTGGTTACCAGTGCTGCCATCCCATTTTATTATCAGAGCACTTTCTCATCAAATTTGGATGCAGCTCCAGAATCCTGCTTAACACAACACTCCAGGCAACCATTACCCATCAAAATCAACACATGAGCTAAAATTTATTTTTCATTCCTGCCATAAACATTATTTTATAAAACTTGATTTTCCAATGAATCAACACTCACTAGATTTGATACTGAAAATTAGAAGCAGCCAGAAATTAATCCTATATAATAAAAGCCTAATATGCTAATTAACTGGTCAGCCATTCAACCAATCAAAGCATAATATGCTAATGATATGCTAAGATTGCTCAATTGCTCACTATGACATGCACTGACCACCAGGAACAGACAGTCGACCGGTTGCTATAATGTGCACTGACCACCAGGGGGCAGATGCTCCAACAAGTAGGTTGCTTGCTGCTGGGAACTGGCCAAACAGGATTGAGGAAGATGAGCTGGACATGCCCTGAAGCCCTCCTCCTGAGGTCCCTCCCCAGCTGGCCAACCTCCCTTGTCTCTCCCCATCCCTAACCGTGCACCGGTGGAGTCCCTCGGCCTGGCCTGGGCCCTCTCACAATCAGGGACCCCTTAGGGGATGTCTGAGAGCCAGTTTCGGCCTGATTCTGCAAGCCAGGCCGAGGGACCCCTCTGGTGCATGAATTTGTGCACCGGGCCTCTAGTAAATAAACAAACAACTGCACTGACAGCAGCAAGTAATATGAGCTGACAGTGAAGGAAGCTAAAAACTATAAAAATTCAACAAAAGAGGCCCAAAACGACAACTGCCTGAAGCCACTTAGACCACGAACAAATAATCCTATGTTGTAATTATCCCAGAATCTATCACTATAGAATATTACATGAAAATAGTTTGATCATCAGAGAAAAGTCTGAATAACATGAAAGTCTTAGACTTAGATCTTGAAAACTCCCACCATGGACAGATTAAGCTTTAGCTGGAAGAAGGGACAATAGTGAAGGAAGGAAGTCTGCAGATGAAATTTAAAAGGTAAATACTCTGATTTCTCTTCATATTACATAGCTCCTTGCCTTTTACTAAAGATTTGTGGGAAGGAAGAATTTTAAAAAATTGGGGGTGGGGGAGATATGGGGTAAAGAAAAGGAAAGTGCTCAAAGTCATGCCTATTAGCCTAAAAAACTTTATACTTTACCATTAAAATTTCTTTTAAAAATTAACATTTAATTCTTACTAATCTGCCAGGCCCTGTCTTAGGCACCTAACACACATTATTTAACTTGTTCATTCTGTGAGGTGGACATTATTAATTACTATTTTAGAAGGGAACAGATATTGAAAGAAGTAAACAACATGCTGGCTTTGTAGTAGGTAACTCAATAAGCTCTTTAAATGCATCATAAGAAACAATGAAAAATATAATCCACTATGTAAAAATCTGAATCAAAACATTTAATGGTAAAATTCTAAAAATTACTTTAAAAGTTTTATCAATTTATGAGGTCATATAAGTTCTATTTGAGAGATTTAGAATCCAAGTCTCCTAACTCCTAGCACATTGCTCTTGTCACAGAAAATGAACACATGTGGGTCACATTACTCCTTGATATTACAGAAATGAGATATTACTGTAAGATACTCTCATAAATATGTAATCATTTTCTGAATGTCTACTGCTACCAAAAAGAAAAAAAAAAGAAAAAAAAAGCCTGCCTGAGGCAAATATTTACTATTCTTGCAAAATAAATCCTAATACCAAATTTACTTTCTAAGTTTTCAAACTTTAGTTAGAATGTCATAGGTTAATATATTCTATTTGTTAGAATATCAAGTTTTACTTTTTTTCTTTTTCACATAATCAATTGCCAAATACAAATATAGGACTTTAAATGTATGCTTAGGTACATCATTTCCAACTGCCACAACTACAGGTAAGAAAAATTAAGATGACTTAAAGTCATGGGATAACAAAGAGCAATGTGCTAGGAGTCAGGAGACTTGGATTCTAAATCTTTCAAATAGTACTTCTGTGACCTCATAAACTAATCTGACTTCATCTACTATTGTCTCCTGCTCACTGCTCTCACCAGCCCCTCACTAATTCTCAACACAGCAGGCAAGCCCTTACCTCAGAGCCATCACACTGGCTGTTCTCAGTTAGCTATAGTTCAGCTGTAATCCCCCAAATAACTATTCATGCTGCTCACTCCCTAGGAAGCAAGTCAGCCCTAATAACACCTCCTCGAGACCCATTGTGAATGCTCCCTTGAAACTGCAAATTCACCCAACCTAATCCCTGTACCCTGCACTGTTTTTTAAAAATAAAATTTATCACCTTCTAACATCTACATATATAAAAGCCTAAGTGACCGTTTGACTGGTACCTATGACACGCATTGACCACTGGAGGCAGATTCTCAATGCGCAGGCATAGAAACATGGAACAGACTAATGAATCTCAGAGGGAAGTGGGAAGAGGGGACAGAAAGAGATTAACCAAAGATTTTACATACATACTAGAGGCCTGGTGCATGGATTCATACACCAGTGGGGTCCCTCGGCCTGGCCTGTGGGGATCCAGCCAAATTTGTGCAGCAGACCCCTATTATCCCCCGAGGGGTCCCAGATTGCTTTTGAGAGAAGGAAAAACATCAGAGCACAAGCCAGGCCAAGGGAAACCACTAGTGCACCCGGCCTCTAGCATTATATAATTTACTTACTTGTTATGTTTATTGTTATCCTGTCACCCTTCCCCATCAGAATGTAAGCTCCATAGGAGTCAGTTTACCAGCTCTCAAAACAGTGCCTAGATCATAGAAGGTGCTTAATAGACACTTGTTAGATAAATGAATGTCTCAGGTATCTCACAATTAAGTATATTATTAACTTAAGTCTATTCTTCACTATATTATAAAACATTATCCTATTTTTGTAAGAATATTAAACTTGATCAAGTTTCATATGTTGTAAATAAAAGCTCATTTATCAAATACCTTTTATGCAATTAATGGGGGAACTAATCATAGGCCCTGACCGAGTAGCTCAGTTGGTTAGAGCATTGTCAACCTGATATGCCAGGGTTGAAAGTTAAATCCCTGGTCAGAGGACATACAAGAATCAAACAACAAATCAATAAGTAAGTACAATAACTGATGTTTCTCTCTCTCTCAAAAATAATACAAAATTTTTTTAAAAATATATATTTTATTGATTTTTTTACAGAGAGGAAGGGAGAGAGATAGAGAGCTAGAAACGTCGATGAGAGAGTAACATCAACCAGCCGCCTCTTGCACACCCCCTACTGGGGATGTGCCCGCAACCAATGTACATGCCCTTGACCGGAATCGAACCCGGGACCTTTCAGTCCGCAGACCGACGCTCTACCACGGAGCCAAACCGGTTTCGGCTAATACAAAATTTTTTAAAATAAAATAGTTACACAGTTCTAACTACTGGTATTATATAAATTAATAGGTTTCTTATTTAAATATCTTTTCATTCCTAAAGTCAATCGTCTTTGATCATGCTAGATTTATTTACTTACTTATTATTTATTTATTTATTTACTTATCCTCATGTGAAGATATGTTTTTATTGAATTTAGAGAGCAAGAAAAGAGAAAAATCAACGTGAAAGAAACATCAATTTCCTCCGATACACAACTAATCCAGGTTCAAACCTACAAGCTAGGTATGTACCAGGGTATGTACCTGGAATTGAAACCAACCTTTTAGTGTACAGATGACAATCCAGCCAACTGAGCCACCAGGTCAGGGTTAGATTTTTATTTTTATTAAATATGATGTTAGTGGTTTACTTAGAATTTTTATAACAAAATTCAAAAGTGAGATTGGTCAATACTTTTAACTTCCTGGCTTTTTTTTTGTTTTGTTATAAATTTTGCCTGTTTCTTCATATTTCAATATGACAAGTTTTCTTTTTATGCTCTGGAATGAACAATTTAGCAAAAAAATTACTTGTTCATAAAGACTAAAAAAAATCAATAAAGCTATCTAGTCTTAATCTATTCAAGACAAAATTAACTGATAATTTTTTACATTTTTCCCCATGATGACTCATCTATTTTGTCTTGAATCATTCTAAAAATGTGTATTTATTCCAAACAATTATCTGTTTCACTAAGATTTTCAAGTGGTTTTTAAATATCTCTAGCATATCATCTGGCTCATTTCTTAAACTTTTAATGTTCTTTTATGTTTTCTAATGCTTCTGTATTTAGATTTTTTGAAGAACTAGCTCAAGTTTTTAAATTTTAAAATTAATTGTGGTTGTCTTTAAAATGTATTTTACAAAATAATTTCAGATTATAACTTAGCATCAAAATTTTTTTACCAAGGTCATTTCCTTTTTCTTCTTTTCCTGGGCAAGACACTTACACTTTGCTTCATTTCTTTCTTTTTCCAATTAGCTGAATCAACTTCAAAGTTTCTTCCCAGCCCCAGAAGAAACCTAAGTATAGCTATTTTTTTTAAAGTAAAGCAGTGTATGCTATCCCTTCAGGCTCCCATCAGTACACTAACAACACAGGCAAGTGGTTTCAGCTTCAGTAGGGATTTAAAACATAGTTTAAGGATTCCCTAGAGAAGATCTGAACTCTTTTAAGCCTTTCCAGCTAGTTAGTAATCCTGGGTTTTGTTTCTATTGGAATTGGCTATATGGAAGTTCCATTCTCTCAGAATCTTCTACCCCCTATTAAACACAACAAGTTCTCAAACAAGTTCCCAATATCCCTTTTTTTCCATTCCGCTTTTACAAATAGATAGCTGAACTAAATGTCATCCTGCCCTATTTAAATCTTCAACTTTTATGATTCTTCATTTATCACTTCACAAAATAAAATCCCTAATATCATAAATAATATAACATTTTTAATGTTAATCCTGTACAAGTGTATTTTTCTGTCTTTTCTACAAATATGAGCCTGAAAGAAAACGGTGTGCCAAATTCTATATCGAGCACATTAAAGTTATTTAAACATAAATAGAACATTTCACTTTAAAGAGCAAATTTCTGTTAAAATTTAAGCTACATTTATTAATTTGACTCTTCTGAAATCCAATTAGAAAATAAATTTACATCCTTTCTTTGATAATCGAATTTTATAATCTTCTGAGACTGATAATTATTTTACCAAGTTAATGAGTGGGGAGAATCCAAAATGGCAGCATAAGTAAACACCTATACTGCTGCCTCACACAACAATTTCAAAACTGCAACTGGAAGACAGAGTGGATATTGTCCAGAACCACCAGAAAGCTGGCTGAGTGGAAATTCTACAACTAGAAGTAAGATAAAAGAACACTGTGACCCAGAGGAACTGTGGAGGACAGGTGCGGAGACCAGTGTGTGTGGAAAGGGGGGGTGGCTGAATATGTGGCTAGCAGACTCTCAGTGCTCGGAGACTCATGGCGCTGATGGTGGGCAGCAAGTGCAAGGCTAGCTTCCTAATTCAGGAGGGAAACAAAACCTTTGGACTGCACTGAAATCTAGTTCCGGGTGAGACTTTGAGTACCTAGACTCATACAGAGAGAAACTGGACTGTCTGGCAGCAGGCAACTCTCAGGGAAGCCTTTTCTCAGAGGTGCGTGCAGCCATTGCCACAGGAAACCAAGGCTGTCTGCTCAGCCCTGAGACTCTGCCGCACCCAAGCTGGACACAGAAGCTCTTCCAGAGGAGAAACAGCTGATCCTCACAGCCAATTAGCCTGGAGGTCACCTTCCCCCAGTGATAACAACAATCAACAACAAAACTGCACACACAGCCCACAAAGGGGTGTACCAAGAGTATCCCCCTCAGGTAACTGGGGAGGCTGACCCACTGGGCCCTGCTAGGCTGCCTGGTATACAAAGCTACTCCATCAACTCAGGGAAGCAGCTAAAACATGGAGACAAAGAGGCAGGCCACAAATGAAGGAAATGGACAAAAGCAAAAGATTGGATATTGAGTCAAAACCACGGTTATAAGGTTTCTCAAGAATTTCCTAGAAAAGGCCAACAAATTTAATGAGAACCTTGAGGATATGAAAAAGGGTCAACCAGGAATTACCGTATTTTTCGGACCATAAGACGCACTTTTTTTCCCCCAGAAGTGGGGGGAAAAAGTCCCTGCGTCTTATGGTCCAAATATAGCCTACACATATACTTTAAAAAAAAAGTTTTTTTACTTGCCGGGCTCTGTGTGGTCTGTGTGTGCTTGCCCAGCTCTAAAATGGTTCTAAATGCTGCTGTTTACTTTACAGGGTTGATTACATGTGTTTATGATTGTGATGTTGGGTTTTAATGCACATAAAATATTTTAGGACACTATTTGTTTCAGAATCTTTTTTTCTTCATTTCCCTTCTCTAAAAACTGGTGCGTCTTATGGTCCGGTGTGTCTTATGGTCCAAAAAATACGGTAAGCATATGCTGACTGAAATAAAAAATACTATACAGAGATCTAAAAGCAGACTAGAGGATCACAAAAATCAAGTCAAAGATTTGGAATATAAAGAAGCAAAAAACACTCCTCCGGAAAAGAAAAAAGAAAAAAGAATCCAAAAAGTTGAAGATAGTGTAAGAAGCCTCTAGGACAACTTCAAGCATACCAACATCAGAATTATGGGGGGTGCCAGAAGAGAGAGAGCAAGATACTGAAAACCTATCTGAAGAAATAGTGACAGAAAACTTTCCCCACCTGGTGAAAGAAATAGACTTAAAGTCCAGGAAACGCACAGTGCCCCAAACAGGACTGCAGTAAGATACTTCATAATTAAAATTCCAAGAGCAAAAGACAAAGAGAGAATATTAAAGGCAGAAAGAAAAACAGTTACCTACAAGGGAGCACCCATATGAATGTCTGCTGATTTATCAACAGAAACTATGCAGGCCAGATGGGAATGGCAAGAAATATTCAAAATGATGAATAGCAAGAAACGACAACCAAGATTACTCTACCCAGCAAAACTATTATTCAGAATTGAGGGTGAGATAAAGAGCTTCACAGATTAAAAAGAAAAAAAGCTAAAGGAGTTCATCACCACCAAACCAGTATTATATGAAATGCTGAAAGGTATTCTTGAAGAAGAGGAAGAAGAAGAAAAAGATAAAGATAAAATTATAAACAACAAATATGTATCTATCAACAAGTGAATCTAAAAATCAAGGGAGAGGGGGAGGATCCAAGATGGCTGCTCGGGTAGACATCTAACCGCAGCAGCACACAACAATTTCAATAGAATACAACTAAAATGTAAAGTGGACATTGCCCAGAGCTACAGGTAGTCGACTGACTGAAAACTCTACAATAGGAAGGAGGGAGAAAACCAGAAAGAAAATCAGAGGAGCTGAAAAAAAGCCTAAGGTACGGAGACATGCTGCGCGCACGCACGCGCGGAGAGGTCGCAGCCGGAGAGGAGGAGAAGGCTGGGTGCTGCCTGGCGTTCCCTAGCAGGAAGGAAATAGAACCCCCAGCCTGGGCTGAACCCCCGAACCGGCAGCACTGAGCCCTAGTTATGGGCCAGACCCTGGGGACCCAGGCTCCGGCAGGGGGAGATGGGGCTGTGAGGCGGAATCCCGGGGGAGCAGCGAAAGGCGGGGCCCCGGAGTCGCGCACACTGCACGCAGAGGACAGTCTGTTGTCTCTGATCCTGGACTCCCCTAGCGGGAGGGAGAAAGAAAGCTCCAGACTGGAGGAATGCGACGAGGAGCAGGAGCCCCTGCCGGACACCGGCCAGCCGGGCACCAGCAAGGAGCCGGGCAACGGGGCCCCCAGGGGGGGGGGGGGTGCCCCTGAGCCTTCGACCGCTGAGCGCGGGCAATGGAGCCAAGGACGGGGGCTGCTTCCTGGGCGGCGCCAACCCTGACAACAGGCTGAAGCAGCGCAGGAGCCCGCGGAGAACAAAGGGGTGCCACAGGCCAACCTGCTGAGCTCCCAGGACAAGGAGGAAGAAACCAAAAAAGTTCTCAATGTGAAGAAATCAAGTGAGAGCAAAAGATAGTAAAATTACTTAAGAAAGAATACAAAGAAGATCTTGAAAAATCAAAGATTAAGTCAGAACTCAACTCACCAGCCAACATTGCAACATAAATGCGTTTTTTTTAAAAAAAAAAAAAGAAAGAAAAGAAAAAGGGACAGAATGTTGGAACAGCGGCGACCAGGCCTAGAGTGGCCAGGCACAAGGCAGTGGCAGCCGGACCCGGAGCAGCAGCGGCCAGGCCCCAGAGCAGCAGCGGCCAGAACCAGAGCATCAACGGCCAGCACTGGAGCAGCCAGACCTGGGGCAGTGGCAGCCAGGCCTGAGGCGGAGGCGGCCAAGACCAGGGTGGCCAGTCCAGGAACACCCAGACCCAGAGTGGCCGGGTCCGGAGAAGCCAAGCCCAGAGCAGCCGGGTTGGGAGCAGCCAGGCTCAGAGCTGCCGGACCCAGAGCAGCTGGGTCGGGTGCGGCCAGGCCAGGAACAGCAGCTGCCAGGCTGAGAGCGGCCAGGCCCGGAGCAGCGGCTGCCAGGCTGGGAGTGGCCAGGCCCGGAGCAGTCGGGTCTGGTGCGGCCAGGCCCAGAGCAGCAGCTGCCAGGCTGGGAGCGGCCAGGCCCGGAGTGGCCGGGCCCGGAGCAACAGGGCCCAGAGCAGCCGGGTTTGGGTGTGGCCAGGCCTGGAGCAGCAACAGCCAAGTCCAGAGCAACTAGGTCGGGAGTGGCGGTGGCCAGACCCGGAGCAGCTGGTTGTGGAACAAACCAGAGCAACAGAGGCCAGGCCCAGAGCAGCCAGGCCCAAAACAGCTCGCTCCTCGCCTGCCCCTCCCCCACGGCTGCCTCTCAGACATGGCTGGAAACTTTTGGGGGAACTTGAGGGTCTGCTGAATCAAGTGATGAAGGCTTAGATCTGGATGTGCTGAGTTAGTATAGCGCTGGGGTGTTGATCTGTGAGTGCCTTGGGTGGGGCCTGGATGAGGCTGGTTGACCTATTTGGAAATGTTTTTTGTGTGAAGTGTATCATTGGGCATGTGGAGGTATTATTGATATGAGAAAATGCTAAGTAACAGATTTACTATCTGAAAAGGGATTTATTATCAGGGAAAGGGAGGGAGGAAGAGACTGAACATAAACTGTGCACCTATGGATGAGGACAATGGGGGATGGGGAGGGGGCGGAGGGTGGGGTGGGAACCTGGTGGAGGGGGTAAGAAATGAGGAACCTTTGTAATAATATGAACAATAAAGATTGATTTAAAATAAATAAATAAATAAATAAAAATAAAACAAATAAAATAAAAATCAAGGGAATAAAAAATCTGATGAACAGAATAAACTGATGAATATAATAGAATCAGGGGCATAGAAAGAGAATGGACTGACAATTCTTGGAGGAAAAGGGGAGTGTGGGATGCAGAAAGAGATTGGACAAAAAGCATACACCTATGGGATGAGGACAGTGGGGGGTAGGTAAGGGTAGAGGGTGGGGTAGGAACTTGGTGGAGGGGAGATATTGGGGGGGAAAAGAGGGCCAACTGTAATAATCTGAACAATAAAGATTTATTAAATTTACAAAAGTTAATGAGCCGAAACCAGTTTGGCTCAGTGGTAGAGCATTGGTCTGCAGACTGAAAGGTCCCAGGTTCGATTCCGGTCAAGGGCATGTACATTGGTTGCGGGCACATCCCCGGTAGGGGGTGTGCAAGAAGCAGCTGGTCGATGTTTCTCTCTCTTGGACGTTTCTAACTCTCTATCTCTCTCCCTTCCTCCTCTCTGTGAAATATCAATAAAAATATATTTTAAAAAAAAGTTAATGAGTGAATCTTTTAAAAGGATGTTTTTCCCTCATACAATAATAAAACCTTGTTTATACTTTCAAGGTCTCCTAAATCATACATTTAAGTATCCTCCTAGCAGTTAATGATCATCAAGTTAGTAAACATCCAGTCAAATAATAGAACAAGTAATAACAAGAATGTAGAAAGAAACACACATGTTACTGAGAGGGGAAAAGGCATTCTTAAAGGTTTTTATCTCATAAACAGTTTTCTAAAAGAAATTTCCTTTTTTTTTTTCTTTTTTCTTTTTAAAATCTAAAGAATTTCCCTGGCTGGGTGTTGCTCAGTGGGTTGGGCACTGTGTGTGCAATAAAAGTTTGCCAGTTTGATTCTCAGTCAGGGCATATGCCTGGCTTTCAAGCTCCATCTCTAATAGGTGGCATGCAGAGAGCAGCTTATCCAGTCTTAATTTCACATAATATCTCTCTCTTCCTCTCTCCCTTTTTTTCTCTCTCTCTTAAAAAAAAAATCAAAAAAAAAAAAATCAAACCAATGCAATCTAAAGAATTTAACTTGAGCCGGGACCGTTTGGCTCAATGGATAGAGCGTCGGCTTGGGGACTGAAGGGTCCCGGGTTCGATTCTGGTCAAGGGCATGTACCTTGGTTGCGGGCACATCCCCAGTGGGGGGTGTGCAAGAGGCAGCTGATTGATGACTCTCTCTCATCGATGTTTCTAACTCTCTTATCTCTCTCCCTTCCTCTCTGTACAAAATCAATAAAATAGGAGACCGGTTTGGCTCAATGGATAGAGCGGCGGCTTGGGGACTGAAAGGTCCCAGGTTCGATTCTGGTCAAGGGCATGTACCTTGGTTGCGGGCATATCCCCAGTAGGGGGTGTGCAAGAGGCAGCTGGTCGATGACTCTCTCTCATCGATGTTTCTAGCTCTCTCTCTCCCTTCCTCTCTGTACAAAATAATAAAATATATTAAAAAAATCAATAAAATATATTTAAAAAAAAAAACAACAACAAACAGTAAAAGGTGATGGAGTAAAAAAAAAATCAGTCATGTAACTGCTTTAAAAAAAAAAGAATTTAACTTGAAAATTATGAATTGTGTGTGTTTAAAATGTCTTGAAAAAACTAACAGATAACACTCTTACCACTCAATTAGGAAACATTAAGGCAGATGATTCAAAGAAACATGAAATATAATATGCAAAAGATTGGGGTCATCTATTCTGAAATCAATATCCAAAGGCTGAGACTTTTTTCAGAATGTTCATGTTCCCAGACCAACAGCGCCATCAAGTGACGTAACATACTAATAGATTTCCCACAAACTCAGGTTTTTTTTTTCATATTTCCAAATTGAGCAAGAGGGAGGGGAGGAAGTTCAATTAGAATGTTTCTCATAAAAACTCCAGCAAATGGCTTTGCAAATGCAGCTGACCAGGAGCTGCCCATGACCAACCCTAGTGAACCCCAGTGTTCTTTGACATTGCCATCAACAGCAAGCCCTTGGGGCACATCTCCTTTGAGCTGTTTGCAGACAAAGTTCCAAAGCAGAAAACTCCAGTGTTCTGAGCACTGGGGAGAAAGGATTTGATTATAAAGGTTCCTGCTTTCACAGAATTATTCCAGGATTTATGTGCCAGGATGGTGACTTTACCAGGCGGCAAGTACATCTATGGGGAGAAATTTTAGGATGAGAAATATGTCCTGAAACATATAGGTCCTGGCATCTTGTCCTTGGCAAAAGCTGGACCTAACACAAACGGTTCCATTTTTTATCTGCACTGCCAAGGCTGAGTGGGTAGGTGGCAAGCACGTGGTCTTCAGCCAGATGAAAGAAGGCATGGATATTGTGACAGCCATGGAGCGCTCTGGGTCCAGGAATGGCAAGACCAGCAAGAAGATCACCATTCCTGACTGTGAACAACTCTAATAAATTTGACTTGTGTTTTATCTTAAAAAAAAAAAAAAAAAAAAAAACTCCAGCAAACTCTCCTAAAAAAAAAGTTGAATCAGGAAAAGCTATGTAAGAATCAAGGGAAGCAATCCACATCTGAAGAGTGTTCTGTTTATATTAATCTAAAGAAAGTCTGAATGTCCATCTACTAAAATCTGGTTAAATCTATATGGCTTCAAAGTAACTAAACCAATACCAGGTTTGCCTATATCTAAAACAAGGAATTAAGAGATTCTTAGGTAGTACTTCTCTGATTCTGATTGACTTCATACACAATAGTTCGCTTTCGCTTAAGTAAGGGAGCTTTCTGAGGTGCTAGGTAATGGTTCTAATCTTTATACATTTACTACAGGCCCGGTGCATGAAATTTGTGTGTGTGTGGGGGGGGGGGGGGGTGCAGGGGGGAGCGTCCCTCAGCCCAGCCTGCACCCTCTCTAATCTGGGACCCCTCGAGGCATGTCTGACTGCCCATTTAGGCCCAAACCTACCGTGACTGCTGGCTCCCAATCCAGGGCTTCTGGCTCCCGAATGCTCACATGCCTGCCTTCCTGATTGCCTCTAACTGCTTCTGCCTGCCAGCCCAATCATCCCTAACCACTCCCCTGCCAGCCTGATTGATGCCTAACTGCTCCCCTGCAAGCCTGATTGCCCTTAACTGCCCTCCCCTGCAGGCCTGGGTCCCCCCCGAACTGCCCTTCTCTTCAGACCCAATTGCCCCCAAATTCCCTCCTCTACCAACCTGGTCACCCCTAACTGCCCTCCCCTGCAGGCTTGATCGCCCACAACTGCCCTCCCTTGCAGGTCTGGCCCCTCCCAACTGCCTTCCCCTGCTGGCCATCTTGTGGCGGCCACCTTGTGTCCACATGAGGGCAATCATCTTTGACTACATGGAGGCAGCCATCTTGTATGCTGGAGTGATGATCAACTTGCATATTACTCTTTTATTAGCTAGGATGATATAAATACTTCTGAGAAATTTCAATTATGTATGTGTATAAATTAACTATAAAATAATATCCAATTAAGGGAAATTCTAGATTTCATTTCTAGAGTGGAATTCTTCAAATTATTAGGCTGAGAAATAAAATGCCAGCCTTTTGAGATGATTTTAACCACTATTATTTATTATTATTATTCTAGAGATGTTGGAAGAGAGAGGGACAGGAAGGAGGGAGTGAAAGAGGGAGGGAGGAAAAAAGGCAGAGAAAGGAGGGAAGGAGTGAAGGAGGGAGGATCGGAGGGAAAGAGAGAGACAGACAGATGGACAGACATTGATATGAGAGACACTGATCTACTGCCTCATGTACATGCCCCAAGAGGGAATCAAGCCTGAAATCTAGGTATGTGCCCTGACCAGAAATTGAACTCACAGCCCATCAGTGCACAGAACGACACTCCAACCAACTGAACCACACTGGCCTGGCTAACCACTATTTCTTTAATGAAGGAAGAACACAATTGAAAGTTAAAACCTTTAAAAATTATAAAAATTGATTAAATCAAATTTTAAAACTTGTAACTGATATCAAGAAAGCAAAAAATAACTCATAAAATGGGAGAAATATTTGCAAATTATGTCTGATAAGGGACAGGTACAAAATATAAAGAACTCATAACTAAAAAAGACAACATAACTAAAAAGGGGTAAAAGGGATTTAAAGACATTTCTCCAATTAAGATGACCAATAAGCACATGAAAAGATGCTCAAAATCATTAGCCATTAGTTAAATGCAAATCAAAACCATAATGAGATACCACTTCACATATACTAGGATTGCTATAAGCTACAAGAGACATCAAGCAGTGGTGAAAACTTGGAATCCTCAATCATAGCTGTTGGGAATGTAAAATGGTGCAGCCACTGTGACAAGTTTGGCAGTTATAAAAACGTTAAACACTGAGTTACCAAGACACGGAAATTCCTCCCCTAGGTATATGTACCCAAGAGAATTGAAAACATAAAATGTACACAAAAGCTTGTACACAAACAGTCACTGCAGGATTATTCACACAGCTAAATAGAAACAAGTCAAATGTCCAATAACTGATAAATGAATGTGTAAACAAAATCTAGTATGACTATACAATGAAATATTATTCGGCTTTAATAGGAAGACAATTCTAATCAAGGCTACAACATGAATCAATCTTGAAAACACATTAAATGAAAGAGGTTTTGCAGTAGTTTGATACTAAGTCTCGCTTTTGCACAGAAATGCTCTATCAGAAATGCTCTTTCAACATTCCCTTTCCTCACCCACCCCTAGTCTACCCCATTTCCCCCAAAATAAGACAGTGTCTTATATTAATTTTTGCTCCCAAAGATGCGCTAGGTCTTATTTTCAGGGATGTCTTATTTTTCCATGAAGAATACGGTACACATTTATTGTTAAGTGAAAATAAAGGATATTTATTACCTGTATACGGTACGGTAGTACGGTAGTTGTCAACACACACCAGACAAACTGTGAATCCTACAGTATCAAGAATTTACTCATTTATTCAATGACAATCATGTCATCATCTTCTGGAACATCATCATAACAATCCAATTCCTGAATTTCCTGGTGAATTTCTTGTGACTCCATTTCTTTCAGAATCAGTGGACCAAATCTCTCGTTTAGCCTAGGGGGGCCTTATTTTCGGGGGGGGGGGGATGCCTTATATTTCACTCAGAAGGAAACCTGTAAATAGGTCTTATTTTCAGAGGATGTCTTATTTTCGGGGAAACACGGTAGATAATTCCTTTCTCAGAACTCAGATTAAATGCCCCTGTTCCGGCCAAGCCAGCATGGCTCATTGGTTGAGCATCAACCTAAGAACCAGGAGATCACAGTCTGATTCCCGGTCAGGGCACATGCCCAAATTGTGGGCTCAATCCCCAAGGGAGAGCATGCAGGAAGCAGCCTATCAATGATTCTCTCTCATCACTGATGTTTCTGTATCTCTCTCCCTCCTTCCTTCCTCTCTGAAATCAGTAAAAACATATAAAAAATAATAAATGCCCTTGCTCCAGGCAGCTTTCTCTCACCCAAGAATAAATCAATCAGTTCCACTTGCTATGTAGTTGAAGGTACACTGTGATTCTTCTTGGTAATTATATTCAGGCATCTTTATCTTTCTATATCCAAGCTATTGTCCGCATGAATACAAGAGTTAAGCCTCTCTTGTTCACCACTGTACTCATAAAATGGGTATCTAAGCATTAATCACGGTATACAACAAACTCTTAATGCAGCAATTTTTTTAACATTTTTCATCTCATGGTGCACATAAACTAATTACTAAAATTTTGCAACACACCAAAAATATATATATTTTGCCAATCTGTTAAAAAAAAAATTGGTATAATTCTGATTCATTCACACCAGACTGCTATTATGTTGGCTGCTGTCATCTTGTTTTTTGACAATTCTAAGGAAAAAGAGGTCAGTGTTCCTTAGTCAGGTACTGCATGTTTTGTTTTAAAAATTCTTGCAACACAGCAGTTGAAAATCAGTCTTAATGAATCAATGAGTGAAAAAAATTTTAGAACACAACTCTACCAGAATGGCTAGTGGCTCAGTATCAACCAGGAACCAAGAAGTCACAAGTTTGAGTCCAGGTTAGGGCACATGCCAGGGATTGCAGGCCCGAACCTCAGAGTGGGACATGTAGGAGGCAGCAGATCGATGGATGATGTTCCTGTCTCATTAATGTTTCTACCTCTCTACTCCTTTTTGTTTCTCTCTCTCTCTCAAAACCAATTTTAAAAATATTTTTTAAAAATTTTAGAACATAATTTAATCTTTCCTGATCACTTAGGCTGATTTATAAGAAACCTAAATTAGCGCTGGCTGGATTTCTCAGTTAGAGCATTGTCCAGTACACCAAAAAGGTTATGGGTTTGATTCCTGGTTGGGGCACACACCAGAGGCAACTGATCAATGTTTCTTTCTCACATCGATGTTCTTCTCTTTCTCCTTCCTCTCTCTCTAAAATCAATCAATAAATTAAAAAATTCTCAGATGAGGATTTTAAAAAAACACACCAAATTATTAATATGTACACATTTCAGATATGTAAGATTATGTGTATGTAGTTTCTTCCTCATGGCTCCAGAATGTTATACATTCATTTTAAGTACATGTATCTTTATTTTTTTCTCCTTTCAAACTATAAATTGTCACTTTCTACTACTTTCAAGTCTATGTTTTCTAGCAAATTCCAACTACTTCTAACTTGCAGAAATCTGCTAAGCTAAAAGCAGATAAATTCAACTATAAAGAAATAACTGGTATAAGAACCAAAAAGTAGTACACAGTTTCTGAGAATTTTTTCTTTTGGAGACAGGAGCAGGCAATAGTGGAATAGAATGAAATGGGGATACAAAGAAGCAAGATGCTCTTTTATAAGTAAACTACTTAAATATCATTGCATAATTTCTTTGTTAACAAAGCCTTTTATTTTTGCTAACTTTGGTTTATTCTGTTAAATAATTCCAGACGACTGCTACACATGTTTCTGTATTATAATAAATAATTCTATATCTCTCTCCTTCCTCTCTTCCTCTCTGAAATCAGTAAAAATACATAAAAAATAATAAATGCCATTGCTCCAGGCAGCTTTCTCCTACCCAAGAATAAATCAATCAGTTCCACTTGCTATGTAGTTGAACAGAAAAATATAAAAGTAAACATTCTATTGTATAAGGTAAAAAAGAAAAGAGCATTATTTAAAAAATTTTGGCCCAAGATAATGGGGGAAAATAATATTTGAGTTCTCATCAATTCAAGGTGCACTTTTTCCATTTACAAATACAGGGTGGGGCAAAAGAAGGTTTACAGTTGTTCATATGGAAAATAATGCAATAATAACACAAGAATAAACTAGGTGTTTCATGTACTCATAACTATAAACCTACATTTGTGTGTAAGAAAGTGAAATATGCTTCTTAATCAAGGCCTTAAAATGGCAATATTTTTCTCTCTTAGTTGCACATAAAATAATGGTATACTTTATAACTAATAGCATCTTGCATTTGATGAAATATATAATTTGATGCAATAAAAACATTAATCTTTTTTACTTTCTCAACTAGATAACTGTTATCTACTCATGGTATTAGCACATTCCATCTCCCTTATGCTCAAATAAAAAACCTAATGCTCATATTAATTATCCTAAGAAGAGATAAAAACCAATACAAAAGAAAAAAGAAAAGCAGTGACTTAGTTTCACTGAGAAATCTTACCATTAAAAGATAATGGGCCCCTATTAATGAATGAACCAAATTAAAATCTTGCTTAAGAAACCTTTAGTAAAATCCCTTAGAATTTTTATCTTTTGTATCTATCTTGGCTATGTTATATGTAGTCATCATAATAGTTAACAAAATTCTTTAATAATTTATTGTTGAATAAACAGAAATAAATCTTCTCAGGTTCATAACATAAATAATCTATAAGTAGTCCTGAAATTTGCAGTGTAATTTAGAGCATTAGAATTATCTATAAGTATAACACACACAACTGAATATACTACTTCAATTCTCAGCAACTCATATTAATGTGACTTCGAATTTTAAACTATCATAATTACAAAATAACTTGAAATTTTTCATTTAAATACAAAAGCAAGAACTGAACACACTCAATTAGTGTAATCTTTATACAAAATAAAACTCTCCACAAAACTTATATACCATTTATTTTTTTTCCTCAGAAGCAAAAATGTAAACCAAATACTTCTAGCAAAGATTATCATTTCTCTTAAAATAGGTTATATTTTCTCTTAAATAGGAAAGCATCAGAAGAAATATTTCCACTTAGAGCTAATGACAAAAAGAACAAAAATCAATGAGAAACAAGTTATAATAATAATAATGTCTGTTGACAAAGAATATTTTTAAAGAAGTAACTAAATAAAAACTTTGATCTTATAATCATCACTCAAGTAAAAACACTAACAAATAACTCTTTATTAAAAAAGAAAACAAAACAAAAAAACCTACCTTTGTCTGGGAACTATAAAGAGTGCTCGTACCAACTTCTTCCTATTTGCTTTTGTGTTCATGTTCATGCAAAAATCCATTGCTGCCTATAGGAGAAAAAGCAAACTTTTTCTTAAAAATAAATAAATAAATAAATCTTTATTTAGCTACTAAAAACAGAAACCCTGGATACTACAATGGATTTCTACTTGGATCTTAAACATTTCAAATGGTTTTAAAACACTAGTATTATAAGCATATCCAAATTAAAAGATCACCGAGCTTAAACTCCTCTGTTCTTAACGTTATCTCAAAATGTTTCATAAACTTTTAAATTGCAACCTAGAGTTAGAAAAAGAACTTTGAGTGGGTAAGTTGATGATCATGCAATGTTTGGCAAATTACATTAAATGCACAATCAATGCTTTAACCTCATTCAAGTTAAAAAAAATCAATGTTGATAATCAGAAAAATTTTCTGCAAGAACAGTTACCAGGAGCCAAATAAATTACTAATACTAAACCAGATAATCAAAAAGGAATAAAGATAAAGTAGGTAAGAGAGATAGGCATAGATTATTCCAAGGAACATGTAAGAGTAAGTGCCTCAACAATGACTGAAAGGTTCAGGGTCAGCAATCAGATTTAGTAAATTAATTTAGCAAACCATATCACAGGACTATAATAAATATCCACACCTGTTATTTAGTATAGTACTCTACTGTTTTATATTTTAATAACAAAAATACATTCAATATTTCTTCAACATGTCTAACATCTAATATTTGTGTAAAAGAACAAAATAAATCCAGAGACAGAAACATGGAACAGACTAAAGAATCTAGGGGAGCCCTAACCGGTGTGGCTCAGTAGACGTTGGCCTGCAGACTGAAGGATCCCCGGTTCAATTCCAGGTCAAGGGCATATATACCTTGGTTGCGGACACATCCCCAGTAGGGAGTGTGCAAGAGGCAACTGACCGATGTTTCTCTCTTCTCCGTGTTTCTAACTCTCTCTTCCTCCCCTTCCTCTCTAAAAAAAAAAAATCAATAAATATATATTTTTTAAAAGAATCTAGGGGAAGTCGGGGAGGGGGGGAGAAACGGGGTGGGCGGGAAGAAAGATCAATCAAAGAACTTATATACATACTAGTAGCCTTGCACACGAATCAGTGCGCTAGTACCTGGCCAGTAGCTCGTTGCTGCCCTCCAGTAGCTCTCTGCCAGCTGACCCACCCTCCTGTACCTCCCCCTCCCCGCCACTATAGCTTGCTGCCCTGCTACCTTCTGTAGCTCTCCACCAACCACTAGTAGCCAGTAGCTCCCTGTAGCTGCCTCTGCCTCCCTCCCCAATAGCTAGCTGCTCTGCCCTCTCCTATAGCTCTCTGCCACCAGCTTGTAGCTCACTGTCCCACCCTCCTGCTGATCCGTGATCCGGTCGTTACACAGTGTAACAACCAATTGCATATTACATCTTTATTACATAGGATATGCATAACCCATGGATACAGACAATAGTGTGGTGAAGGCCTGGGGCAGGAGGAGAGGATGGGCTAGAAGACGTCAATGGGGGAGAAAAGGGTTATCTGTAATACTTTCAAAAATAAAGAGAAATTTAACATTAAAAATAAAAAAGAGCCCTGACTGGTTTGGCTCAGTGGATAGAGCACTGGCCTGCAAACTGGAGGTCCCAGGTTTGATTCTAGTCAAGGGCATGTACCTTGATTGCGGGCACATCCCCAGTAGGGAGTGTGCAAGAGGCAGCTGATCAATGTTGCTCTTTCATCGATGTTTCTAACACTTTATTCCTCTGCCTCTCCCTCTCTCTGTAAAAAATCAATAAAATATATTTGAAAAATAAAAATAATAAAAAAATGAAAAAGTCTAAGAGAGTTATATGTTCTGGGAAACCACTGGAAAACGACAACACGAAGTGCCTGGTATTTTTAAAATATAGGCATGTATGTTTTTTTAATGTTTTAGAAAATAACAAGTTTGTTATACTTTAAAAAGGGATATACTATTACCAAATATCCTTTTAAGTTTCTCAAATATTTTCCTTTCATAGGCTCACATAAGTATTTTATCATCCATACCAATCTTCAGGTATATTTGAAAATCGGATACAAATAAAAGATTCTTAGATTTTTCTGAATTGGATTTCTATTCTTTACTGTAGATGATAATATAATAAAACACCTCTCTTTTGGTTAAAACTTTTGATGAAATAAATAGCACAATTGAAATTGATAATGTTTAAACTTAGGAAACTAGCTCACATTGAAAATATCCACCAAGACTAAAATGTTAGACCAATTAGTCAAGGAAGCAAAATCTATTTAATTTTTTTTCTTCTGCTTATAAAGGAAATATAATGTCATTGAAGTTTACATTTTATAACATTAAAGATTATAGTTAATGAGAATAACAAAGAAAAACTTGAAATTCAAGCAATTCACTCAAATTAAAAATTCGGGGGAGGGGGAAAATGGTAAGATATGTACACATATAATGCCTTAATAAAAAAATTCCGAATCTACTAATAAAAATCCCAAAGGTCACATACTTAGAAAACTAGAAAATTTCACACACACACACACACACTCACACACACCGAAAGAAAAAAGAAAAAAATAACTTGCATATCAACATCTTTGAAAAGTATATTTTTAAAAAAATTTAATGACTAATAATGGCCTAGTTTTCAACATAATTAGGAAACACAAAAATAAAAAGTACTTCAATAACTATTTTAGACATTATCTTTTAAATATATATGTACTCTAAATTTTATAAAAATAGATTAGTCAATAAGTACTTCTCCTATCATTATAATGAAAGGCCAGTTAGATGAAAAACAAACAAAAAACAGAAAACCACTATAATGTTTAAAACTTTCCACAGATTAAAAGTTCGTAAAGCGTATCAATGCCTGGTACACACAACAGGTATTCAATAAATGTGTCAGGTAAAATTGTAGAGGAGTGAGAAAACTGCCAGAATTAATAAACCTGAAGAAATTTAAAAATAAAAAAAAATAAGCTTTACATGTATATTAACTCTTAGATTTAAATGGTTCTGCCCTTTGGGGAGAAATGAAAGTAAAAAAGATGTCTTGGTTACAACTGCTGCTTGACAACTCAGTAAAAAGTTTTTCAAAAACTTGTTTCAAAATGTTTTAGGTAAATGAAAGTAAGTTCAACACCTTTTTTTTTTTAATTTTATGAAGTAAAAATAAATTCTTCTGATCATCAAATGCATGCAGAAATAAGCATTACCAAATGACCTAAAAGAAATCTTCACTTTGGGTTATATACTTTATCTTAATTATTGAGTTCAAAAAATTCTTAGATGTTTCTACCTATTTCCCAAATACTTTTCCCTCTTAAGCCATTTGGACCTTTGACAACATTTATAGAAGAAATTCCTGTCATGAGAAAGCTGACTCCCACAAGAATCCACCAGGGTCCAATCCAACAGGGAAGAGTGGCCACTAGTATTTTTCATTTCACCCTCAGAAAGCTAACTTAGAATTTAATATATGACTATTATTGTCCACACCACTTAATACTGAGCTGGGCACTAAAGGATACTTTCCAATAAAGATTCATACCAATATTGCTACTAACATAAAAAACTGATGACATCTTTCCTACCATTAGCTTTCACTATAGTACTCAAAATGGACTTTGGGAGGTGGAGCAGGAGTATCAAGGTATTTCTCTTTCATCCTCTGTTTATGTGCAATAAATAAATTAAAATTTAGCAGGGGAAAGATTTAGTCATATTCCAAACTTGGAAAATAAGCAATTGTTTAAAAGATGGTTTCTGATACACTCTTTAAAAGAAAGAAAAAAAAGGCTTTTTTTTTTTTTTTAATCCTCACCTGAGGATATTTTTATTGATTGTTTAGAGATACAAGATGAAAGAGAAATAGCGATGTGCAAGAGAAACACTGACTGGTTGCCTCCCGTACCCACCCTAACTGGGGACCAAACACTCAACCTTAGTGGTATACAATCAGCTGAGCCATCCAGCTGGGCTAGACTTACCTAAAACTGAAATAAATCTGTAATTATATTTTTTTAAACACTGATCTAATCAATGTAAAAAGTAAGGTAATTTAGAGTTTAAAACCTGTTTGATTATATATAGTTATTGAAATACATCTAAATTACCTGAAAGAGAGATGCAGAAACCAAAAGTAAAAAGTAACCTAACTTCTGTAGTTCTCTATAGGGGACCCTCAAAGCACTATCAGCAGGGGGAGGAGGGAGGGGGAATAAAAACATGGCCTAAAGCAACAATTTTCAAGCTTTGGGTCTCAAGAGCCTTTTATGCTCTTAAAAATTATAAAAGCCCAAGTTGGCCAGTATTTCCAAGTGATTAGAATGTCAGCCCTCGAACCAAAGGGTCACAGGTTCAATTACTCCTGGTCAAGGGCACGTATGTGGGTTGCAAGTTCAATCCCCAGCCCCAGTTGGGGTGTGTGTGAGAGACAACCGATAAATGTGTCTAAAATCTATGTTTCTCTCTCTCCCCCCCCCCCACATCCCCAACTCTACTCTCTCTAAAAATCAATGGAAAAAATATCCTCGGGTAAGGATTAACAACAAAAATTATTCAGGACCTGAGAGAACTTAATTTATATGGCTTATATTTATTGGCATTTACTGTTAGAAATTAAAACTGTGAAACTTTAAACTTACCAATTCACTTAAAAATACCAATAAACCTATTATTTGTTAACAGTTTTTGGAAATAAGTATATTAAAAAAAAAAAAAAAAATGTTGCCCTGCCCAGAGTGGCTCAGTTGTTGGTTGGGCACGCACCATCCTGCATACCAAAAGGTCTCCGTTAATTCCCCATCAAAGCACATACCCAGGTGGGGGGCTCGATCGCTGGTCAGGGTTCGTTCGGGAGGCACCAGATCAATGTTTCTCCCTAACATCAATGTTTCTCTCTCTCCCTCTCCCTTCCTCTGTCTCTCAAGACAATAAAAGACATATTTAAAAACAACTAAAATAAAAATTTAGGGACAGACGAGTGGTACTCTTTTAGAAGATAACAAGTCTGATATCTATTATGCATGCAATCTGTTGTGATGTGTTTAGCTCAACTATATGAAGAAAATCCAAATTTACACATATATATAGCTAGGAAAAGAGGTGACTTTTAATATCCTTTTCGGGATTTCTAAATATTCTTTGATAAGTGGTAGGTTCTTAAGGGTTAGGAGAAATGTAGAATGTGAAATCTTATCAAATTCCCATACTGTTGGATTAAAATCTACCTTGCACTTGGAGTGGATCCTTAACAACCAAGCAAGACTTGGTTAGCATTGTGCACTGATTACTCAGAACAATGGTTTACTGAGTTAAGCTGGTCTTCCAAACACGTACATGCTTTTTTAAAATTACATTATTTAATATCACCACCATACCTATCAGAAAAATCTCATGGATAAAGTCTCCTCAGAAAACAACTGGGAAGCTGTCAAGTTTATAGTAGTGGACTTAAGTTTTTTAAAATTCTAATTTTTGTTGACAACTCAAATGTGTTCATTGGCAATAAATACTTTTAGTTGTTTTCCTTGAAGTGTAAGATTCATCTTATTCATGTTAGAAAATTGTCAGCTGCCAGGACCGGTTTGGCTCAATGGATAGAGCGTCGGCTTGGGGACTGAAGGTCCCGGGTTCGATTCCAGTCAAGGGCATGTACCTTGGTTGCGGGCATATCCCCAGTAGGGGGTGTGCAAGAGGCAGCTGATCGATGACTCTCTCTCACTGATGTTTCAAACTCTCTATCTCTCTCCCTTCGTCTCTGTACAAAATCAATAAAATATATTAAAAAAAAGAAAGAAAGAAAAAAAAATTGTCAGCTATTCTGAGTTTTCTATGTTTTTTTTTTAATCCCTACTGAAGGATATTTTCCCATTGATTTTTAGAGAGAGTGGAAGAGAGAGGGAAAGACATAAAGGAATATCAATGTGATACAAACACATCGTCTGGTTGACTCCTACATGTGCCCCAACCAGGGCACCAGCCAGGAAGGAACCTGCAACCCAGGTACATGCCCTTGACTAGAATCGAACTTGTATCCTACAGTCCTCAGGCCAATGCTCTACCCACTGGTTAGGGACATTCTGAGTATTTTAATAAAATAGATTGGGAAATTAAACTAAAAAGAGCTTATAAATTGATGGGACTACAATCCACTTTGAATTAATGATTACATTACATAACTATCATTAGATAACTTAGTTATATTATTTTCTTGGTATCAATAAAATTTTACTGATCTACCCATTCTGTTTTAGTCTATTTCAAATAACATATCCAATTCTAAACATTAACTATAGGCAATGAGTGACTTTGACATCTATTCCAATCCTTTCAGAAATTTTTGGAGTGGAATACAAGATTATTTTAATAGTCATCATGATTACAAACAGAACCTTATTATAATCTTTAAAAAAAAAAAAACAAAAAAAAAAAACAAGAAAAAAGAAAAATGTCGGCTGAACACCCAAGATGGAAAAAATAATCACAGTTCTTTCAAGTAAAAATGGTATTCTATGAAAAAAAAAAAAATTAGTTCAGCTTGTAACTCAAACACTAGACGTTTTTCCCAGACAACTTTAAGAAAGCAGAAGTGCTTTACCTGTCCTCTCATTTTGTCAGATTAAAAGGTCAGGTACTCAAAAGTTGAAATGAAATAAAAGCATTAATTTGTATGGATTCATCAAGGAGATTCTTAAGTGAAAGTGACATTTTTTTAAAAATTCAAATGCATTGCAGCAAAGACTACAAGGGCTACAAGTACAGCTTACTACCTCTTCATTTTGATTTGTGTAAAAATGTCAGCGGCTTTATCCTTAATCATTTTTGTAAATATTGAAAACAGGGAAAAAGGAAAAAAAAAATACCTTAATATTAGTATTAAAAGAGTTTTGACCTTATATACCGCCATTAAGTGCCTAGGAAGACAGCAATAGTCTTCAAAGCTTCTAAAAGTTTCTGTTCTACTTTTGAAACTGTGGGATCCTTATGTGATGAGGTGTCAAGCAAAGAGGATTTTAAGGACAGTTCCACTTCCAAACTGAACATCTATAGCACATGTGTCAAACACAAGGCCCGCGGGCCAAATCCGTCCCGCCAGGCCTTGCAATGTGGCCTGCACCGCGCTGTCATCACTGCACTCCGCTGCGTTTCCATCACAATGACAGTTTATGACTGTTCAGTAAACCATTCGGCCCGTGATTTAGGCTGGATTTTAGATTTTGGCCCCTTCTCTGATTGAGTTCGACACCCCTAATTTATAGAATGGCTCCAAATTTGTGCATTTATTTTGGATACCAATATAAGATCCCATCTGAGTCCTGACCAGTTTCAGTCAGTGGATAGAGTGTCGGCCTGAGGACTGAATGGTCCCAGTTTCGATTCCAGTCAAGAGCATGTACCTTGGTTACGGGCATATCACGAGGAGGGAGTGTGCAAGAGACAGATGAATCGATGTTTCTCTCATCGATGTTTCTGACTCTTTATCTCTCTCCCTCTCCCTCTCTCTCTGTAAAAAAATCAATAAAATATATATTTTTTAAAAGGATCCCATTTGAAGAAATGGTTCATTCTATAACTAAAGTAGTCCAAAAACTGCACAGATTATTAATTAGAGTTATTCTACAGGGTGTATGTGCTTCAGTAAAGTTATACTGAGACAATTATACCTTGTCTATCAGATCTCGGTTCACACAGTTGGGCAACTGCTGGAGAAAAGCATCTACTATGAGCTTCAGATGAGATCCAGTGCTGGTTTCTTCATCCTCTTGTTCTAGGTTTTAAAATAAGCAATATAAGAATAAAAATATACAATTATTAGTTATTTGGGAAATAGATAATCTAGAGCACTTTTCTTACCAATGAAAAAAAAATAAAGCATTTTTTGAGATTTGGACCTAGAAAGTTTGGGTATCTCTAGAATCACAACCCCAAGTCACTACACCCTTTCATATATCAACAATAAACTAACAAACTTTTGCATTAGACACAAAATATTAATCATAAATTGCATGTAGTTTTATGGTAAGTCTGTTACTTTTATTTACCAAGCATCCCTTCCTGCGAGTCTTCAATTAACAGCACTCTCATTGCTGCCTTTTGAAGAAAGTCCATGGGATTCTGATGGGGAAGGGTTCTGCCAGATCACAGGACACCTCCATTTCCCCTGGGTCACCAGCTAGGTCCTTCCATGACACTTATATAGACAGTGGAGAGAATCTCTTTCCCTTTATGTCACTAGCTGGTATGATTTGAGCATGAGGCACCCACCCTCTATTCATGACACTGAGAAAGAAAATCTGCAGCAGTAAATAATGAAGCCATTAGAGAGAAAAGTAATACTGACAGAAGATATCTTTCTAAATAAAGAATCCTAAATAAAACAATATTTTTATTATTGAATATAAAGCATTACTCAATTATAAATACAGATAAAATGATCACAGATGAACTGACCTACTAGTTGTCTTATCTATCAACCATTTATTTTATTTACTTTACTTTACTTTACTTTATTTTATTTTATTTTATCTTTTTGGTGCCCTGGCTGGGAATCAAACCAGCAACATTTCAGTGTAGGGGTGTCGAACTCAATCAGAGAAGGGGCCAAAATCTAAAATCCAGCCTAAATCGCGGGCCGAATGGTTTACTGAACAGTCATAAACTGTCATTGTGATGGAAACGCAGCGGAGTGCAGTGATGACAGCGCGGTGCGGGCCACATTGCAAGGCCTGGCGGGACGGATTTGGCCCGCAGGCCTTGTGTTTGACACGTGTTTCAGTGTATGAGACGACACCCACCCCACTGATCCACACCGGCCAGGGCTATCTCTGAACCATTTTGAATAACTCTCAGATACATTTATATTAAGACTAGAGGCCTGGTGCACGAAATTCATGCCTGCACCCATTCACAGTCTGGGGGATGTCAAGCCCGCTCCCTGCAGAGAGCCAAACTAAGTTGGCAGTCAGACATCCTTAGTGCTGCTGTGGAGGCAGGAAAGACTCCCACTACCGCTGCTGCAGTTGCCAGCCATGAGCAGCTTCTGACTGAGTAGCACACCCCCACCCCCCCGCCCCAGTGGGAGCGCATTGACCATCATAGCAAATAGTCATTTCATAGTTCAGTCGATTTGCATATTAGCCTTTTATTATATAAGATTGTAAAGATTATATTATAGAATTAAAATAAATTCAGAATAATGCTAGGAAGGTCTACGGCCATACCACCCTGAATGTGCCCGATCTCATCTGATCTCGGAAGCTAAGCAGGGTCGGGCCTGATTAGTACTTGGATGGGAGAATAATGCTAGGAAATAGAGAAGCATAAGAAATATCTATTAAGATAGAATTTAAATGATCATTAAAGCTTACAGTCATACAAACTGGAATATACAATGTTGCAGATCTAAATCAAATTCTGAAGCAATGATAGCTTGGAAACAAAAGGAAAATAGGAAATAATGAGTAAAGATCCACATTCTTAGGCTAGAGCTTTGGGTAGAAAAACTAATTAAAATTTTTGGTAAAATAATGCTTACCTTGCTCATCAAGAAGTTTCTTTGTAAGATCTTCAGCTTCATCTGCACCCTCTAACTCCAAGGTGTCATCATTAATTTCTAGATTCTCCAACTCAAGTTCTAAATCATCAGGATTTGATACCTCCTTATTATCTTTAGGTTCCTTTGCCTCTGCTTAAAGACAAAGAATCAGTCTCTGAATTAAAAGTCATATTGAAATTCTATTTCAAAAAAATATAAAAATTCACAAAATTTCCATTATTTATCTTAGAATCTACATATATCACTGGAAACATTTGAATACAAATTTAATATATTCATATTTTATAAAACACATATGCTCACTCAGAAGCAAGAGCATAACTTCTAAATGGATGGATGGAGACATACATGTATGAGGATTTGTGTTAAAGATGAAGGGAAAATGAAGTTGATTAGATACAGCAGACTCAGGCTAAGGAGGGTCTCAAACTCTAAGATGAGTTCAGACTTTTTTTTTTTAATGTAGTATAACCTTTGCTGGGTCATGAGAATAAAATTTAAATGTGATATAATATGAAAATTAACTTACCAACAATATACAAGATAAATTTCAAAGATAGGAAAAAATAGCATATAGAGAGACCAATTAGGAAAATATCCTTATAATTTAGATGTCAGGAGTTAGGGGAAATAAAAAAATTGCAACAAAACAAAATGTCCAGGAATTATTAAGACACTAAATGAATAGCAAGGATAACAAAGAAAAAGAAACAGAACCTAATCAACAAGATTGGCATAATGTTGACAATTACTACTGCTCGGTAATAGGTAATTACCAGTTTACTACATTAGACTTACTTTATGTTTGAAATTTTCATAAATAAAAAAACAAAAAATCCTGAATTCAAGAATTTATGCTTAAGAGTGATGAAGTTATAGTATAAATGAAATTGTTACATTTCTCAGCTTCATCTTCTCTTACAGTCCTCCAATCACATTATTTCTGCACTGAAAGCAGAAATGTTTTACTGAAAATCTGACCTTTGTTCTCAAAAATGCACAGTCTATCTGAGGAAATTAAACCAATATGCACTTGAGAGTCAAGTGGGGTATAGTGATGAGAGGACTGCAAGCAGAAAGTAGAACAATGCATAAAGGCCATGAAGCAACAAGACTGGCTGTTACACAGACTTTTTGTAAAGGAAAAAAAAGAGCAATGCGTTAATAGATACAGCTGAAGAGGAAGACTTTTTTTTTTTAATGTTTTTATTGATTTCAGAGAGGAAGAGAGAGGGAGAGAGATAAAAACATTAATGGTGAGAGAGAATCACTGATTGGCTACCTCTTACACAGCCCCAACTGGGGATCAGTTTGATATGCCCTGACCACGAATCAAACTGATTCACAGGTCGATGCTCAACCGATGTACCACACCGTCCGTCAGGGCAAGAGGAAGACTCTAACCAAACTATGCAGGGCCCTCAAGACAATGATAAGTTTACGTTATATTCCAAATAAATGTAAAGTCATTGAAAAGTATTAGGTAGAAGAGTAAAAATTATGTTTTAGAATGCATAGAGGGAACAAGAGCAAACACAGGGCAGCCAGGTAGGAGATAGGAAATGATGGAAGCTTAGATTAGAATAGTAGCAGTAAATATAAAGTACATTTGAGGTACATTTAAGAAATTAAATTAGCCCTAGCCAATTTGGCTCAGTGGATAGTCAGCCTGCAGACTGAAAGGTCCCAGGTTCGATTCCGGTCAAGGGCACATGCCCAGGTTGCAGGCTTGAATCCAAATTTGGGGCTTGCAGGAGGTAGCCAATCAATGATTCTCTCTCATCATTGATGTTTCTGTCTCTTTGTCCTCCTCTCCCTTCCTCACTGAAATCAATGAAAACATTTATTTTTTTTTAAAGAGATTAAATTAGTAGACTTGATTATTAAACTGACTATTTCTCCTTCTTCCACTGGATCCTAAGAAACACTGGCATTTAACAGATTTATGAAAGTGGAAGTCCAAGTTAAGTAGAAATAAAAATCAGGAGGGTTTAGTATCACAGAAGCAACAGGGAAGAAATGATCCAAAAAGGAAGCAGTAAATCTGAATGGCTTGAGATCAAATGACACAAAGACTAGGAATTGCCCTAGAGATACAGCAACATAAAAATAATTGGTAACTTTGGGTAGAGGTGGTGTTTTTAAGTCAAATTGGAATGAATTGAAGAACGAGGAAGTAAGAAAGTGAAGTTTCCATACATAGCCAATTCTTTCAAGAGGACTCAAAGAGCTACAAGAAGAGTAGAGGCCCAGGGGGTTTCAAAGTATTCACAATTTGATTTTATCTGTTTTGTTTTTAAAAGATGAGAAAATGTTTGTATACTAAGGTCGGGATCCAGTAGAGACAGATAGATTGAGAAAAAATGGTACTAAAGACAGACAAGGGATAATGGATTACACAAAGTTCAGGAGAAACAGAGAGACAAGACTCAGAGAGAGAAAATGGACTGGCCTTTGACAGATGTAAAAGATCACCATATCACCCAAGGAAGAAACATTATTTAATTAACTAGAGGACAAATGCACAAAATTAGTGCAAGAATAGGTCATCCTTTCCTTGGCTGCCGGCTCCGGCTTCCCTTCGACACCAGGGACCTGGGCTTCCCTCCAGCCACCAGCAGGCACCTGGGACCGAGGCTTCTCTCTCAGTCCTGACTTTGTCCAGAAAGTAGTCCGGAAGAACATCCAGTCTAATTAGCATATTATGCTTTTATTATTATAGATAAGGCAGGTGGATTTATAAATATCACTGGAGAACTCTGATAGTTCCCACCTTCTCTATTAGGTCTAGTAATAATTAATGTCGTTTTCTAATACTTCTTTAAATCGAATTTATTTAAACAATACAACAAAATTTAATCAACAATATAGTTGCCGTTGTTTTCTACTACTTGTGCCCAATGCTCAGGAAGCATTTTAATCCCTCTGTTGTAAAATTCTTGTGATTTTGATGCAAAAAATTTGGTCAATGCATTTTTGAGGCATTCTTCATTATTAAATTTTTTTCCAAGAAGAAAGTTTTGCAAAGAACGAAACAAATGGTAATCGGAAGGGGCAATATCAGGAGAATATGCAGGTTGAGGGAGAACTTCCCATTCCAACTGGCGCAGTTTTTCAGCAGTGATTCTTGCAGTATGCGGTCGTGCGTTATCATGGTGAAGAATTACGCCCTTCCGATTAATCAGCGCAGGTTCTTTTTCTCTTAAAGCTTGGGCTAACCTTTCCAATTGGGCACTATACACTGCACTTGTAATGGTTTGGGTAGATGGTAAAAGTTCATAATGAAGAATTCCTTTAAAATTCCACCAAACACACAACATCACTTTTTTCGCATGCAAGTCAGGTTTTGGCGTGCGCTGCGGAGCCTCATTTTTGTCCAACCATTGAGGCCGCCTTTTCAAATTAACATACAGCACCCATTCTTCATGTCCGGTAACAATTTGCTCTAAAAACGGCAAACGGTTTTGACAAGAGAGGAGCGAACTGCAAATTGTGACTCTTTGATTACGATTGTTGTCGGTCAACTCATGAGGAACCCATTTTCCAAACTTTTGGACTTTGCCAAGTGCACGCAATTGATTGGAAATTGTTTTTTGTGAACAATTTAAAGTTGTCGCAAGCTCTTGTTGGGTAATTTGAGGATTTTGCACCAAAAGAGCTTGAAGAGCTTCTTGATCAAAATTGGACACACGGCCTCGACCACTCTTGCCATCTAATGAAAAATTTCCCTCGCGAAATTTCTCAAACCAACGCTGGCATTGTCTGGCGCTAACTGCATCTTGACCAAGAGCACTACAGATGTTTTTTGCAGCCTCACTTGCTTTTCTTCCTAATTGGAACTCGTAAAGCATGCAGTGCCGAATATGCTCTTCATCCGCCATCTCCTTAGCCCTAGTTTTGCAACAAAAACCAAACCAAACACAAACTTTTTCAAGCAAAACTTGTTAATTGCACTTCACACATTCTGTAGATACCATGTGTTTGAAGGTTATGTCAATACAAGTCAACACCAAGCAAGATTTTAAACGAATGTTTAAAAACGACATTAATTATTACTAGACCCGATACAATGTAGTGCATCACGCATAATCTTTTGCTAAGGAAGGAAACAGAATAAAAACTAGAGAAAGAATAAAAATGTGTTATGCAGCATGAAAGAATATCGTAAGATAATTTGAAAAGCAGTATAACACAGCAATTAAGAGCACAAGTCATCCAACCGGTGTGGTTCAATGGTTGAGCATCAACCTATGAATCAGGAGGTAAAAGTTCAATTACTGGTCCAGGCACTTCCCCAGGTTGCGGGTAAAATCCCCAATGGGGAGCATGCAGGAGGCAGCCAATCAATAATTCTCTCTCATCACTGATGTTTCTCTCTCTCTTCCCACTCCCTTCCTCTCTAAAATAAACAAAAAGATAGACATTTTTTTTAAAAAAGAGCACAAGTCACCCTAGCTGGTTTGGCTTAGTGGATAGAGGGTTGGCCTGCAGACTAAAGGGTCCTGAGTTCAATTCCAGTCAAGAGCAAATGCCCGGGTTGCAGGCTCAATCCCCAGTAGGGAATGTGCAGGAGGCAGCCAATCAATGATTCTCTTTCATCATTGATGTTTCTATCTCTCTTTTTCTCCCTTCCTCTCTGAAATTAATGAAAATATATTTTAAAAAGAAAAGAAAAAAGCACAAGTCACTGACAGTCTAATAGCTGTCTTAAGTTATTTAACCCTGGGTAGTTGTGTAACCTCTTTGTGCCACAGTTTCATTACCTAAAAAATAGGGATAACAATAGTAGGTGCTTCGGAGTTATTATGAGGATTAAATAAAAAAATACATTATAAAATGCTAAAATTATATTTGGTACAAAGTGATTATTAAATAAAAGTTATTAGCTATTTTTTAACGAGTTCCCTAATAAATGCAACAGAATATAAAATTACTTTTAAAAAAGTTAACTGCTCTCTCTCCAAATCTGTCACCACCCCCTTCCATCTCTTCATTTCTATGGTTTCACAGAATTCCCTTCAGAAAACATAGTATTACTGGCATTCAGGACCTTCCACCATACTGATAATCTCAAAAATTCTAATTTTTCTAAAGTAGTTCTTCCTCACAAAGAGATATCTAGCCTAGAAAGAGCATTCCACTAAAACAGCACTAAAGAGATAACACTGGCCCTAACAAACCAACTAGGGGAAATTTAGATCTTATCAAGAACTCACATGAATTCACTGTATTATAAATATATTCAAATTATTTCACATTAAATTGTTTTGACACTATTGAAAGTATATCAAACTCCATTCCATATTATTCTGTCATGCCTTTAATCTAATGAGTCAAGGTTTCTATTATAAAACTAGTAACTAGCCATAGCCAGTTTGGCTCCAATGGACAGAGCACGGCCTGCGGACTGAAGGATCCTGGGTTCAATTCCGGTCAAGGGCATGTGTCTGGGTTGGGGGCTTGATCCCCAGTAGGGAGTGTGCAGGAGACAACCGATCAATGATTCTCATCATTGATGTTTCTATCTCTCTCTCCCTCTTCCTTCCTCTCTGAAATCAATAAAAATATTTTTAAAAAGAAAAACTAGTAACTAAAAAATATTTTTTTACGAATAATATTTTGAAACTAATTTTTATAACACGTAAGTAAAAATTTGTCCTCTAGAATTTACCTTTAGAATCATCTTTGTTGGATTCTTTATTCTGACAACTTTTTTCATTATCTTTAAACAAGATGGCTGGAACAAAAGCTTTTAAATCAATGAGGTTCTCATAGAAATTCCGAGCATCTTCATCTTCCCATATTCCACCTTCCAAGTCATATTCTCCAGGTTTACCAGGTGTAAATATATCAATTCCAGGCCCATGCTCTACAAAAAAATAAATCACAGAGAATTAAAACTATTTCAGGTTAAGCATGCTAAACACCACAAGATATTTTACATTTTCAATTTTATAACTAATGAATCTTGAGTGTTCAACTAACAGAAGCTTCTTCAATCAATGAGCACTCTGGACTATTCTCATAACCATCTTTAACATCAAATCAGAAATTGTTTTAGGTAAAGCTCTAAACAAGAACAGACTAGAGGACAGCATAGGATAAAGATGATTTTCTCTTCAATATTTTAAGTAATTTATATGAAAGTAAATAGCCACTTGATATATTAAGCCTACCTTCATGAAACTTAAAACCAAGATTAAAAATATATAATCATGGACATTTCTAAATTATCCAGCTTCAAGACTCCCCTTCTCCATTAAGCCTTTTTTATTATTCCCAATCCTCTTATATCATAACTAGAGGCCTGGTGCACATGGGTGGGGTCCCTCTGGGTGGCCTGCAGGGATCAGGCCAAAACCCACAGTTCAACACCACCTGCAGCTCCTACCTGCCACTCCCGCTCATTCAAGCCCCACTGTGCCTACCACAGGCTGGCGCCCAATCAGTCCTGATCTGGAGAGGTTCGTCCTGCTGCAGTAGCGCTCACATCCATGAGCCCTGAGTCTGGCAACCCCCCAAGGGGAGTGGCCTGCGGGATCAGGCTAAAACCGGCTCTCCAATATCCCCCAAGGGGTCCCAGATTGCAAGAGGGTGCAGTCAATGTTGAGGGACCCCACCAGTGCATGATCAGGCCAGGGAGGGACCGCAGGAGGGCTCCAGGATATGTCTGGCTCATCTCGCTCAGACCCCAGCAGCAAGATAACCTACCATCAGAGCATGTGACCCCTGGTGGTCAGTGCACATCATTACAACTAGTCAATCATTTAACTGTCTGCCCCAGGGTGTTCAGTGCACATCATAGCAAGTGGTTGAGGAGCCTTAGCATACATTAGCATATTATGTTTTGATTGGTGTTTGGTTGTTCTGCCATTTGGTCTATTTGCATATGACCCTTTTATTATATAGGATTATCTCCCCATAGAGACCATAAGCCCTTAATTAAAAAGCATCTTCCATATGCACCCCTTTGTTTATTGCAGTGTAATTTACAAGAGCCAATAGATGGAAGCAATCCAAATGGACAAAGTTGTTGTAATACAAAGGAACATTTTACCCTTTGCAACAGCATAGACAGACCTAGAGGGTATTATGCTAAGTGAAATAAGTCAGTCAGAAAATAAACAAAATTGAAACTGACTCATAGACACAAAAAGTGGACTGGGGGGTTGCCAGGAGGGAGGAGGTGAAAGAGGTGAAGGGATTAAGAAGTACAAAATAGCCCAGCAGATATGATTTAATGACTGAGCGTTAATCCATGAACCAGGTCATAGTGAGGGCACATGCCAGGGTTGTGCCAGAGTTGTGTGCTTGACCCCCCAGTAAGGGGCATGCAGGAGGTAGGCAATCAATGATTCTCTTTTATCATTGATGTTTCTCTCTCTCTCTCTCTCTCTCTCTCTCTCTCTCTCTCTCTCTCTCTCCCCTTCTCTCCCTTCCTCTCTCTGAAATCAATAATATTTTTTAAGAACATTTTTTTTACAGATAAAAATAAAAAATAGAAGTACAAAACAGTTATAGGGATGTAAAGTAAGCATAGGGAACATAGTCAATAATCTATACTAGCCCTAGCCAGTTAGTTTGGCTCGGTGGATAGAGCATCAGCCTGCAGACTGAAGAGTCCCAGGTTTGATTCCTATCAAGGACACATGCCCAGGTGGTGGACGTTCAGGAGGCAGCCAATCAATGATTCTCTCTCATCATTAATGTTTCTCTCTGTCTCTCCCTCTTCCTTCCTCTCTGAAATCAATAAAAATATATTTTTAAAAATATTAATAATCTATATTAATAAAAGCCTACGTGGCCCTTGCCCACAACGTTATCACAAGATGGCCACCACAAGATGGCCGTTACAAGGATCCAAGAAGAAGTCCACATTAAAAAAAAATATTGGCACTGTTAAACTTCACTGGCCAAAAACCAGAAGAACAGTGGACTGAAACTGGAAATATTACTAGGGAAGAATTAAGACAATGAAGAAAGAAAAAGGAGAGGAAAAATCAAGGTGGTAATAGAAGAAATACTAAAAATTGTTAGAGACCGATGAAAGGCAAAAATAAAAGGTGACAAAAGCAGGGTTAATATCCAGCATTCAGTTTCTCAACGATTATCACATAAAGATAAGGAAAAAGAGGTAAAAGAGAACAATAAAAAAAGGAAAAATAGGAGATCTCTACCATAAGATTAAAAAATTAAAGGGAAATTCAAACGTAGATTAGGAATGCTAAAAAAACAACAAGAAATCTGGCCAGGAGAGCAAACAGGGGAGGTGGAAATAGTATACTGAAAATCTATTCAGAAGAAACAAAAGGATGAGATACCTTTGTGGAAGATTACTATGAGAAAGAACCTGTAATTCTAGAAAGTGAAGTGAAAAGTTGCCTGAGAAGTAATACATCACTAGGGGTAAATGAAATACCAATGGAATTATTTCAAGACACAAGTGCTAAATCTGTTAAAATCCTAACAAGATATGGCAACAATATGAAAAACAAAATAGCCTACAGATTGAGAACATTCAATACACAGGTAGTCCTGGGGTTATGTGGGATTTGATGTACGTCATTTTATGGTTATATCGCCTTTTCCAATCCTATCTAAGAAAAGAGTACAATGCAAATTAACCACCAGTCTGCTACGTCCACCAGCCAATCGAAGTGAGTATGCAAATTAACCCCAACCAAGATGGCTGCAGCCACAGAGAGTAGGAGGGAGGCTTGGGTTTCCCTGGCAATGGAGGAAGCCAAGCTTTCCACACATCCTGTCAGGCCCAAGCCTCCACTCAAGGGTATGAAGTTTCAATTATAGAAAGTAAATAAATTCCAACGGAAGTGGCGGCAGCACTGAGCTGGAAGAGCAGGAGGCTAGGGTTGTCCCAGGCGATGGAGAAAGCTAAGCTTCTGCAGCCCTGGCCAGCTCAGGCCTTCACTCCAGGCTACAAAGTTTCAATTGTAGAAGGTAAATAAATTCCAGATACCAGGGCCTCTGCTTGGGTAGCCAGTGGCATGGCTGGTCTGCAAACCACTACAGGCCCCTCGCCCAGGCCACTCCATGCTCTAAGGCAGTGTTTCCCAAAGTGTGGTACACTTACCGCCAGGGGTACAGGAAGAGTTTGGTTGGGGTACGTGTTGCACCAGTGTTTGGTGGGGATATGCACTGCACCGTGCTTAGCTGCGCCTAATTCTATGTTCACATGAGTACGAGGGGTACTCAACGTTACAAAAATTATAGAAGGGGTACACATATGTCAAAAGTTTGGGAAACACTGCCCTAAGGGAACCCCCACCCTGATCCAGGTCACCCTTCAGGGCAAACCAGCCAGCCCCCAGCCATGCACCAGGACTCTATCCTATCTAATAAAAAAGTAATATGCAGATTGACCATCACTCCAACACACAGGATGGGTGCCCCCATGTGGTCAAAGATCCTTCCCCCATATGGACACAAGATAGCCACCACAAGATGGCCAGCAGGGGAGGGCAGTTGGGAGGCACCAGGCCTGCAAGGGAGGGCAGTTGAGAGGGACCAAGCCTGCAAGGGAGGGCAGTTGGAAGTGATCAACCCTGTAGGGGAGGACAGTTAAGTGTAACCAGGCCAGCAGAGGAGGGAAGATGGGGGCAAACAGGCTGGCAAGGGAGCAGTTAGACATCAGTCAGGCTGGCATGGGAGTGATTAGGGGGTGATCAGGCTGGCAGGCAGAAGTGGTTAGGGGCAATCAGGAAGACAGGCAGGTGAGCAGTTGGGAGCCAGCAGATCCTGGTGGGACTGGGCCTAAACGGGCAGTTGGACATCCTTCTCAGGGTCTCAGATTGGAGAGGGTGCAGGCTGGGCTAAGGAACATACACACACACACACACACACACACACACACACACACACACATGCATGAATTTTGTGCATCAGGTTTATAGTTCATTTATTTAAAAAAAAAAGTTCTGTCATTTCGATGTTATGTACATACATGCTTTATGTTTTCATTATTTTTTTACCACAAGTAAAGGTCAGGAATTGTTATCTTTCTTTAAAAATTTTTTTTTACTGTCTCAATTCATTACTGCTGTGTATGTGCTCCATGTGAGTGACACAGGTGCTTATGTAGGTGGGTTCTGACTAATGGCAAAATCGCAGTATATCACGTTGTAGGAAAAGATCAACATAGCCAAGACCGGTTTGGCTCAATGGATAGAGCGTCGGCTTGGGGACTGAAGGGCCCGGGTTCGGTTCCGGTCAAGGGCATGTGCCTTGGTTGCGGGCGTGTCCCCGGTGGGGGGTGTGCAGGAGGCGGCTGATCGATGGCTCTCTCTCATCGATGTTTCTAACTCTCTGTTTCTCTCCCTTCCTCTCTGTGCAAAATCAATAAAATATATTTAAAAAAAAAAAAAAAAAAAAGATCAACATAACCCAAGGACCTATTGTATAGCACAATCATCAAGAAAGGAGATGCAAAGGAGTACAGTAACAATAGCACCATTGTTCAAATTTCCCACACAAGTAAAGTGATATGTAAAGTGATCCTATATAATAAAAGCCTAATATGCTAAATGTCTAGTTGTCTGGTTGGCCATTCAACCAATCAAAGCGTAATATGCTAATGAAATGCTAAGGCCGCTCAACTGCTCACTATGATGTGTACTGACCACCAGGGGGCAGACAGTCGACTGGTCAACCAGTCACTATGATATGCACTGACCACCAGGGAATAGATGCTCAGACCAGTAGGCTTGCTTGCTACTGGGGTCCGGCCAATCGGGACTGAGCAAGGTAGGCCGGACATGCCCTGGAGCCCTCTCACAGTCCATCCCTGGCTGGCCAACCTCTTGCATTCCTTCTCGGTCCTGATCATGAACTAGTAGGATCCTTAGGCCTGGCCTGCACCCTCTCACAATCTGGGCTGAGGAACCGCCCCCGCAAAGTGCACGAATTCTGTGCACCAGGCTTCTAGTACAATAATAGCTTCTACCTTACATGGTGTAAGAAATGCCAGATGTTCAAGATGGATTCAGAAAAGGAAAAAGTTTTGAGATCTAATTGCAAGCATTTGCTGGATAATACAGCGCTCCAAAGAATTTCAGAAGGTTAGTATGTGTAACTTATACACTATACTAAAGCCTTTGATTGTGCTGATCATGAAAAGCTATGCGTTGCTCTGAAAGAAATGGGTGTGCCTCAGTATTTGATTGTCCTAATGAATAAGCTGTATCTTGAACAGGAAGTCAAGAACATGATATTCTATCATGAAAGAATATAGAGACAAAATAATCTCCTAGAGGCAAATGTGCCACACAAGGTTGCATTTTAACTGTTTAATCTCTATGCAGAACATATCACATGAAAAACTGGGCTAGACTCAGAGGAAGGAGGAATGAAAATTGGTAGAGTAAATAACAATAACTTAAGATATGCAGATGATACTATCTTACTGGCAAAAAGTAGCAATGATTTCAAACGACTTCTGGTGGATGTAAAAGTGCAAAAGCAGGACTGCATTTGAACATTAAAGTAAAAAATCATGACTACAGAAAAAATACACAACTTTAACGTAAACAATGAAGACACTGAAATTGTTAAAAATTTTGCTTACCTTGGTTCACTTATCAATTCAAATGGAGACTACAGCCAAGAAATCAAAGAAGTCTGAGACTCAGAGAAAGGCAGTAATGGAAGAATTAGGATAGATCCCCAAGAGCAAATATGTGTCATTAGAGACAAAGGGTAAGAGTCATCTACACCCTTAACTTCCCAATTACTAATAAAGATGAGAAAGTTGGACAATGAAAAAGTTGACAGGAAAAAACTGATTCATTTGAAATACAGTGAGAGCTCTACCAATACCCGGACAGCCAGAAAGATGAACAAGTGAGTCCTAGAGCAAATTAAGCCTGAAACACCACTGGAAGCAAAAATGACAAAATTCAAACTGCCCTACTTTGGTACATCATGAGAATGCAGGGTGCTTTGGAAAACACGAGAGTGCTGGGAAAAATAGAAGCAGCAGGAAAAGAGGAAGATCACAAATGAGATGAATTAACTCCATAAAAGAAGCTATGGCCCTAGCTTTGGCTCAGTGGATAGAGCGTCAGCCTGCAGATTGAAGGGTCCCTTCCAGGTTCAATTCCAGTCAAGGGACATACCTGGGTTGCGGCCTTGATCCCCAATGGGGAGACAGGGGGTGCAGAAAACAGCCAATCAATGATTCACTCTCATCATTAAAGTTTCTATCTCTCTCTCCCTCTCCAAAATCAATAAAAATATGTTTTAAGAAAAATAAGAAGCTATGGACATGAGTCTACAGGAACTGAGCAGGGTGTTGAGAACAAGACACTTAACATCACTCAGAGTCACCAGGAGTTGGAACTGGTTTGACGGCACATAATACACATACTGTACAAATACTTCTTGGTAAAATTTTTTAAGTAAATAGGATTGCCAGATAGTTTTAAGATTAATAATTTATTTCAAAAAGATTACTAATTTATTCTTATCTACCTAACATAAATATAATTATTTTATCAAGTAGTTAGTATGACAGGTTAGAGCAATATATTAGAGAACCTACCATCTTAAGGACAATCAAAAAGGAAGTTTAAACACCTTTGAAATAATATGAAAAATAACTCCTCTTATAAATCATAAACAACCCTGGTAGGCATGCTCAGTGATTAGAGTGTTGGCTTACATAATAGTTCTCAGGTTCAATTTCCAGTCAAGGCCATGTACCTGGATTGCAGGTTCAATCCCCACCCCCAATCAGGGCGCATGCTGGCAGCAACCAGTCCATGTGTCTCTCTTAAATTGATGTATTTCTTCCTCTCTTTCCTCTCCCTCTCTCTTCCCTCCCATGCCCTTCCACTCTCTCTAAAAATCAATGGAAAAAATACCCTCACTAGTTAGGTGAGGAATATAAATAAGTAAATAAATAGATCACCATAATCATAAACAATATCACAAACTGCAAGGTAAGATTTAGCTTTAAATAACAATTTAAGATAATATATCATTGAAAACAAACAGATTAAAAGCAAGGATATAAATATACTAGAATTCCAAAGGTCAAATGCATTTTATTACCTATCCCATTTAATAAAGCCCTCATATGCAAATGAACCAAATGGCGAAACGTCTGGTCGCTATGACCGCACTGACCACCAGGGGCAAATGTTCAATGCAGGAGCTGTCCCTGGTGGTCAGTGTGCTCCCACAGGGGGAGCGCCACTCAGTCAGAAGCCAGGCTCACGGCAGTGCTAAGGAGCCCGGCAGGCGGGCGGTAAGGAGCAAGAAGTCCTGGATTGTGAGAGCCCCAGCCTAAGCCGGCAGAAGGACACCCCCCAAGGGGTCCTGAACTGCCAGAGGATACAGGCCAGGCTGAGGGCCTCCCCTACCCAGGGAACAATTTTCCTGCACCAGGTCTCTAATTTGGTAAATAAAGTGTATCTTTCTATAATTCAAGAATGATTTACAACAGGCCCCTTGGATATAAAACAAGAACATTAGTTACAAAAGAATTCAAAGGAACTCATCATAGTATTATGAGTTAATAATTATTCTCTAAATTTAAAACCCTTTACATTCAGCAGAGCATTTCAAGTAGTTTAAGGTTATTAGGTCTTATTACTACCACATTTACAAATTTTTAAAAGCATGTAAAAGGTTTAAATTTTCAATACATATCTGGCAAATAATATTCTTTAATGATAGTACTTAGTAAAAATTATTTGTTTTTAAGAATATCTTACCTTCTGGTGTTGGTTTGTCTTGAGGAAGATCTGGCATATTTTCATCCAAAAGATCTGCTAAGGACTGAGAATTTGCCAGCAGCTTCTGATAAGACATAGCAAATTCCTCATACTGTTTATGCCTATCTTCACTTAGCTCCCCTTTAGAATGTAGAATACGCCTATTAAAAAAAAATTAAAACTGATAATCCTATCAAAATACATATGATCATATGTTCCACATATCACACAAGCTTATTACTACAATATTCTTTGACAACATATTTTTATTAAACATTTTCAAGATATATTTAAAAACTAAAAATGTGTATACAATTCACCTAAGCAATTACATTTTAACACTGGTTCTTCAAAGAATAAGTATGATTAACAATCATGCCTGCAAACATAAAATTTAACATTTTTCCACTAAATAAAAATTATTTAATCTTATTACAGTCATACTCCCCTCAGAAACATGGTTAATCAAAAATACTTAAAATAACTCCTGACACAACCTAAATGAGTTCTTTTTCAAAAATAAGTTATACTACTAGAAAAAACCAGTATCTTTATCTATTTATTTTTACTGATTTTTCACAGAGAGGTAGGGAGAGGGATAGAGAGCTAGAAACATCAATGAGAGAGAAACATCTACCAACTGCATCCTGCACAACCCCCAGTGGGGATGTGCCCGCAACTAATGTACATGCCCCTGACGGGAATCGAACCTGGGACCTTTCAGTCCACAGGCTGACACTCTATCCACTGAGCCAAACTGGTTTTGGCAGAACCAGTATCTTTAAACATTCACAAATATTTGAATCAACATTATCTTTTGGAAAAAGCAATTATCTTCTACATAGCCAATTCTTAATTTACTGTGCAAGTACTGGTTATTTATCCATGTAACAAATATTAACTGAACAATCCACTTAACCAAGCCCAGGTCATTTCTAGGAGCAGAGGACACAACTTCTCTTCCACTCTGCAAACAGTTTACTAAGTCACCCTTAATTAGTAATGCAAAACTATTGAAAATTTTCAAAATATATAAAGTGAATTAAAATCTTACTATATTAGTATAGATGGTTGATGTCTATAACTAGATCTAGTTTTTTAAATAATTAAAATTTATGCAGTAGTGTAACATCAGAAATTTATAAATCTAAATGCAAATGACAGATTTCACAAAGTCAATTATAAAGTGATTTTCAAAAGCAATATATATAAAATTGTTTTAGTTCCTTGTCATTTGAGTTTTCCTATGAACAAGGAAAAAAATGCTTTAGAAGATTTTTTTTGTGGTTATCTTCTTAAAAGTTAAAAAAATAAAGTAGAAAGACTATGCCTACATTTATTCATTCCTGCTTATTTAAAACATTTTCCAGATTTCCCCATCTTACTCCATTCCTACCTACTTTTGTGTATATCTTGTAACATTCCAAATAGCATTTTCTATTTTAAGAATATCGGTTCCCATTACAAGCACAATATAGATCAATGTATATATATTATTAGTTACTATTTATTCACTCCCAAAAATTTTTTTCAAAATATGGCCTAAATTAGGATCTAAAATGAGAAATTGTCAATCATTTTCTTATGATTTAAATATACATTAGACCATATAATTGTATGGACAGATTAGTAAAATATAATAGTTAATCCATAATAAAAAGCATTTCCCTTAAAACTAAAAATACTGTCATAAAGAAGTTTCTCTCTCCATTTATTTCAGACTAATTTTATAGGCAAAAACAAAGTTTCTTTTGGCTTTATGGTTAAATTTTAAAGCTTAAAACAAAAATCCAAAGCATTTAAAAATATTGAAACTACGAAAGAAATGACTAACATTACTTTGAATGAGCTTATTAGAACTTTCAACTACAATGTCATTTTGGAAGTTTAAAAAAGTCACTAAAATTAAATAAATGATTTAATAAATGCTACTCATATGTTCTGCAATGTATTAGGAAAAAATGTTAATTAATAAAAACTGAAGTGTTTATGCTGAAGCAAATTATGTTAGAAGGGTTAAGAATTGCCCTAGCCAAGTGGCTCAGGTGCTTGGAGTGTCACCAGATTCATAGGTTGCAGGATCAATCCCCAGTTGGGGGGCAACTGACAGATATTTCTCTCTCACATTGATGTTTCTCTAAAAAAAAAAAAAAAAAAATGTAAAAAAATCAAAAGCATATCCTCCGTAAAAAAAAAAAATAGTGGTGGACCTAATCTGACCTATGGACAGGTAACTTAATATCATTATTAAATGTATTATAAATAAGCTCTTTCTCTCATATCACATATGAAAAACAATGAAACAATATTAATTCCAAGTCATATTCATTATAACAAAAATAAAAGAAAGTAGCCAATCACCCAATATATGTAAGAAATCATGGTCTGAAAATATCCCTAGGGTACATCAATCCTTGATTTCTGGAGTGTGTTTATATTAAAGCTGACAGAAAATAGCAAATAGTCCACTCTTAAATCAAGCATTATCTCATAAATCTTGTTACTTCTTTTATTTTGTATACTGTTTACTACTGTTTTATAATTTTAAAAATGAATTTTTAAAATGTAGCTAGCATATAAATTTTCAAATCATAAGATGCACAAAGAGAAATTCTCATTGCAAAATCATACTGGCCCTAGCTAGTTTGGCTCAGTGGATAGAGCATTGGCTTGTAGACTGAAGAGTCCCCAGTTTGATTCCAATCATGGGCACATGCCTGGGATGGGAGCTTTCCCCCAGTGTGGGCATGTAAGGAGGCAGCCAATCAATGATTCTCTCTCATTGCTGATATTACTATCTTTCTCTCCCTCTCCCTTCCTCTCTGAAATCAATAAAAATATATTTAAAAATTTCTGAAGGATTATTGCAGGCAATGTATTAAGAGTGAATTAACATTTATTGTATACTTAAAATGATCCAGATACTATTAAGTGCTTTCACAGACATAAATTCACAAATCTAGAACTTGAGCCCAAGCAAGTCTGGCTTCAGACAGTAGACTTTCAAATTAAAATTACCCACTTGATAATACTGAAATTAGAATGTCTCTCAAATGCGTATGTCAAAGGCAAGCTTTCGATATATTGAAGGTGCTAGTTTTATATCCTTTTTTGGGGTCCTTCTTTTGTTTAGATACGACTTGGTAAGTACTGAAAGGCTAATGTAGTTACTAGACACTTTAAAAACAAGTACAGGTACTAAATGCAGATGAAGATGACTACTAAGGAAGATGTGGAAAATATAGTATGAAGAGGAAAGAAAGAAAATGATTCTGTCACTTACTACCGTGTTTCCCCAAAAATAAGACATCCTCTGAAAATAAGACCTATTTACAGGTTTCCTTCTGAGTGAAATATAAGGCATCCCCCCCCCCCCCCGAAAATAAGGCCCCTCTAACCTAAACATGAGAGATTTGGTCCACTAATTCTGAAAGAAATGGAGTCACAAGAAATTCACCAGGAAATTCAGGAATTGGATTGTTATGATGATGTTCCAGAAGATGATGACATGATTGTCATTGAATAAATGAGTAAATTCTTGATACTGTAGGATTCACAGTTTGTCTGGTTTGTGTTGACAACTACCGTACTACCGTACCGTATACAGGTAATAAATTTCCTTTATTTTCATTTAACAATAAATGTGTACCGTATTCTTCATGGAAAAATAAGACATCCCCTGAAAATAAGACCTAGCGCATCTTTGGGAGCAAAAATTAATATAAGACACTGTCTTATTTTCGGGGAAACAGGGTAAGTCACACTGGGCAAGCTCTTTAATCCCTAAATCTGATTTATCACATTCAAAATAGAGATTTCTTTCAAGGGTATTATGATCATTTAAGATCATAAAAACAGTATTTTCCTGAGAGGGGGGAAAAAAAAGCTAGAGCCCACTGCTGAAAAGGCAAGAACCTCAATGCCAATATTATTTTGATCTTCAAATACTCAAATTAAAAAGAAAAAAATCATGACAAGAACAGAAAATCCATTTTAGCTTCGACCTATGGAATCACTCAAAATAACACAGAAGACATGGTTAAAATCTTGAAAAAGTAATCATGAAGCAGACTCATAAAAAACTCCTAGAGCCCGGGTGGTGTGGCTCACTGATAAGAGCATCAACCCATGTATCAAGAGGTTTCCAGTTCAATTCCTGGTCAGGGCACATGCCCCAGTCGTGGGTGCAATCCCAAATTGGGGGGCATGCAGGAGGCAGCCAATCGATGTTGATGTTTCTCTCATCAATGTTTCTCTCTCCCTTCCTCTCTCTCTGAAATCAATAAAAACATATTTAAAAAATTAAAGAATACTAGGTTTTACTTTTCATCTCCTTTAGCACAATGTCAAATTTTCACAAGAATAACTTAAATTTCATGAGTATTAACTTACATTTTATTTTGGGCTTTTTTTATAATTCTGTGCAAAAAGAAACTAGAGCACAGTTAAAGATATTTTTAATTTCAGAAAGGAAGGGAGAGAGAGACAAACATCAATGATCAGAGAGAATCATTGATCGGCTGCCTCCTGCACCCCCTACACTGAGGATCACGCCCCCAATCAGGGCATGTGCACTGACTTGGGAGTCGAACTCTGACCTCCTGGTTCATGGGTCAATGCTCAACCACTGCGCATGCTGGCTGGGCAAAGATCCTAGCTCAGTGATCGGCAAACTCATTAGTCAACAGACCCAAATATCAACAGTACAAGAATTGAAATTTCTTTTGAGAGCCGATTTTTTTAAACTTAAACTTCTTCTAACACCACTTCTTCAAAATAGACTCGCCCAGGCCATGGTATTTTGTGGAAGAGCAACACTCAAGGGGCCAAAGAGCTGCATGTGACTCGCAAGCTGCAGTTTGCCAACCATGGTTATAGCTAATAAAGAGGGAATATGTTAATTGACCCTGATGCTATTGCAAAGATGGCGACATCCACAGCCAATAAAGAGGGAATATGCTAATTGCTTCCCCGTCCTCAAAGATGGCAGCACCCACAGCCAATGAGGGAATATGCTAATTGACTGCCCTACCCTCAAAGATGGTGGAGCCTACAGCCACAAGATGGTGGCACCCAGTCCCCTCAGCCCTGCTGGGGTGCCTACCTCCAGAGTCCCCCAGTCCCCTCAGCCGCACAGAGCCAGCCCGAGCCACAGGCAAGCCTTAGATGTTGTCTGCCTAGCCACCCAGAGCCAGCCCGAGGTGCAAGCAAGCCTAGGATAGTGGCTGCCCAGAGCCACCCGAGGCTCAGGTAACCAGGGCCAGCCAAGGCTTGCCTGTGCTGCCAGCAGTGGCAGCAGCAGAGGTATGATGAGGATCGTCTTTCCTTGATCACTGGGTCACCTCCCACCCCTTAGGGCTCCCAGACTGAGAGAGTGGGCAGGCCAGGCTGAGGGACTCCCCTCCAGTGCATGAATTTTCATGCACCAGGCCTCTAATATATAGCCCTCTGTGCACGACATTCATGTACTGTTGTGAGGGTTGGGGAGTCCCTCAGCCCAGCCCACGCCCTCTCACACTCTGGGACCCCCTAGGAGGATGTCGGCCTGCCAGCTTAGGCATGGGCCTAAGCTGGCAGGCCGACATCCCCCAAGGGGTCCTTAGCGCTGCGGCAGAGGCAGAACAGGCTCCCACTACTGCCTCTGCGCTCACCAGCCATGAGACCAGCTTCTGGTTGAGCAGCACTCCCCGTGGGAGCTCACTGACCACCAGGGGGCAGCTCCTGCATTGAGTATCTACCCCCTGGTATCTGTGCACATCATAGCAACCAGTCATTCTACCATTAGGTCGATTTGCATGTTAGGATTTTATTATATAGGAGTTTTAAGTTCTCACCTGAGGACACATTTTTTTATTGATTTGAGAGATAGGAATGGGGGTTGGGGGTCAGAGAGAGAGAAAGATTGATCAGTTGTCTCCTGTCCATATTCCAACAGGGATTGAACCCACAACCTGGGCATGTGCCTTGACCAGGAATCAAGCCTATGTGTATAGGACAATGCTCTAACCGAGCTACACCAGCCAGGACAATCTAATATTTTTAAACAACGTCAAAGTAACTGAATCAAAATCAGAGAATATCTACAAGGAGATAACAATTTTAAAGCAGTTATAAAACTGTTAAAGCCCCTGAGTCTAATAAAGCATAATGAGCCGAAACTGGTTTGGCTCAGTGGATAGAGCATTGGCCTGCGGACTGAAAGGTCCCGGATTCAATTCTGGTCAAGGGCATGTACTTTGGTTGCGGGCATATCCCCAGTAGGGGGTGTGCAAGAGGCCGCTGATCGATGACTCTCTCATCGATGTTTCTGACTCTCTATCCCTCTCTCTCTTCCTCTCTGTAAAAAATCAATAAAAAAATATTTTTAAGTAAAAAGTATAATGACATAACATTTTACTAGTGCTTAAATACTACACAATTTATCGAACAATCTACCTGTAAAGGTAAGGTACAACTTACCCTGAAAAAAAGTGAAAGGTAACACTATTTAAGGTCAATGTGTTTTTAAGTTTCAGCATTAGTAATGTCTCTTTAATTTGCATTAATAATTTTTAAAAAAAAAACTTCCTGATTTTATTAAAAATGGACGGAAAGCCTACATTCTACCTACATTTCTTTCTTTTCTTTTCTTTTTTTTAATAAACTTTAACGCAAATCTCTTACTGCTGCTGAACTCTGTTTGCAATTATGAAGGTTGTAATTCACCAGTATTGAATAGAGAAACTTGCCACCATTCCCATCAATTAGTAGGGAAAAGGGAATTAAGACACTTCAAAATTATTCAGGCAAAAATTCTGACATTTCACTATACTGCAAGAAACAATTATTACACAATTAACATTAAGTTATATTAGGTTATATTACTTCTATGAGAATAATGTCTCCAAGTATAAAGTATATCTCAAGTATAGAACATTGACTATAATACAAAATCTACCAAGTAAAGCTATTAACTCTAAATTGGAAAATATTACTAGATGATGTTTTTAAATGTATAAATACTATACTCTCCAGGTCATTTAACCAAAATGTATTTTTTAAAATATTGTTTTAAGCACAAAAAGCTTATAAACTTAAGTTTAATAGAATTCACCCAACCCTAGGGTCAGCTGTATAGATTGCTGTAATATCTAAATCCCTCAGGGGCTTAGAAACAGAACAAACTTTCTAATACCTATGGTAACAGCCCAGATAACATGAGAAAAGAACAGCTGGGACTCAGTGAGTCTCAATCAGTTACTGTACTGGCTTTCAATCATTCATTAATGTCTTTAAGAAAATATCAGAGATGTTTTTACTCTTTTTTTAACTGGTTGAATGAGCACAGACTAGGACTTCACAACTTAAGAATGAAATAACATGGGGAGCCGAAACCGGTTTGGCTCAGTGGGTAGAGCGTCGGTCTGCGGACTGAAAGGTCCCGGGTTCGATTCCGGTCAAGGGCATGGACCTCGGTTGCGGGCACATCCCCGGTAGGGGGTGTGCAAGAGGCAGCTGGTCGATGTTTCTCTCTCATCGACGTTTCTAGCTCTCTATCTCTCTCCTTTCCTCTCTGTAAAATATCAATAAAATATAATTTAGAAAAAAAAAAAAAAGAAATAACATGGGGAGTACATGTTACTGCCATCTCCCAAGCTACTTAAAATGACAAAGAGCACTTGGGATTATAGATTTAAAAATTGTATGTTTGATTTTTTTAAACCATCATTATCAGACATTGAATAAAGGCTTAAAATAATTTAACTGTATATGAGTCTTAAATATCCACTTAGATTCTAAACTAACATTATCATGTTTAAGAGAAACCATACTGGGGGAAACTACTGCCCATAATTTATTCCCATGATATAGAAAAACCTCAAAACAGCTACTAGATAATGATTAGGAGGGAGAAAATGTTGGAAACTGGTGATTTTAACAGTACACTGTAATATGCCCTCTTAGAAAAAAGGACACTAACATTAGACCAAGTAGAAACTCTGCACTAACCCATTCTTCAAGTCTTCTTTGCTCAGTCAGGTATTTAAATCACTTTATGAGAGGCTGCTCAAAGTGAAAATATCCTGAAGCATGAGTTATTTATTAAGCCACATGCCAATTATTTTCCATATTGTGATTAAGATTCTCACATCCCCCAAACTATTACATCTAAGTAGACAATCTCCTATGACAAAATTATTATTACACTGCTAAGATCAATTTACACTAAATAAATAACCTCCTCTAACAGGTTAATGGTTCTGTATTTAAAGTGTGAAAGTTTCTGGAGAAAAGCCACAAAAGTGTGCTCTTTAACACTACTATATCCTGCTGTATAAAATTCCCATAGTGACTTGAATAATGAAAAAACAGATCTGCTTATCAAGCTGCAAGTGACCAATGGATAAGTACACTTAACAATACACATATAAATCAATGTTCAAAATTATCATTAGGTTAAAATGCTATGCCAAAAACATCTAAATAAAGTTTACAAGCGATAAGTCTGAAATTAAGTCTAAAAAAATATTTCTCTAGCTCAAGATGAAGAAATGGCTTGACAACAGTTCATTTAAGAAAGTAGGCTTTAGCCGTGACCGGTATGGCTCAATGGATAGAGCATCAGCTTGGGGACTGAAGGGTCCCGGGTTGGATTCCGGTCAAGGGCATGTACCTTGGTTGCGGACATATCCCCAGTAGGGGGTGTGCAAGAGGCAGCTGATCGATGACTCTCTCTCATCGATGTTTCTAACTATCTCTCTCCCTTCCTCTCTATATAAAATCAATAAAATATATTAAAAAAAAAAAAAAAAAAGTAGGCTTTAGCCCAGCCAGTGGTTGCACACTGACCTATGAACCAGAGGTCACAGTTCGACTCCAACTCAGAACACATGCCTGGGTTTCCAGCTTGATCCCCAGTAGGGGGCGTGCAAGAGGCAGCAGATCAATGATTCTCACCACTGATCGATCAATCTCTCTCTTTCCCCCCTCCTCTCTGAAATCAATAAAAAATACATTAAAAAATAAAAAGAAAGTAGGCTTAAGATGTATATAAGCCTAAAAAAACATCCAAAGTATGACAAGGCAGTTATAAAACTAATGGAATTGTAGGTCCTAGGCAAAAAACAATGCATCCAAAACAAATGTCCTAAAAACAGTGAAGTATCTGAAAATCATGGAGCAAACTGAAGGAACCTAAAGAACATGAAGGAGAAACATCTGAGCAGTTTGCAAAGACTGGGTGGGACAAAAGTAGGTTTACAGTTGTTCATATGGAAAATAATACAATAATTAATAAATGATAATACAAGAATAAAGTCTGTGTTTCGCATACTCACAACTTTGTACCTACTTTTGGCCCATCCTGTATTTTGATAGTCTGAGTAATATCTGAATAAGAAGTCTGTGCTTCTCAAACTGTGATAAAGGAATAACTTTTTTCCAGTCCTCACAGACACTTATAAAATACAGTAACAATAGCAAGACAATGGAAAATTGCTATTAAAATGTCTAAATGCTTATTCTCAGTTTCTGCACTTAAGTCACTGTAAACAGGTAAACAGGTCATGGCTTCTCTTTGAGTAGCTTTATCCCATCTGTACTAGAAAAAAGTAGTAAGTTAAAGGGAATGGGGAGTTAAAATTTCAGCTTGAATTCCCAGCAAATACATGTGTCCAATATTGGAATGGCTCAGAGCACTAATCACCTTGCAGAGGTTTTTAGAGAAAAAATTTGTGTCACATAATCTGTAAAATGGATTGCTACACTGGAAAGGTGATTAGGTTAAGTTATTGTAGAATCTCTCTAGCCTCTATGCTTCTGAGAGACCAATCAAAAGCAAACACATAAAATCCTTAAAGTAGCCAATAAAAATAAAAGCATACTTAGAAAATCAGTTGTGATATATTAGGTAGAACATATGTGAAAAGGAAAAAGATAGAAAAAAGACAAAACACTATGTAAACCATAATTAAGAAACCTTAAATATGTGAGATTTATTAATAAAGGATCACTGTTTTCCTTTTTAACTCATTACTATGTAAATACATTCTCGTTGCCCCTTCAAAGTTTAAAACAGTCCTCACTACTCAAACCACAAAACAAGGATTAATTTTAATTTTAAGAAACATTGAGGAACACTATTGCCATTTTAAATTCTCACCTCTAGTAACCATCAACCACCGAAAGGTTTACCAGTATAGCCTCTGTACCTATCTTGACCCTGACCTAACTAAAATTGGCATGAACAATATTAGTCTTCTCTTCTGGTTAAATCATTCACTTTCTATTGGTAACTACTTAAATGAGTCTGTCCTTCCCAACTAAAGTCTTAAGGAAATAGAAATATGTACTCCCCATATTATTTCATGATCAATAGCAATTTCACAATTTCAACCATAAATGTTAAACAGTTGCAAAGCATTCAGGCAAAAGCTATTGCTATTGCCTCCTTTCTGTACCCCCTCAGTCCTCCTCCAAATCCACCATCTGTAGAAACTGAACTAAAGCCAACCAACTACTACTATTAATTGTATTGATAGTTTGTTGAGGGTTCTTAGGTACAGATGTTACACAGTAGACTACAATATCTTTTAAGAACAAAGGTGGCACCAAATCAGGTGTCTTCACTAATTACCATATGCACATACATCATTTCTCTAGAATTATAAATGAATATCCTTAGAAGAAAGACTTCTATTAATGCAATTCACATTGTTGTATTTTAAATTATTTTTTTCATAGTAAATTTGGTACACTATTTTCTAAATTTCTGATCTAAAATACCACCGATAATGAACAACCCATTTTTTTTAAAAAAGCAAGTATCAATAGTGATATCAATAAATTAAAATACAAAACAATGAGAGCAAAGAGTGGGAATAGTTAAACACACAGAAAAAGAATAGCAGATAAGTTAAAGTGATAGAAAAAAAAAGAAAACTTATCCCTCAACAGTGACTTTTTAAATCACAAGAAAACAAATCCAAAGTAAAAATCACGATATGCTTGCCAGCTTTCTTTTAAAATCAGACTCAAAAATCTATGAATAGACTCAGTTAACATGAGTACTTAAATTGTTACACTTTGAAATTTTCCTGGAATGTTAAGAAATCACCTGCAATGAGCCCTTTTCCACAAGTTCTTTCAGAGGAATGAAGACTTTAAACATTTTTAAGTATGAGCTCCAAAATAAATTCTCAATTCTGAGAAACATTTGAAAATCACCTGTTTTGTCTCTCAGTATTCTGTAGCTCCCTGTGGTCCCTTTTCAGATGTTTGGTCAAAGATGTAAAGTATTCTTTTAAAAGATTCTGGAAAGGTTGTTGTTTCTCTGGACTAATTATCTCACTAGGAGGAAAAGTCAAATTAAACTTCTCTGCAGCATTCTTTACTTTCCTTGGTATAAGTCCAGCAATATCATCTCCACAATGTCGACAAAAACTAATCACCACAGACACATGAGTATGTGATTCCCGATCAGCATTAATAATATTTTTAAGCTGTTCATAGATTAAAGACAGACCTTCCTTGTCAGTGAAAATCCCAACTATTGTCAATTCCGCAATAAAACGTAAATCAGTTCTTAATTTGGTAATGTTAGGTGTTTTCTCTTCTTTCCTTGCTTCAAAATGTTTTTTCCAAACCTGCAGAAGTGATGGAGCAAAGTCGACATAGCGCTGGTGAAACAGAGAGCATAAGTGCACAGCACAATTCACATCAGATATTTTTAGCTTTGCTTCCACAATAGAAGCTACAGCTTCTGCAATGTATTTACTTAAATTTAGGCCACTAAAATCATGGGACAAGGAGTCTCTCTGTTGCTCCGTAATAGTTTTTAGTTTCTTGACAAAAGCAGTATTTTTCTTCAAACTTGAGTCTAGTCGGCTAAAGAAATTTTCCTCTGGTCGGTTGTCCGGAGCATTTTGGTTTTTGCTGCGAAGTTCCTTTCTTAACTGATGTCGTTCCCATGCTTCCTGATGAAGCTGAAGAGATTCCTCTTTCTCTCTATATATAAAAAAAAGCAAACAAATAAAATACCCTGTTTACTTCAAAGCATCACTGCCAAAACCCATATAAGTAAAAGTCAATGAAAAGTAATCACATAAGCATCACAATCTCATAAGAACAAAAAATGCAAAAGGCCCTTTCACTACTTTTAAATGACTTAAGATATGAACTCTGTACTGATAACACCATATTTGGTAGAGAAGATGTTTTAAATAATTAATTAAAAATCAGTCTGCCAACTGGTAAGCTAAATGGATAAAGCACTTTTATTTGGCATTTATACCTCAATGAAGCTGAAAAAAATAAACAAATAGATAAAGCACATGATGCTTAATATGAAAAATCCTCCTATATTATAAAAACATAGTATGCAAATTGTCCCCTTGAATGGGAGGTCATTTAGGAGTTCGACCAGGGAGCGGGGCTGGCCTGGGGAAAGGAGGAAGGCCCCAGTCAGCAGTGGCAGTGGCAGTGGCAGGCAGCCAGGGAAGGGAGAAAGACCCTGGCTGGCAGCCAGCAGCCACTAGGGACCCTGTTAGTGTACCAATTTTGTGCACTGGGCCTATAGAATATAACCAAAGGCTAATATGCAAATTGTCTCCTTGGGAGTTCAACCACTCACTCTAACATGTGGTGACCACCAGGGAATGGCATGGAATGAAGGCAGGACCTGGCCAGAAGCCGGTAGCTGGTGTAAGGAAGGTCCCTTGTGCCCTGATCACCAACCAGGCCTAGGGAGCCTACCTATGCACAAATTTTGTGCACCAAGCCTCAAACCTAAAACTGCCCTCACTGGTGTTGCTCAGCGCTCAGTTGCTCAATGGTCTCTGTGCACCAGAGTCTCAGGTTCAGTTTCCAGTCAAGGACACATACCTGGATTGCAGGTTCTCAATCCCCAGCCACAGCTGGGGCATGTGCAAGAGGCAACCAATGTCTCTCTCATCACATCAATGTCTGCCTCTCTCTTTGTCTCTTCTCCCTCTTACCCCCTTCCTCCCTGGAGGATATCCTTGGAAAAAATATCCTTGAGTGAGAATTAACAAAAGCAAACAAAAAAAAAATACATTAAAAATGTTTTGAGACAGTAAGTACCATTTTTCCGTACTTAAGCATTAACCAAAACTTTAATTAAGTACCTTGTTACATTTCAAGTGTAACTTTAAAAATTTGGAAAGGAACTAGAAGAAAATTATATGGTAAAAGCCCTACAAACTCAGTGTATCCTGAAAAGAATAGTTAAAAACAAATCTACCTATATTCCTACTAAAAAGATGAAACGTGTTTAAATTGCAAAAACAGTAAAATAGCTTGGGCAGAAGTAAAAAAGTGGGGATAACCTGACTTTGAGGTTTCTAAGATACCAAAATACATAACTTTTAAATATTTATTCCATAAAAAGTAGATTTTCATCTTCCTGAGATAACTATCCTTGAGCCACCTGTAATTCTCATTTTTTTCCCCACTACAAGCCACAATGTTTACAAAAGTTGCATCCATCACTGGGAATAGGGACATGTGAACATTTCTTGAAAGTCTCCCAGCCACAAACAAACACAGGATTAATAATTAGTATACTTTAAGAAACTATAACTTGAGCAGGAGTGCAGCATATATTTGCATTAACTGAATTTTCATCAGCATTAAAAATACTTTAAGATATATAATGAAATATGTACAGATAAAATAATGTGATCTTTTAAAATACTCCAGGGGAACCCTGGCCTATGTGTAAGTGGTTAGAGCACCAACCCTCAAACCCAAGGGTCACAGGTTCAGTTCCTGTTAAGGTCAGTCAAGGGCAGTCAAGGGCATGTATGTGGGCTATAGGTTCTCCACCCTGGTGGAAGCATGTGTGGGAGGCAACCTATTGATGTGCCTCTCTCACATCGATGTTTCTCTCTCCTCTCTCCCCCTTTCTCCTCCCACACTCTCTAAAGTCAATGGGAAAATATCCTCCAGAGAGGATTAACAAACAAACAAAAAATACTACAGGGGGAAGGGAAAAGGAAGGGAGGAAGTACATAAATAATTGGTGCTGCACAGATTGGGGTGCTGGGAGGGAGTACTGGTTCATTATTACATTCTACTTTTGCATATGGTTGAATTTTTCCAATTTTTCCTTTAATGTGTTTTTGGTTGTTGTTTAAGCTCTTTGTATTTGAAGGGAGAGGGAACAAAAGTTACAGTGAAATTAAATACCTTTGTAAATTTTTAAAGAAAAAGAAAATATAAAATAAGCAAGAAGTGCCACTGGTGTAGATCAGTGGTTGATTGTGGATCCATGAACCAGGAGATTAAGGCACATGCCTAAATTGCAGGCTCAATCCCCAGTAGGTGCCATGCAGGAGACAGCCTACTGATGATTCTCTCTCATCATTAATGATTTCTACCTCTTGCTCTCTCTCCTTTCCTCTCTCTGAAATCAATAAAAAAAAATATTTTTAAAGAATTTGTTTAAAAAAAAAAAGACAAGAAACTCTCAAGAATCATGGTTCTGAATATTCCAAACCTAGAATACATTACTATTGCCTTCCAAACTTAAGGGTCAATTCCTCATTAAAAATAGAAGTACTGCCCTGGCAAGTGTAGTTCAGTAGATTGGCCGAGATCCCATGCACTGAAAGGTTGCCGGTTTGATTCCTGATCGGAGCACATGCTCAGGCTGTGGGCTCCATCCCAGGTAGGGGGCAAGCAGGAGGCAGTTAATCAATGCTCTCACAACAATTATTTCTCTCTCCCTCTCCCTTTCCCTCTATAAAAATCAATAAAAATATATTTTTTTTTAAATAGAAGCACTGTGCTAAAGAACTTTTGTAAGAAAGTAGATGGCTGAGCTACTCCAGAGATCCATAACAACTTATGTTTGCAAACAGCAATATATGTAAAGAGAAGAGTTCCTGCCATTCAATAACTGTCATTTGCGCTACATCCTAGTAGTCTTCCTATGAAGACTACCTGTTTTTCACCATTTACTATATTATTTGCATAGATTTACAAGGTTAAAAATAAGTTTAGATAAAGGTAAGAATGGGTGGCATTACAGAATTATACTTAAGGACAAAGGTTCAAATCCTAGTGCACTGCTGTTTACTATGACCTCGGGCAAGTTACTTAACCTCTTTAACTTTTATCAATCTGTAATATAAGGATCATAAAACTTCATTAGGACTGTCTTAAGTATACGTACTGATACACTTCCTAGTGCCAAGCACATAGTAAGAACTCAACAAATAGCAGCCATTAAGAACTAAAGATTTTTCATCTTAAAAAGAGAATGTACCATAAAAAAATTGAAGCTTTAAAAAACAAATTAATTCAGATTACCCTCTATCTCAAAAATATATTAAAGACTACTATTTAATTCAAAGAATTAAAGCACCATAGGCATGCCTCCAGTCAGTGAAACTAACAGAATATACAAAATATTCCCAACTCTTAAAGAACTGTTCTCCCAAGTTTTATTTATATAATCATTTTTTCCAAAGATTTCCACCTTCCCATTTCTCACATCAATCTTTAAAATAATGTTCTTACTTCAACTGGGCAGCTTCTTCCTCTTGCTGTCGTTTTGCCTGCTCTTCCTGCTTCTTTCTCTCTTCTTCTTCAAGTTTCTTTTTTTCTTCTTCCTCTTTTTTCTTTAATTCCTCTTCTGCCTTTACCTTTTCTTCTTCTTTTTTCTTGCGTTCTTTGTCTTCTTTTTTCCTCTTATCTTCTTCCAGTTTCTTCTTTTTATCTTCAGGGACCTTAATAACCTCTTTCTTGGCAGGGAGCTTGATCTCTTCTTTTGGTTTCTCCCTGCTACTCACTGGCCGCCTTTCACCACAATCTTTTTCCTTGTTGTTTAGCAAAGATTCTTTTTCTTCCATACTTGCCGGCTTTTTACGCTCAGCTGGCATTATGTTACCCAGGACAATCTGTAAGAGTAAAAGAATGTCAGTATTGTAGATGCAGTGACTTTTTTTTTTTTTTTAAGCAATATGACACTATTGTTTTAAGCAGAACATCTTAATGCAATTTGGCAATTGTGAGATTAAATAAATGCATGCAAAATGAATACTATTTCTGTGATAAAATAATTTATTGGTCACTTTCCACACTCTATCATTATTAGTTATGCCTATGTCTAAGTACTTTTTTATTAACAAAAACCTCAAACAGAAACAGAAGTAGAGAACACAATATAAGGAGCTTCCTTCCATATACGTAGCATCCTAATTCAATCATTATCAACTGTAAAATAACATATCATTTAATCATTAATATTTTAGTAATGTATCAGACATTTTGAATCAGTATTAACCCCTACATTTCACATCCTTTAAGAGACCCCAGTGACACTATTTCGCATAATATTCAATAGAATTTAAATTGGAGCATAAATGAGTTCTTGCCCCTTACAAATCAACTAACAAAATAGAAGACTCACAAATGTTACCTCATTCTTCTAACCTTGTGAAACTTTCAAATTCAAAAACTGTCAACTATCTCAAATTAGACTTTTAATCTCTTCATTAACAATAAACTCATTTCTAAAAATAAATATCTCTACTTAGAATGTAATTTTTTATGGACATTGCTCCATGTTTTAACTCCTAAATCATGAAAAAGTTGTATGAGAAAAACCAAAACATTTTCTATTTAACTTCCTAGTTCTTAATTAAAAACTAAACTTACATATATTCGTAAATATTTTCAAATATAGGTTTTAAATTAAAGCAATAAAAACTAGATTATCAAGCAAAACATTTGCAATAGTATTTTATTACTAACACACAAAGCATTTATTTTAGCACTCTAATAAAATGTTATCACAGAAGACAACCCAAGCCAGCAGACTGCACTTGAGTAATTTTTGAAGGCACATGTCATTCTGTACCTTTTCTGTCACCTCTTCCTTCCCTTTTTTCTCTTTTATTCTCTTACTTTCCTTCATGTTAATCCTATTTAAGCACTCATTGCAATATGAAAGAGCATAACTTACACATGTGGCAAGACTGTTAATATTTATATTATTATCAATTCTTATACGCTTCAATTAAAAACCCACCTTTAACGTGAAAATATTATGCCCTAAAGCAAGCAAACTTTTCAAGGAGGTAATAGCTACAACTCACTGTTCCATAGTAAACATACACTTTATCTCTTCTAATACTGAAATCTTTATGAGGTGGGTATTAATTTCCCTATTTTATAAATGCGTAAATTGAGACTTGACCAAGTAACCTGACCAAGGCCCCTATAGTCGGTGACAGAGATGGAATCTGATGAACCCATATTCTTAACCAAAGTTATTAAGAACCGTGAGAGTATTAAATGAGTTGGAAGACTTAATGATAGATATTAAGAAAAATCACAGAATTATTAATCTTAGAGTAGAAAGAGTCCCTGATAATGATTAAGCAGTTTTTACATTATTTTTAAATTTTGGCAGATTCTATCTTAATAGGGGCAAGTTAATTTTTTTTTAAATATATTTTATTGATTTTTTACGGAGAGGAAGGGAGAGGAATAAAGAGTTAGAAACATCAATGAGAATCATCATCGACCAGCTGCCTCCTGCACACCCCCTACTGGGGATGTGCCCAGAACCAAGGTACATGCCCTTGACCAGAATCGAACCTGGGACCTTTCAGTCCACAGGCCAATGCTCTATCCACTGAGCCAAACCGGTTTTGATGTGGGGCAAGTTAATTTTTAAGATACCAATACAACCTTATTTATGATATTTATATTATGCGTAAAAAATGTTTACAAAGATTTTGTATTTTGATATTAAGTATCAACAAACCACATTTTAGCAATACAAGGAATAAAAATAAATTTATAATTAATGTCTCGTTTTCTAATATAAAATTAGATACCAAATACTCTTGAAACATTAAAAAATTTACTTGAAATCTGACAAATTCATACATGATAAAGGATTATCATTTATTAGCTCACCAAAGTCTCCCAAATGTTTGTGACTCCCTATAGCTTTCATTTTTATTTAAATATATTTTATTGATTTTTTTTTTTTTTAACTGCCCCGTATCTGTCCGTTATGATTTCACTCAATTCGTCCCGGTCATCAAAAGGCAGTTTATTCTAGGGAGGTATAGTGACAATCAGAGCAATACTTAGCTCAATTTATGTATCATCTCTCCAGTATTTTATTGATATTTTTACAGAGGAAGGGAGGATAGAGAGCTAGAAACATCTGAGAGAAACATTGACCAGCTGTCTCCTGCACAGCCCCTACTGGGGATGTGCCCACAACCAAGTTACATGCCCTTAGACCAGAATCGAACCTGGGACCCTTCAGTCCACAGACCAATGCTCTATCCACTGAACCAAACCAGTTTTGGCAATAGTTTTCATTTTTTAAATAAAACTTTAAGTGCCTACTACACCAAACTGTAGTAAGCATTCATAAATTAGATACTGTTCTAGAGCATACTAAAACAGACTCTAAAGAAGACCTTTAAGTCTTGGTACTGGTATCTTCTTTGTATCATTTTATCTTTATATTACAAACATATACTCCAAGTATATACTTGGAACTAAATTTCAGTGAACAAAAAAATATGACAAAAATCTAAAGGTTCGTGTAAAGGTATCAATGCAACATGTAAAAAAATAACATAGGCTTTGAAGTCAGGAAAACCTTAAGTGTGCATCCCAACTCTGCAACCTGGAAATTGGACAACTTCTGAATCTACTTATTAATAAAATGGAGATATTGCTACCTTTCTTACAGAGCTCTTAAACTTCTAACATAAAGGAGGCATTAATAAATATTTATATTCCCTCACACAGAACATTAACGTTCATTATGAGAGATTTTTAGAGTTAGGACTACTAGATTTTCATTTATTCCAGTTCTCAATTTTTACATTGAGGTGGCAAGAGAAGAGTGACATACCCAAGATTACACAACTAGTTAGCTGGTTGGGTCAAGTCTCAGTGTCCAGTGCTCTTTTGCACTATATACCCTGGCTCTAAGATTTAAAAATAAAATAAATATACAAACGATATAATGTAGATCAGTGTGTTTGTATAATGCCAATTAAAAAAATTAAACTGAGAGGGTCTGCTGAATCAAGTGATGAAGGCTTAGATCTGGATGTGTTGAGTTAGTATAGGGCTGGGGTGTTGATCTGTGAGTGCCTTGGGTGGGGCCTGGATGAGGCTGGTTGACCTATTTGGAAATGTCTTTTGTGTGAAATGTATCATTGGGCAAGTGGTGGTATTATTGATATGAGAAAATGCTAAGTAACTGATTTACTATCTGGAAAAGGATTTACTATCGGGGAAAGGGAGGAAGAGACTGAACATAAACTGCACCTATGGATGAGGACAATGGGGGATGGGGAGGGGGCGTAGGGTGGGGTGGGAACCTGGTGGAGGGGGGAAGAAATGAGGAACCTTTGTAACAATATGAACAATAAAGATTGATTTAAAAAAAATTAAACTGAGCATTAGTTAATGAAAAGCTAAACTTATTTTAAACTATTTTAATAAATCCATGTTATGTAAAGTGTTTCAAAAAGTATTTCAAGTAAAAACTAGGACTTTAAATAAATTCTATCTCGAAATAAAAATTAACAATCTTTTAATTAGAATATAATTAGCTCTTACGTTATTCTACTGACTACAATTACATTCATATGGTCTCTAAAAGGAACCCATACTTTAAAACCACCTTTCTAGCTCCCAAAATAGTGTCTTGGCCCTTGGGCTTTATGTTTTATTTGGTTTTCTAAATATATTCTGAAATTCCAAAAGAAAGTACAACTACTTCACTAGTAAAGCAGGTACCATCGCTGTGTACTGGGGGACAGAGTGCAGAGAAGGGGTGTTTGTCTTTTAAAAATACCATATGGATTCTGTATGAAATCACAATCAGACTGCTCTGAAAATACTCCAGAGTAAGAGAATGCTGTTTATCTTTTAATTCTGTGCTATTCAAATGGTCTAAGGGTGTAACAGCAAAGGGGCATTATTTACCAGTCTTTGAAGAAAAGACCATCCTTAGTGTATAAGGCTCAAAAGTTTTTACAAATGTCACCGGTGCTCAAAAATGGTTCTCCTGGTCAGCTGTACAATTTTTACAAACACCTACAAACTATGATCAATGAGAAGGGCGAGTTTCACTTTGGTCTGAAGCATCACTACGTACAAGTCCCAAAACAAAAAGAGCTGAAGGTCCGGTCCGGTGTGTACCCTCAAGCCTATCAGCTGGCTCTGCTTGGCCAACCTGGAAACCGAATATCCTGAGATCATCTCCTTCTTCAACAGCCCTAACAAGAGTACCAGGAGCCATGGGATGAAGGCAAAGTGAAGGTTCGCCGGCTTTACCAGACTAAAAGGAAGCAAACCAAACAATCTACGCCCACCATCCCCAGATACAGCAAAACCCCTGCCCCTAAACACGCATCTCCCACAAACCCCTGTTCTCGCTCCGTTCCCATACCTACCACGCTTCCCCGCCGCTAGTTCCCTTCCTGTGGGCATCCACGGTCACCTTCGACTACCATCCCTGCCCCAACCCCAACTTCATACCCCACCGGCCCCCACACCGAAGACCGAAACTCTCCTCCGGCTGGTGTCCCCGCTCCGCATCCTCCCACACGAGCACCCTCCCCACTTCCTCGCCCTCGCCTCCCTCACGGCTCCCGAAGAGCTTTCCCCAACCTCCCCCGCTCTACTCCACACCCCCAAACACCTTCACCCCGACACAGCAAGCTCCCCGCCTCCAGCCGCGAGGCCCAGCCGGGGCATGTGGGGCAGGCGCCCCTCATGCCTGCCCCGGGTCGGGGGCTCCGGCGTCGGTGGGAGCCTCCGAGAAAGAGGTGTGAGGAGGACGACGCTGGACCCGCGGTCCGTCTCCTGCTAGCCGCCCCCGGAGCGCCGGGGTAAGGAGTCGCCTCTTGGGTACCACGGGGAGTGGGAGTCCAGGCCGGTGCTCCTCAAACCCGCTTCTCCCCGGTCGTTGGAGCGGAGGGGAAGGGGGTTCTCCGGGACTCACCTCGAGCCTGTTGTCAACATTAGCCCCGGGTTTCCCAGCACTAACTCCAGCTCGGGCTCTCCCCTCCCTTCCCCCCACCTATCTCGCAGCCGAGGGCCCGCCTTCCCTTAGCTCCCCCTCCTCCCTCCGCCCGCCGGCCCTCCCGCCCGCCCGCCCGCCACTCACCAGCGCGGACAAGCTGTGAGTGGGGGCGGGGGTGAGCGTGGTGGAAAGGAAGAAGCTCTCCCGTACATTGCCAGATTGAACACAATTCGGATCGCCCATCCTCCAGCATACCACTGCCCTCAGTTTAGCTACGAGGTGGTAGATAGCGTGTAAAGGCTCGTATGAGTGCCACACACTTAGTGGCTCGTTTGAATTGTCCGCTTGATAAGAGGAGAACATTTTTTTAGACAGGCAATCAGTAGGACAGCCACAACCAGCACCTCGAGCCAGGGCCCCAGCTGAGGGGAGGAGTGTTCCGAGAGCCGGAGGCAGGAAGTGGATTGGTCGCCAGGAAAGGGAAGGCGCCCTGTATTGGAGGTGCGCAAGCGCAGGCCTCTGGGAGAGGGGAGAGGGAGGGGAAGCGAGAATGGGCGGGGCGGGGCTAACAGGAGGTAAGTAAGGGCGTGGAACAGTAGGAGAATTACGGAGCGCCGTGAAGGACAAGATTGGCCACGTGATTCTCGTGGGAGTTTCCTGGAGTTAATAACAAGGAAGGGGTGTATGAAGGGAAAGTTGGATTGTACTAATTCGAGGGATGCGGGTGAAGATTTGGAAAATTGGAAACTGGAGGAGCTAAAGAATATAGCTGGTGAGGAAGGTAGGAGTTGGTTAGGAATGGGTCTGGATTTTAGAGTGACCTGGAGAAAGTAAGAAAGTCCCGAGGAGAAATTTACAGGAGCAGTTTTAGGTGTTCGACATAGAAACACCTCATCGTGAAGAATCAAGGCTCTTTCCATACAGGTTTTTAAAATATATATATAGGTTTATTGGTTTCAGAGAGGAAGGCCGAGGAAGAGAAAGAGAGAAACATTAATGATGAAAGAGAATCATTGATCAGCTATCTCCTGCAAGCCCCACACGGGATGGAGCCTGCAACCAGGGATGTGCTCTGACCTGGAATAGAACCGTGACCTTCTGGACCTTCTGGTTCATAGGTTTACCCTGGACTACACCGTCTGTGCTCCATACAGGCTTTAGAAAGTACCGGGTTCTAGCAAACAAATTTAAAAATTACAATGGAATGACTTCCCTTTTTTAATTAAGTCATTGGTGTGTTGTTTTTATAATAGTCTTGTCATTACTTCCAAATGTGAAACCAAGTGGACTCTTTAAAATAGGTATAATTTTTATCCACACCACTTACTCTCTCTTAAATTACTAAATTTGTGCATCTGGCCTTCGATTTTTATTGAAACAGTGTGAATGTCTGTCAACATGATCTGGCTAGGTGTCCGAACAGCCTGTCCTTTGGCTAGTCAGGAGCCAAAGAAACAAAAGGTGCAACACTGGTCTTGATTCTTTTTTTTTTTTTTTTTTTTTTTGTTTAAAGTATTACATGAGTCTCCTTTTTTCCCCCATTGACCTCTCCCCTCCGCCCTCTCCCCCAAGCATAAGCCCTCACCTCCTACTGCTGTCTGTATCCATTGGTTTTGCTCAGATGCATGCATACAAGTCCTAGGTTGATTCTTGCTTGAGTTCGGGGCCCCACCCAGTTTCCAGATCCACAAAATGAGCTGCTATATTTGAGGCAAGTGTAGTTTTTCCACATATTCAGCTTCTGCCCATTTGCCTCTCTGTGGTGTTTTACTTTCCATTTATTCTTAGCAAATTGCCTCCCAAACTGAATGTTGATTTTTCCTGTATATAAGTTTTAGTGTTTTTTTCTTCAAAACACTAATAGGTTAATCATTGAAAGGGGAATAAAAGAGAAAACAAATTCTGCTGTCAGTATCATTGATAACTAAGAGAGAACTGTCCCCAAACACTGGTGATAGCTACCCACATTTTAAATATATTTTTATTGATTTTAGATATTTAGAGAGAGGGGAAAGGAGAGGGAGGGAGAGACAGAAAAATCAATGAGAAACAGCAACATTGATTGGCTGCCTCCAACAGGCTCCCTATCCCTGCTGGGAATGTGCCCTGACCAGGAATCTAATTGGTGACCATTTGGTGCATGAGTGGATGCTCAACCTCTGAGCCACGCTATCCAGGCATAACCCACATTTTTAAGTTTTTTCCCCTTATTTTGTCTGACTAACTTAACATTTACCCCATGTGATTGATAAATAAATCCCTCTTAGCCTCAATTAAGTCAATCTTTGCATTTCATCGGGTGTTGAAAGAGGGCATTTTTATTGAGTATTTGTTATTTTACCTATGTTATTTTAACTAATAATCGCAAGAATCCAGTAAATATTATGGTCCCTATTTATAGGAACTGAATCATAGAAAGACTAAGTAATTTACTCCAGCTCACAAAACTAGAAAGCATATTATCTAGTGGTATTATACTCAAATCTAACTCTAAAAACCCAAGTTCTTTCTCCTACATTCCACTGCCTCTATGTAGGCTTTTACATTGACTGACAATGCTGCCAATCATTTTGTTTTCCAAAGAAAGGATGTCAAGCTATCCACCAAAACCCTTAATTTATAGCGTATCATTGTGATTGTAACTGGAAGAAACACTGCTCTGAAGAAACCATCATTTCTGAATTTTGATAATATTCAAACTTTACTATTTTCTGAAACTATATTATGCTTTTAAATGTTTGGATATTTTATTATTTGAGAATATTCTCAAAATGTCCATTCTTGGATTTCTTACCCTTTGAGACAACATGGAGGGACCTGGAGTGAAATAAGCCAGCCAGAGAAAGATAAACATCACATGATCTCACTCATATGTAGGATCTAATGAACAAAATAAACTGATGAACAGAGTGGATCCAGAGACATGGAAGCATGGAACAGACTGAGGAATCTCAGAGGAAAGGCAGGGGTGGGTGGGTGGGAAGTGAACAACCAAAGACCTTGTATGGATATATGCATAATATGCATAACCCATGTAGACGGAAAAAAAAAAAAAAAAAAGTCTATTCTTTTTGCCTGCTTCAATTCACAGAACTCTACCATGTAAAAAAAAAAAAAAAAAAAAGAAAGAAACAAAAAAGCAAAATAAATATGAAAACTGGTGTATATATACATATATTTTTCTTTCATGTAATACTATTTTCTACTTGAAACCTGGTTATAATTCTGCTTCGCAGAAGAAAGCAAACGGCAGGAAAAGCGATTATAATAATAAGGCTGAGTGTAAAAAACAAAAACGGGCCTTATGTGAAATGAACTATATGATCCTCTGCTGGGTGTCTGTTGTTAATATAAACAATTCTAGCTGTGTTTTTAAAGCCACAGTCGAGTTTAGCTAATTTAAACAAAGTTTAAAAAAAATGTAATATATTGTTATTGATTTCAGAGAGGAAGGGAGAGAGAGAAAAAGAGAGATAAAAACATCAGTGATGAGAGAGAATCACTGATCAGGTGCCTTTCACATGCCCCACACTGGGGATCAAGCCCAAAACCCCAGTCATGTGCCCTGATCGGGAATTGAACTGTGACCTTCTGATTCATAAGTCATTGCTCAACCACTGAGCCATGCCAGCCAGGCCTACCTGTTTTTTCAAGCAGCCACCTCTTTATGGAATATCTCTGGTGGAAATTTTTCAACAACCTGATCTCTATCTCTTACTAGCAGTTTCTGAAATAATGTGCAGAGCTGTTTCCATTCAATAAGAAATCTAAGAGAGGAACCCAAGATGGTGGCATAAACACCTAGACTCCTGCCTTGCACAACAATTTCAAAACTAGTACTAAAAGATAAAACATCTATCATCCAGAGCCATTGGAGGGCTGGCTGAATGGAAGTTCTACAACTAAAAGGAAAGAGAAAAGAGCATTCAGTGCACAAACGCCAAAAAGCTGAGGTATGGAGGTGCGGTGATTCGGGCTGGCAGTGGGCATTACTTTCTTCAACCTGAAGGGAGACAAGCTCCCTATTTCTCAGAAATCCAGTTTCTGGGGAGCCGCGCAGGACCCAAACTCCTACAGGGAGAAGCTGGACTGTTTGCCATCAGGTCAGAAAGTGAGGATGGCTTGCTTGCAGAGCTGCACGCAGAAATAATTGCTAGCTGCGCTGGGATGCGGTTTGCCAACCATTGCTGTTTACGATGACCTAGCCTGGTGACAACCTGAGACCCCGCCCTGCACAACCTAAAAATCCACTCAAGATCCAAGCAGCCGCTTTTGCATATGAATGGCTTTCCCTATCACAGCTTAACCTAGCAAACTTGCAACTCTGTTCAGACAGCTCCAAAATCTCCAAATCCCAAGCAAATAGGAGAAAATTGTAGTTCTCACTGTAGCTCCTGCAGGGTGGCCTCAGACAGTAGCTGACCTGCACCCCATTGGAGATCCAAAAGCCAGTGTACCTAGTGGTCAGTGTGAGACACCAGATTTCAACTCCTCACATCCATAAGTGACATATTCAAGAGGCAAACTCAGTGAACAACAAAGCCCTACGGAAACAAGTCCTGCACCATAAGTGTGTCTCCAGCGCAACACTTCTTCCATTATAAACACAAAGGGTCCCCACAGCCAACTGGCCTAGAGGACAATTCCTCCCAGTGTAGCAACAGCAATCAAAGCTTAACTACACCACGACTTTGCACTCAGCCCACAAAGGGGTGTACCAAGAGCGTCCACATCAGGTGATTGGGGAGGCTGAGCTACTGGCCTTTATAGGTCACCTACCACACAAAGCCGCTCCATCAACACAGGAAATCAGCCAAAATGCAGAGACACAGAATCTTGTCACAAATAAAAGAAATGGAGGAAAGCAAACTATGGGACGACATAGAGTTCAAAACCACATTTATAAGGTTACTCAAGAATCTTTTTTCTTTGCTTGTTTTATTTATTTATTTTTTAATAAATCTTTACTGTTCATATTATTACAAATGTTCGTCATTTTTCCCCCCTCCATTACTCCCTGCCACCAGGTTCCCACCCCACCCTCTGCCCTTTTCCCACTCCCATTGTCCTCATCCATAGATGCACAGTTTATGTTCAGTCTCTTCCCACACCCCCCACTCCTCTTTTCCCCGAGGAACGTCAGTCCTCTCCCCTTCCGTACCTCTGATTCTATTATATTCAACAGTTAATATTATTCATCAGGTGTTTTAATTCCCTTGGTTTTTAGATTCACTTGTTGATAGTTACGTATTTGTTGTTCATAATTTTTGTCTTTATTTTCTTCCTCTTCTGAAAGAACCCCGATCAGCAATTCATATAATTCTGGTTTGGCGGTGATGAACTCCTTTAGTTTTTTTTATTTGTGAAGCTCTTTATCTGGCCTTTGATTCTGAGTGATAGCTTTGCTGGGGAGAGTATTTTTGGCTGTAGGTTCTTTCTATTCATCACCTTGAATATTTCTTGCCATTCCTGTCTGGCCTGCATGGTTTCTGTTGAGAAATCAGCTGCCAATCATATGGGTGCTCCTTTATAGGTAACTACCTGCTTTGCTCTTGCTGCTTTTAATATTCTCTCTTTGTCTTTTGCTCTAGGAATTTTAATTATGATGTATCTTGGTGTGGTCTTCTTTGGATTCCTTTTGTTTGGAGATCTGTGCGCTTCCTGGACTTGTAAGTCTATTTCTTACACCAGGTGGAGGAAGTTTTCTGTCACTATTTCTTCCAGTATGTTTTTGGTATCTTGCTTTCTCTCTCATCTGCTGGGACCCCCATAATTCTGATGTTGGTTCTCTTGAAGTTGTCCCAGAGGTTTCTTACATTATCTTCAACTTTCTGGATTCTCTTGTCTTCTTGCTTCTGCGAAGGAGTGTCTTCTGGCTCTTTATGTTCCAAATCTTTGACTTGATTCTTGCAATCTTCCATTCTGTTTTTAGGACTCTGTATAATATTTTTTATTTCAGACATTCAGAATATTTTATTCTTTATTTCTTGTTGACCTCTTATTATTTCTAGTTGATCCCTTATTATTTGTAGTTGATCCCTTTTCATATCCTTATAGGTCTCATTTATTTTATTGGCCTTTTCTAGGAAATTCTTGAAAAACCTTATAAGCATGGTTTTGAACTCTATATCCATGTTTTTTGTCCTCCATTTCTTTTGTTTGTGATGTTTCCTTGTCTTGGCATTTTCGCAGCGTTCCTGAGTTGGTAGCCTTAAAAGTTTCTGTGTTCAGCTTGGATGGGGTAGAGTTTCAGGGTGGAGCCTACAGCCTTGGCTTCCAACAGCTCCGCCCTATGCGGCTCCTGAGTCTCAGTTTTCCTCAGTGTCCTTCGGTACTCGTTGCAAGCACCTCTGAGAGAAAGGTGCCCTTGGATTTCACATGCTACCAAACAGTCTAGGGTTTCCCCCAATGAGCCTGGAACTTGGGTTCAGTTCAGTTGGAAGTGGGGTTCAGAGCAGTCTGGAGCTTTTGTCTCCTTCCCACTAGGGCAATCCAGCAGCACAGTCAACACTCTGTTCTCTGCATGCAATGTGCATGTGCCTCTGGGACTTCCTTTCGCCGCTCCCCTGAGTTTCCCCCTTACAGCCAGGCTCCCTCCTTATGAGCCTGGGTCCCCAGGGTCTGGCCTAGAACTGGGGCTCAGCACAGTCCGGAGCTTTTGTCTCCTTTCTGCTAGGGCAATCTATAATAGTAGCAGAGTTAACAGTCCATCCTCTGCGCGTAATGTGTATGCCTCTGGGATTGCCTTTTGCTGCTCCCCTGAGAATCCGCCTTACAGCCGAGACTTTCTCCTTATGTGTCTAGGGTCTTGCCCAGAACTGGAGTTCAGTGTTGTCGGAACTGGGGTTCAGCACAGTCGGAGCTTTTATCTCCTTCCCGTTAGGGAACACCAGCCAGGCACTCAGCCTCCCCCTCCTCTCAGGCTCTGTCCTCTCCGCACGCACAACGTGTCTCCATATCTTAGGCTTTTACAGCTCCTCTGATTTTCCTTCTGGTTTTCTCTTTCCTTCTCATTGTAGAATTTCCAGTCAGTCGACTTTCCTATAGTTCTGGGTAATGTCCATTTTGTATTTTAGTTGTATTTTATTGAAATTGTTGTGTGAGAATGCAGTTAGGTGTTTACCTATGCCACCATCTTGGTTTCTCTCTTTGCTTCTTTTTCTACTCAAGAATCTTATAAAAACCACTGAGAAACTTGATAAGACCTTCAGGGACCTTAATGAGGATGCCAAAAAAATGGAAAAGGACCAGTCAGAAGTTAAGCATACACTATCTGAAATAAAGAATAAACAGAAACTCAACTGTAGATTAACATACCCTAAGAATTAAACCAAAGATCTGAAATATGAGGAAACAAAAAACACTCAACCAGAAAAGCAAAAAGAAAAAAGGATCCAAAAATATGAAGATAGTGTAAGGAGCCTCTGGGACAAGTTTAAGCATACCAACATCCTAAGTTTTGGGATACCAGAAGAAGAGAGAGAGCAAAATATTGAAAGCCTATTAGAAGAAATAATGACAGAAAACTTTCCCTAGCTGGTGAAAGAAATAGACTTACAAGTTCAGGAAGCACATAGAACCCAAAAAAAGATGAATCCAAAAAGGACCACACCAAGATACATCATAATTAAAACGCCAAGGGCAAAAGACAAAGAGAGAATCTTGAAAGCAGCAAGAGAAAAGCAGTAAGTTACCTACAAGGGAGTACCTATATGACTGTCAGCTGATTTCTCAACAGAAACTATGCAGGCCAGAAGGGAAAGGTAAGAAATATTCAAAGTGATGAACAGTGAGAACCTACAACCAAGATTACTCTACCAAGCAAAGCTATCATTCAGAATTGAAGGGCATATAAAGAGCTTCACAGACAAGAAAAAGCTAAAGGAGTCTATCACCACCAAAGCAAAATTACATGAAATGCTGAAGGGTATTTTTTAATAAGAGGAAGAAGAAGAAAAAGGTAAAGATATTATTTATGAACAACAAAAAGACATCAAATACATACCTACCAACAAGTGAATCTAAAAATCTAGTGAATAAAAAGTCTGAAGAACAGAATGGACTGGTGAATATAATGGAATTAGGGACATAGAAAGGGAGTGGACTGTCAATTCTCAGAGGGAAGGGGGTCGCAGGGGTGTGGGAAGAGTTTGGACTAAAATCTTACACTGATGAAAACAGTGGCAGGGGGTAAGGGCATGTGGTGGGGTGGGGAATCAGGTGGAGGAGAGCTATGGGGAGGAGAAGGGGGAAAGAGGAACACCTTTTATCTAAAACCTGAAGAATTAGAAGGTCCCAGTTATCCAACTACAGATATCCAATAGGTAGTTGGAAATCAGAGGAGAATTTTGGCCTGGAGATTACATCAGAGCATCATCAACATAGCCAGTGTTTAAAGCCATAAGAAAAAAAATCGCCCAACTGATGTGACTCAGTTATTGAGCGTCAACCTATGAATTAGGAGGTGCTGGTTGGATTCCAGGTTATGGCACATGCTCAGGGTTGAGGACTCAATTCCCAGTGTGAGACATGCAGGAGGCAGCCAATCAATAATTATATTTCTCTTTTCCTCTCTCTTCCTCTCTGAAATCAATAAAATTTCTTAAAAAAAAAAAAAAAAAAAAAAGATCACCCTACCAACTCAGGGAAGCAGCGAAAATGCCAAAACAAGGAAACAGATCACAAACGAAAGAAATGGAGGACAAAAAACGACTGGATATAGAGTTCAAAACCACACTTATAAGGTTTTTCAAGAATTTCCTAGAAAAGGTCGATAAAATAAACAAGACCTATGAAGATATGAACTAATAAAGAATCAACTAGAAATAAAGAATACATTCTCTGAAATAAAAAATATTATACAGAGTCCTAAAAACAGAATGGAAGATTGCAAGAATCAAGTCAAAGACTTGGAATACAAAGAGCCAGAGGACACTCCTCTGCAGAAGCAAGAAGACAAGAGAATCCAGAAAGTTGAAGATAGTGTAAGAAATCTCTGGGACAACTTTAAGCTAACCAACATCAGAATTATGGAGGTCCCTCCAAAACCGGTTTGGCTGAATGGATAGAGCGTCGGCTTGGGGACTGAAAGGTCCCGTGTTCGATTCCGGTCAAGGGCATGTGCCTTGGTTTCGGGCATATCCCTAGTGAGGGGTGTGCAAGAGGTAGCTGATCGATGACTCTCTCTCATCGATGTTTCTAACTCTCTATCTCTCTCCCTTCCTCTTTGTACAAAATCAATAAAATATATTTAAAAAAATAATAATTATGGGGTCCCAGAAGATGAGAGAGAGAGCAAGATACCAAAAAACATATTGAAATAAATAGTGACAGAAAACTTCCCCCACCTGGTGTAAGAAATAGACTTACAAGTCCAGGAAGCACACAGAACCCCAAACAAAAGGAATCCAAAGAGGACCATATCAAGACACATCATAATTAAAATCCCAAGAGCAAAAGACAAAGAGAGAATATTAAAAGCAGCAAGAGCTTTATAGGTAGTTACCTATAAAGGATCACCCATACGATTGGCAGCTGGTTTCTCAACAAAAACCATACAGGCCAGACGGAAATGGCAAGAAATATTCAAGGTGATGAATAGCAAGAACCTACAGCCAAAAATACTCTACCCAGCAAAGCTATCAGTCAGAATCAAAGGCCAGATAAAGAGCTTCACAAATAAAAAAAACTAAAGGAGTTCATCACCGCCAAACCAGAATTATATGAATTGCTGATCGGGGTTCTTTCAGAAGAGGAAGAAAATAAAGATTAAAAATTATGAACAACAAATACGTAACTATCAACAAGTGAATCTAAAAACCGAGGGAATTAAAACACCTGATGAACAATATTAACTGTTGAATATAATAGAATCAGAGGTACGGAAGGGGAGAGGACTGACGTTTCCCGGGGAAAAGAGGAGTGGGGGGTGTGGGAAGAGACTGAACATAAACTGTGCATCTATGGATGAGGACCATGGGGGGGTGGGAAAAGGGCAGAGGGTGGGGTGGGAACCTGGTGGAGGGGGCAAAAATGAGGAACTTTTGTAATAATACAATATAAATAGCAAAGATTTATTAAAAAATTAAAAAAAATGTAAATAGAAAGCAGGGCCCAATTCTGAGCCCTGAGAAACTTCCAAATAGAAAGGTTAGGTCTCTAAAAATGTCTGTGAGTAAGGAAAGCAGAAACCTGGAGAGTATAGTATTATGACAGCCAAGAAAAGACCTCCTTCCGGAAAGAGAAATTGATTTCCATCTCAAATGTTGCCCAGACACGTGCTAATTGGATTAACCTCATAATGATTAATACTGACTTTGTATGAGGTAGTTCAGTGAAGTATTGTGGGACAGATTGATATCTGAGAAATTTTAAGGTGAAGAGCAGCAGAAAACTATAATTCTAGTAGAATGTGAGCTCAGGGAAGTCTTGTTTGTATCTTTTACTTTTATATCTTTTTAGCATTTATTTAATGATAGATTTAGAGAATGTATACTGATAGGAATGATCCAATAGTGAGGGAATATTAATGACATAGGGGAGAGGAAAACCGATAATATAGAAGCAAAATACTTCTGGCAGTAAGAAGGAATGAAACCTAAGGTAGAAGTGGAAAGCATGCCTTTGAGAGAAGCAGGGGCATTTCTACATGATATCAAGGGACAAGACAAAGAAGATGGGGCATGTACAGATGGGCTAATAGGTTTGGTTGGGGGGAGGGGCTATAAAGGACATCCTTCTTGATTGGTCCTATTTTTCTCAGTGAAACTGGAGGCCAGGTCAGCAACTAAGGTGAAAGAAACACCTTGAAGAGTGAGAACGTAGTGGAGAGGTATAGTAATGGTTACCAGGTCATGCTGGAAGCTACGTGAGGCTTGTGGTATGAAATGAAAGAAAAACCATCCAGCTTACATATGCCAGTTTCTCCAATTAGGTGTTTTTGTTTGTCTCTCCTTTTTTAAAAAAATATGTGTTGATTTTAGAGGAAGAAGAGATTGTAGTTTTTCATAGGGTTTTGTGGATAGTAAATGAGGTAATTCAAATAAAATCACTTAACCCAGATTTCATCATATGTGCTGTGTTAGCTATTACCAAATCATTTTTGAAACAATAAACACAATTTAAATGGCTTTGAAATTTGAGTAAATGGTGCTTCAAAACAGCCCTTTTTTTTTTTTTTTTTTTTTTTTTTTTTTTTTTTTTTTTTTTGTCCCAACACTGGTGTGAAACCAGGTCACCTGAAACCTTTTACTCCAGCATTATAAATTTTGCTAAGACAATGAACTTTAAAATGAATATCTATTCTATATAACAAAACAGAAATATGTAAATTGACTGTATCTCCATTATGCATGCCAGCCAATCAGGAGTGAGTATTGTGCAAAGCTATTGGGTTAATTTGCATGCACAGGCACTGTGCAGAGAGCAGAGCAGGAGAGCTGGTGGAGAGTGGAGTGGCTTGGGGAATGTAGCTCCCCAAGCCAACAGAAGGAGAGCAGAGAAGGAGAGCTGGCAGCTTGGAGGACTTGGCAGAGTGGGAGGCCATGGGACAAAGACAGAGCAGGAAGGGAAAACCAAGAATGCCTGGAACACCAGGAGTTCTGGTGGCAGCCCCAGGACTGGAAGCAAAAGCCAGAGCACGGGTAGCACCAGGAATGCTGAGAAACATAGTTCTGGTGGCAGACAGATCTAGACCAGTGGTCACCAAACTATGGCTCGAGAACCACATGCGGCTCTTTCCCTTTGAGTGTGGCTCTTCCACAAAATACCACATGTGGGCACGCAGGTACAGTGCAATTGAACCTTTGTGGCCCATGTGCAGAAGTCGATTTTCAGCTCTCAAAAGAAATTTCAATCATTGTACTGTTGACATCTGGCTCTGTTGACTAATGAGTTTGCCAACCACTCTCCTAGACGTTAGAGCAAAGTGAGCCTGGAGCAAGTTACTGTTGCAGTGGGGGGTGAAGGGAAAGGTGAGAGACATAAGTAAAATCAGAGTGTCTGGGAAAAATTAAAAGGAAGATATCCTAAAACTTCCAGGAAATTTTCACCAATGAAGCAAAGAAAAAAAAAGCCTCTATTATTCTGTGAGCAACAAACCAAACTGGGTTGGGGTCTCAGACAATTTGCTCATATGATTGCAAAGACAGACAGAAACTCCTGGATTGGAGAGGGCTCCCAGATTGGAGAGGGTGCAGGACGGGCACTGGACCTCTAGTATTCATATAAAAGCCTAAAAAACTGGAATGACCAGTCGCTATGGCATGCTCTGACCATCAGGGGGAAGAGACTCAATGCAGGAGCTGTCCCCTAGTGGTCAGTGTGCTCCCACAGCCAACCTCCCCAAGCCAGCCAACCTCCTATGGTCCTTGTCGGCACCAGAGCTGAGACGGGGAACAGGAGATGGGTGGCCCCTTTCCCAGGGAGGCCAAAGGCTGGCTCTCTCCAGCCTCCCATGTTCCATCCCTCCCCCTGGCCAGCAGGCCCTGATCAGCCCACTGCCTGCCTACCACAGTGGTGGCGCCATGGTGAGTGAAGGAGGAGGGGAGGAGGGAGGGAACTTCAAGGTAGCAGGGTGCTGACGATGTCGGCATCCAGCATCCATTCCTTCCGCATCCAGCCTGGCAACCATTGCCTCCTTTTGACCCTTTTCAGCCTGGCCCCAACTGCCAGTTTAGGCCTGATCCCACAGGGGGGTGAGATCAAGCCAGCAGTTAGGGGTGATCAGGCAGGCAGGAAGGTGAGCAGTTAGGAGCCAGCGGTCCCAGATTGCAAGAGGGATGCCCATGACGTGCCAGGTCTCCCCATTGGACACCACCAAGGTCTGGTAGGACAACAGCTGCACGCCTGCCTCTGCCAGGAGCCCAATCATGGTAGGCAGCATGGCAGGTTTTGAGGGCTGAGCCGGAACAGGAGCAGGGGCAGACCTCTGCGGATAGGCACTTCTGGTCTGAAGGCAGCTCTGTTGAGTGCCTGTAGCACAGGTGTGGTGCCCTGGACAAAGCCCACAGCCTGGTAAGGGGCACTTGCCAGGGTCACGCTCAGGAAGCCTTCCCCACATCCTTGCTCTCCTGGCACAGTGGGATTATGGGAGGTGGTTACATTGAGGCTGGCCTCCCTCACCAGCAGCTTGGCATTCACCAAGTACACACCTGCATGATTAGAAGTGTCTTTGAGGAGGCCGACAATGACTGCAGGGCTCAGGCAGTTCCCGGGATTCTTCAGGGATAAGCCCTGCATCACCACCTGGATGGTCCCTTTGGGGAACCCAGGCTCGCATCAGAGTCTCCACAGCTTCTGCCAAATGATCCAAGGTTTTGGTTTGCAGAGAGAAAGCACTGGTAAGGGCCTGGGCATTCACGACTCCCATGGGGGCTCTCCCCTTCATCATATCCACGAACTGGACACTCATCTTCTCCCTGAAGCGGCTCTGGGCCTTCTTGGTGCTGGCGCCCAGGTGGGGACAGCTGATGACATTCTCGTGGTCCACAAAGGCATGGTCCCGAGGTGGCTCCTCCATGAACGCTAACAGCGCTGCGCCCGCACACTATCCTGACTTCAGGGCCTAGAGCAGGGCACCCTCATCTACAATCCCTCCATGGGCACAGTTCACCATGCACACGCCCTTCTTGTACAGGACGAAGATGCTGTCATTCAGCAGGCCTGTCGTGGAGGGCAGGAGAGGGGTGTGCACAGTGATGAAGTCACAGAGGGGCCAGATCTCCTCCAGGGGAAGCTGCTGAACATTGAAGGAGACTGAGACCTCTGGTGAGATGATGGGGTCATACCCTACAGTCTTCATCCCAAAGGACTGCATCTACAATAGATAGCCACCTCTCTCCCGATCCTCCCCAGGCCAAGAATTCCCAGGGTCTTTCCATTCAACTCGGTTCCCATGAACTTCTTTCGGTTCCATTTGCCATCCTTCTTTGAAGCTGTTGCCTGGGGAATCATCCCACAGGTGAGCTCCACATTACTAAGACTGTTCCCATTGGGTGTGTTCATGACCAGGATGCCCTTCCTTGTGGAGGCCTCCAGATCCACTCTGTCCACGCTGATGTCACCTCCCCCGGCCCCACCACCTGGAGCGTCTCTGCTGCGTTGATGACATCGGCCGTCACCTTGGTGGCCGAGCAGACAATAAGGCCTTCACAGTCCTTCAGCTCGGCTACCAGCTCCTCTTTGCTCAGGTTCTGCTTCTTCACCACCTGCAGCCCTCCATCTTGCAGGATCTCCTGGCAGCAAGGGTCCATGCTGTCACTGATGAGCATTTTCTGTAGATTTGCGAAGGCCATTGCTGGCCTTAGGATCCACACTCTCCCTGGACAGCAATAACTCTAAGCCCCTAGATTTGGTTCTTATTGGTCAGTTTCTATGCCAGTGAGCGTCTAACTCTCTGCCTCCTAAGCAGCCATTGGTTCCTCACGCGTCACCCAGATTTGATTCTGATTGGTCAGTTTCTATGCCAGTCAGCGTGTCTGGCCCTATCAATGGGGCCTGATCAGAAAGGAGTTGCTGATCAGCAGCTCTGGTGGAGGTCGGGAGAGAAATGGAGGTGCAGCTGCTGGCCAGACTGGGAGAGAAAAAGAGAGGCAAGTACTGGTCAAGAGCTGACACAGAGGCAACGGATCAGTCCCTGCTTCTCTCTTCAGCTCTCTCTGGCCCTGATTTGCAGCCTCCTCAGCAGTCTGTGCTGGGGCACTCTGCCTGAAGCCGAAGCAGTAAGCGCTGGGTTACCATGATAACCCAGCACTGACTTCCGGTCTGGTAGAGCTTCAGTCTAAAGTCGTTGTACCCTGGCTCTTTATTATAGAGATAATAAAGGGCTAATATGCAAATCGTCCCCTCAGCAGTTCAACTAACTAGGAGTTTGACCATTCAATATGATGTGTGCTGACTACCAAGGGGTGGCACAAAACGAAAGGAAGGCCTCAGCTGGCAGCCAGTACCAGGGGAAGGAAGGACCTGACCAGCAGCTAGAAGGTCCCAATCAGCCCTGATCACCAGCCAGGACACTACTCATGCATGAATTTCATGCACCAGGCCTCTAGTTTAGTATTACATCCTATGTCTCAAAATTGATGTTTCTTTTTTTTTTTTTTTTTTTAATGAATGTATTGGGATGGCATCTATCATATATAATAAAGATACAATATGCAAATCGTCGTTAAGCATAACAACCAACTGTGTAACAACTGGATCATGGATCAGCAGGAGGGTGGGGCAGTGAGCTACAAGTGGTTGGCAGAGAGCTACAAGAGGAGCCAGGGCAGTAAGCTATGGGAGGGGTGGGAGGTGGAGGGAGCTACAAAAGGGTGGGGCAGCAGACAGAGAGCTAAAGGAGGGCAGCAGCAATCTACAGGCTACAAGCAGGCAGCGGAGAGCTACAGGAGGGGGCAGGGTAGCAAGCTATGGGGGGGGCTACAGGAGGGTGAATCAGTGGGTGGAGAGCTACTGGCACATGGATTCATGCACAGAGCTACTAGTCCTATATAATAAAAAGGTAATATGCAAATTGACTGTACCTCTGCTACACCCACAAGCCACATCCACTAGCCAATCAGGAGCAAGTATACAAATTACCCAACCAAGATGGCTATGGCCATGGAGCAAGCAGGAGGCTTGAGCTTCCTAATAATGGTGGAAACCAAGCTTTCAGCACACCCTGGGTGGCCTAGGCCTCCACTCAAGGCTACAAAGTTTCAAATATAGAAGATAAATAAATCCCAGACACCAGGGCCTACAGTTGGGTCTCTTGGGGGCGTGGCCAGCCTGCAACTACCACAGGCCCCTCATCCAGGCTGCCCCACGCCACACAAAGGAAACCCCACCCTGTTCCAGGACATCCTTCAAGGCAAACTATTTGGCCCCCACCCGTACACCAGGCCTCTATCCTATCTAATAAAAGAGCAATATGCAAATTGACCATCACTCCAACACACAAGATGGCTGCCCCCATGTGGACACAAGATAGCTGCCGCAAGATGGCCAGCAGGGGAGTGCAGTTGAGAGGGACCAGGCCCGCAAGGGAGGGCAGTTGGGGGCAATATAGCTCACTGTGAAGAGAAGTTAGGGGTGACCAGGTTGGCAGAGGAGGGAAGTTGGGGGTGACCGGGCCTGCAGGGAAGGGCAGTTGGGCAGGACTCAGGCCTGCAGGTGATATCAGTTGGGGGCGAGGGGGTGGCAGGCCTGCAGGGAAGGCAGTTAGGGGTGACCAGGCCTGAAGGAGAGGGCAGTTGGGGGCAAACAAACTGGCAGAGGAGAAGTTAGGCATCAATCAGGCTGGAAGGGCAGTGGTTATGGGTTTAGCAGGCTGGCAGGCAGAAGCTGTTAGGGACAATCAAGAAGGCAGGCAGGTAAGCAGTTGGGAGCCAACAGTCCTGGATTGTGAGAGGGATGTCCAAATGCTCAGTGGGATTGGGCCTAAACGGGCAGTCTGACATCCCCCAAGGAGTCCCAGATTGAAGAGGGTGCAGGTTGGGCTGAGGGACACCCGCCAATGCATGAATTTCGTGCACCAGGCCTCTAGTGTATGTGTGTGTGTGTGTGTGTGTGTGTGTGTGTGTGTGTATATATATATATATATATATATATATATATATATATATATATATATATATATATATATATATATATAAAAGCCTAAGTAACCAAAGACTGGTCAACTGGTTGCTATGATGTGCACTGAACCACCAGGGGCAAACATTGAATGCAAGAGCTGCCCCCTGGTGATCAGTGTGCTCCTACAACCAACATCCTGTTCCTGGCCAACCTCCTGCGGTCCCTCCCCCCAGCCCACTGCACCAGTCAGCACCTTTTGGGTCTGGGTGAGATGGCTCTGATCACCAGCCAAGCCGAGGGACCCTATCTGTGCACAAATTCATGCAGCGGGCCTCTATTTTATAGATATATCATTACAAAAAGGAAAAAGAATGTATTCTCAGCTATTATCCTATATACAAATAAAAGTCTTAATATAAAAATCTACCAAATAGCAGAATGACCAGTGGAACAACTGGTCACTATGATGCGCATTCACCACTAGGGGGCAGACGCTCAATACAGAAGCTATCCCCTGGTGGTCAGTGTGCTCCCACAGGGGGTGTGCTGCTCAGCCAGAAGCTGGGCTCATGTCTGGCAAGTGCAGTGGCAGTGGCAGGAGCCCCTCCCGCCTCCATGGCAGCACTAAGGAGCAACGAGCCAAGCAGTAAGGAGCAGCGAGCAGGCAGGCAATAAGGAGCAAGGGGTCCCAGACTGCCAGAGGGTGAAATTCGTACACTGGGCCTCTAGTTACCAATAATGACAGAGGTTTATAAATGTCATCTCTAAGATCGATATTACTTCGACTTGCCCAGCAGAATAACCATCCTAAATATTCTTTGGGGAAATTAATGGATAAATGGTGAGAATGCTAACCCTATGAATGTCATCTAATTGGTCTTAATTCTTTAATTCCTTACCTATATTACTAAGTCTTTGCTGTGGGGTATCTGTGATGAAATATTCCACACACTTCAAACTTAAAGTCCAAAACTTAACTTAATATTGGTTTAATCTACTTCTTTTTCTACTTTTATTCTTTTAGTTAATGGTGCTCAAAGGGATCCAGATATACCATCAAAAAAAGGGGACCACTTCATGGTAAGGATTATTTTGAATTGAAGGCAATCAAGACTAGATGCTGGAAAGTTCTCTAGAATTCCCCTTTCTCAGCCTAAAAACAAAAGCAAGGTGAGAATTTATCTTTGTGGAGGTGTCTACCCCTTACTCCCAACTCCCTATCAGGAAGAGGAAATTAACTTTTATTAGGGGAGATGGAGTGTCAACAACCAGATGTGTTTACATAAACATTTTATGCAAATAAGATAATATTTCCTATCCACTTCCCAATGATTTTTCATCCCTTGAAACCCAAGCCCCCTGTCCTTGGTTAAAATCGTATGTAAGCCTGCGTTAGATGGTTTAGCTCAGTGGACAGAGAGTCAGCCAGCGGATTGAAAGGTCCCAGGCTCCATTCTGGCCAAGGCATGAATCAAACATGCCTGAGTTGCAGGCTTGATCTCCAGTACGGGACATGCAAGAGACAGATGATCAATGGTTCTCTCTCATCATTAATGTTTCTATCTCTCCATTCTTCTCTGAAATCAATCAAGATATATATATATTTAAAAATAGTATGTAAGCCCCAAGCCTAACCATCTCTTTGTTTTACTTCTTTTCAGTGAACTATGTACATAAATAATAAAATTATATGCTTTTTCTTCTGTTAATCTTTCTTGTTAGTTTCATTCCCACCCTCCCACTGAAAGAGGATAGAGCAAAAAGTCTTTTTCTCCCCTGCAAATGCTTTCTTAGAGGAAAGAAAAATCTGTATACTGATACAGGAATGTATAGGATTAAACTAGAGTGAAAAGAGCAGAATATTTTGGAGGAAACCATCCTAAACTAGGGTTTAATTTTTTGTTTACCAAGCAATATACCCATTGTTAACAGTCCAAATACAGGACTCCATACCCCTTTTATGTGATTTCCATTTAAAGATAATTCAAGTTTGTAACACTGAGTGTTGAGTGGATAAATAAAGAGAAATAAACAGATACTTCGTTCTTAGTGTGTGTCAGGCATTAATCCACCCAATGAGTCTATTTAGAAGATATTCTTTTTTTTTGTTTTTGTTTTTATAGGTAGGAAAAGTAGAGCTTAGCATGGTTAAATAACATGCCCAGGATGACACAGCTACTAAATAGAATATCTGCTTAGGACTGCCTGATTCCAAAGTTTATGCTCTTATGTAACATTTCCTCCCATTCTAAAATGTTTTCCCTACCTTATATAACCAAATATCGTCACACATAACAATGCAGATATCCCCTTTTACATAATCAGAATGTAGAATAAGAAAAGACATGATTTTATAATCTAGTTCAAACAAGATGGAACAATATATATAAACATAAATGTCTGTGTAAGTCAGATAGTGTGCTGATAAATCTGTGCCCATGATAGCACAAAGGAAAGAAGGCTGGCCTGGGTATTAAAGACCCAATGTTCCGTCTTAGAGTCTGGCTACTGCAAAATGTAACATAGTGAAAGTAGGGAAAATCATTTGTAACCTGTCTGTGACATGGAAACATCATTTAAAAATGAGTAGGTTACACTTTATGATCCTCAATGTTGTAATTTTAATTTAATTTTGGCAGTATACCTTATTGTTTCCAAGTGTTGATGAATCCAAGTGAAAAATGGTTGCCTTCATAACTCAGAATGATAATGTCACATTGAGAAATATAACTAGGGAAAAAAGTTATTACTCAGAGAATCTTCTGGCATCATTTCAGTTCTTGTATCAGTTGCTAAAGGTAAGGAAAAGGAATGGGTGTCATTTCTAGCTATTTTTTCTTCTGGAAAGGTCTACATTGCTAATTTAAAAATACATTATACTTCCCTAAATTTCCTCATGAAATAGTCATTCATTGTGTTTACCCCATTCCAGTTTAATGAAAGACTCATCTAAATAGGGGTGCCCCTTTGTATTAACCTTTTCATACCCAATATCAATCTATACTAATAATGGAGTAATATGCAAATTGTCCGGGATGCCATTACAGTAACAGTAACGACTAAACAGCAGGCTGTGTGGGACAACCAGGTCAGCAGGAAGGTTAGTGAGGGATGACCAAATGACTAAACAGTAGGCTGTGTGAGATGACCAGGCTGGCAGGGGGGCAGTTGGAGGTGATCAGGCTGGCAGGGGGGCAGTTAGGAGCTGGATTGTGAGAAGGATGTCTGACTGGCAGTTAGGCCCAATCCCCAGGATCAGGCTTAAACCAGCAGTTAAACATCCCCCGTGGGGTCCCAGATTGGAGAGGATGCAGGCTGGGCTGAGGGAACCCCCCCTCTCATGCACAAATATCATGCATTGGACCTGTAGTTATAATATAAAATACCCTGGATCCGTACATCCACAATGACCAGGAGGCTCAAATAACCAAAAGTCAGTCCTGCAGTCAGCGCTGGGTTGCCGTGGCAACCCAATACTGACTGCTACGGCTGCAGGCATGGTGACCTAGCACTGACTAATGAAGGGACTGCAAATCAGGCCCCGAGGGAGGCCTGAAGAGAGAAGCAGGGTCTGAACTGTAGTCTCTGTGGCAGTTGTTGATCAGCACTTGCCTCTCTCTTTCTTTCCAGGGCTGGTCAGCATCTGTGCCTCCATTTCTCTCCAGGCCTCCACCAGGGCATTTTCTGTCACTTAGGGCAGCCTGTTGCCATGTTGTGGGCTACTCTTTGGAGAGGACCACACAGCAAAGAATTGACTGAGGCTTCTTACCAACAGCCAATGAGGAACTCAATCCTGCCAACTCACTGAGCAGAGGGTAAGTTGAGTCTCCCCCAGTTGAGCCATCATATGATCACAATCTCAAACAACAGCCTGAATGAAACCTCCTGAGAGGCCTTGAGCCAAAAGCACTAAGCTAAGCTCTGTCTGGATTACTGAACTGTAAATTCTGTGAGACAATGGTGGTTGTTATCACAATAATTTGAAAATTCTGTTTTTTAAATTATTTTTATTGATTTCAGAGAGGAAGAGAGAAGATGAGAGAGATAGAAACATCAATGATGAGAGAGAATCATTGATCATCTGTTTCCTGCATGACCCCCCACCCTCCACTGGAGATCAAGCTCTCAACTCAGGTATGTGCCCTCTCCGAGAATCGAACTAGAGATCTTTTCACTCATAGATTGCCACTCAACCACTGATCCACACCAGCCAAACTGAGAATTCTTTTTAATGAAATGTTGATAGTGGAAAAAATTAGTCTAGCTTCAAAAGTATGACTTCTGGCATGCTTCAGGCTTTAAAAAATAAAGCCAACATTAAGAAAATATATGGACTGAAGGGTCCCAGGTTCAATTACAGTCAAGGGCACATAGCTCAATTGCAGGCTCAATTCCCGGGCCTGGTTGGTGCTCATGCAGGAGCCAACCAATGGATATGTCTCTCTCACATCGATGCTTCTGTCTCTTGTCCTCCCTTCTACTCTCTAACAGAGAGAAAGAGAGAGAGAGAGAGAGAGAGAGAGAGAGAGAGAGGGAGAGAGGGAGAGAGAGAGAGAAAGAGAGAGATGGAAAAATATCCTCAGGTGAGGATCAATAACGACAACAAAAATAAATAAATAAATAAATAAATAAATAAATAAATATGAAAAATCATAAAGTGTTTTACTTGTAGTATACCAATCCTAAAAGATAGATACTGTTACAATTCCCATTTTACAGATAATGAAACTGAAGCTTAGAGAGTTTAACTCTATTGAGTATAGCCACCAGGATTTGAGTATAGACTAGTTAAACTTTGATATCATACATTTATAGGAATAAATGTTTCTTGGATACTTATTTTGTGCTAGGCACTGTCTTAGGCACTTAAGATTCATCAGTGATCCTATCTGGTTTGGCTCAGTGGATGGAGCATCAGCCCGAGAAGGGTCCCAGATTTGATTCTGGTTAAGGGCAGGTACCTTGGTTTCAGGCTCCTCCCTGGCCCAGGCCCTGGTCAGGGCTCATGCAGGAGGCAATCACTGATCACATCGATATTTCTCTCTGTCTTTGATAGAGAGCTCTTCTATCCCTAAAAATCAATGGAAAAGTAACCTTGGGTGAGGATTAACAACAACAAAAAAGACACAACAATGAGCAAAACCTACAGAGATCTTTGCCCTTGGGGAGCTTACATTTTAGTCAGGGGATAAAGGCAAAAAATGATAAACAGATTTGTGGTATCTTAGGAGATGACACATGCAATTGTAAAAATTAACAGTAGGACAGAGCAAAGGGGACCAGAAATATAAAAAGTGATGAGGTTAGTTGCAATTTGAAGAAGAATATTAGGTATATCTCATTGAGAAGATAACATTCTATTTTCCTAATTTTCTATTATAATTCTTAAATTTTAAACAATATTTAATATTCTAAATATTTTAAAATGCTGAAAAGTATAATCATAAATAAATACTGTAATACATATTTATAATAATAAAATCATAATATGCTAATTAGACCAGACAGCTGAATGACCTTCTGGACATCCTTCTGGACAAAGCCACAGGGGCAGGACCCTAAGCAGAGATGGTTAGGGACGATCAGGCAAGCAGGCAGAGACAGTTAGGGGCAATCAGGCAAGCAATCAGAGAGTTTACAGGTGATTAGGCAAGCAGGCAGAGGCAGTTAGGGGCAATCCAGCAGGCACAGTGGGTAGGGGTGATCAGTCAGGCAGGCAGAGGTGGTTAGGGCATCAGGCATGCAGGCAGGCAGACTGGTTAGGGGCAATCAGGCAGACAGGTGAGTGGTTAGGAAGCAGAGGTCCTGGATTGAGAGAGTGTGCAGGCCGGGCTGAGGACCCCTTCCTCTGTGTGCATGAATTAATGCACTGGGCCTCTAGTATAACCATATTTACTGAGATTGGTAATCATTCTATCTATCCATATTTTTATACTTTTACTACATATGCTCATATCATTAAAATATACACTAGTAAACCAATTTTGTATATTTTAAAAATTTATATGAATATAATTTCTACCTCTCCGTCTCAATTGTATATTCTTGGAGTTCATTTTATGTTGAATGTGTAGATCTAATTCATTTATTTTTAACTAGAGTCCTGGTGCACGAAATTCGTGCACTGGGAGGTTATCCCTCAGGCCAGCTTGCCGCATCTCACTGTCTGGGAACCCTCAGGGGATATCCTCTGTGGGAGGCGACCGGGCTGATCAGGGGAAGGCGCCAGCCCCATCATCCCGCTGCTGCAGCCACTGCCAGTCACCACAGCCACCAAGGAGTTTTCACCAACACGGACTCCAGTCCCTTCACCAAGAAAAAATGACAACTTTCTTAGGCATTTTGAAGATGTCTCTTTCATAGGATATGCATTTCTTTCTTTCTTTTATTTTTTTATCCTCACCTGAGGATGTTTCCATTGACTTTTAGAGAATGTGGAAGAGAAAGGGAAAGACAGAGAGAAACATCAAAGTGAGAAGAACACTTTGATTGGTTGTCTCCTGCATGAGAACTGATCTGGACCCCGGCCAGGGAGGAGCCTGCAACCTAGGTACATGCCCTTGTTCAGAATCGAACCCAGACCCTGCGGTCGGCAGGCCGAGGCATTATCCACCGAGTCAAACTGGCTAGAGCAGGATATGACATTTCTTAGCCCTCCAGCAGTGGACCTTCGTTTTTTTCTCAGAAGTGTGGTGGAAAAACCCTAGATCACCTTTTTGGATTCATATTACCCAAGTTACTAAGAATATTACCAGTGGCATACAGGAAGCTTAGCCAATGTGCAGTTAGAAAAGGTGTTTCCTCTGTAGTTCACACCAATCCCGGGCTGGGCCCTGCCAAGGCCTAAAGCCTCTGGCTGAAGCTTTAGGCCTGGGCAGGGGCCATCTAGCTCCCTCTGATCACCGGCTCTGCCCCTGCCCAGGCCTGCCCAGGCCGAAAGCCTCTTGGGCAGGAGAGGAGCCACAGCTCCCTGCAATCAATTGCAGGAGGTCCACTCCTGCCCAAGCCCTACCTTACAATGACCTGGGTGCCTGGATGTTCCTAGGACACAGGTGCTGGGTGCCTATGTTTGCAAATTAACCACCATCTTGTTTGGGTTAATTTGCATAGTCACTCTGATTGGCTATTGGTGTAGCGAAAATATGGTCAATTTACATATTTGTCTATTATTAGGTAAGTTATATGTATATATTTCTGTGTAGAATTCCATTGTATGAATAAATAAAGCCCACATTTTAAACTTCTCATCTACTGAGCCAGTATACTTCCTTTTACTTTTTATATTAAGCTTTAGAATAAAAAACATTCAGAACTTGAAGGAACTTTAAAACAATGTAGGCTATGAGAAAATAAGGAGCTTTTGATCTCCCAATTTCTCAGAAATCCAAGGTCACATAGCCAATCAATGGAAAAGGTGTACTTAAAACCTGATAGCCAATACCCAGCACAGCACTCATTCAATTACAACAGCATTTTAATTCTAGATATCTGTGATATAAAACTACTAAAGGCCCAGTGCATGAATTAATGCACAGATGGGGTCCCTCGGCCTGGCTGGTGACTGGAGCCAATAGGGCCATCTCACCCAGGCCTGATCAGCTGGGGTCTGGCCAGCTGGGGGAGGTACCATGGGAGGTTGGCTGGGGGAGCACACCAGGGGACAGCTCCTGCGTTAAGCATCTGCCCCCTTGTGGTCAGTGCACATCATAGCGACCAGTCTACTGGTCATTAGGCCATGTGGTCGCTTAGGCTTTATATATATAGATCTATAGAGCTATATATATATATTTCTTTATTGATTTCAGAGAGGAAGGGAGGAGGGAGAGATAGGAACATCAATGACGAGAGGGAATCATTGATCAGCTGCTTCCTGCACACACCCCACTGGGGATCAAGCCTGCAACCCAGGCATGTGCCCTTGACCAGAATCAAACCCAGGACCCCTCAGTCCTCACTCATCGCTCTATCCTCTGAGTCAAACTGGCCAGGGCTATAGAACTCTTTTTATATAACTCTATATATCTATAGTCTAAATGGAAATAGTACAGTAGTAAAAAAGAGAAAAAAAAATTTCCAGGAATAATAAAGCTATTAAACTAAATTATATTGACTACAGTTTTAAAACAGCATTAATAACCTATTTATGATTAAAATAATTCTTTCTCCACAGTTGGCTATGCAAGTTTATTTTTTTTAAATTAAATGCTCTTATTTTAAATCATTTGTGTCTGTTTTGTTTTTATTTAGAAAATAAGAACACCAGATTATGAGATTGTAGAACAGGCTTGCAGACAGGAGTCAGTGGAAGTTCTCTCCTAGTTTGAGCAGCAGCAAGGGCCCATGGAATTACAAGGCACAATTCTAAAACCTAGTTCTCCCAAAGCTAGTATGGGGGAGCTAGTGCTCTCTTTTCTTACCACTTAGTTTCCCAACTGTTATCTACAGGTGTGTCTTGATTGCCTATTACATGCAGAGGACTATAATTCCAAAATCATTTCTTGGAAGAAAGAAATAGTTTTAGCATCTATGCTTTATCTTACATTCCCAGTGAATGAGAGTTCCTGTTACTCCACAAATTTACCAAAATCTGGTGTTGTCAGTGTTTTGCATTTTGGTTATTTCAATATATGTGTAGTGGTATCTCATTGTTATTTTAATTTGCATTTCCCTAATGACATATGATTTTTGCTTATGTTTACTTGCCATCTATGCATCGTTTTGATAAGGTGTCCCATTTTAAAAAATATATATTTTATTGATTTTTTACAGAAAGGAAGAGAGAGGGACAGAGAGTTAGAAACATCGATGAGAGAGAATCATCGATCAGCTGCCTCCTGCACACTCCCTTTTGGGGATGTGCCCACAACCAAGGTACATGCCCTTGACTGGAATCGAACCTGGGACCTTTCAGGCTGACACTCTATCCACTGAGCCAAACCGGTTTTGGCAGATGTCCCATTTTTTAAATCACATTGCTGTTTTCTTATTGTTGAATTTTATGAGTTCTTTGTATATTTTGGATAACAGACTTTTATAAAATATATATTTTCCCCCAGATTTTATATTTTAGTGCAGTTTTAGGTTTACAGCAAAATTAAGGGGAAGGTACAAGGTCTCCCAGATAGTGTCATCCATCTAATTTTTAATATGTTGCTATATATCCATCATTATTTTAGAAATAAAAATACAAAAATGAATAAGGCACTGTTCCTGGCCTCAAGGAGTTCACAATCTAGTGAGGAAGATGGGCAGAAACTGATGACAAAATTGTTTGAAAGGCCCACCATTATCCTAGGCCATTTCATTGTTCATGTAAAAGACCCTGTCCTGTACCCTAACGTCATTGGACCTTAACTTTAGCTTGGACAATTTTAACCTTTGCCCCTCTTCAGCAAGTCCCTCCAATTACCACGCCCAGGCAAATATTTTATTTCTAAATCTGACATGCCAACATACTATTAACTGAGAACTTTCAGTCCTTTAGTGCTATCTCTCCTCTGTAGGTTCATTTACTACCTTTGTAAGATAAGCCTCTTTGTCCTGATTTTCTCTCAGTCTATCTCCCTGCCTTGGTTTACTCAGTGTTCTATTTATTCCTCAGCATATGTGACTCCAACTTTTCAATCACTCTCTCACTCTTAATAATAATCATAATAATGGTAGCTACCATTTATTGGCCATGTACTGTGTTCCAGCCACTGCAAATTAGGTGCTTTATATAATACTTAAATATTTTACAGATGAGTATATGGACTAAGGGTTTAAGGCTTATGTAGGGAAGGGGACCGAGGCATGCCAACCCACAATGTGCCGCTGTGGTGTACTAATTATTTTGAGCCTAAGGCAATTGAGAAATAGCAAACACAGGAGGAGCTATCTGCCCTTTCCCTTGCTGCACAAAAGCAGAACATAAATTGCCCTTTGTAAAGATGACATAAAATTCCATTTGTAAAGACTCCCCACTCCCATACCAGTAAGAGAATGATACTTACCACGGGAAATGACATGAGACTACATTAAAGAACCTTACTAAACAACCCATTGAGTTCCTAGTCATCTTTCACAATTTACTATCCCTAAGAGCCCCAACCCCTTTTCCTTTGTCTAGTGACTCTAGTCACTTCTCCACTAGCCTTTGTTAAAATGGTATATAAGCTCCCAGTTCTAATCACCTCTTTGGGTTTCCACTTCTTTTCGGTGAAGCTCCTGCAAATGTGGAATTACTAACATCAATACAAACATATGCCCGTTCTCCTGTTATTCTGTCTTTTCTCAGTTTAATTCACAAGCCTCCAAAAACGGAACCTGAGCTGGCAGAGGAAAAGTTTCCTTCTTCAATAGGGTAGTAAATAGCAAGGCCTCAATCCAAATCCCGATCTCTCTCACTCAGAGCTCATATTTTTTCCCCTACCAGGCCACACTGTTCTATATCTTTTGAAGATATATTAGATTCTGGGCAGAAAAGCATTATGCAATTTCATATCAGTACATGAGACTAAGGGTGAATTATTGCCCTCAAAACTGATTAGGTCTCAGAACAGTTGGGACTAGGGACTTCTAAAATCATCAGGATTTTCTCTCTCTCATAGTTTGTCTCACCATTATGAGGTAATAAATTCTTGTTAACTTAAAAAAACAAAACCTGGTGAGTAGAAATGGAAAATAATAATTTAAAATTTATTATTTTATAGGTTTTGTTAAGAATGAATATTTTAGAAGGGCAGAGATCTTAAATGAATAATGTTCTTTATAGTATAATAAGCATCATAGCAATGGGTAAGAGAACGGAAAGTATTAGACCTCAGGCCTGCAAACTAGATTTAAGTACTATCTCTGCTGCTTATTAATTGTACATGCCTTAGGTCTGTAGAACATCAAATCTGCAAAATAAATGAGCTAATCCCCACCTTAAATGGTTTTCTGAGCTTTATATGTCCAACTATGTACCAGATGTCTGCACTCAGCAGTTTCATAAACACTTCAACATCAGTATGAATTAATCCTGCTTTACAGGCTTTTATTCTCCCAAGGAAACCTTATCTCAGTTAATGGTACCACCAACCACACAGTACTCAATTCAGAAGCCAGGAATGGTCCCCACCTCCCTACTTACTCTTTTGTTTGTTTCCTAATTTCCAGGTGTACACACAAGGTGTTCATGTGAGGGTTATAAGGACATACTGATTTGTTTTTAAATCTTTACTGTTGAGAATATTACAGATATTCTCTCCCTCGCTTCCCCCATTACTCCCCTCTACCTTATTTTCATCCCACTCCAGGCCTTCACCACCCTATTGTCTGTGCCCATAGGTAATGCATATATGCATGTAAGTTCTTTGGTTAATCTCTTCTGGGTCCCCCATCTGTCTCTCTTCCCTCTGTGATTCATCAGTCTGTTCCATGTTTCCATTCCTCTGATTCTATTTTATTCATTATTTTATTTTGTTCATTAGATTCCTTGTTTGTTTATTTTGATTTTTAGATTCCATTGTTGGTAGATATGTATTTATTAGCATTTTTATTGTTCATAGTTCTTCCTCTTTTTCCTTTTCCTCCTCCTCCTCTTCCTCCTCCTCCTCTTCCTCGTCCTCCTCCCCTTTCTTCCGAACTGTTTTTCCTTTGCTGCTTTTAAGATTCTCTCTTTGTCTTTAACCCTTGATATTTTAATTATGATGTGTCTTGTTGTGGGCCTCTTTAGGTTCCTCTTGTTTTGGAGACTCTCTGCACTTCTTGGACTTGTAAGCCTTTCACCAGGTAAGGGACATTTTCTGTCATTATTCATTCAAATAGGTTTTCAATATCTTGATCTCTCTCTTCCCTTTTGGCACCCCCATAATTTGAATGTTGGTATGCTTGAAGTTGTCCCAGAGGCTCCCTATACTATCTTTCTATTTTTGGATTCTTTTTTCTTTTTGCTCTCTAATTGGGTATTTTTTGCTTCCTCATATTCCAAATAATCGATTTGATTCTCAGAATCCTCTACTCTACTGTTGAATCCATGTAACTTATTCTTTATTTTAGTTAATGTACGCTTAATTTCTGACTGGTCCTTTTTCATGTCTTTGATGTTCTCACCAAGGTTATTGAAATTCTCACTAAGATCCTTGATATTCTCACTAAGTCCCTTGAAACTCTCATTAATATTCTTGAGCAAACTTATAGCCATTGTTTTTAACTTTGGCTTTTCTTTTCTTTTTTTTAATCCTCACCTGAGGGTATCCAACCCCCCTACCCCTCCCCTCTCCCCCCCCCCCACACACACTTTACCCCATTGATTTCTAGAGAAAGTTAAAGGGATGTAAGAGGGGGAGAGAGAGAGAGAGAAACATTAACATGAGGGAGATAATGATTGGTTGCCTCCCATATGTCCCCTGACCAGGACTGGGGAAACTGCAACCAAAGTTCATGCCCTTGACCAGAAATCAAACCCAAGACCCTTCAGTCCATGGGTTGATGCTCTAACCACTGGACCAAACTGGTTAGGGCTGTTGTGAACTCTGTAGTAGTTTGTTTGCTTCCATTTCATTTAGTTCTTTTATGTTGTTGTTTATTTTTTGAGATTTCTTCTTTCATTTGTGATATATTTCTTTGTCTCCACATTCTGGCTGCTTCTTTGTGTAGTTTGTATATATTAGGAAAACTACTATATCTCCTGGAATTGGTAGAGTGACCTTCTGTAATAGGTGTCCTGTAGGGCTAACTGGCTCAGACTCCCCATTCATCTAAGGTGGGCACTGTAGGTGCATCCCTGTGTGGGCTGTATACACAATCTTATTGTAGTTGAGCCTTGATTGCTGTTGGCGTCACTGGCGTCACCTCCAGGCCAATTGGCTATGAGGATCAGCTGTGAATGCAGTGGAAGAGCTGCTGTGCAGGAGATACCCCGATGGAGCAGGACTTGCTTCAGTGGGGCTTTGGAGCTCACTGAGTCTGCCCCTTGAGCTTGTCACTTGTGGATGTGTAAAGCTGTAATCTGGTATCGTCTAAAACTGTCCATCAGGCCTACCTGGAAGGGCAAAGTCAGTCACTGCCTGGGTCCACTCTCCAGGAGCCACAGAGTGATTGTATATGACTGCTACTTGTGTAGTGCTCAGAGGAGGCCAAGCTGTCTTGGGCCTCTTATTGATAAGTATGAGGCATACTGATGCCAGATGCTGCTTGTTTGAGAGATTTTAGGAAAGTCTGAAGCTTGAGCCAGGATAGGCTATTCATATAGAAAGGCTGTTGCAAACAGCTTAGGCAGGTTGGCAAATTGGATGGAGCGGTGTCTCAGGGAATCACCAGGGTGGAGTAAACAGTGTGAACCAGGCTGATGGAAACTTAGATATGGCTGCCAGTCAGCTCTGCAACAGGGGAGGTCTTAGCATAGGAACAATGATCCCTGAAAGCATCCCTGTATGGGAGAAAGCCACCCCAGAGTTCTTGCTCTGATGCCAGACAATCCAGTCCCTTGGATCCCCTCAATGTGTTCTCCAAGCACTGGAGCTCAGAGGGAGTGAGTCCAAGTAAATTCATACACTGGCCCTTTAAGAGGAACTGCCTGGATCTCCAGCAGTCTGTCACTCAGCCACAATCCCCACTGTTTTTTTATAGCCTGAAGTTACGTGGACTTCTCTTCCCAGCTCTGGAACCCTGGGCTGGGGGTCTGGTGTGGGACTGGGACCCCTTGTCCCTCATAGGAAGCCTCCAGAGCCAAGGTATCTCTCCTGATTTAAAAAAAAAAAAAGCCACATGTGGGTGTCAGACCACCCCGTTCCATCCCTCCACCCTTCCTACTAGTCTCAGTGTGCTTTCTTCTTTACTTTTCTAGTTGCAGGACTTCCATTCAGCCAGATTTCAGGTGGTTCTAAATGATGGTTGTTCTGAATGATGACTGTTCTATATTTTAGTTGTAAGTTTAATATTATTGTGGGAGGCAGTGAGTATCACCATCTTGGTTTCCAGGGTCTATACTTTTTTTAAAAATATTTTTTTAAATTGAATTTTACAGAGAGAGGAAAGGAGAAGGAGAGAGAGATAGAAACACTGATGAGAGGGAAACATTGATTGGCTGCCTCTGGCATGCCCCCCGCCTGAGTGCAGGTCCACAACTGGGCATATGCCCTAACTGGGAATCAAACTGGAGAACTCTTAGTGCATGGGTTAATGCTCAACCACTGAGCAGCATGGCCTGGCTCCCTACTTACTCTTTTTTAAAAATATACATTTTTTTAATTGATTTCAGAGAGGAAGGGAGAGGGAGAGAGAGATAGAAACATCAATGATGAGAGAGAATCATTGGCTGCCTCCTGCATGTCCCCTACTGGTGGGTCAAGCTTGCAACCTGGGCATGATTCCTTGACCAAAATCAAATCTGGGACCTTTCAGTCCACAGGCCCATGCTCTATCCTCTGAGCCAAAAGGGCTAGGACCCTACTTACTCTTTATGTCTAATCACTGCATCTATGTTCTACTTTCATTAATTCATGTACTCAAAATTTATTTACTGAGCACCTGCTTGGTATATTAGGCACTGGGAATAGAGCAAGGAAGAAAACACACATAATTCCCACGGTCTTGTAACAACTTTAGTAGGAGGGCCACCATCAGGGAGTCATACCATACTCACATTAAGCTGCATGAATTTAAGCAATTATGTAATTACTAGAGGCCCCACATGCAAAATCACATGAGACCCAGACTCCGCCACTCTGCTGTGGGCAGGACCCATCAATGCACCTCCTGGTGACCGGTCTTTTGGTCGTTCCTGCATTCCGGCATTCTGGCCACTGGAGATATATATATATGCTTGGGAGGTAGAGTAGAAAGAACCATTAAAATACTATAACTAAGCAAAATTTAGATAACTACAATTATGACATACCTGACTCTCAGGAAGTACTTATCAAATTATATAATGTAATAAGGAAATGTATGGAGTGCCATGAGAGTGTACAGTATGGAGAACTAAACTAGTGAAGGGTGACAGGAACACTCCCCGCCCACCCCCCCTGAAAATAACTCTAAGCCCAGTGGAGAAGGAGGGTAAAAATTATCCAGGTGTCTGTGTTGCTGGGGTTGGGGTGAGGAGGAGGAAGAGCTTTCCTGGCAGAGGGAATGACAGGTGTGAAGACCCTAAAATAGGGAAGAAAAGGTGTTCAAGGGACTAAAAATAGTGTCACTGAAGCACAGTGAAACCTCAGGAAGTTTGATTCCATGAAGGTGAAAGGAGAGGCAGGCAAAATCACAGCAGACTAGGGGTTGCAAACACAAGTGGCTAAAGAATTCAGGCAGGGAGACCCCATAAAGGTAAGAGTGGTGGAAACAAGACTGGCATACACATGCCATCTAAAGAGGAGAGTCAGCACTCAAATCCAGCTGATTATTGCCCTAAAGGAGAGTGGGTTCAATGTGGCCAGATCTTCTGGCTTAAAAAAAAAAAAAAAAAGGAAATCTGGACTTCAATATGTAATTTTCCACATTTTTAATATTAGCATCCAATTTTTAAAAATTAAGACATTGTCATGGAAAACAAAGCATACAGCAAAAGTTTAGTTGGGACCTGCAGGCCACCAAGTTTCCAATGATGATATTTTAATATAGCATGGAGTCTGTTATATCATGAGTTCATAGTGATACACTAAAAAGTGAAGATGTCAGTAGGCCATATTCCACATACAAGGTTCCTGAGTTCAGAAGAGAGATTCATGCTGATGATCTATATTTGGTATCATTCTTACAATGTTGTTCACTAAAGCCATGAGTGTGAGTGAAGTTGGGAAGGAAAAGGGTTTGGAAGTTTGGAAAAGTATGGCACATGGAAGTTTCTGGCTGGAAAATGGGAAGATGAGAATTTTAAGGGATGAGTCAAGGTTAGTGATCTTTAAAGAGCTTTAAAGTTATGCTAAAAAATTTAGAATTTATCCAAAGAAGAACAGGGAACCATGAAAAGGTTTCAGGAAATAGTAATATGAGTTATGAATTTTAAGAAATAACTCTGGCCGAAACCGGTTTGGCTCAGTGGTAGAGCGTCGGTCTGCGGACTGAAAGGTCCCAGGTTCGATTCCCATCAGGGGCATGTACGTTGGTTGCGGTTGCGGGCACATCCCCGGTAGGGGGTGTGCAAGAGGCAGCTGGTCGGTGTTTCTCTCTCATCGATGTTTCTAGCTCTCTATCTCTCTCCAGTCCTCTCTGTAAAAAATCAATAAAAATATATTTTAAAAAAATGTTAAAAAAGGAAAAAGAAATAACTCTGACTTTAGTGTGGAAGAAGTATGACTAAAAGCAAGGAATCGAAGGCAAAAAGTCCATTTAGGAATCTACTGTGGTATTCCAGGAGAGGTGTTGATGGCCTTAACCAGGGAAAGTGAATGGAGCTGGGAACTATTTTGGTTGTGTTTAGGGTTCAAAGATGGGATCTGTTCATATATTTGTTAGCCTTCCCTCCCCTCCTTCCCCCAGCATAGAGTCCATGTTTTCTTTCTTTATGTTTTATAATCTTCACCAGACAACATGCTTTTCTTGAATTTTAGATAGAGATGGAGGGGGTGGGCGGAGGAGGGAGGGAGGGATAGAGGGAGGAACATCGATATAAGAGAGACACAGCCGTTGGTTGCCTCCTTTATGCACCCCACCTGACCTGTGATGAGACTAGAATCCTGGGTATGTGTCCTGACACCCGAGACTTTTTGGTGTACCAGATGGTCCAACCAACTGAGCAACATTGGCCAGGGCTCATGTTTTATTCTTTATATTGTTCTCCAGCTTCACCGCCTTTGCCTGTTGTCCTTTCTATCACATCTGCCTGGACAAACTCTAGCCCTAAATGAATCCAATTGTCATTCTAACACTCCCAGTACCGAGGCAACTGAGCACTAACGGAGAAAACCACAAAAGAGCAGAAATTAGTATCTCTATTCATGCTCATCAATCCCCAACGTTTTGCATTTTACTGCTCTCCTCAAGAACAGTTTTATACTCTCTCCACCTTTCTCTACTGTGACTCATGTCCCCACTCCCAAGCCTCTCAGGTAGTTCTCTGGGGGGAAATGATCTGGTCTCATACTTCACACTGAAGAAACTCCCTCAGAACCCCACCACTGAGTCTACAACTCCGTCTACTTTTGCACCCGCCTTCTCTGCCAGGCACAGTGGTTGCGTGAGTGAGGTAGAGAAGTATCTTGAGCTCATAGGTGTAATGCTCTCAGGAGTAGGGGATAAGCTGAACAGGAATGGAACAATGGACGAGGACTCAGATTCCCTCCCTCCCCCACCATACTGGCAAAGTTAAAGGTGAGTCAGAATAAAGTAGTCTGGGGAACTCTGTCAGAGATAGACTAATGAAGAAACTCAGATATCTCTACATTGCTGAAACCTTAAGACCAATTTCTTTTCACTCATATTCTATCCCTTTAGCCCAGTCCTCCCACCCCCCTCTGTACTTTCTCCCTCAATATTTCTTCATAAAAAAGGGTGAGATATTTGATTTTTTTCTGGCTTCTTGCGTCCCTTGGTCTCAGTCCAAGCTACTTTCTGCGCACCCAGACGCTAACTTCCGTGTGTGTGTGTGTGTGTGTGTGTGTGTGTGTGTGTGTGTGTGACAGCCTCCACGTGTCTGTGCGGTGGTGCCCGCGGGCCCCAGCGGCGGGGTGCGGGGGTGCGGGTACACTCCGGGCGGGGGGCTGTGGGACACAGAGGGTCACGTTTGGTGCCAGGAGGCCGGGGACGCGGTAGAGCTGGGCTCCGCGCGTCACCCCACCCTTCCCCACAGCGCGGGGCGACCCCCGCCTCTAGGCCCGGCGCCCCGCCGGGGGCGGGCGGGGCGGGGCTCCGGGGGCCGCCCGCCAATCCGGGGCCCGGGCGCGGGGGCGTCGCCCGCGGGCGGGGCTCCGGCTGCCCGCCCCCCGCGAGCGGTCCGGGCCCGGGCGCCACGGGGCCGCACTCTCCGCTCCCGGCGGCTGCAGCCCGGTCCTCGCGCCGGGCGCTCGGCGGAGATGGCCTCGGTCGCCGCGGCGGCGGCCAGACGGAGCCTCGGGCGGGCGCCCCCGCTGCTCCTCCGGCGCGGCTACCAGACGGAGAGGGGCGTCTACGGCTACCGGCCGCGGAGGACCGAGCGCCGGGAACCCCTGGGTGCCCGCGCGCACCCGCCAGGTCCGGTGGGGCGGCCGCGGGCCTGGGGGCTGGGAGGCGGGTCCCTCTGGCCGGGCCGGCCGCGGGGTGCTGTTGTGGGGCGCGGGGGGCTGCAGGGGGGCTGCAGTCTGTGCGCGGGCCGGGAGGAGCGAGGAAAAGAGGGGGCAGAGAGGGGAGGCGTGGGTGCTGTCAGTGTGGGGTTCAGCCCTGTGCAGCCTCTGGAGTTGGGGGACTTTGAGGTCAGGGTCGCCACGTCGGTTCCACCTTCTGAGTTCTTAGGGGTGTTGGGCGCTCTTGCCTTCTGTTCCTGTGCAAACTTGTGGGAACCGAGCTCTTTGCGGAGGCGGAGCCGCGGGAAAAGTTCTAAGATCTCCCAGCTCCTGGAGTTTACACAAGAATACATTGCAAGGCCACGGCCACAGCGTGATATTTGTTGCCTGTTTATATCCTCCAGCTAGCCTCGAACTTTAATTTCAGCATTTAACACTCTTTGCTGAATTTAGAACTATGTTACTGGAGTTTTAATGGACTAGAAGACAGACCTCTTTCTTCTGTTGCATGCTCGTGTGCAAGAGATTTTGATTATTTGATTTATGCTCCAAAGTTATAGTATGTTTAGTCATCCTCACAGAGTAGAAAACGAATACAGATCAATTTTCAGAATAAAGTCATTTGGTATCGTTGATCCAGTCATTAGAGTAACAATGAAGATCCCCTTTATCATCTGAGCACCTGACCTTTGAATCTTACATCACACACTGGTATCTCACTATTTTGCTCTTGACCTCAGGGAACATTTGGGATAAACCTGATTTCTCTCTCTTGAACTCATTGGGGTTTCTTTTAGGGAAGGCATTTGGGAACTACATTGTTAATCCATTGTGGGTAAGACTATAGGTATCTTATTTCACTTTGCAAAATGAGTGTCAAACATTTAGGTGTCATTTCTCAAACCTAAGAGTGTGCTCAAATCACTTTGATATTTGAAGTGCCAGTTTCCAGGCCTCCTTTCCTTCCTCTACCCCTGGGTTCCAATTCAGGAATATGTATTTTTATCAGGCACCCCAGGTAATTCTCTAACAGGAAATCCATGGCCATCTGTGGCCAAATATTGTTATAGTCAGAAAGAGATATATGTGTGAAATCTGTTTGACAGTCTCTTCTTCATATAAGATCATATTAGTGTGTGCTCAGTGCACAGTTACTATGATCTCATTTGAGGTGTTTCCTCACAATTGGTCTCTGTTTGATTCTTCAAATTATTTTATAATAACTTTTTTTTTGTAGATCATTATCTCCTACCAGGCTATGTGGGAGAAGGCGGAAGGAGAGTTGTGTATATTATGTCCAATAATATCTCATTGGCCAGAACTTGGTCACTTGTCTATATACATGCAAGGGAGATTGGAAAACACGGTCTTTATTCAGGGTGGCCATGTGTCAGCTAAAAATTACCTTGAGAAAGAAAAGGAAAATATATATCAGAAAATAACTAATGATCACCATACTTGATCCCTCTGGCCATTCAAGTAACATAAACTTTTCTTTCCAAACATAAAACATGTTCATCTCTTTCCATTCAACTTCTGGATCCAGCTCAAAATCCATTATTTCTGGAGAATATGTGGTTCTCTTCATCTGGTCTGACTGTGACTCCTCATGTGAACTGCCACCCACCCCATATATACACCTATGATACATAAAGAAAACTTCCATCTGTAGAAGGAAAGAGTGAGGGATTTCTTGCAGCCACTGGTTCAAATCAATTACCAATCCTACTAGGGAGGAATGACAAAAGCTCCTTGTTGTGGCTATGTAGTAAGTTCACGAGTCTATTTGGCCCTTCAACACGGCCCTCTGCCCATTCCCCTGAATTTGCCTTATGGATTCTTCTCTATCCAGTATCTTCTGTGGCCATCTTTGACATGGGCATGCCCTTCTCGGGGGCTGCACCCCTTTCACAGTCCACTTTGATAAGGTTAGGAGCTTGAGAGTTACTTTAGGGGGTCATCAGTTACAGGTTTTATTTTTTTTTCTGGGCAGAGTTGGGATTTCTTAGGCAGTATAGTTTTCTTATAAAATTCATAACCCTGCAGTCTTTTTACTTCTGGTCATTCTATGAGCAAATTGCTTAAATATCTCTTCCAGCCCTGGCTGAGTGGCTCAGTTGGTTGAAGTACCTAAAAAAGGTTGCAGTTTGATTCCTGGTCAGGGCACATACTTAGGTTGTGGGTTGAATCCCCTGTCAGGGCACATATGGGAGGCAACTGATCACTGTTTTGCTTTCACATTGATGTTTGTTTTTTTCTCACTCCCTCTTCGCTTTCTAAAAATAAGTTTAAAAGCACCATATCCTTAGATGAGGATTAAGAAAAAAGATCTCATCTAGACCTAACATTTATATAGTGATTGATTTTAGGGAGAAGAAGGGGAGAAGGGCAGGAAGGAGGGGGTGAGAAACACTGGTTTGTTGTTCCGCTTATTTATGCATTCATTGGTTGTGCCCTGACTGGAGATCTAACCCGCAGCCTTGGCATAGGGGGACCCTGCTCTAACCAATCTGGTACCTGATGAGGGCCTCTAGACCCAATATTTAAGCCACAAAACTTCAGTCTGTTATTCATTGCTTCTGTGTTCTACACGTTCCGCTCCCTAAATTTAATGTTGCTTACCTGACATCAACCAAAATAATAGGCTTGAGTGGGAAGGCAACACTCTTTATCGGATCTTGAGGTCTCAGCTGGCTCCCCTTGTCTAACAGAGAATGCTTACTAGAATGTACCTGAAGAAGGATTTTGTCTGTTCTATCTCCTATTAGCCAGCCTTTTCAAAATCTTGTTTTCTAAATACTTCTGATTTTCCAAACTGACCAGGGTCTGCCTTCTAGGTACCTCTATGCAGAGTGAATTTCCTGCCATCTCTTGTTGCTGAGTAGCTAGCTCCAACTTGACCTTGTCTTTTTCCCAGGGCTTTCCTGAAAATGACAAGAAGCAGTGAGCACTCACTACTAAGCTACAGCATCTGTGGGTATGTAGTCTACCTCTCAGGGTATTGCAGGTGACAGTTTTACCAAGTCAGATAGCAAAACGGTGTGCATCAGCTTTCTATTCTGAACTATATAGGTCCTTGGCACCCACTACCTGGCTGCTGAGCCAGTCAAGCATTTTAGCTTCTACTATGGCAGCAAACCACCTTGGGTACTGAGTTCTATAGTAGATAGGATGATTTCAGGGTTGTGCCAGAGGCCTGGAATAATAATGACAAGTAAGTTAATAAAAATCTAAGCTGGTATGACAGCTTTGCTCTGCAGTTTCATAAGGGGTCAAGCTCCTTCTTTATTGTTCCTTCATCATCCCGTGGGTATTGCTTTCAACTTTGGTCTGAGATAGCTCACCACTGTATCCATGTATTATTGGCCAATAAGAAGAAGGGAAGGGTGAAAAGAAGAGTACCAGGCAAGACCCAAAAGTAGTATATATCACTTCTATTACCTTCTTATTGGTCAGAACTTAGTCACATGGCCACGCTGGCTGCATGGAAGACTAGGAATGTGTATCTCTATTTTGGATGGTCATATACTCAACTATCTATTGCCATGAAAGAGAAGGGAAAATGGATATTGAGCGCTTTAGGAATATCTGTTGCATTGTAAAATTCTGGGGTAAGCACTGCACCTTCAACCTTCTCACCTTATATTTCATATCAAGTTTTGAGCATTGTATATCTCAAAGTCTTGCTTTCTATATATGTTCACTAACTAGAATCCTAGGGTAGACCTTTAATTCTGGTCTGCTAAAATAAAAAATAAGTTTAATTCAAGGGTTCTTAAACCTGAGTTCATGAACCCATATGAAAAGGTTTCAGAGGGACTGTGAACTTTGCACAACTCTGGGGAGTCTATCTGTTCTAGGCAAATGGCTCATAGCTTTAAAAAATATGTATTTTGTTATTGATTTCAGAGATGAAGGGAGAGAATGAGAGACAGAAACATCAATGGTGAGAGATAATCATTGATTGGTTGCCCCACCTCACACCCCTACAGCCCAGGTATGTGCCCTGACCAAAAGTAACCCTGACCTCCTGGCTCATATGTCAACGCTCCACCTCTGAGCCTGCCAGCCAGGGAAGGGCTCATAGCTTTTATTAAATTCTCAAAAAGATGCATAGCTTCAAAAAGGTTAAACTGCTAGCCCCTCTGGTATTAAAATTCATAGCCTAGTCCCTTCCAGTTTTTCTAAAACATTGATCTATAAGTCATTTTCTTACTCAGGTCTCCAAAGGCTCTACTTTGCCTCTCAGAATAAAATCCAAATTCTTTAGCTTGATATTCAATGCCCTCATGTGTCTTGACTCATCCTACCTTTTTTTTTTTTTTTTTTTTTTTTTTTTTTTACGTCCCTCCAACAAAATACCCCTACATTTTAATCTTTACCCCAAATTCTTCTTCCTCATTCTGTGCCTTTTCACTTATTACCCTACCTATTCTCCATGGTCCATCTCCATTCACACTTACTTCATGATATCTTTCCAGACAACACCAGGCCATCCTGATCTGAACTCTCTCAATTCTCAATATGAAGCCCTTTGGACTCTATTGAACTTTTTCTGATTGTGTATAAGGTTCTGTCTAGTAAAGGCCTAGTCTTATATTTTTCTCAGCTCTACACTTAACTGAATACTTATTAAATTATTCACTCTTTTTAATACATGGAAATAGGGTTCTGTATTTGTAATTTATTTGTGACATTTAGCACATTTGAATTTTGCATGTACAACCAAAACCTCAAGTGCCAAGAAAGGAAGCACTTTATATATTGAGTAATCAACTATATTACTATTACTATGTTAGTAATAGTGTGTACTATTAATAAGTTATTTAAAGAGTTGTAACTTCTTTTTTGCTAATGAAGTCAATTAAGACTTTTTGTTTTTTTCTTTAAATTCTGGGTAAGTGTGTGCTTATAGTCAGTTCCATTAATTAGAACAGGAGGCTTATGAGGCCAAGGACATGGTTTGTTGGGCTCTATCTAGTCTTTTTCATGCCACCTGCCATTTGTCCCAACAGTTGGCATGTTGGTTGAGAGGAATGACCGAGTTGGTGTGATGGATCACGTACATAACTTTCAGTGCTGGCAAAGTGGATTAAAGGACAAACCCTACTGAAAATGACTCTTAGCATCCTCCAACATTAAAGGAGATATAAGAAGAGGGAGGAGGGATAGTCAGACTTACGGTATCTCCCTCCTCCCTTTGCCCTTTGTCAATTGTCTTTCTTCATATGTTTATCTTGGCTGAAAAGCATTGACTTCATAGGATGACTACACTGTTAATAAGACTTCCATTGTATCAGGCTTAACAGAGATACTTATAATAATTTGCTTCTTGTAATCTTTTGGATGGCCGAGGTTTCACTAGTTAAAATTTGACCTGTGATGAGTGTTCTTTGTGGCTGTTAGTAACAGCATGTACTTTAACCTCTGTAAACCTCAATTTCTAAGTAAACTTGAGTTTATTTATCGACAATCCCAATTTAAAATGGAGATGGATTTAGGAGTGATTTACAGATATAAATTTCGCTATGGCAGAATTCAGGAGATGGGAGCCATAGGATTCCGGTGTTTAGTGGTTATTGACCTTGGCACTGAGCTTTAGTAGTTGAAGTGAGATGTTGTAGGTATGTTACATATTAGAAATAACTCCTTTACTGGAGTTATGGGGAAAATGGTTGACTAAAATTTTACTGCATTAGAGATTTTTAAAAATTTAAATAATTCTGGAGCACAAATGCAGACCAAAAAGGCTAATGACATTAGCTCTTGTACTAAAAAATAAAAAGAAGTCTTAATGACTTTTAGTTTTCTCATCCTTTTGCTATAAGCTCTGGACTTCCCAATTCAATTAAAAAAATCAATTATAGTTGATATAGACTATTATTAGTTTCAAGTGTATAACATAGGATTTTTGTTATAGTATAACTACAGGTCCGGTGCATGAAATTTGTGCACTCAGGAAGGGGGGTCCCTCAGCCTGGCCTGCACCCTCTCGCAATCTGGGAGCCCTTGGGGGCAGTCAGACATCCTAGTGCTGCCGTTTGTTCCATGTGCTAGCTGTGAGCCTGGCTTCTGGCTGAGTGGCACTCCCCCTGTGGGAGTGCATTGGCCACCAGGGGCAGCTCTTGTGTTGATCGTTTGCCCCCTGGTGGCCAGTGCAAGTCATAGTAACTGGTCATTCTGCTCTCCGGGCGAAACTGGCTCTCCAACATCCCCCTGAGAGGTCCCAGATTGCAAGAGAGTGCAGGCCAGGCTGAGGGACCCCACCGGTGCATGATTGGGGAGGGATGCAGGAGGTTGGCCAGATGGGGAGGAGCTGAGGGAGGGCTCCAGGGCATGCCTTACCTGTCTTGGTTAGTCCCTATCATCCGGGGGATGATAGCAAGTTAACCTACCAGTTGGAGAGTCTGTTCTCTGGTGGTCAGTGCATGTTATATCTTCTGGTCGACCTGTCGACTGTCTGCCCCCTGGTGGTCAGTGCATATCATAGCAAGCAATTGAGCTACCTTAGCATATTATTAGCATACTAGAAGCTCAGTGCATGAGATTCATGCACTCAGGAGGGGAGGATCCCTCAGCCTGGTCTGTACCCTTTCACAGTCTAGGAGCCCTTGGGTGATATCTGACTGATGGCTTAGGCTTACAGGGAGCTGGCATAAGCCATAGCTGGATATCCTTAGTGCTGCTACAGAGGTGGGCTGCTGCACTCACCAGCCACCAGCCCTCTTATGACTGAGTGGCACTCCCCCTGTGGGAGCACACTGACCACCAGGGGGCAGCTCCTGCATTGAGCATCTTCCCCCTGGTGGTCAGTGCGCATCATAGCAACCGGTCGTTCAGCCGTTCAATTGATTTTGCACATTACCCTTTTATTATATAGGATTATGCTTTGATTGGTTGAACTGAAAATTGGACAACCGGACACTTAGCCTATTAAGCTTTTATTAGATAGGACAGTTAAAACACTGGATTGAAGTCAAATTCCAGCTTTTCAATGATCTGTGCCACCTTTTGTAATTCACTTTACCTTTGCAGTTTACGCTTCTGCAAATAAGAACACTTATTTTCAAGTTATTGCAAGGACTAGGTAAAATGATGTGTGTGAAAATCCAGCACAGTGTGTACCAAAAATTAGTTCTTAGTAAATGGTCACTGTCATTTATTACCAATCTGTGACACGTAGGTATCTAACTTGGCAATGATTTAAGAAAGGATTAGGGGAAAATGGAAAGGACCAGACAGACCAAGGTTTCTATTTAAAGTCTGGGTTTTTTTATTTCGTTTTTGAAAAAAAGAAATAGCTGGCAAAATTAATTTATTTCAAAAAGATATATTTGAGATGGGAAGGAAGGGTTTGATACACAATGAATTCAGTTGCACAGCCTAGGTCTATTTGAGTTTGTTGCACAGAATATAGTATTCTGGTACGAAGTCTTGGCTTTTAATGTGGTTATCTCTGAAGTTCCTAAGTTGAAGCTGGAGGCAACCATCTCATATTTATAGGATTCTAAGGGACCCCAGTTATGAATTTCTCTTTCTTGGAATCTTCAGCGTTTGTATAAGTATCTAACATTCTTACTTGCTGTAAGCGTATGCTGCCTTGAATGGAAATATGCTGTGGATATGATCTAGATTTTTTTTTTGGGGGGGGGGAGGGGTGAGTATGACCAGCTGATGAAAGGGAATTGTAGTGACTTTTAGTTTAAGCACTAAGTTTAGTTTTTCTGTCAGTGTGCTTCATGCTGATTAATATGAACAATATTCTTCCTGATAATAAAACACTATTCAGTGTCCCTACCATGTTTGCTTACAGCAGAGAATAAAATATCAATAATTGATGTTTCATAATTTCTTTTTTTACTTCCTGTATGAGCTAAGATTCTCTTGGTCACAAGCATCAGAAACCAACTCTGGCTATTTTAAGAAAAGAGGGGGCTCTATTTGAAAGATACAAGGATATCTCCTAGAACTGAAGATACGTGCAGTAAACCCGAGGTAGCTCCGGGAATATTGGCAGAAGCTGTGTGTGGGCTCACAGAGCACAGCTGTGAGGTACTCAGTGCCAGTGTCACCCATAGTGTGTGTTGGGTGTCCTTCAGGCCACGGCACGTCAGGAGTTCGTATATAGTTGCACTCAGTGCTAAGACTTATTACAGTGAAGGAATAAGGACGCACAACTGGATCAGAATGGACAAAAGCACAGGAAGAACCTGGAGGAACCATCATGCACGCTTTGTTATGCTCTCTCCCCCACGAGGGGTAGCAGAACGCACACGTCTTCAAGTGACAAAAACCTGGAACGTGTGGAATGTTTCTGCCCAGTTCAGCCAATTAGAGCCTTGACACCTAAGGCTTTTGTTGGGGATGCTCCTGTAAGCACCCTCTCTGCATGCCACAATTCCTCATTCCCACCAGAAAAGCAGGTATCCAGCATAAGCCACATTGTTTGCACCACGTAGGCATAGTGAACCACCCTTATTAGTTAGAGACAGGTGAGGACATTCCTGAAATCCAGGTTCCCAGACACCAGCCAGAGGCTCACAAAAAAAAAAGCTTGCAAGCAGGCTTTTTTTCTAAGATAATTTTCTCCAGGTAATTCTTTTATTTTTTTAATTGATGAGAGAGAGAGATAGAGATAGAGATAGAGAGAGAGAGAGAGAGAGAGAGAGAGGGGGGGGGGGAGAGAGAGACATCAATTTATTGTTCCACTTTTTTGCTGGGACCGGTTTGGCTCAATGGATAGAGCATTGGCTTGGGGACTGAAGGGCCCTGGGTTCGATTCCGGTCAAGTGCATGTACCTTGGTTGCGGGCAAATCCCCAGTAGGGGGTGTGCAAGAGGCAGCTGATCGATGACTCTCTCTCATTGATGTTTCTAACTCTCTATCTCTCTCCCTTCCTCTCTGTACAAAAATCAATAAAATATATATTTAAAAAAAAATTTACTGTTCCACTTTTTTATGCATTCATTGGTTGATTCTTGTATGTGCACTGACTGGGGATCAAATCAACAACCTTGGCATATCAGGATGAAGCTCTATTCAACTGGGCAACCCAGCCACGATTCTCTGGCTTCTTAGGGATTTAACTTAAATTCCTCTGGACTTTTGGAGATATCATGAGTTCTGACTTGTTTGGACAGTATCATGGCTAACATAAAGGTATTCGTTTTTCTGTTACAGTAACCCTTTGATTTATACAATAATAGAAAGTTATTTTAATAGAACACATTCTATTGCTGTGTTCTCATCCTCTTAAGTATTTTCTTTTCTATTATATTATTTAAATATCCTAATTTAATTATTTTTATTACATATTTTGTTTTAAATATATTAATATTTTGTAACAAATACTTTCATTATTTGCTACAGAAGAAAAACAGCATTTGAAACTAGGAGTTTGTCAGTTAGTTTTTTAGAAAGCCGTTGACACAAGGATTATCACAAAGATGTGAGATGCTTCAAGTTATTTTAACCTACATACTTATAGTTTTGTTTGCATCTAAGCAAGCATTTAAAAAGAGCTCATGAAAGCAATCTGAGTGCAGAATCTTTCTATATGTTTATAGTTTCTCTCCTAATATTTTATTTTTTTCTCACAGCAACAGGCTTAGGAACAAATATAACAGATTTTTACCAGCATTTAGTCAGTTGGTGAGGGCAGAGGTGTAGATGTGCTGAGAGAAACCACTAATCAGAAGCTTTCAGAATGCAGTGGACAGCAAGCATGTTTAATGGATACAATGAAAAGAGTTCTATTGTACATGTCCATTGTGCAAAACTTAGAAAATATGATAAACCAAAAAATATCAGAAATTTTGACATAGGGTAAATAACTAAGGTTTTGGTCTGTTTCCTTTATATATATAAAATATATGTATAGATATATACATATCCATTTGTATAAAGTATAGATGTTCTAATGTGGTGCTATATAGACTATATAATAAAATAAATGTTATATTAGAGACCTGGTGCCCAAAAATCATGCACAGGGTGGGGTGGGGGTGGGAGTGGTTCCTCAGCCCAACCTGCACCCTCTTGCAGTCTGGGACCTCTGGCTCCTAACCGCTCACCTACTGCCTGCCTGATCTCCCCTAACCACTCTGCCTGCCTGCCTGCCTCATCATCCCTAACCACTCTGCCTGCCTGCCTGATCGCCCCTAACCGCCTTTGCCTGGGTCTTCACCACAGTGGCTTCATCCAGAATGAGATTAGGAAGGTCATTTGGCTGTCCAGTCTAATTAGAATATTATACTTTTTTATTATAGATAATATTAACACAAACAACATTTTAACAAAAAGCAGGCTCATGCTATATGTATTGTATTATTGTCTTTTCCCATCTAAATAAGTGGACACTTTCCCATTAAGCATTTTCCTACAACATGATTTTGTAATGACTTTTGGCAAATGGAGATTAGTTAACAACAGTACAGTATGTCCCTCAGAGGCTGAGGGTTTATAAAGAATTAAAGGATTAATGATACTGAAATATTAACGAGGAACCAGAAGGCTTTGACTCCACCTTCGATATTTGAGGAGTATAATTATGGTTGATCAATAGTTTCACCTTCTACTGGTGGCCTCTGGGGAAACCAGACTCCGGTTAGGATAAGAGTTTAAGGAATGTTCGGGGATGAGGTTAAGAATCTCCAGAGGTTTGTTATAATCATGAAACAGAATTCCAGAGGTCACTAGGAAGGGCTTGTGGATCAGAGAGGGAAGGGTATAGGATTGTACATGCCCCTGACTGGAATCGAACCTGGGACCTTTCAGTCCGCAGACCGATGCTCTACCGCTGAGCCAAACCGGTTTCGGCTTCTTTTTTATTTTTATTTTTTAATATATTTTATTGATTTTTTACAGAGAGGAAGGGAGAGAGATACAGAGTTAGAAACATGGAACAGCTGTCTCCTGCACACCTCCCCCTGGGGATGTGCCTGCAACCAAGACATGTGCCCTTGACCGGAATCGAACCCGAAACCCTTTAGTCTGCAGGCGACACTCTATCCACTGAGCCAAACCGGTTTCGGCCAATAATGGTTGTCTTATAAAGGCCACTCTTTCTTAAAAATACATCCTTCCTTAGGCTCTATGGCATTGCAAGATTCCTGCTAACAACCTCAGTCACTTTTGGGCAGATTCTTCTTTGCTCACCTCTAAAATATTGGTGCTCTATCATCTACCTAGGGTCACTTTCTCAATCTATTCTGGGTGATCTTCTCTACTTTCCATAGCTTCTGGTATTATCTACTGAATTTCATCTTTGTTGGGATAGGTCCAATAGTAAATATACATGGTTAATATCACCATCCTCATAGCAATCTAGTAGTCCTTTCAAAAACATTCTCTCAGTAAACATCAACTTACAGAGATCACTGCTCCAATTTCTAAAGGCTCAATGCTTACATGGGAGTTGGCACAAAAGGACAGTGCTTTAGACATGATCTATCTGGATTTTAACCACAAATATGAAGATTTCCTACTTCACAAAATAGCAACTAAGAACTTTAATACAATTCAGAATAGAACCCTATGGCAATATATAAGATTAACCTCTATCCAGAATTCAGTTCATTTACTGGGATTGTTTGATTAGTGTAATAGACATAATATGGATCTTCCTAACTGCATGTCCTCTGAGCTTATGCCAATAGATACATTTTGCAGTATACTGTTTACAAACCCAGGCACATATGTAACTGTGAAATTGTTGCATAGCAATACATGTTGAAATGTATTAAATGGTCATTAAATATTGAAAATATGCTAATAGTTTTTTTTGGATTCTGAAAATAAAAATGCAAATTTAAAAAATGTTCAGACAATTGTGTGCCCTCTATAGCACATCTGCTCATCCTCAGGGATTTGTGCTCAGTTTGTGTAAAACTACCTTGACAAACTCAAAGTTAAATGAATGTTGGCATGAGGAACCCCCACCCCCAATTTTAGGCCTTGCATGTAGAAAGGAAAGAAAAGCAGCTTTTGGCTGAATATGACATCATCTCAGATAAAACTGGATTCATTGAAAGATAATGGCTCCCCTGTCAGTGGAGACTGCGGGATCACTCATTTAGGGTTTTACAAAGGGGATTTTTTTTTTCATAAAAAATTATGTGAGTGACATAATTTTTAGTCTTCATCTAAGATTTTATGAGTCTATGAAATAACTGTGTACCTGAGGTCTTTAAGAAATAAGAAATAAATGTAACATTGATTTGTAGTTCTCTATATATTTTTAATGTAAGGTGTTGAAAAATATCTTACTAAGAGGACTAATTATCCATAATTTCAGCATTATAAGTTTTTTTTTCAATTTGAGGTATTCCATTTTAATATTCACATACATAGCTATTTTTATAAATGTACAATCATAGTCCTATTTACATTTTGTTTTTTTAATGACTTTAATTATCATGAGATACATTTAAGGAAATAAGTGTGTTTTCCTGGATTTTGAATCTTTAATCCTGAAAAACTACTGGCAGATGTGGTGGGTAGGAGCAATGCATTAAAAATGTTGAAGGCCGCAAGGCTTCTTTGAAAAACTAATTTTTGTGTTTTGTGGGCATTTCCTAAACTGTTTGTATTGCTTTCTCCCCCTAAAATAGTTGATCATGGACTTGCCAGGTTGGTGACAGTATATTGTGAACATGGTCATAAAGCTGCCAAAATCAACCCCCTCTTCACTGGACAAGCCCTGCAGGAGGATGTGCCTGAAATCCAAGCTCTTGTGCAGACCCTGCAGGGACCCTTTAATACCACAGGTAAGGCCCATTGGCAATAGATCTTCCGTGTCAGTTACCTGCCAACAGGTGGGGCTCCTTCCTCTGCTCTTGAAGTACCCATATGCTCACTGGAGTTGAGGCTTTCATGGGGTGAGAGGAGACAGTGAGGAGCACTTTCAGGCACTGACAGGGAGGAGCAGTCCTGAAGTTCTAGAATGGTCTTTCAATAGGGCTCATTTCATCTGCATTCAAAAACCAATAGACAAATAATCAATAGGTATATGAAAAAGTACTCAGGGAAATGCAGATCAAAGCCATAATGAGATATCACCTCACACCTGTTAGAATTGACTATTGTCAAAAACCCAAAAGATGCAAGTGTTGGTGAGGATGTGGAGGAAAGGAATTCTTGTGCACTCTTGGTGGGAATATCATTTGGTGTAGCCATTGTAGAAAACAGCATGGAGGTTCCTCTGCAAATTAAAAATAAAACCATCATTTGATCCAGCAATTCCACTCCTGGGTATTTATCTAAAGGAATTGAAATCAGGATCTTGAAGAGATATCTGCACTGCCGTATTCTTGCAACATTGGTCAATCAATATCAAAAATCTAAAGTTTACTGTAAGAAATATAAGAAATATAAAGTAAATATTTGTTTGTTTTTTTGCATGTGAAATTCGTGATACTTTTTATTTATTTATTTATTTATTTTTAAATATATTTTTATTGCTTTCAGAGAGGAAGGGAGAGGAAGAGAGAGAGAAATATCAATGATGAGAGAGTATCATTGATGAGTAGTCTTATGCAGGCCCCACCCTGGGATCAGGTCTGCAATGCAGGCATGTGCCCTTGACTGGAATCGATGTTCTATCCACTGAGCCAAACCAGCAGGGCAATGTTGGTTTGTTAATTCATGCTGTAGGTTTAAGCAAATGACTGATAACTGATATGGTGCTGAGCTAATGACATTACAAACTTCCTTTTTCTTTGGTTGAGTATCAGAGAGATTTTTTTTTAACCTTTAAATGTTGCTTTGGAATCAATATTAATTTACATTAAGACCAACTGTGTAATGATAAACATTGCTTTACAGATATTTATTAATATTTTGGTAGATAGATATTTGAGATAAAGGTAGGACATAAGCTATGTAACTATGAAGCAGATGAAAAAGTAATTTTGAAGTATTTGTTTAAATGACTCTAGAATCAAAATTTGACATAAAACAGTATGGATGTATGCTTGGGAAGAGAGATTTTTTTTCTCTTCTAGTTTTACTATTTTGGGGCTTTTGATCATGTTTTTAGATTTGCTTCTAGAAAAATGTAGATAAGCACTGATAATGACCCAAGTTATTTGTAATGAAATGCTCCAAATTGAAAAAAATCATTTTGGTATGTTCTATAATTAGTTACATGGTTGATTCTTCTTTAAAAGGATCTCTTTGATTCCATTTCATAGGATTATTGGACATGGGGAAGGACGAGGCCTCCCTTGAGGAAGTATTAGCCTATCTCAACCAAATCTACTGTGGGCAGATGTCCATTGAAACCTCCCAACTTCAGAGACAGGAAGAGAAAGACTGGTTTGCAAGGCGGTTTGAGGAGCTGAAAAAGGAGACGTTTACTACAGAAGAGAGAAAACATCTATCCAAGCTAATGCTAGAATCTCAGGTATAAAAGCAGCAGCTAACAAATGGAATAGGTCAGCTCATTTTCTACAAAGATCTATAGATACTGGAGAGAGGGAATTGGCATTAAATCTCTCACTATACCCCTACTTACCCCCTCCCTATTACTTCAACACAACAGACAATATAACACCATTTTATTCTAAGATGGAAAAAGTAAATCACCAAACAATGGAGCTATTGGTTCTCCTCAGTCAGGATACTTTTTTATATGTGTGTCTATTCACTCTATAAAAGATTATAAAATCCTTAAGATCTCCTCTTTTTATCTCCTGAAGTAATAATAAATAAATAAAAAACTATGCATGGAAGACAAATCAATACAAATTAATGGGATTGAATGTTTGTCAAGGCTATTCTGAGGTCTCAGGCATATCAAGAGGAAAAAAATTTTATTCCCAATAATTCAGACAGTTGGCCAGTTTGCATCCTTAATAAAATAGTACTGTGGAGCCTGATACTGAAACTCGGGTACTGGTTCAGGCTGCAGAAATCTGAGGCTCTGCCCAATGGAAGAACACACATTAAGGGGTTCCTCTTGGGTTAAGTTATTCTACTTCTCAGGCCATTTTCTCTTCATCCCTTACTGTGGCCGGTGTCCCTGGCAAGGTGTTCCTGCTGGACTCAGGGTGACATGTTTTTCTCTGGGTTAGGTAGTGAAGGGCACAGCTGCAGCCATTTGAGGTGGTGTGGGGTCTTTACACATAAGTATGTCTGATTTTGACCTAAGTAGTCAGCTAATGTGTAACTAAGGTGTCTGATGTGATGTCCCATAGGAATTTGACCATTTTTTGGCCACCAAGTTTGCCACAGTGAAGCGATATGGAGGCGAAGGAGCCGAAAGCATGATGGGCTTTTTCCATGAGCTGCTGAAAATGTCAGCCTACAGTGGGATCACTGATGTCATCATTGGGATGCCCCATAGAGGGAGACTTAATTTACTGACAGGCCTTCTGCAGTTCCCTCCAGAGGTAAGATACTTTCTATGACATACAATAAAACCGATGGTAATAATTTCTTTTAGAAAACTGACTAAGTATATGAATCATTGGCCCAGGATATAGCTTAGTTAACTGATGGAATTCATTACTGCTGGATAGAATGGGTATTTAGGTTGATTTTTTTTTTTTTTTTTTTTGGCATATCCTTACATAGGTTCGTTCTTTCAGGGCATTTAAAGTTTAGTTTATTTCCTTAAGGATGATATGAATAGATAAATTCTGTTCTTTGAAGCAAAATTTTCTTACTTCATAAAATTGTTCTAAAGAACACAAAGATTTGCACAATTTTATACAATTTTACCTTCTGAGAAGTCAATGTTACCTTTCAGTTATTTACAGAGTTTATAGTTTGTACTAAATAGATTGTTTTAAAACCAATGATACATTGCTATCTTAAGACACTTAACCTTTTTTGGGCAAAGGCACACTTGTTTCATGAAAAAAATCACGAGGCACACCACCATTAGAAAATGTTAAAAAATTTAACTCTGTGCCTATATTGACTATATATAAAGTAATTCTCTTGAATAGGAATCAAATAAACACAAAGAAAGTATTTTATAATTACTTTATTATGAAATATTAAGTAAACAAAATGGTGAAAAATTATAAAATTCTTGTCTTGTCTGCACCTACGGCACACCAGGCAACATCTCTGTGCCGCGGAACAGCGGTTGAAAAACGCTGTCTTAAGAGACCATCTAAGTGAGTGGTTTTATAGATAATTGGATCTTGGTATTTCTGTTCAGTCCAACTCAGCTGCTCTACTCTATAAGTAGCTCAAAAGACTTTGGAATCAGGACTGAAGATCTGATGTCAGAGAACATCAGAGAGATTTGATATTTAACAAAGTTGTGGCCATTATGTGTGAATAAGCCCCATTACTGTCCTTTTCCAGGGGATTAAAAATAACTACAAATGTTAAAGGGACTGTCAAAATTAGATGGAGTGAACAAAATTAGACGTGCTGTCTTTAAGAATATTAGAAAATCTAGGTAGTATCTTGTTTAGGGGCCAAGCTCTACCACTATTACTCAGAGCTCAGTGTTTCTGATGCTAAGAGATTGATAATCAGATTTTAAAAGACAAATACCATAGAAAAGGTAGTGTATGACAGGATAAAGTAATTGGCAGACGGAGCATGTGCTTAGGTACATGTGTTGCCGAAGCGAGCACCACGTGCAGAAATTCTTAAACCAGAAATTGCATTCCTAAAATATCTCGGACAAAGAAATCACTCAAAGATGCAAAAGTGATAAATGATTATACCTGTGATAAACACATCTGTATATACACTATGTATGGTTCTATTTGTAGATAGGTAATTAAGCTTTTGCAAACTAGAGAAGCTTCGGGGTCACTCAAATGATTTGGCAAACTGAGAATAACATGCTGTTTTTGGTTAATACTTTGGTTTGAGACCTAGCTTTGTTATAGGACCTTTAACAATTTAATTTCTCTTGTTCACTTTAAAAATGGGTAATAAGATTTGTCTCATAGAACACTGAAAATGAAGTCAGACAGTATATGTAGAAAAGTCCTTTGAGTATTGGACTTCTATAGTTTTTTTTATTGTTTAAAGTATTATATATGTCTCCGTTTTCCCTGATTGACCTCCCCCCCATCTACTCCTACCCCCAAAGGTAAGCCCCCACTGCCCCAGTGTCTGTGTTCATTGGTTATGCAAATATGCATGCATACAAGGCCTTTGGTTGATCTCTCATCCCTTACCACCACTCCCCTGCCTCTTGTCTCTGGATCTATTTTTGTTCATCAGTTTATGTTAATCATTATATTCCACATATGAATGAGATCATGTTATATTTATCTTTCTCTTACTGGCTTATTTTGCTTAGTATAATGCACTCCAGTTGCAAATGGTAAAAGTTCCTTCTTTTTTATAGCAGCATAGTATTCCATTGTGTAGATTTACCCCAGTTTTTTTAATCCTCTCATCTGCTGATGGGCACTTGGGCTGTTTCCAAATCTTAGCTATGGTGAATTGTGCTGCTATGAACATATGGGTGTATATATTCTTCCTGATTGGTGTTTCTGGTTTCTTAGGATATAGTCCTAGAAGTGGGATTACTGGATCAAATGGGAGTTCCATTTTTAACTTTTTGAGAAAATCCCATATTGTTTTCCATAGTGGCTTATGCTCAATTAATATTTGACAAAGGAGGCAAGAGCATAAAATGGAGTCATGACAGCCTCTTTGATAAATGGTGTTGGGAAATTTGGTCAGATATATGCAAAAAAATGAAACTAGAGCAACAACTTACACCATATACACACAAAAAAACCAAAACCTCTGTTTTTTAGGACTTAAATGTAAGTTGGGAAACCATTAAAATCTTAGAAGACTTCATAGGCAGCAAAATATCAGACATATGTTGTAGCAATATCTTTACTGATACAGTTCCTAGGGAAGGACTAAGGAAAAAATAAACAAATGGGATGACATCTATAGTTTTTTAGATGTAACTTGAGCTAAAAATATAGTTGTCTCCTTTCTAAACAGGATTAAGTTCTATTATTTCCCTCTCGACTTTTAATGAAATTAATTGAAAAAGTTATTTTGAAAACATACTCTAACAAGTGTATTTAAGAAAATTATTGTGTCTACTGCAAGGCAGAGGTAACTTACAGTCTATGTCATGTTAGACTCCTCATAAAGTGTTACGTCATTTGATTTTGAAGATATTCAAAAAGTTCTGTGCATTGGAGCAGTTAGAAGTTTGTGCATATCTTTAAATAATGGATGGTAATAATTATAAAAGCATGTGCATGAAGTTCCTTTATATTGTATAATTTAAACTAGCCACTTCTCAGTTATGATTAAAAAAACCTTTTTTTTCTTTCTTGTATGTGTATCTGCAATAGCTGATGTTTCGCAAAATGCGAGGCTTAAGTGAATTTCCGGAAAATGTACCAGCCACTGGAGATGTCCTGTCTCACCTGACCTCCTCAGTTGACCTGGACTTCGGTGCGCACCATCCCCTGCATGTGACGATGCTGCCTAACCCCTCACACCTGGAAGCTGTCAATCCCGTGGCTGTCGGGAAGACTCGGGGAAGGCAGCAGTCTAGACAGGATGGGGACTACTCTCCGGATGTTTCGGCTCAGCCTGGGGACAAAGTCATTTGTTTGCAGGTACTTCCAGCTTCAGGAAATGTGATCAGGGTGTGGGAAGATAAAGGAGAAAGAATGTCGAAGTTGGTAGGTCTGAAAGGAGATGGCAGGTATTCAAGATGAAACTGAGATAAACTTTTAGGGAAAATAATATTCTGGGGTTGTTTTAAAAATCAGTAACAGATATGAAGTCTAGAGTCAAGGCAATAGACTTCAGACTGGTTTTCACTGTGCTTTTCCTTTCTCAAGTTATGATTAATTAAGGGGTTATTGACTGGCATACCTACTACTGCTGGGAGGATGGATGTCATTACTTCTATGAAAGTATGGCCTTCTAGGAAACCACCTGGTACTCATACATCTAACAAGGCTACACGAGTCTGGATTTATTTATTTATTTTTTGCTTGTTTGTTCTAAAGTGACGGTTTTTGGTATTAAGGTAAAGAATACAAGTTATTGCCCTCCCTGGTTTGGCTCAGTGGATAGAGCTTTAGGCCGGAGAATTGAAGGGTCCTGGGTTCGATTCCAGTCAAGGGCAAAGGCACGTACCTCTGTTGCAGGCTCAATCCCTGGCTCTGGTCGGCGGCATGTGGGAGGCAACAATGTGTCTCTCTCACATCGATGTTTCTCTTTCTCTGTCTTTCCCCCTCCCTTCCACTTTCTAAAAGTTAATCAATGGAAAAAATACCCTTGGGTAAGGATTAACAACAACAAAAGGATACAAATTATTAGTGTGGCTCTTGCTTCCCCAGCACCTCCCCCAGATTTTTCATAACCCAAAAGGTATCTTTTAGAGGTTTGGATTGTAGGTCCCTTTTAAAAAAAAAAAATTTTTTTTAATTGATTTTAGAGAGAAGAAGGGAGAGGGAGAGAGACAGAAGCATCAATGATGAGAGAGAATCATTGATTGGCTGCCTCCTGCATACCTCCTACTGGGGATGGAGCCTGCAACCTGTTGACGCTCAACCACTGAGCAATGTCAGTTGGCTTGCATATATATATATATATATATGTGTGTATATATATATATATATATATATATATATATATATATATATATACACACACACATACATACACACACATACATACACACACACACACACACTGTTTCCCCGAAAATAAGACAGTGTCTTATATTAATTTTTGCTCCCAAAAATGCGCTAGGTCTTATTTTCAGGGGATATCTTATTTTTCCATGAAGAAGAATACAGTACACATTTATTGTTAAATGAAAATAAAGGAAATTTATTACCTGTATACAGTACGGTAGTACGGTAATTGTCAACACAAACCAGACAAACTGTGAATCCTACAGTATCAAGAATTTACTCATTTATTCAATGACAATCATGTCATCATCTTCTGGAACATCATCATAACAATCCAATTCCTGAATTTCCTGGTGAATTTCTTGTGACTCCATTTCTTTCAGAATCAGTGGACAAAATCTCTCATGTTTAGCCTAGGTGGGGCCTTATTTTCGGGGGATGCCTTATATTTCACTCAGAAGGATACCTGTAAGTAGGTCTTATTTTGAGAGGATGTCTTATTTTCGGGGAAACACTGTGTTCGTTTCATTGTGAACCTTTAACTACTAGGGCACATGTGTCAAACACAAGGCCCTCGGGCCAAATCCGTCCCGCCAGGCCTTGCAATGTGGCCCTCACCGCGCTGTCATCACTGCACTCCGCTGCGTTTCCATCACAATGACAGTTTATGACTGTTCAGTAAACCATTTGGCCCGAGATTTAGGCTGGATTTTAGATTTTGGCCCCTTCTCTGATTGAGTTCGACACCCCTAGGGGATAAATAATCCTGGATATCAGTAACCAAGTCTTCAAACTCAACAGAAATCTACAAACTATATATAAGGCAGTAGAATATTTGGCTCTGTATACAGATAACCACGGTATCTTATTCATGTTAATTTTTCATGGGCTAGAAACTTGTGGAAAATACTTGGGGATAGGCAGACTGGATTTGATTATGATACAGCATTGTTAGTATATGAGGTCTGGGTCCAGAGCAAGTCTGCCTAGGAACTGCCATAGTGTGTGGGTTCTTGACTTCACTTAGGAAAGATTTCACAACACGAGTCCAGGTGATTTTGAGAGCATGTTTATTACAGTTGGGGACAGTGAAACAAAGGAAGGGCTTAAGGTATTAGAAGAAGCCACAGGAGAGAGCCTAGGCCAGACGGCTGTTAGCTCACTGGGAAGTAAAAGTCACTGTGACAAGTAAGCCACATTGGGGCTGCTGTCAGTTCACTGGAAATTCAGAGAAAATGGAGGCCTTGGACACAGGTTCAGTGGGAAAGCCCGGGAGGAGCTGCCGATGCCCACCGCTCCCCTGGTTGTAAGTCTTTTGGGGACCCTTAGAGTTTAGGAGAAAGAGAGCAGAGATAGCAGGTTGGGCATGCTTTAGCGAGAGTGTGCTGTGGGTCCTTTGTCTTGAGGCTTTTTATCTTTCTTTGCCTGGCCAGAATCTGAGGGAGGTCTCATGGGAGGGTCTTAACAGAAGATTCATTAGCATTCCAGGGATGTCCTTCAATATGTTGATTCATCAAATTGTGCATATAGAGAGGGGTCAGGAGTTATTTTTGATTTAGTTTTATATTCAAAAACATTGAAGAGGACTGGGACTGGGGCTTGTCTGCCCTGAGACAGACTGGAATGTGTAAACTTATTTGCTTCTAAGTGTCCTTGATTAGGGAAGATAAAATCTTGTGATTCATTAGCTGCCTGTAAATTGCTGAAATTGTTTGGTCTTGTTTAATTGTTTTGTCTCAGTTTTCCTTATTTCACTTGTCAAGGAATTTCCTTAGCTTCTTACTATGCTGCCACAGTATTTCTAAATAGAAAACTCCAAATAATTAGCCAGATATTCTTTTTTTCTTTTTAAAATTTTTATTTTTAATTACAGTTTACATTCAATATTATTTGCATTAGTTTCAGGTATACAGCATATGGTTAAACAACCCTGTACTTTACAAAGTGTTCTTCTCAATATTTCCAGTACCCACCTGGCACCGTCTAAGTTATTGACTATATTCACTATGTTGTACTTTACATGAGACTATTTTGTAACTATCAATTTGTGCTTTTTTATATATATATATATTTATTGATTTTTTACAGAGAGGAAGAGAGAGAGATAGAGAGTTAGAAACATCTATCCCGATGAGAGAGAATCATCGATCAACTGCCTCTTGCACACCCTTCTGGGGATGTGCCCGCAACCAAGGTACATGCCCTTGACCGGAATCGAACCTGGAACCTTTCAGTCTGCAGGTCAACGCTCTATCCACTGAGCCAAACCAGTTTCAGCTGTGCTTCTTTTTAAAAAAAAAATACATATTTTATTGATTTTTTACAGAGAGGAAGGGGGAGGGATAGAGAGTTAGAAACATTGATGAGAGAGAAATGTCAATCAGATGCCTCCTGCACACCCCCTACTGGGGATGTGCCCGCAACCCAGGTACATGCCCTTGACCAGAATCGAACCTGGGACCCTTCAGTCCACAGGCTGATGCTCTATCCAATTTGTGCTTCTTCATCCCTTTACCTTACTTACTGATTTTGCATGTGTTTTATTTGTTCTATAAATTACAAAGACAGATATTCCCTTTACCTTTCTCTTGACTTAATTCATGATACAAATTTTTTCCTAAGTGAAGTCAAGAACATTATGGGTAGTCATTTGCATGTATCCCTACATTAAGCAGATCTTAAGATTGATTTCTGAAGTAAGAGGTAAAAATGGTATTTTCTTTGACGTTATGAGAAACTGACAGCCTACCTTTGCCTGCTTTGTGTTCCCAAAATATTTTCCCTGCTGTTTTGCATGCCTTGCTCAAGTACACGATTCTGATTTCTTGTGGGAACTCTAAATTTGGAGCCTATAAAACCATGGCGAGTGAGACGCTACTTTTTTCTGCCTGTCCTCTGTTTTTCTTAGTCCTGGACCTGGTAAAAGTGGATTCTCATTGTGATCTCCTGTGTGTGTCCAAGCTCCCTCCTCCCACCTCCCAGTCACGTTTGACTGCGTGGCTGCCAATCACCCAGCATTTGTTTGTGCTTATGGGCCCTTAATCCCACAGAGCTTTATGGAGCGTAATGGAGTGGTTTCTTTCTTAATTTAAGAGGGAAAATAAAATTAGCAATTGACAGGTGTGCTTTAGTGCCAAGAATCCTAAGGCCAGGATAAAATGAAGCAAGTTATGAACATATGTTCTTATCAAAGCCTCTACTGTAACATTTTGTAAAGGAGCAGAAAAGGCACTTACCTTTCTTCCTTGTTTTGCTGATCTCCATTTACATCCTTACCCACAATGAATCCCATCAACAAGGGAGCCTAAGGGTGAGAAACCCCTTGACCCTGTGTGGCTGCCGGCTGGATTTACAATGTAGCAAGTGTAGAAAAGACAAGGCCTCTGGAACCAAGAAGACATTTGCTGCCTTGTGGTTTGGCATGTTTGGTTTTTACATTGTTCTCTGAATCTCACAGGTAAAATGAGGGTATATTAATTCCTCATTGTATTCTGAGGATTACATGAGAACAGGTACATAATAAATTCCTTAACCCAGGAAAATGGCTCAGAGGAGTGGGGAAATAAGTAAATAAAATAAAATAAAATAAAATAAAATAAAATAAAATAAAATAAAATAAAATAAAATAAAATAAAAGGTGGTATCACAACCAAAGAAGGTCTAGTGTCTAGTGCCAGCCATGTGAAATATATACTGTTTCTGAACCTAGGTTTTCTCATCTGTTAAAAGGACAGTAGTGACTTCCTTATCTGCCCCCTCCCTCCAGCCTGGCTGTTGAGTGGATCAGTAGAGATAGTGTTTAGTGCTGTGGAGATAATGTAAGGGTATGTTATCGCTATGTATAAATATTCCACATTGTCAGTTATCCCTCTGGACCCCAGCAATGGGGAGGTGGGGCCCGGAAATTTCACTTAGGCAGAGGAGTGTTTTCTTTCTTACTCAAAATATTCTACTTATATAAAAATAACTCTCCTTGGGACATTAACAATATCATTAAAAATGAACTTCTAAGTATTTTTCCTTAACTCATATTTAGGAAAATAAATTAATATTTAATTCTGTTATCATTAGAGCCATAAAGATTGCTTTAAGTTAGGGCACATCAGATCATTTTATTCTTTAGTTCAGCATCTTAGCTGTTTATGATAATTCTTTTTTAGCATAAAGTCTGTAAGGCTTATATTTTCTTCTAAGATCTTCTAAGATCTAGAATTTCCTCATTATTAGCTTTCAGCTTTTCTTTTTTCTTTTTTAAAATATATTTTATTGATTTTCCACAGAGAGGAAGGGAGAGGGATAGATAGCTAGAAACATCGATGAGAGAGAATCATCGACCAGCTGCCTCCTGCACACCCCCTACTGGGGATGTGCCCGCAACCAATGTACATGCCCTTGACCGGAATTGAACCTGGGACCCTTCAGTCAGCGGACCAATGCTCTATCCACTGAGCCAAACGGGTTTCGGCATCTTTTAGCTTTAAAAAACAAAACAAAAAACCCTCCTTCTCTTTTGTGATATTGTGATCTAGCAGACTTCAAATATTCTTGAAGAGTAGTATATTTTAGACATTCTCTCATAACATTTTGTTTTTTCTTCAAAGCAGTTGATTGGGGGTTTCACTGGGCAAAGGGAGTGTTCAAAGCCGTGCACTATTCCTTATATCTCACAGCCTGTTTCCGTGAAAGTTTTAGTAGGCCTGATTTTCTTTCCTGGACCTCCAAGAGCCCTTGCTTCTGTTGATGAGTGTACCAGAATACTGGGGATAGGTGACGATATGGGATGGAGAGAGTAGGTCAACTGGTAGTAGCTGCAAGAGGAGAATAACTGATTTAGCATCTTTGAAAGTGCTTTAGGTCAGCATAACTATTTGAGAAAACCCTACAACCAGCAGATTTTTAGGAGGGCAGGGGAGCAGTGAGAAGGTGGTTGTTTTTATTCCTGTTATTTGAAAACAATCTATTCCAGTCTGAAAACATAAAAATTTTCCATTGTGTTCCTTCTTTTTTATTCTCCCCCATAATTTAGGTTCACGGTGATGCTTCTTTCTGTGGTCAAGGGATTGTCCCTGAAACATTTACGCTCTCTAATCTCCCACATTTCAGAATTGGTGGAAGTGTCCACCTGATTGTCAATAACCAGCTGGGTTACACCACTCCAGCAGAAAGAGGAAGGTCTTCCTTATACTGCAGTGATATTGGTATGTAACACAGAATTGTTGGTGTTGCTGGGTCAGACAAGGAATTTCTAGAGAAACTTCCAGTTCAACTTGGAACAGCGAGCCTCACTGGTTAGCCCATTTTAAATTTTGGATCAGATACTTTCAGTGTTGTTAGTTAATATTTATTTTAAACTTTGAGCATAGTTGTTACATCCAAGGAAATAAGACTAGAGTGGAACTTGGATGGTGCAATCTCAAATTGCTTAAATATCCAGTTAAATGATCTGGAAACAAGAGATCAACACAATTAGTCAGCATTAAAGTAATTGTCTTTACAATGTTCAAACTTTGAGTACTCAAATCTTAGTAAAAAAAGGATATGTTTAATTCAATAAGGGATTAATGTCTAAATATATAAAGAACTAATACAATAATAAAAACAATTAGATTAAAAGGGGAAGGAATTGAATACAGCTTTTCCCAAAGAAGATATACTGATGGCCAACAGGCACATGAAAAGGTGCTCACCATCACTAATCATCAGGGAAATGCAAATCAGAACCACAATGAGGTACCACACAAACCTCTGAATAAAAAAAACAAGAGGCAACAGGTGCTGGTGAGGATGCGGTAAAAGGGACTCTGATGCACTGTTGGTGGGAATGTAAATTAGTCCAACCACTATGGAAAACAATATGGAGATTCCTCAAAAAATTAAAAATAGATGTGGCATAAAATTCAGAAAATCCACTCTGGCTATGTATGCAAAGTATATGAACACAGGATTTCAACAAGGCTACCTGCACTCCATGTTTATGACAGCATTATTCACAATAGCCAAGATATGGAAGCAACCCAAATGTCCAGCACTGGGTGAATGGATAAAGAAATATGATAGGTATACACATGGAGTACTATTCAGTCATGAGAAAGGAATACATCCTGCCATCCATTTGTGCCAATGTGGATGGATCTTTGAGCACAGTATGCTAAGCAAGATTGGTCAGACAGCAAAAGAAAAGTATTGTATGATATCATTTATATGTAGAATCCTAAAAAAAAAAAAAAAAAAGTCACAGATGTGAAAAAGCAGAGTGAAATGGTGGTTACCAGAGGATCAGGGGTGTGGGGAAGGATAAAGGTGGGGAAGGATAAAGGTACAAATGAGTGAATAATGAATAGTAAGTAAGCCATAGAGATCTGATGTGTAGTATATAATGAATATAGTCAATAATACTGCACTATACTGGTATAATGTGATAAATATTGCTTCAATGGCAATCATATAACAATATCTAAAGTATCAAAGTAATATTCTGTATATTTGAATTTATTAATTTTAATATGTCAAATTTATTTTATTTATTCTTATTATTATGTTTTAATCCTCACCTGAGGATATTTTTCCATTGGTTTTTAGAGAGTGGAAGAGAGAGGGAAAGACAGAAACATCATTGTGAGAGAAACACATCTTTTGGTTGCCTCCTGCATGAGCCCTGACCAGGGCCCAGGCCAGGGAGGAGTCTGCTACCAAGATACGTGCCCTTGACTGGAATTGAACCCGGGATCCTGTGGTTCACTGACTGATGTTCTATCCACTGAGTCAAACTGGCTAGGGCTCAATTTTTTTTTTTTTTTAAATGATATATGTTCAGCCACTAAATTTGGCCAAGTAGTCTGGTTAGACATCAGATGTGAAGAATGATGGTTGCCTTCTTTTAATCAATGAAAATTGGCAGTATTAAGAGAAATGCAGGATTCTAAATATCTATATACTTAAATGATATTTATTGATTTTTAGAGAGAGGAAGAAACATCCATTTATTGTTCCACTTATTTATGCATTCATTGGTTGCTTCTGATGTTTGTCCTGGTTGGGGATCGACCCTGAAACCTTGGTGTATCGGGATGACACTCTTAACCAACTATGCCACCTGGCCAGGGCAGAAATGCAGAGCTTTTAATACCCATTCCCTATTTCACAGAGTTATAGGAAATGTGAGATGGTAGGATCTATTCTGTTTCAGACCCAGAGCCTGGCCCGGATGTGCCTTGAGACTATGTGAAATTTTTGTGATTAGTTAGAGATACTGAAAATTCATTATTGAATTCCTCTTTGGAGAAAATCCAATTTTCTCCCATAGGATGCATTAATAGTAATAATGTCAATAACAAAATAACTGTTAGTTATTACACACCAGGCACTTTTAAGTACTCTATATGCATTTAATCTTTACAATAATGCTAAGAAGTAGGAGCTATTAACCCAGTGTTATAGATAGGGAGAGTAAGATAACTTTATCAAGGTCACAGAATAAGTCATAGAATTGTGATTTGAACTTATTCTTGTCAGCTGGACTCCAAAATTTGAGATAACAACAATCCAAACTCTCTTTGAAGATGTGGGCTGCCTTTCCACACAGGCAGCAGGACTTGGCCCTGGGGTAGTTTCGTCTGGCTCACTTCATCTTGTCTTCTCTGCCTCAGGGAAGCTCGTGGGCTGTGCCATCATCCATGTCAATGGAGATAGTCCAGAGGAAGTGGTCCGTGCCACACGGCTGGCTTTTGAATACCAGCGGCAATTCCGGAAGGATGTGATTGTTGATTTGTTGTGCTACAGACAGTGGGGCCACAACGAGCTGGATGAGCCTTTCTTCACCAACCCAGTCATGTACAAAATCATCAGGTACAATTATACACCCTCACTTAACGTGCCCTCTCCCCCTTAGTGTCACATGCTTTTTGTTAGACATCCTAAATTAGAATGATCAACTTTCCTGGTTTGTGTGAGACACGAAGCTTTCAGTGATAACACTGGGACTCCAAAGTCCTGGGCAGACTGGGATTGTCATCCTAAGGGTGTTAGGAAAGCTCCCCATATTCTTCAAATTCTACATATTTCGTCAATGAACAGGCAAAGTGGGCCACTCAACAACCTCACTTAGCAGATGGGAAGATGGAGTAGGAAAACTTAGGCAGAGCCTTGTCTGAAGTAACTTAGTATGGCATTAACAGGGTCAGAAACAGAACCTCCATGATCCACTTCTGCAAACTACAGATGGGTACGCACTCTGTACCTTGGCACGATGTTGGATTTTAATGAAAGTCCAGAACTGTACTGTCCAATATAGCAGTCACTTAAGTGGCTACTGAACACTTGAAATGTGGTGAGTCTTCATGGAGACAGGCTGTGAGTGTAATGTACACATCAGATTTCAAAGATTTAATATGAAAAAAAGATTGTTAACTATCTCAACAATTAATTATATTAACTAGATATTAAAAGGCAATATTTTGGATATATTGATTTAAATAAATATGATTTAAATTCTACCTGTTTCTTTTTACCTTTTCTAATGTGACCAATAGCAAATTTTAAATTCCACATTGACTTGTATTAGACACTGAGTGGCCAGATTATTATGATCTCTGAATGCATAATAATCTGACCACTCAGTGTAGACTGACCACAGAGTTGGGATTTTAAAATAAGGTTTTTCCATGTATAAGAACTGCATTGTGGGTAGTTAGAAGCAGAGGACTTACTAGCCAGAGGCTGGGGGCCACTATCTCCTGGTCCCTTGGCATATCAAGATTTGCAAGCTTTCCCTTATACGTAAGTACACTGAGTGGCCAGATTATTATGTGTTCAGAGATCATCAAAATCTGACCACTCAGTGTATTTCAGTGCTGAGTCAGAGGATTAATGTGACAGAGAAAAATGTCACTTTTTAGATACTAGAAAGTAAAAATAGACCCCTCTTCTCTACTTTATTTCCTCATAGACATAAATTAAAGCAGAAGAAATAACTTGGTGACATTTTACGAGCCTTTCTAGTCATGGAGAGCAGACTGCTTTTGGAAGAACAAATCTGGATTCTTTATTTAGCTCTGAGCGTAGCAGCTGAATTACTTGGTGTACCCCAGTGCCCCATTTAAAATAATCTATCCTGCTAACCTCTCACTTCGGTCAGAATTAAATATGGTAATAAATCTGATCAGACCTTATAGTTTAAAGTGTTATGCAAATATTGAGTGGCATTATTATTATTGGAGCTGAATAGGTTCAGGATTCTTAAAGACACCTGAAATGGATGTTGGCAATTTTGGGTTTAATATATATTTTTTTAAGACAAAGGGGTGCTAAATGGGTAGATTATGTAGGTCAATCCTATGAATAACTGAATTTACCAATTGGTTGAAAAATTACTAATTATTTCTACCTGAATGTAGATGAAAATTCATAAAGATAAATTTGTTTTCTCTTGCTTCCCTGGATGAAGTTGTTACTCACCACTGCCTTTTTGAAGAAAATAATTTATTGGAGTGACAGTCACATGGCATTAAATGGACCATTTAAAATTCAATAGCAATTAGTAAATTCACAATGCCATACAACCATCCCTCTGTCTAGTTCCAAAGCATTTTCTACATGCCTTTTTACAGTGAACACATCACATATCTTTGACAATAACTGTATCTGTCTCTCTTTGATGTTTACAAATCAGATTGATTTATTCCTTTGTTTTCTTGGACAGAGCCCGGAAGAGCATTCCAGACACTTATGCAGAGCACCTTATTGCCAATGGACTCATGACCCAGGAGGAGGTGTCAGAAATCAAGGCCTCCTACTATGGCAAGTTAAATGACCATTTAAATAACCTGGCCCACTATAGCCCCCCTGCCACTCACCTGCAGGCCCACTGGCAGGGCCTGGCTCAGCCAGAAGCTCGCATTACCACCTGGAACACAGGTGTGCCCATAGACCTCCTTCGGTTTATTGGCGGCAAGTCTGTGGAGGTGCCGGAGGAACTCCAGATGCACAGTCACCTTCTGAAGATGTATGTTCAGGTGGGGAGCCCTGAACTCTCTGATTGTTGTTTGTTTCTTATGCAAATTGCTATTTGGTCATTTGGTTGGCTAATTTGTTTGACAAATATCTATTGTATGCTGTTATGTTCTAGGAACAGATTCTAGTGGTATTTTGGTACTGATAGTAAATTAACTCAGATTTTGTCTACTTCTCTTTTTCCTTCCTTCCTTCCTTCCTTCCTTCCTTCCTTCCTTCCTTCCTTCCTTCCTTCCTTCCTTCCTTCCTTCCTTCCTTCCTTCCTTTGTTCATTCATTCACTTATACATGTTTAATACATTAAATGTACATGTACTACATGCATATTATTAAATACTAGAGGCCTGGTGCATGAAAATTCGTGCACTCGTGGAGGGGGTGTTCCTCAGCCCGGCCTGTGCCCTCTCGTAGTCCAGGCCCTCTTGAAGATATCCACCTGCCAGCTTAGGCCTGCTCCCCGGGTGATCAGTTGGACATCCTTAGTGCTGCTGTGGAGGCAGGAGAGGCTCTTGCCTACCGCTGCTGAGCTCGCTAGCCTTGATCCCCAGGGTTCTGGCTGAGTGGTGCTCACCCTGTGGGAATGCCCTGACTACCAGGGGGCAGTTCCTGAGTTGAGTGTCTACCCCCTGCTGGTCAGTGCAAGTCATAGCAACCAGTTCTATGGTTTGGCTGATTTGCATATTAGCCTTTTATTATATAGGGTACAGCAATACCAGAAGGCCTGTTTGGATTATTCTAACCAGAAAACACTTTAATTCTTTTGGCTGCCTTAAATGTAATAAATAAAAATCAACATACACACCCCAGAGTCAACTGTTTAGAGCCTGAATCATGTTGAGGTTTTATATATTGTTTCACATTATGCATGTGACAAACACTTCTGGTTTGCCTGGCTCTCAGTTAAAGGCCTTCATCTTTCTTAAACTTGGATGAAGAAACTGCCTTTTGAATTATTATTTATTTATTTATTTTTTAAATAGATTTTCATTGATTTCACAGAGGAAGAGGGAAAGAGAAATAGAAACATCGATGAGAAAGAATCATTGATTGGCTGCCTCCTGCACATCCCCCACTGGGATAAAGCATGTGTTCTTGGCTGGAATTGAACCTGGGACCCTTTAGTCTGCAGGCTGACACTCTTTCCACTGAGCCAAACCAGCCAGGGCCTTTTGAATTATTTTTAAAACACTAACTTCATTTTGTTTTTTGTTAATACTCACCTGAGGATATTTTCCCCCCATTTATTTTTAGAGAGTGAACAGATAGTGAGAGACACACAGAGAGAAACATGGATGTGAGAAGACACATCGATTGGGCATGCACCCCAACTGGGGCTGGGGATTGAGCCTGCAACTGAAGTACTCTCTTGACTGGAATTGAACCCACAATCCCTCAGTCTGTGGGCCAACACACTAACCACTGAGCTAAAGTGGCTGGGGCCATTTGGGGGTTTTGATTATAGATATAGAGAATATTAAAATAAACTATGCATTCACCATCCAGGTGAAGCAATAGAATATTATAAATAAGTTCCCTGTGAAACCCTCCCTGCCGCCATCTCTCATTTATAATATTCTATTGCTTCATCCATAGGGTGAACAACTAACTTGAGCACCTGTGTATTTTGCCTGTTTTAAGATGACAGATGATTGCTATCAGACTTTCATGTATTCTTCTGCACTTTCTGTTTTGTTTAACATTATGTTTCTGATACTTCCCATTGTTGCATTACTTTTTTTTTTTTAACTCTGTGAAAAAGAATAACTTTCTCTCCCCATTCAACTTCACAGTCCAGGCTGGAGAAGGTGATGGATGGAACCAAGTTAGACTGGGCCACGGCAGAAGCTCTTGCCTTAGGCTCATTGCTTGCTGAAGGTAAGACGTTTCTGTTTACCTGCACAGCTGGTAGGAGATGTTTTAATATGATGTTTGATACATGTGATTCTGCAGATTTTTAAGTGATAGCTACCTACTATTATTTTTATTGACCAGAGAGATTCTAAAACACATTATCTTTTCTTATCTGACAATATTATTTAATCTTAGTATATCATGTTGACAACCTTCATCAGAGAATAGAGCAACATACCTGGAATAAAAGAGCTCAGGGCTGGATATTTTCCTCTAAAAACTGTAGGGTAAATGATGACTCTCCATTCTTACACAATCTCACTTTGACTACAGCACTTTACATATAGGACTGGTATATTTGAGTAAGGATAATCTATTATGCTAAGAAAACTCTCAGGATAAGTTGATATATAAAACTTCAGGGTCACCATGTCTTATTACTAGGTTATTCATAGGAATCTGGTTTTCCCTGCCTTTTGATTGCCTAAGGTTATAATGTCCGTCTGAGTGGCCAAGATGTTGGCCGTGGAACGTTTAGTCAGAGACATGCAATGGTTGTTTGCCAGAAGACTGATGACACCTACATCCCACTGAACCATATGGACCCTCATCAGAAGGGGTTTCTAGAGGTAGGATGTTTTCTTACCTATTTGAAAATTCATATGCTAATGATTATAGTTATAGAATTATTTTTCAGCCTATCTAATAAAGAGGTAATATCCAAATTGACCATCACTCTAACACAGAAGATGGTTGCCCCCATGTGGACACAAGATGGCCGCAACAAGATAGCCTGCAGGGGAGAGCAGTTGTGGGCGGTCAGGCCAGCAGGAGAGATCAGTTGGAAGAGACCAGGCCTGCAGGGGAGAGCAGTTAGGGGTGAACAAGCCATCAGGGGAGGGCAGTTGGGGGAGACCAGGCCTGCAGGGGAGGGCAGTGGGGGTGACCAGGCATGCAGGGGAGGACAGTTAGGGGTGACCAGGCCGGCAGGGGAGGGCAGTTAGGCATAACCAGGCTGTCAGGGGAGGGAAGTTGGAGGTGACCAGGCTGTGAGGGCAGGACAATTTCGGGCAAACGGGCTGATAAGGGAGGGCAGTTAGGGGCAATCGGGCCAGCAAGGGAGGGCAATTAGAGGTGACTGGGCCAGCAGCAGAGGGCAGTTGCGGGTGACCAGGCCTGTAGGGGAGGACAGTTAGGTGCACCCAGGCCTGCATGTTGGGCAGTTGAGGTTGACCATGCTGGCAGGGTAGGGCAGTTATGGGCAACCAGGCTGACAAGAGAGGGCAGTTAGGGGTGACCAGGCCTGCAGGGGAGGGTAGTTGGGGGTGACCAGACTGGCAGGGGAGGGTAGTTGGGGGCGATTGGGCTGGCAGGGGAACAGTTCGGGGTTAATCAGGCTGGGAGGGGAGCAGTTAGGGGGTGATCAGGCTGGCAGGCAGAAGCGGGTAGGGGCAATCAGGCAGGCAGGGAGGAGCAGTTAGGAGCCAGAAGTCCTGGATTATGAGAGGGGTGTCTGACTGCTAGCTTAGGCCCAATCCTTCCACTATTTCTTACTTCTTTTCAATAAGGTTAAGTTTCTGAACTCTCTAAATCTCTGTTGTCTTGCTAATGAAAAGAAAATTGGATTCTACTGAGTCTCCTAATTACTTACTCCAGGACTTCCGTGAGGATCAAATGAGATGACACATGTGAAAACACTTCATAGACATTTGGTTAAACTGTAAAATGTTTGTACCTGGCTATAAAGCAAGTCAGGTTCCTGCACTGAAGAAACTCCAAGGAGACTAGTCACTAGAGAGAGGAAGCTGGGCATTGCTATGTGATGTCATTACTCAACACCCACAGCGCCTGTTTCTGGGCTGGGCTGTGGGCAGCATTTTGCGCAATGGGGTCTTGCAGCATTGTTTGAGATTTGGTGGGGTGTCACTTCAGGGTGGTGGTGGGGCCTTTGTCCTACTTGGCGGAAACCAAGTGTTGGTTTGCCAGCACCAGTTCCATGGTGCCATTTATTTTTAAATGGGCAGTGCGCATCATGGCAGCTCCTGTGTCCTCCTGGTGGTAGTGCATGCCATAGCTACTGGATAGAGCGTCTGCCTCCTGTTGGTCATTACACATCATAGCTACCGGTTGGTGGGAAGGACTGGCACTTAGCCTTTTATATATATAGATACCTGGTATTGTGATTTCTCCAACTTTGTTTTTCTTTCTTAAGCTTGCTGCAGCTATTCAGGGTCCTATATACATTTTTGGAGTATTTATTCTATATCTGTGAAATATGCCATTGGTAATTCAATAGGGATTGTATTAAATCTATAGATTGCTTTGGAGAGTATAGAAATTTTAATGATGTTAATTTTATCAATCTATGAACACATTTTATTTTTCCACTTGTTTACATCTTTATCTCTTTTTTCATCATCGTGCAGTTTTTAAGTATGTCTTTTACATCCTTGGTTAAGTTTATTCCTAAGTATCTTTCTTTTCTGTTGCAATTGTAAATGGGATTGATGTTTAGTTTATCTTTCTGAGAATTCATTGTTGGTGTATAAAGATGCCATGGATTTCTGGGTGTTGATTTTGTATTCTGCTCATTGCAAAATTCATTTATTAAATCTAGTAGTTTTTGGTGGAATCTTTATGGTTTTCTATGTACAATATCATGTCATCTGCAAATAATGAGAGTTTTACTTCCTCCTTTCCAATTTGGATGCCTTTTTTAGTTTCTTCTTGTCTGATAGCTGTGGCTAGGACTTCTTGTACTATGTTGAATAGGAGTGGTGAAAGTGAACATCCCTGTATTGTACCTGTTCTTAGGTGAAATGGTTTTAATTTTCCCCATTGAGTATGATGTTGGCTGTAGGTTTGTCATATATGGCTGTTATGTTGAGACTAGAGGCCTGGTGCACAAATTTAGGTTTGTCATATATGGCTGTTATGTTGAGACTAGAGGCCTGGTGCACGAATTTGTGCACCAGTGGGATTCCTCAGCCTGGCCTGGGGGATCAGGTTGAAACTGGCTATCAGACATTCTCCCAGGGTTCCCAGAATGTGTGAGGGCGCAGGACAGGCCGAGGGACCTCAATGGTACACTATCGGGGCTGGGGACGTAGGAGGTTGGCCAGCTGGGGAGGGACCATAGGAGGGCTCTAGGGCATGTCTGGTCTGTCTAGCCCAGTCCTGATTGACTAGACCCCAGCAGCAAGCTAACTTACCAGTTTGAGCATCTTCCTCCTGGTGGTCAGTGAACGTCATAGTAACTGTTTGACTGGTTGACTGTCTGACCCCTGGTGGTCAGTCCACATCATAGCAGTGGTTGAGCATTCTTAGCATATTATTAGCATATTACACTTTGATTGGTTGAACGGATGACCTGATGACCAGACACTTAACATATTAGGCTTTTATTATATAGGATATGATCTCTCTATTCCCACACTGCTGAGAGTTTTTATTAAAAATGGGTGTTGGATTTTATCTAATGCTTTTTCTATATCTATTGATATGATCATATAATTTTTGTTTTTAGATTGTTTATGTGATGTAGCACACTAATTGATTTGCAAATATTGAACCAGCCTTGCATCCATGGGATAAATCCCACTTTGTCATGGTGTATCTTTTTAATATATTGCTGGATCTGATTTGCTAATATTTTGTTGAGGATTTTAGCATCTAAGTTCATCAGGGACATTGGTCTGTAATTCTCTTTGTATCTATTTTTGGCATTAGGATAATGCTGGTCTCATAAAAAGAGGTTGAAAGTATTCCTTCCTCTTGGAGTTTTTGGAACATTTTGAGGAGGATAGGTGTTAGTTGTTCTTTAAATTTTTGGCAAAATTCCTATGTGAAGCCATCTGGACCAGGATTTTTATTTGCTGTTTTTTGTGTTTTTATTTTTTATTTTTTTTATTACTACTTCAATTTCCTCAATTGTTATTGGCTTATTCAAGTTTGCTGATTTTTCCTGATTTATTTTTGAAAGATTGTATTTGTCTAGGAATTTGTCCATTTCATCCACATTGTCCAACTTATTGGCATATATTGATAGTTACTCATAGTATTTTCTTTTAAAAAAAACTTTATTGTTGAAAGTATTACATAAGTCTCCTTTCACCCTCCCCCCACCCCAATTGATCTCTTTTCTTCCACCCCTGGCCCTCCCCACCCTATAGTCTTTGTCCATGGGTTATGCATATCTTATATAATAAAAGCCTAATATGCCAGTTGTTCCCTCAACTGGGAGTTTGACCAGAAGTTTGGCCAGAGGGCGAGGCCAGTTGGCCAACTGCCTGAGGCCCCTCCCTGACCATCAACAGCAGGCAGCCGGAGGGAGGAAGGCCCCAGTCAGCTGTTGGCAGCCACTAGGGACCCTACCCATCCAGGAATTTCATGCACTGAGCCTTTAGTATGCATATAAGTTCATTGATCGATCTCTTCCTACCCACCCTCCTCTGCCTTCCCTTTGAGGTTCCACAGTCTGTTCCATTCTTCTATGTCTCTGGGTCTATTTTTTAAACTATATTTTTATTGATTTTAGGGAGGAAGGAGGAAGGAGAGGGAGCTAGAAACACCCATGATGAGAGAGAATCATGGTTTGGCTGCTTCCTGCAAGTCCCCCATTGGGGATTGAGACCACAACCCGGGCAGGTGCTCTTGGCCGTAATTAAACCCGGGACCTTTCAGTTCACAGGCCAACACTCTATCCACTGAGCCAAACCAACCAGGGCTCTGAGTTTATTTTTGTTCATCAGTTTATTTTGCTCATTAGATTCCACCTCTGAGTGAGATCATGTAATATTTGTCTTTCTCTGACTGGCTTATTTCACATCACATAATACTTTTCGGGTCCATCCATGCTGTTGCAAACGGTGAAAGTTCCTTCTTTTTTATAACAGCATAGCATTCCATTGTGTAAATGTACCACAGTTTTTAATCCACTCATCTGATAATGGACACTTAATCTGTTTCCAAGTCTTAGCTATTGTAAATTGCACTGCTATGAACAAAGGGGTGCATATATTCTTTCTGATGAGTGTTTTGGGTTTCTTAGGATATATTCCCAGGAGTTGGATCACTGAGTCAAATGAGAGTTCCATTTTTAATTTTTTGAGGAAACACCGTACTGGTTTCATAATGGCTGTTCCAGACTGCATTCCCACCAGCAGTGTACTAGGGTTCCCTTTTGTCCACATTCTTGCCAACACTTGTCATTTGTTGATTTGTTGGTAGCCATTCTGAGAGGTTTGATGTGATACCTCATTGTTTTGATTTGCATCTCTCAGATGATTAGTGAATTTGGCTCATAGTATTTCCTTACGGTTCTTTTTATTTCTGTGGTATCAGTGATACTTCACCACTTTTATTTCTGCTTTTATTTATTTTGGTCCTCTCTTTGTTTCTTGATGAGTTTAGCTAACAATTCATCAATCTTGTTTATCTTTTCACAGAACCACTGTTGGTTTCATTCATCTTTTTTATTTTTATTTTTATTGTCTATGTAATTTATTTCTGCTCTAGTTTTTATTACTTCGGTCCTTTTACTTATTCTGGGATTTTCTTGTTGTTCTCTAATTCTTTAAGTTGTAGGGTTAAATCGTTTATAATTAATTTGTCTTTTTTTTTTTTTTTTTTTTTTTTTTTTTTTTTTTAGGTAAGCGAGTCTAAGGAATGCTTTTGCTGTGTCCTAGAGATTTTTGGTTGTTGTGTGTTCATTTTCATTTGTTTCCAGGAAGTTTTTGGTTTCTTTCTTGATCTCATTGATAACACATTCATTGTTTAATAGCATGCTATTTAGCCTCAATATGTTGAATACTTTTGAGTGTTTTCACTGTAGTTTATTTATAATTTCATTCAATTATGGTCTGAGAGGATGCTTGATATGATTTCAGCCTTTTTGAACTTATAGAGACTTATTTTCTGTTCTAATGTGTGGTCTATCTTTCAGAATGTGTAATTTGGGGTGATATGTTTTATAAATGTCAATTAAATCCATCTAATTCAGTGTGTGATTTAGAGTCACTGTTTCCTTGTTAACTTTTTGTCTGAAAGATCTATCCAGTGTCAGAGGTGTTTAATTCCCCTGCTATAAATGTATTGTTGTCACTTTCTCTTTTAAAGTCCTCTAGAATTTTTTTTAATATACTGAGGTGCTCCTATATTGTGTGCATATATATTTCCCAGCATTATATCCTCTTGTTAGATCAATAACTTTAGTATTATTTAGTGGACCTTTGTTATCTCTTCTGATGGCCTTCATTTAGTCAGATATGAGTATTGCTAACTCAGCTTTTTTTTTTTTTCATTTCCATTTGCATGAAAAATTTTTTTCCTATGTGAGCCTTTTTTTCTAGGTAGATCTCTTCTAGACAGCATATAGGTTGGTCATGTTTTCTTTATATTCAGATATCCTAAGTCTTTTGATTAGAGCATTTAATCCATTTATATTTAAGGTTATTGATAGTTATTTCCATTTTAATTTTTTATGCCTTTTTTTTTCTCTTCTCATTATAGCAATTGCTTTAACATTATTGCAGTGCTGGTTTGGTGGCAACAAACTCATTAGCCTTCTTTTTGTCTGGGAAGCTCTTCATATCACTATTTTGAATGATAGCCTAGCTGGATATAGTAATCTTGGTTTTAGACCCTTGCTTTTGATGACCTTGAATACTTCATGCCATTCCCTTCTCGCCTGTACAGTTGCTGATGATAAATTAGCTGACAGCCTTATGGGAGCTTGTTTGTAGGTAACAAATTGCTTTTCTCTTTCTGCCTTTAAGGTTCTCTCTTTGTCTTTAATTTTTGACATATTAATTATAATGTATCTGGGATTGGGTGTGTTTGAGTTCTTCTTGCTTGGGATTATCTGTGCATCCTAAACCTGTGTGAATTTTTTCTTTACTTTATTATGTAAGTTTTCTGCCATTATTTCTTTAATCATGTTCTTTATCCATTGCTCACTTTCTTTCCCTTCTGATACTCCTGTTCTGTGAATATTGTTACATTTCATGTTGTCACACAGCTTTCTTTTGCTGTTCTCCTATGTTTTTTTTTTCTTTTTGATTCTATGATTGAGTGATTTTTTTCAACTCTATCTTTTAATTCACTGATCTGATCCTTGGCCTTCCCTAATCTTCTTTGTGTACCTTCTAGTATTATCTTTACTAGTGCTATGTCTTTCTTCATAGTTATTATATTTTTTCTCATGCCATTGAGCATCCTTGTCTTTATTATTCTGTGTTCTATGTCTGATAAATTTCTTATCTCCATTTCATTTAGCTCTTCTGGAGAATTCTTTTGGTTTTCATTTGGGGCTTGTTTGTCTCCACATTTTGGCTGCCTAATTGAGCTTGTGTCTGTGTATTAGGTAGATCTGCTGCAACTTACAATCTTTAGTGCAGGATTGTGCCAAATGCTGTTTCTGACTTGCCCTGAGTACCCTTTTTGTAGCCATCACCAATCTACTACTTGTGGCTCCCTCTGCTGGCGGATGAATGCCTTGGGAAAGGATCAAGATTTGTGCACCAAGGCCTGATTTTTCTAGCCCTGGGCCCTGGATTGGATCAGGAAAGACTCAGAGCCTCCAGAGACCTGCCTCTGTCTATTGAATGATTGTTATTCAGTCTGGCTATTGACCACAGGGTGGAGCAAGTAGTTTTCCAACAGAATGGGGCAATTGCTTTTAGCTACAGGCTGATTGTTATTCCCAGTCTCTTAATGGGCCTCAGAAACTTCACCGGGTACAAGAAGGGGTTTTGGAAGAGGGTGGGGCAATTGCTTCTCCCCCAGGCAAAAGCTGCCTGCATGGTGAAGGTCTGCAGGAGAAAGGCATCCTTTGCAGTATGAGGGAATGACTCAGCACAGGAAACTGGGGTGGCTGCCTTCTGACCTCACAGCCCCTAATCCTGGCTGCTGCTCACACAGTTCCAGTCTACTCTGTTCTCCCTCGGTCAGATTCCAAGGTGAGTGGCTGCACACAAAATTTTGTGTGTTGGCCCTTTAAGAGGGTACCTGCTTTTCCAGCCATCTCTCCCTGGCAGACAGCAACCCTGCTACTTTTCATAGCCAGATGTGGTGTGAACACCTTTCTGAGTTCAGTAATCTGGGTTGGGGAGCCCAGCTTGGAGTTTAGACCCCAGAGTTCTCAGTGGGAACCCCACACCTGAGATATCCCTCCAGAACTTTAGCTGCTGTCTGTGGTAGCCCAGCAAGCCCTTTTGAAGTCTCTATGCAGTCTTCAGTTCCTGTCCTTAGTTTTCAGGATTCTCTCCAGCTAGTCTTTAGTTGATCATTCAGGATGGTTTTTCTGTGTTTTAGTTGTAATTCCAGTTTGGTCTTGAAAGCATGTCACTGCTCATCCTTTTTATTTTTTTTAAGACTAGTTTATTGATTTTTAGAGAGAGAAAGGAAAAGACGGGGAGAGAAACACTAATGTGAGAGAGAAACATCAATCAGCTGCCTCCTGCACAAACCCTAACTGGGGCCAGGGATCGAACTTGCAACCGTGACCAGGAATCAAACCCAAGACCTTTTGGTGCATGGGATGATCCTGTAATCCACTGACACACTGGCTGTGCTGTGACATTTTTTTTTTTTTTAAAGCCTATATGACACAGTTTTACTCTCAGCTCCAAAGGTGGGTCTTCTGATACATCAATTTTGCTAATCCTTAGAGAAAATCTTCAATGCTCATATTCTAACATCTTTCATATCTTCCTCTTTTTGTTCCAACTTTCCCATATGCATCACTCATAGAGGGCTTTTTCCCCAAGGGCATATAGAGAGAACTAAAAACAAAGTTTCTCTGTCTGCCCTTCCTCTCTCTTAAGAGGTTTGCATAAATGTGAATCTTTGACCTTTACTGACTCATGTTGCCATTTCTCTGCCATGACAGTGTCTCTGTTCTCTTCCTTTGCATCAGGTCAGCAACAGCCCATTGTCAGAGGAGGCTGTCCTGGGATTTGAGTATGGGATGAGCATTGAGAGCCCTAAGTTACTGCCCATCTGGGAGGCTCAGTTTGGCGATTTCTTCAATGGTGCCCAGATCATCTTCGACACGTTCATCTCTGGAGGTTGGTTTTGGCATATGGGTGTATAGTGGATACATGATGCTGTCCTTATGGGGGCAAATGAATGAAAAGGAGCTGTAGCTGCTTTTGAGACTCCTTGTACCACAGTTCCTGGGGAGAGTTGGGGGTTGCCCTATCATCCACTGGAGCATGGCAGCTATCAGAGTTAAATAAACTGAGTACCACTCAGCTGCTATGCAGGGAGCGCCTTCCCATCTGTGGGGGAATGTGTTTGGCTATAGGAAGCAGGACATGTATCTACTAGGTCCTAAGTAGTTTGACTTTCAGATCTACTTTTGGGGTTTGTTGATTAGCTGTGACATTAATCACAAGCAGGGAATGGCCACACCGTTGAGGATTTGTGAGCATAGTGAATGTCAGTCTTGAAAATCTGCTTCCCTCAACCCAGAGACACTCAAGTATCTGAACATTGGAAGTTGTGCATCTTGATCATTTTTAATAAACCTTTATAAAAGCAGGACCTGCTTCCTGTGAAAATTCCAAGTATATAAAGTACAAGTATGAGTCTCCCCCATGTGCTTACCCCATTTTGGGGGGTCAGCACTCTTGGATTATGAGTGTGCACTATAGATCTTTCCCTTGGTTGTGTTACTCTGTGTCTGTGTAGTTGTAAGAAACATGCCAAGCAATGTCATCCCAATAAATGTAATTTACAATAAAGAACAACAATAAAAAGAAACGTGCCTTAAGGAAACTGGACATTGACATGTCCAGAGACTGTTCTAAAGTGCCTGTGTCTTGAAATTGAGGACAGTGGCCTGTGTTGTCAGGGGATCTGTGAGGGAAAAGCAGGAGCTGTCCAGTCTTGGTAAGAGTCGTGCCTGAGTGGATTCGGCATGGCCATGCTGTTCTGGGAGCCGGATGGCTACTGCTGTTGAGTTTGTGTTCCACTTGCTAAATAAATCCCAATATGAGCCATTCCAGGATTTCAACTGGTAGGATGGGTACTTTTTCCTCCCCAACTATGGTGTAACAATGCTGGACAGCACATGTAATGAAAATGGTTCTAGTGGGTCAGGCAGGTAACTAACATTTGTTCCTCTACCCAGATCAGATCAGACCTTTCATCTCTGCTCACAGAGGTCTCACTCCCTCCTACTATTTTCCAGGAGAGGCCAAGTGGCTCCTGCAGAGCGGCATTGTGATTCTCCTGCCCCACGGGTATGATGGGGCTGGACCTGACCACTCCTCTTGTCGCATAGAGCGTTTCTTGCAGGTATGTCCAATGCCTTTTTGATTCCCAGGAATGTTTTCATGATTCTGAGGTTTTGAACTAGAATTGCCTCCTGCAGGTACTTAATGTGTGCCTTAAACTGTCAGACATTATAGTATTTGAATGAAACGGATTTCATACCCTGGGAAGTGGCAAGCCTGGCAGCCTCGTCACCTCCACTGAGCTCTGTGGTGGCTTCTGCTCTAAATGTTGCCTTTATTTTCCCACTAGGGTTGATTATGCACACCCTCTCTCCAAATTGGAGGGGACTAGTAATAATTGTCAGGATTCTGCTGCTTTCTTTTCTCTCCATTGTTTCTGGAGTGGGGTTAGGAGCCATGTCTTAGCTTTTTGCTACACCAGGATCTTCTGAGATTTAAATCATGGTCCTCAACTTTTTCAACCTTGTTAGCCGCTTTTGATTTTGTTTTGTCGTTAAAACAAGCTAACAGCCCTGGCTGGTTTCACTCAGTGGATAGAGCGTCAATCTGCTGACTGAAGGGTCCCAGGTGCGATTTGCCTCAAGGGCACATGCCAAGGTTGTGGTCTCAATCCCAGTAGTGGGAGTGTAGGAGGCAGCCAATTATTCTCTCTCATTATTGATGTTTCTATCTCTCTCTCCCTCATCCTTTTTCTCTGAAATTAATAAAAATATTAAAATAAATAAATTTAAAAATATGTAAGCAAGTTGTTCTAAAAAAACAAATCAAACTCTTGTGTTTATTTCATTAGACGACACCATCATAACTCCACAGTAATCAGAATCTGCATTTTTTAAAAGGTCCCCTCCAGATGCTCCTTGCAATCAGCTGTGTTTGGAAACAACTGTGTTAAAATATGCAGACTCAAGAAAATGGGGGAAGCTCGGACCTCTCCTTTGGTTAATTGTTCATAGGCTGTAAATTTACTTTCTGGTATTATCTGTAATGGAGGGAAATATTTTCTTCTCACCCTTGAGAGCCCTGTGGTCCCTTTGGAGAGCAGATGTTATGATTGTAGGCGATGATCTGAACGTTCTCCTTTCTTTCATTTCTGTTCCAGATGTGTGACAGCACAGAGGAGGGGGTGGACGGGGACACCGTAAACATGTTTGTGGTGCACCCCACGACTCCTGCTCAGTATTTCCATTTGCTCAGGAGACAAATGGTCCGGAACTTCAGAAAACCCCTCATTGTTGCTTCTCCAAAGATGTTACTCAGGTTCCCAGTAAGTAGGAAACGCTATTTGGAAGCCTTTCTTCTCTCATCATTTTATTCTGCTGTGTTCTTTTTTTTAAATCTAATTATAGTTCTAAATTACAGAAACCATCTATTTAGTTTTAGTTGGCTTTGCTTTTCTAAAACTAAATCAACCTATCAGCACGCACCTCCCTGCCCTCCCTCTCTCTCCCCCTTTCAAGAATAACTGGTTTATAAGTAGCTCTCAGTTTCATTGTAATGCAGGACAGGATAGCAGATATTACCACACTGGTATTCTGGTCTGAGAGGAAACAATTTCGTAGAAAAAGTTTAAAAGTCCTAATGGTCTACTAGTAAACACTACTGTGTTGATAGTAGCAACTTGGGAATGTAGAGCATTTTCACGAAAGGGAGTGGTGTTATTCATTGACTTTTTTTTTTTTTTTTTTTTTTTTTTAACATTTTCCCTGTTAAAGGATTTATCACAGGTAGAGAAAGGCCTGTTTCCATAAGCACAACATCATAACAGTATAGCTTATTGTATGCGGCTTTAAAAGTATACATTTTTAAAAGTGTATATTTTTCTCTTGGTTTACCTGAACTAAGTGTTAAGTGCACAATGTATTTTATTTATTTATTTATTTATTTATTGAATACATTTTATTGATTTTTTTACAGAGAGGAGGAGAGAGGGATAGAGAGCTAGAAACGTCGATGAGAGACAAACATCGACCAGCTGCCTCTAGCACACCCACTACCGGGGATGTGCCCGCAACCAATGTACATGCCCTTGACCGGAATCAAACCTGGGACCTTTCAGTCCACAGACCAATGCTCTACCACGGAGCCAAACCGGTTTTGGCAGTGCACAATGAATTTTAAATAACAAATATGTTAGTTTTCAAATGGCAGAGTTAAGGTAATAAATACTAATAAGTATTTATTTATCCTTTCTGCTATACTTCCCCCCCCCCCAATTTTACTTGAGAATCTTAATTAGAATGAACATTAAAAAACTTGCACTTATTTGGATCCTACAGCTGAGGTGAAATACAGGTAAGTGATTTATGATATGGCTGTTCAGGACTATCTTGTGCTTTGCACAAAGGTTTGAGAGTATAGATTTGGAATTGAGGGGTATTGAGGAAAGTTGCAAGTGACTTGCTTTCACAGGTTGCATTTTTAAGCAGTGCCTAGCCTTTGGAGAGGAGTAAGAAGATATACTGTTATGGTCAGCACTTGTGTGATCCTAGAGTGAACTGAACACCTCCTTAAATTTTGCATTCCAGTCACCTCACCTGTCTTATCCTAGTTCTGACTCTGAGGGTCAATATCAAATGTAATGATACTAAATATAATATATGTGTAGTATCAAGTATTAAGTGAACTACTAGAAATTTTATTGAGAATCTCTTGCTATTTGAAACTGAGAACAAGAGTTCATATTCTGGTCCTAATGTTTTACTCTTTGCCCCCTTACCCCAAGTCTAATATGTAACTTGTCCTATAATAAAGTCCTTATTTGGGAGCCTTAAAAAATACCAACAGCTATACTATAGATTTTAAAGTTAAAAACTACTCATTAAGTAGTCAAATAAATTATTTTATTAATTGAAAATGAGTATGACCGTTATTGAATTCTGATTTCCTCCTGAAAATTTGATTATTGGTACACATGATCTATTAGAATATAAATCAACTCTTTTTTCCAGGGTCTATTCAGAGATGACTTGCCACGTGATAAAAATGACTCAGGGCTATCGGGAGTTTTTTGTCAATTGGTACCTAAATCCCACTCCAATTTCCCACCCAGCTTCTTTTGTTTCCAGTCCTTCCTAGTAGGACTGATGAAGGGATATGGTTCAGAATGGAGAAAGATCACATTAGTTAATAAATAGACTAGCTAAATAGTTAATATTAAGTTTTAAAGTTATATCCCAGCATCAATGTGGCTCCCCACAATGGCCTAGCAAAATGCCATATACCCATTTGGGACTAGACTGTAGGGAAACTAAATGATAGCAAAAGGAATCAAATCTCTAATCTTGGCTTCATCAGTTTTTGTACTCTAAGTTCTTTGCAATAAGCATTTATTTAAATTGAGCTCATTAATAATTTCTTTTTTTTATCACAGAAATATTCACTTCTTGTTCCTATTTGTTCTGACTTATAGGTTTCATTTAAAACTTATAATAAGAAACTTAAAGAGAGAAATAGTTGCCTTGGTTTCACTGTTTTGGTTCACAGTATAAATTTATAAAACTTTGCTTCTATAGTAATTCCAAATAATTAAAGCATACTTTTTATTAATAATAAAATTGTATGATCAAACTGAAACTTGGATTCTTAAAATTTTATTGTGGCATCAGACAAAAGGCAATCTTACCTAACCTCAGGAAAAGAATTTATTCTGAAGTATTCCAAACTAAATATTTCTGTAAAGCTATTGTATTTATTAGTACATATGTTTACTTATGTTCCTAGGTGAGAATTTTGATACTATTTCTTGGCAAAGATCCCTCATAGTAGTAAGTAAAAGCATCTTCAGCTCCTTTCACTCTTTGATAGATTTATGGCTTTTCCCTTACTCCTTAGGCAGCTGTATCAACTCTTCAAGAAATGGCACCAGGAACAACATTCACACCGGTCATTGGTGATTCATCTGTGGACCCAAAAAAGTAATTTGATGTGTATTTCTGTTTTCAGAGTTTTAATTGGTGGGAGAACTAGCTCATGTAAGGAACCCAAAGAGACCCAAATCTCCTACTTCATAATATAAGTCCTTTAAGTGAGCGAGGTAGGAGTTAACATATGCATGGGAGAGTGGACTTTGGAGGCATATGTTGCTTAAGAAGGCTTGCCAGGGTACTGTATATGTCTGAGCCCCACTGCTTTATTAGTGATGTCTTTAAATCTATGTGGTCTCCCCTTTCTTCTGATAAAATTCTCATTTTGAGGTAATTCTCTGTCATCTACTGTCTCTTTTCTACCGAACAGTGTTAAGAGTCTAGTGTTCTGCTCTGGAAAACACTTCTATGCCCTGCTGAAGCAAAGAGAATCTTTGGGGGCCAAGAAACATGCATTTGCCATTATCCGAATAGAGGAACTCTGCCCGTTCCCATTGGACTCATTACAACTGGAGATGAGCAAATACAAACACGTTAAAGGTAAAGGGTTCTTTGATTTGAAATGTCTGCATGTGAATGTTTTCTTGAGCTATCTCAAATGAAAAGAGGTTATGGGGCAGTGAGAGTTATTAGAAAACTAGAGGCCCAGTGCACGGATCCGGGCTGGCCTGCTAGGATCGGGCTGAAACTGGAGATTGAGCTGAAACCGGCTCTCCGATATCCCCCGGGAGTCCTGGATTGTGAGAGGGCAGTTCTTGGATGACACACCCCTGAATCAGGCTTCCTTCTCTGTGGTTTCTGGTACATCACCTGACAACTGCAGCTGCTGTCACTGCAGCTCAGAAGCTCCTGCGTTGAACATCTGCCCCCTGGTAGTCAGTGTGCATCATAGCTACCAGTCAGAGCGTCTGCCCCCAGGTGGTCATTACATGTCATAGCTACCAGTTGGACGGTTGGATGGTCACTTAGGCTTCTATGTATATAGATAGATTGGTTTTCATGGAATCTAGAAATATGAAAATAATACTTCTAGAGCTAGTGTCTTCATGTCTTTTGTGGTGTTTCTTACAGTCTCCCCTTCTCTCATCTAAGGCATCTAATTTCTTGAGATTTTGGAGGGAATCACTATCATTTATGACAAATCAACTATAATTGTAGAAGATAAGCCTTTCAACAAATGGAGTTAGAATAATTGGATATCTTATGCACCTTACACAGAAGTTAAATTAAAATTGACTATAAGCCTAAATGTAAAATATGAAGTTGCAAAACTTCTAGAAGAAAATGGAAGAAAATCTTTGTGACCTTAAGTTTGGCAAAAAGTTCTTAGCTATAACACCAAAAATATGTTCCATAAAGGAAAAATTGGACTTTATCAAAATGAAAACCTTCTGCAAAGAAAATAAAGGACAAGCCACAAGCTGGGAGAAAATATTTGCAGATAGATATCTGGCAAAGACTATCCAGGGTGTTTAAAGAACTCTTAAAACTCAATAGTAAGAAAATATATAATTCAATTTTTAAAGAACTGAACAGGCACTTTACCAAAGAACTAGATGGCAAATAACTATATGAAAAGATGCTCAACATAATTAGTGATAATGGAACTGCAAATTAAGTTAAAATGAGATATAAACATACCTATTTGAATGGCTAAAATGAAAACAAAAACAACAAATTGATGATATCAAGTGATGATGAGGATGAGGAGTAACTGTAACCCTCATTCACTGCTGGTGGAAATGCAAATTGGTTCTGCCATTGTGGTACACAGCTTGTCAGTTTCTTACGCAGTCATATGTAGAGTTACCATACCACCCGACAGTCCCGCTCCTAGGTGTTTACTCACCAAAGAGAATGGAAAGCATGTCCCCAGAAATACCTGCATGTGAATGTTTGTAACAGCTTTATTCATAATTGCCTTAAACTGGAAACAAACAAAATATCTTTCCACCATGAGTGACTAAAAATCTGTGGTACATCCATACTCAAGGTCATACTACTCAACAATAAAAGAGAGTGAACTATTGCTATCAGCAAAATCACAAATAGATTTTTCTAATTCAAGGAAGCCAGACCCATACTGTATGATTTTATTTACCTGACATTCTGGAAAAGGCAAAACTGTTGGGATAGAGGAAAGATCAGTGGTTGCCAGAGGTTGGGGGTAGGAGAAGGATTTGAGTACAAAGGAACAAGATGATGATAGAATTGTTCAGTATCATGGCTGTGCTGGTGGATACATTACTGTGTATTTGTAAAAAAAAAGACACTATGCCATGTTGGAAAAAAATGTGTGTGTATGTACACACACACACACATATATATATACACATACATACACATACACACACACATAGTATGTGTGTATGTGTGTGTTTTTATGTTGTATATGTTTACTTGAGGTACTGAGATGGATTTTCTTTTATAGATTTTATTTGGAGTCAGGAGGAGCCTCAGAACATGGGTCCGTGGTGTTTTGTTTCTCCAAGATTTGAAAAGCAGCTGGCCTGCAAGGTACTATCTCTGCCTTTCATAGTGTTCTTATATGTTGCTTTTCCTGGAGTGCCAACAAATGGTTTTGTCCCCTACTATCAATCCAATTCTTTTAAATATTAAGTAAAATATAACGTCTAGTTTTAGGCTGTTCTTTAAAAATAAAATGCTGAGTGTTTATCAATCTATGTGCACATATTAGTAGCATGTAAAAACAAAAAGTGACTACACTTAGAAAGTAAAAGCCCTTACCTGTTGGCTGCTTTCCTGCTAGCCTCCTCAGCATTCTTGTCCTCAAGGTCAACATCCAAGCCACGGGGAACTGAGTGATGAGCAGGCTTGTTTTACAACATGGGAGTAGAGAACCCAATGATGCTTGTTCCAGACCTATCCACACAGCAGAGATCCCTTACAGGCCAAATTCTTCTTAATTATGCTGCAGGAAGGAGAAAACAATGCGAAGAGCAATTGTGCTTCTGTTTTATCTTTCTATTCTGCTTAAATTAGAACTCTGTTCACTCATTTGATACTAATTGGCTAGGCCCAAATAATTTTCACATGTGAATAACTCTAATTTAGGAAACTACAGCTAACACCAACTAATAGTTACTGAAGAATAGAACAAATTTGAGAATTTATACACCCTTATTATGCCTGGAATTTTGTTGCTTTTTAGTTGTGACAATCTATTCTATGTAAGTCATTATTTTTCCAAAAAGGTGATTTTATATTAAAAAAGATAAGAGAAACACAGGCACCTGCTTGGGTGAACTAAGCAGAGTTCTGATTGGGTCACAGTGTCATTTTATTTCTTTTCTGCTCCAATGACAGCTCCGCCTTGTGAGCCGACCACCTTTGCCAACACCTGCTGTAGGAATTGGTACTGTGCACCTGCAGCAGCATGAAGATATCCTCACCAAGACCTTTGCTCAATGATGTACTTTGAAGAAATACAACTTCCTGTTAAGAAAATTGCCATAAAAAGAAAGACCTGCTTCCTCTACTCTCCTTTTTCCATTAGGTAACATGAAATGTCTGCGTTCCTCTAAGATGTTGGGACTGATTGGGACAGTTTATTCTGGAATTCGTGGAATAGCAATGGAATCAATATATAAATCAGATAAGTAACTTTTATCCTTACATATTCGATCATGTTACAATTTGGTTAGATCTGAGAGTTATAGAGCTAGGTCATAATCAAGATTTTTCAGATTCCACTCTTTCTCATTAACTGTATATGCCCAGGAAAGTTCTTTAGCTCGACTTTATAGCTACATATAGATTATCTCAACATTACCTCTAAATTTATTTGATGCATGTCACTTTCATTAATTTTCCCCTCCTTTATTCAAAGTCAAATATTTTCATTTATGTCGGTTTTGGTGTAGTCTTCCAGCCACTGTGAAAAATGTTTCACTAGACATTGTAGCAATACTATATTATTTCTGATTTCAAGATAGTTTTACCCATTGTCCTTAAGTATATTAAATACAAATTTCTGGGTGTGATCTTTTAGCATAGTGGTACTAAGTAAAGGAGTTTTTTGGGTTTTTTTTAAGTACATTTTTATTGATTATTTTTTAGAGAGGCAGAAGGCAAGAGGGAGAGAGAAACATCAATGAGAGAGAAACATTGATCAGCTGCCTCCTGCACAACCAGACATGTGCCCTGACTGGGAATTGAACTGGCAACCTCTTGGTGCATGAAATGATGCTCAACCAACTGAGCCACATTGGTGGAGCAAGTGAAGGAGTTTTAGGTACAATGAAATTGGTTTGTAGCCTGCCTTGCCATAGTATCTTTCTCCCCTAAATTGTTCTTGTAGTATTCAGATCCCTTTTATTCCCATACACCATAATGCTTCCTTTCTGTGTCAAGCCTTATAAATCATGTAACTTGGTGCCACTCATGTAAATCACTAAAATCACAGAGGTCTATTTAATAAGACTGGTTAACAGTATTGTACATCAAACTAGTAAAAAATAAAAGCACAGTGTCATTTTCAGATCTCTTGGTTTCTTAACTTAAAATTTTTTTAAAGTGTAAGACAAAAATTAAAGGGAAAACTAAATTTTTTTTCTTAATTTCATGTAGATCTCTTCAAGTTTCTAACTTTGTACCTCAAAAGTCTGTTTATGGTATCTTGTTACATCTTCTCCAACTTGAGCCATGAGCTGTGTACCTCATCCTCACAATCACTACAGCAACATGGGCCAGCATTTTGAATTTCCTTGCGGGAAGAGACCATTTGAAAAATTCCAAATCAAATGCTCCCATGATAAAATATTAGATTAAAAACATAATAACATAAAATAAAATATTTTATTTTATTCCTTTTTAATTTTTGATAATATGACTTTTGTATCCCATTTATATCTATCAATGCTAAATTTCAGAGTCAATGAAGATTACAGTTCAAACTGGGTATTCAGTGAATAGAATGACACATTATTCTTTGTAAAATAAAATTTTATTTCTTATAAGACCATTTGTTTTATTCAGTTTTTGTTTTCCATACATATACTATAAGGAAGCATGCTATATTCTAAAACATACCCTTTTATAGTCCTACTGTATTACTTTTAAAGTTTTATTATTTCTAAAAACATTTTTTTTTTACATTTTTATAAGAGGCATTTATATTTATAAAAGAAATCTCCATTTGTAAGGATGTCTTTCTATCCATTGGTGCATCTAGGTTAACACACCTTTGTTGCTGTTTTATTTTATTAAATCTTTATTACTGAAAGTACAGAGTCCCGTTTTCCCCTCATTGAACCCTTCTAGCCTGCCCTCATCCCCTGCCCCAGGTCTTCACCATCCTATTGTCTGTGTCCATGGATTAACACACATTTGTAATGCCTCTTTTTTAAAAAAATATATTTTATTGATTTTGTACAGAGAGGAAGGGAGAGAGATACAGAGTTAGAAACATCGATGAGAGAGAGTCATCGATCAGCTGCCTCCTGCACACCCCCTACTGGGGATATGCCCGCAACCAAGGTACATGCCCCTGCCCGGAATCAAACCAGGGACCTTTCAGTCCGCAGGCCGACGCTCTATCCACTGAGCCAAACGGGTCCCGGCTGTAATGCCTCTTTTTAGACCCCTCATAAGGGTAACTACCCTGAAGTGAGCACACAATTTTAGCTATCCTGCAATGGATAGAGATTTTCCCGCCTTACTTCCTCCTACTTTCACATAATCTTCTTTACATTCCCCCATTAGTTCCAACTGTATTTAAAGGGATGCAGCCTTCCCTCCCAGACTCCAGTTGGAAGGCAGTTCCCGCCTGGGTCCTCGCTGGTGGGTAGGTGCTGTGGGACATGACCTCCAACAGGCCTGGAGGAAGCAGGAGGTGCAAGAGGACCAAGTTCAGCAAAAACCAACTTCAGGTTCTTATCGAGGCCTTTGAGAAGGACCCATACCCTGATATCACTGTCCGAGAAGAACTAGCCAAGCAAATCCAGATTCCTCAGTCCAGAATCCAGGTATGGTTTCTGAACCGGAGAGGTAGACAATCAAAGGACTCCCAGAGGAGGCCCCATCCGGAGGTAGACGCTGTGGCTCCTGGATCCCTCCAGGATGCATTCCCTGCCCCTCGCCACCAAGGCCTCCAGCACCTCCCCCCCGACCCAACCACCCCCACGTGGCTCTGGTGTCAGAACTCTCCAGAGCTATGCCCACCGATTCTCCTGGGCTGAGCGTGCTTCTGGGCCAGCAGTCCTCTGGGGGTACACTGGTGTGCTGGGCGCCAATGTGGCCTCTCCTACCTCGAGGCTCCAGCCAAGGCCTTGGGGAAACCTGGGAGTTTCCATCACTCTCCATCTTCGGGATTCAGCCCTTCAGCTATGCGTGCGTTTCCTGCTCCCCAACAGCCCTTCCAGGTAGCATAGACACTCATCTGGGGGCCACCCAGGCCACTCATATATGGGGACTGGGCCCTGTAAGGGCAGGGGTAGCATTTTCCTTCTGATGGGCAGCAGCCATGGGGGGCTGGCAGCCACTGTCCCAGCAACCTGGAGCCTGGAAGCAGCCACCCCGCCCCCTTCAGCCCAGGAAGGCTGGCTGCATCCTGCTGAGACCAGATGCCTCAAGGAGGAGGGGGAGCCCCTAGCTGTTTGGCTCAGTGGACAGATTGCGGACTGAAGGGTCCAGGTTTGTTTTCCTTCAAGGGCTTGCACTTTGCTTTGCAGACTCAACCTTGTGGGAGGCAACTAATTGATGTGTCTTTCTGACACGGCAGTTTCTCTCTCTTTAAAAACTTCTTGCCTGTCAATAGAAACAATATCCCTCTCACAAAATTGAGGAAATATGGTTTAAAGAAATTAAGGATTACATAGGAAGTCACAGATTTAAAAGTGAAGACATTCAGGTCTTGAGGTTCCAAAAGCTTTACCTACATTTTTCTTTGATGTATCAGGATATTTGGTTTTCATCTTCAGCTTCTCATAGGGTTCAAGCTAAAACTATTATACTTTTGAGAAATTTGGATACAATGTTTAATTCCTCAATATTTATAACACACTATTTCACAAACAACTCCTAAATTACTCTATGGACATAGCAATTCGTTGTCATGTTTGTATTTAAATCTGAAAAAGCACAATCTAAAGCAGACTGTTATTTTCCCACTACCAATTATAAAATCAGTTAATTTTTAAAAAAAATTTAATAAAAGTATATTGCTTTAGTGTTGTTTTTCTTTGTCTCTTCTGGCTTTTATGGAAACCATCCATAATTGAATAAAAGTATTAAATTACATACTTTTCACATACATAGTAAGAGTAAATAGTATTTCCTCAATGAATAGTGTATTGGACACCTATTGCATATATGGCATAGTTCTTAATGCAAGGATATTAAAAACACATGGATGTGAAAAATAAAATGGGTTCCCCTCCATCCTCAAGGACTAACAATATGTTTGAGAAGACAGCATTTTACTTGTAGAGAGAGAAATGTTTTTGTTGGATGTACTAAAATAGTGTGGGGGGTTAGGGAAGAGTGATATTCCTAATAGATGTAGATTAGGTGGCATATGTGGTTATACAGAAAAAGTCATGAATAGTATGTAGTAGTAGAAAGACTGAAGAATGTTGGAAGGGCCGAAACCGGTTTGGCTCAGTGGATAGAGCGTCAGCCTTCGGACTGAAAGGTCCCAGGTTCGATTCCGATCAAGGGCATGTACATTGGTTGTGGGCACATCCCCAATAGGGGATGTGCAGGAGGCAGCTGGTCGATGTTTCTCTCTCATCGATATTTCTAACTCTCTATCCCTCTCTCTTCCTCTCTGTAAAAATTCAATAAAATATATTAAAAAAAAAAAAAGAAGTTGGAAGGGTAACTAAAAAAGTTATCTAGAGTGTCAAAGCTTATTCCCAGGCTCCTACTTGAAACATGGAGTTGTTCCAGAAATAGGCAGTAAGGAGAGGTGGGGTCTTTTCAAGTTAGTGCAGCTTACTGAAAGGAAGTTATACTCATGAAGTTCGTGCCAAAACTATATTTAAGTCAACCATTCACAGTTACTGTATTAGGGGTGTCGAACTCAATCAGAGAAGGGGCCAAAATCTAAAATCCAGCCTAAATCGCGGGCCGAATGGTTTACTGAACAGTCATAAACTGTCATTGTGATGGAAACGCAGCGGAGTGCAGTGATGACAGCGCGGTGCAGGCCACATTGCAAGGCCTGGCGGGACGGATTTGGCCCGCGGGCCTTGTGTTTGACACATGTGCTGTAGATGATATCAAAAATTAGGTGAGTCCCTCCCTGCCAACCAGAAGTTTATGTGAATATTTAGAGAAGTATGAAAATGAGGTAAAAGTAGAATGAGGTAAGAATGAAGTCATAGGACATGAGCTGATGACCACGGCAGATTTCATTTTCCAAAAGCAGTCATGGCAATATTTTGTGTCCCTTCTGCTTCGTACCTTGCCACACTCCCACTAGAGTTGGAGCCTATTTCCCTCCCCTCTTGAAACTGAGCAAGCCTTTGTGCCTGCCCGTATAAATACAATACACTGAAAGTCACCTCAAAGACAGGACTTGGCCGCCAGCTGCCAGGTTGTGAGAGAGCCCAGGCCACGTGGAGAAGGCCATGGAGATGCTGGAGCTGATAGCTTCACCTGAAGCCTGCTGACAGCCAGCTCCAAAAGCCAAACTTGCGAGTGAGAGCCTTCTGATAATCCATGTATTGAGCCTCGGAGCTGTCCCAGATGACCAAGTGGAGCGGAGACCCATGCAAACCGTGTGTGTGACACTGATTATTGAAGTGGTCAGGAGAGATTTTAATCGGTAATATCCTACTGCAATAGGAATAACGGTCCAGCTTAAACTCAACTCACTTTGATTTGTAGAGGCAACTGGGCAGTTTAGGAGAATGAGAAAACAGGGAGGAGGTGAGTGGGTGCTCATAGTTAGGAAAGTTGAAAATTTCAAAAAGCAGGAAGGAGGGTTTGGTTCACATGAAATACATCTGGGTTTGTTGACTGAAATTGATGGAAGTTAGGCTCCCACCTTCTGACTAAGGCTGGGAGACAGACAACCTACCTCTAGGTGTTGCCTGGAACAAGAGGTAAATTCTGAGCTTTCCCAGGCGGACATTTTAAGCGTGGGCATGGTGATCCTAGGAATGGAGCTGTCAGAAAATGTTAGTGTTTGTTCAAGTCTTTACAGGCTAATGTAAGGCCAAGTGAAGAAAGGGCTCAGAGGAGCCTGGCTAGAGTGTGCTCAGGGAGTGAGGCGCCCACACACAAGTATTTTTTTTCCTTCTGGTACATAGACCCCAAGCATGAGAACAGATCATTAGATTATGAGGCAGGGTAGTAAGAAGCTAGGGAAATTCCTTGACAAGTGGAATAAGGGAAACAGACAAAAATAATTAGACAATTTGAGCAGCTAATGAATCACAAGAACATGTTGTAGCAAATGGTTTACAGGTTCCAGACTATCCCAGGGCAGATGGGCCTCAGTCCCAGGCCCTCTTTAATAATGTTCTTTAAAAATAAAACCAATCAGAGGACAACCCTGGCCCCTTTACATTCTGATAAATCAACATATTGACAGACATCTGAAACACTAATGAATATTCTGTTAAAACCTTCCCCAGACACCTCCCTAGGATTTCACCTGATAAAAGGATCCAGCGCAAGCTCCTCCCTGGAGCACACCCACATCTTTCCCTGCATTACTTCTTGGCCCACAGTGTGAGAAATGCTCACCTGTCTGAATTCAAATAATGGATTCGGAGACAGAAGTATGGAGAAATCAAGCCTTTTAATACATTCTGGAGAGGGCGTCTCTGGTTGTACAGGCACACATGGAGTAGTGATCACAGCCTACTTATCGCCATTGTACAAGAGTCCCTCCTCTGGTTCCTCATCGGCTGATACTATGGATTAATAGCTTCCTCATAGGTCGCCTAGGTCTTCCTATCTCCTATTGGGCCATTAAAAAAAAAAAATGGGCTGAATGAATCAATTCTTAAACTCACAAAATACCAGCGTTCTCAGTAAAGGAAAAGGTTTGTTCACCTATTAACAATAAAAAACATCTTAACCACTGGGGGGAGGGGGGATGGGCTGAGGCCTTTTCTAGTTGTCTCCACCAGCCCCGTCTAGTTGGAGTGGGCACCTGGGGAGGGGGCGGGGTTCCACCAGGATGCTGGCTCATGTCTACAGATCTTTGTTCTTATATCCTTTTCCCTCCCTACATTCTGTTCACCCTGGGGAAATTCAGTAACCGATTCCATTAAAAGTTGCCTATGCTGGAGGTGGATCACACAGAGGCCTAGTTCCTAAAAGGATCTCACTGAGGCTCCTGCATCTCCTAAATTCTAAAGGACCCCAGGAGCCTTGCAACCGGGGTAACAGCGCAGGCAGTGGCAGCTGGACCTGAACTCACTCCCTGAACCCATCTCCTCCCTTGCCTTTCTCCTGTTGCTTCTCCTACCTTAAGCCCTTTCTTTGTGTCACTGCCCCCAGCTTTAATACTAGTAAACATGCTCTCAAGATCACCCAGGCTTCAGTTGTGAAATCCTATACAAAGTCAAGAACCCACACTACCCTTGGTTTCAGGCAGACCCACCCTGTGCCCCGACCACCTCAGTAATGAAATAAGACATTAAGAATATACATCTCATATGCACCCCTATGTTCATAGATGCACAATCTACAATAGCTAGAATTTGGAAACAGCCTAGGTGCCCGTCAGCAGATGATTGGATAAAAAAACCATGGTATATCTACACAATGGAATACTATGCTGCCATAAAAAAGAAGGAATTCTTATCATTTGCAGCAACCTGGATGGAATTGGAGAACATCATGCTGAGTGAAATAAACCAGTCAATGAAAGAGAAGCACCACATGACCTCACTCATTTATGGATAATAAAGAACATTATAAACGGATGAACCAAAAGATAGATATAGAGACAGTAAAGCAACAAGCAGACTGTCAAATTATAGCGGGGAGGTGAGGGAGATCTGGGGGAGATAAGAGATGAACTGAAGGACTTGTATACATGCATATAAGTACAACCAATGGACACAAAACTCTGAGGAGGGAGGGTATGTATGGGGGGGCAATTGTAAAATATGTACACAGATAATAATTTAATTAAAAAAAAGAATATACATCTCAGGTAAAAACTGCTGTTTGAATTTTAATTCTGCTAAGGCAATTTTCCTGTGCCTGGGACCATAACCTTTGGAGATTAACCACCGAGTTCTGCTTCTGCAAGATAGGGCCACATTCCAATGTCCAGCAGGATGTGACTGGGAACGACCCTGCGGGCTGACCCCAGTTTTTAGAATACAGTCTTCAGGATTTAGAATTTAGAACAAAGGAAAATTCCTGTGGTTTGAACTGTTGCAGAGTTCCCGAGCGGTTGGATGCTGCAGGGGGAGAGTTTGGAGAGACTTGCTTTGTTCATCCCTCGATGGGCTTGGGGAGGATGAATTCAGGTTCTAAGTAAGGTTACAGGCAGAACTTGCTTTTTAAAATTTTTTTTATTTTTTATTGTTGAAGAGCCAGCCCTATGTGCACTTAGTGGTTATCTCGATGCTGGCCTTGAAAACAATACAGTTCTATCCAATTGAAAAAGTGCATCTGGCATGGTATTGAAATTGTGGGCATATCTGGTCTCTGGCCTACAAGGTCAGACAGCTAAGTTTATCTTCATCATTCTTCAAACTGGCTAAAGCAAACCAGAAAGCAACATTTTATCTAGGAAGAACAGCAGAAAATTCAAACAACAGTTTGTTGCAAAATAGGGGTTTTCCTTCTCAGAACCTTTAAAAAGAACTACCTGCCCCTGAAGCAGTGCAGTTGTGTGGAGTCCACCTGCTTGTGGTGCTCTTGCGGCTGTCCTGGCCAGATATTTCAATAAATCTTTGCCTGCTTTTTAAATAAATCATCAGCCTCCGGTGGTTTTATTTTGAACCCAGGGTTCGACCCCACAACAGGTAACAATGACAGGTCATTAGGGAAGTTTGAAATAACTTGTTTCAGCAGATGTTAGAGAAGTTACACTGCACGGGTTTAAAATTTGAGTTTGGAAAACACGAGAGCCTTCTATGTGTCCATCTTGGCCCAATTCCACACCAGTAGGATGTGTTTATTATCCTTGTTCCACCCATGTAGCTCAGAAAGGCTAATTGCCCAAAGCCATTATGTAGATAAGGGATTAAAATGGGAGGGGGTGGCTAATTTCTAAACCTTGTCCATTTCCTTTTTCACCATGCTGTCCAAGAAGGGATAAAAGACTATTCCCGGGGCAAAATCCTAACCCCTCCAATTTTGGAGAGGCTGAAGGAGCCCACGCAGTACACAGTGAGAGTTCACAAATACTAATTTTATAAAGTGTCCCAAATTTTTGAAAACTTGCACGAGAGGACAGGAGCAAATTACAAAGGCTGTTTGTGTCATGCTGGCTCTAGGGGCGGCTCAGGCCCAGGCCTCAGGAAGGCACGGGGTCCTGACCTGCCCCAACCTGGCTGTCAGGAAACCACCCCCGCTCGACGCCGAGCTCGGACACGTGCTTGCAAAGGACAGACCAGAGCGCGGGCTCCGGGTCCGAGCATGGCGCGCGCACAGCAGCCAAGTAGTTGGCGCAGGCGCTCAGGGCCCGGCCCCGGGGGCGGGGCTACGCGCGCCGCACGCGCGCCACGTGATCCGAGGCGGAGTCTGCGCGCAGCCGCCAGACGCGTCGGCCGCGGCGCAGAGGCCCAGCCGGGAGAGCCGAGGGGAGACCACGCCGAGCCCCGTGCCCGGGGGCCCGCCCAGCCGCCGCCATGGGCAGTGAGTACGGGCGGCGCGGCCGGGCGGTCCCGAGCGGGGCTCTGGCCCAGGGCGCGGGCGCTGGCTGCGGGCGTTGGGGCTGCGCCCACTCGGTGTCCAGCCCGCCGGCCGGGGGGGCGCGGGCCGCTGCGTAGCGCGGGGGCGGGAGGCGGCCGCCGAGGCTCCTGCAACCTTGGGAGGCCCGGCCGGAGCCGGGGGCCGGGGCCGCGGGGCCGGACCGCAGGGCCGGGGTGTGCTCTCCAGGCGGCTAGGCTGCTGGCTTTTGGGGGGCGGGCAGAGAACCCGGCGAAACCTGGACAACTTTGTGAATTTTCGGGGAGCTAAAAAAGCTCATTTTTATTGCCAAATCACCCCTCCTTGACATGTTAGTTGTGATGAATAAAGCTTCCTGACCTGTCTAATTCAGAAAAGTGATGCATGTCGCGTATCTTAGGAGAAGCAATGAGTACGTTGGGAGCATAGCGTTTCCCTTAAATTTTTTATTTGTCATTCTGAGGCGTTTACTGAAAAGTCACTCTGTGTATGAGGTTTAAGCCTTAAGGCCTTGTATTATGCGGATCTTTTAAGGCGCTTCCTAAACACTCACCATCGCATGCATTAAGAGCTGCTCAGATGTTTTAGGATGAATGGGTAACTGCACACCCAAGCTGTGCATCAATTATCCAAACAGTGGGTTGTTTGGGGATGCCAGCAAGGAAGTAGAGGAGAACCTGTCCTTTAATTTCAGTATAATGGGTAAAATACTGCAGCTCAAGAGTGGACATGTGGCATACAAAAGCATTGCTTGAACATCAATGCAGAAGTGCTCATGAAATGTCAAACATCTGGGAGGGTGGCTTGGGTTGAGGTGGGATGGGAAAGGGATAAAGGGGTTCTAGGAAGTTTTCTGGTGTAGCTACTATTCGTTTTGCATCAGAGATGAACACTTTCACGGTTCAGATTTACTTTCCAAAAGTCCAAAATGTTATGGTTACAAACATCTGCCCAGGAGAATTTCAGAATTTTGTCAAATAAGTCTGCGAGTGCCATCCTTTTGAGAGGTTTTATAAAACAAGATAGACTTTGGCCAACTGCTGAAGTATAATTTTCAGTTTTAAAACAATTTCATGATACTGGTACAGAATGCAATGTGTGTAGGGGAAGATGATCATAACTAATTGAGGCCTCTTGTGTTTCTGCACATTGCAGACGCTGGCCAAGACTGACTTTGAGAGACTATTATCTTCATCCTCCAATTTTTGGGCAGGGCTTGACTTCAGTCATGCCAGAAGATGGCATCTCTCCTTAAAGAACCTTTAGTTTATGAGATATAGATATAGATATAGATATAGAGATCTATAGAGATCTATATATATATCTATATATATATATATTACTAGAGGTCTTGTGCACAGATTCGTGCACCAGTGGGGTCCTTCAGCTTGGCCTGCAGGGATCTGGCCAAAACTGGCTCTCCAACATCCCCCGAGGAGTCCCGGATTGTGAGAGGGCAATTCTTGGGTGATGCACCCTAGAGCACCCCAGAATTGGCTCTCTCTTCTCTGGTTCCAGGTGCGTCACTCAAGAACCACAGCTGCCAAGTCACAGCAGCTCAGCAGCTCCTGCATTGAACTTCTGCCCCAGGGTGGTCAGTGTGCGTCATAGCCTCTGGTCAGATGGTTGAACAGTCAAGATGGCCACATAAGCTTTTATATATATACAAGAGGCCCAGTGTGTGAAATTTGTTCACGGGTAGGGTCCCTAGCAGCTGCTTACTGCCATCCAGGGCCTCCCTTCCCCTGGCTGCCTGCTGTTGCTGCAGCCACCCGCTAGGACGGAGCCAGCTGGCGGGGAGGAGCCACGGACAGTTGGGTGGCCTGCCCCTCCCCCTGTTGGAACTCCTGGTTGAACTCCCTGTGGAACTCCTGGTCAAGGGGACAATTTGCATATTAGGCTTTTGTTATATAGGATACATAAGTCTGGGAAACAATACTGTCTTGTGAAATTGTCATTCTCTGGGCTTTTACCGTACATAAGCAAGTACTCAGATCATTATGTGGGAAAGCAACCAAGCAATAAATAATTACTTAATGAAAAGAAGTAAAAGTTATCTATAAAGGTGATTCCATGGTCACTCCTTGCATCATTTTTTAGTTTAAATAAGTTGTATCTGCAGTTTCACCTCATTTCCTGTTGTACTTTCTTCTCCCTCCTCTGATGGCTCTTATTTTCTTCTTTAAAGCATTGTGTTATGGGTACCACAGTAAGCTGCATTTGCTTTTTTTTCTTTTTCTTTTTAATGTAGTGATACTCATTGAATTATTCCTTTAAATATAAAAGGGTTGGATACAATCATGAGGAAGCAAAATCAGGATTTTACTGACTGAGTCCTTAAACCTTTTGGATTTTTTTTCTTTAGAATTATTTCTCTTTCTTTCTATATTTGAAATACTATTGTATAATTTTGATTTCTCATTAATTTTAGAAGTGGGGAATGGGAGGGATTGCTGTTATAAGTTAGAGAACATTTGCATTTGATTTTGTTAAAAGATAATATATATTTTTAAAACTATGTAATAGGAACATTTATTTATTTATTTATTTCCCACAGTCAAATTTTTAGAAGTTATCAAACCTTTCTGTGCGGTTCTACCAGAAATCCAGAAACCTGAAAGAAAAGTAAGTATAATATTTTAGTAATATAGAAGGTACCTAAGGACTTACTCTGCTAAACTAGCAAGATTGATTTATTTTTCCCAACCCTTGTGTGGTTGTACTTGAAAAAATATTGCCTGTTCCTCCTCCTTCTAACAGGCATGAAGTGAATAAAACTAGTACAGACCTGTTTATCTTGTGATTTTAAAAATAATTGTTCTTTAAGTTCTAACATTTCCAAACCAAGTGTTTTTTTGGCCTGTGTGTTAGGTAAGATATAATGTTTCCTTGTCTGTAATGATCTTTATAATTCCTGTAGTATGGGGTGTGTGCTGTGCTTGCTAGTGGTATGATCCACTGCCATTCTATTAATGGCCTTATCCGTTTGGATAAGTACAGCTGTTTTACATAGATGAATTACAACTTTGCAAGTACCTATATATCTTCCATTTAAAAAAATATATATTTTATTGATTTTTTACAGAGAGGAAAGGAGAGAGATAGAGAGTTAGAAACATTGATGAGAGAAAGTCATCGATCAGCTGCCTCCTGCACACCCCCTAACGGGGATGTGCCCGCAACCAAGGTACATGCCCTTGACCGGAATCGAACCCGGGACCTTTCAGTCCCCAAGCCGACGCTCTATCCATTGAGCCAAACCGGTTTCGGCTATACCTTCCATTTTTTAAATTCATTTAATGCAAAGAAAAATCACAGGAATGCATACAGAAGATATTGTGACTTCATCAAATTGTTCTTTCATCATTGCCTGCTTTTGGAGATAGGGTATTTAAATTCAGAAATATTGTTAATCCCAAACCGGCCAGTTCCCAGGCATTCTTCTACTATAATTTCGATTTCTCATGAAACTAACAGGCATAGGGACATAAAAAGAGATAAGTAAAACTTTTGTTATACTTACTCTTTTCATTTAGAAGTATATTCCTTTTTTCATTGCTTTGAGGTTATAAAAATAGATGTTCATATAATATTACATGGGGTCCTAGCTTTGCACAATACTGGATGAACTGAAATGCATACATATTGGATTGTGTCTTGCTTTGCATCATTTTCAGTTTTATTTAACATTGTATAATGTGATGAGGACTACCTGTATTTAAATTATTTCTTGAAAAAAGAAAGTTAATGTTTAAAAAAAGTTTGAGAAGTTTAGCTGTTTGCTTTAGCCACTGCTAACTAGGGTGAGAGTATTTTAAGAGTTAAAAATAGCATGTCATGATGGGGAATGTTGGCTATACTTTAATAGGGATTTTTACTATATATTTGTTTTTTCTTGTTTCTTATTGACTGTTCTTTATCTTTTGTTGTAAGATCCAGTTTAGAGAGAAGGTACTATGGACTGCTATAACTCTCTTCATTTTCTTAGTTTGTTGTCAGGTATGTAACCATACTATTAAATAAATGTCTATACTCTTGTTCTAAGGTTTTGGTTGGTTAGAATCTGAAGAACTTATTTTAGATAAAAAACATACTGAATGATTTTGAGTACTTTTTTAATGAGTTGATAGTGAAAAGGGTTATTTTGTCTCACTCTGTATTTCTTTTGGTTTACTAGTGGGTTTGAACATTTTCTCTTTTTTTTCTCTTAGTTTTCAGTTACCCATTTTCCCCTTGAGATTTTTTTCTTACTGATTTATGATAGGTTTTAAATATGAAAGTGTTAAGTCTTTGACTTATACATTAGACATATATATTCTTTCCATTTTGTTTGCCTTTTTTCACGTTGTAGATAGCATGTATTACTTTAGAAATCCCAAAATGCCAAACTTTAGAATCCCAGGGATATACTGTGTTTATAAATTAATAAAATTCAATGATGCTTAAAAATTTTTTCTTCAGAGATTAAGTTCATGAAATGTATGATCTATCATAGGGTTGTTGTGAGGATTAAAATAGATAATTTAGGTGAAAACTTTTTGAGGATTTTGAAAAGCTATCGAGCTATAGAGAAGTTTTTTGTTAATCTTCACCCAAGGATAATTTTTTTCCATTGGTTAATTTAAGAGAGAGAGAGAGGGGGGGGGGGGAGGGAGGGGGGGAGGGAGAGAGAAAGAAATATCTCTCTTTGTAAGAGAGAAAACAGATTGGTTGCCTCTTGCACTTGCCCCCCTTCCCACCCCTGATGGCAGGGAATTGAATCTGCAACCTGGTATGTGTCTTGATCTGGAATCATACCTGAGACCCTTCGGTGCTTGGGAGGATGCTCTAACCACTGAAGCACCATACCAGCTAGGGCAGAAGACATTTTTAAAAAGTGTATTAAGAAGCAGAAAATAGAGAATATTAACAGGATCGGAATCCAAGATGGCTGCTCGGGTAGGCAACTAGCCGCAGCCGCACACAACAATTTCAACAAAATACAACTAAAATATAAAATGGACATTACCCAGAACTACAGGAAAGTCGACTGACTGGAAATTCTACAAGAAGAAGCAAGGAGAAAACCAGAAGGAAGCGCGGAGGAGCTGTAAAAGCCCAAGGTACGGAGACACGCGGTGCGCGCGGAGAGGACAGAGCCAGAGAGGAGGGAGGCCGAGTGCCTGGCTGGCGGTCCCAAGCGGGAAGGAGAGAAAAGCTCCGACTGTGCTGGGCCCAACTCCAACTGCTCTGAACCCCAATTCTAGGCCAGACCCCGGGGACCCAGGCTCATCCATAGGGAGCTGGGCTATAAGGCGGGACTCCGGGGAAGCAGCGAAAGGAGGTCCCGGAGGCGCGCATACTGCGCACAGAGAAGGGCCGGCCGGCTGTGCCGCGGGATTGCCCTGACGGGAAGGAGACAGGGGCTCCAGACTGCTCTGAACGCCACCTCCAATCCCACTACCAACTGAACTGAACCCCAATACCGGACTCATTGGGGGAAAGCATAGACAGTTTGGCAGCAGGCGAAAATCGAGGGCACCTTTCTCTCAGAGGCGCTCGCAACAAGTACTGAAGGACCCTGAGTCTCAGGAGTCGCATAGGGCGGGGCTGACGGAAGCCAAGGCTGTAGGCTCCACCCTGAAACCCCGCCCCATCAGGAAAGCTGCCTGCGAAAATGCCTAAACCAAATCACAAAGGAAAGAAATGGAGGACAAAAAGCGACTGGATATAGAGTTCAAAACCACACTTATAAGGTTGTTCAAGAATCTCCTAGAAAAGGCCGATAAAATAAACAAGACCTATGAGGATATGAAAAGGGATCAACTAGAAATAATAAGGGATCAACAAGAAATAAAGAATACATTGTCTGAAATAAAAAATATTTTATGGAGTCCTAAAAACAGAATGGAAGATCGCAAGAATCAAGTCAAAGATTTGGAACATAAAGAGCCAGAAGACACTCCTTCACGGACACAAGAAGGCCAGAGATAATGTAAGAAACCTCTGGGACAACTTCAAGCGAACCAACATCAGAATTATGGGGGTCCCAGAAGATGAGAGAGAGCAAGATATCGAAAACATACTGAAAGAAATAGTGACAGAAAACTTTCCCCACCTGGTGAAAGAATTAGACTTACAAGTCCAGGAAGCGCACAGAACTCCAAACAAAAGGAATCCAAAGAGGACCACACCAAGACAAATCATAATTAAGGTTCCAAGAGCAAAAGACAAAGAGAGAATATTAAAAGAAGCAAGAGCAAAGAAGGTAGTTACCTATAAAGGAGCACCTATACGATTGTCAGCTGATTTCTCAACAGAAACCATGCAGGCCAGATGGGAATGGCAAGAAATATTCAAGGTGATGAATAGCAAGAACCTACAGCCAAAGATAATCTACCCAGCAAAGCTATCACTCAGATTCGAAGGTCAGATAAAGAGCTTCACTAATAAAAAAAAGCTAAAGGAGTTCATCACCACCAAACCAGAATTATATGAATTGCTGAAGGGTGTTCTTTCAGAAGAGAAAGTAAATAAAGATAAAAATTATGAACAACAAATACGTAACTATCAACAAGTGAATCTAAAAACCAAGGAAACTAAAAAAAAAAATCTGAGGAACAATATTAACTGTTGAATATAATAGAATCAGAGGTATGGAAGGGGAGTGAACTGTTGATTCTTGGGGAAAAGGGGAGAGGGGGATGTGGGAAGAGACTGAACATAAACTGTGCACCTATGGATGAGGACAATGGGGGTGGGGAAAGGGCAGAGAGTGGGGTGAGAAGGGGGGGAAAGGAACATTTGTAATAATATGAACAATAAAAATTTATTAAAAAAAATATTAAAAAAAACCAAAAAACAAGAAGCAGAAAATAGAGGAGAAACCATATATACTGAGTGGCCAGATTATTATGACCTCTGAACGCATTATAATCTGGCCACTCAGAGTGTGTGTGTGTGTGTGTGTTTCTCCCTCAGCCTGACATACACCCTCTACAATCTGGGACCCCTCGAAGGATGTCCTACTGCTGGTGTACAGGGATTGGGCCTAAACCAGCAGTCAGACATACCTCTCAAAATCTGGGATTGCTGGCCCCTAACCGCTCTCCTGCCTGCCTGATTGCCCCTAACCACTCTGCCTACGTCCTGCTCGCCCCCAACTGCCCCCTGATGTCAGCCTGCTCGCCCCCAACTGCTCTCCCTGCTAGCCTGATCACCCCCAACTGCCCTGCGTGCCAGTGTACTCGCCCTCAACTACCCCCACTGACGGCCTGCTCTCCCCCAATTGCCAATCCCCCCATGCTGGCCTGCTTGCCCTCAACTTTCTCCCCACTGGTCTGCTCACTCCAAACTCCCCCTTTACCCCCCACTGTCCTGAATACCCCCAACTGACCCCCACTGACGGCCTGCTTGCACCCAACTGGCCCCTCTCACCTCCGCTGGCCTGATCACCCCCAATGGCCCTCTTCTCTTGTCCTCTAACTGCCTCTACCTCAGCCTTACCACCATGGCTTTGTCCAGAGGAACGTCTGGACATATTACCCTTTTATTTGTTTAGAGGCCTGTGCATGAGTGGGGGTTGGCTGGTTTGCCCTCAAGGGTGTCCTGGATCAGGGTGGCAGTTCCCTTGGGGTGTGAGTCAGCCTGAGTGAGAGGCCTGTGGTGGTTTGCAGGCTGGCTTCGCCCCCATGGGGTGAGGGTCCTGCAGGGGGGCATGGCCAGCCTGGGTGAGGGGCTGAGGGCTGTTTTCAAGCTGGCCAGGGCCCTAACCAGGGACTCTTACTCCATGGGGGTGTGGTCAGCCTGGGTAAGGAGTTGAGGGCCCTTTTCGGGCTGGTCACCCCCCCCCCCCCCCCCCCCCCCCGCCTCCTGGTGACCCAGGCTCCCAGCCTCTCTTTTTTCCCCATCCACTCCTTCACCAGTGGCCAGGGTGGGCGGGAAGCTTGGCTTTCTCTGAGGTCAGGGGCAACCCAAGCCTTCTGCTTTCTCCCGCTCCATGGCCACTGCCATCTTTGTTAGATCAATTTGCATGTTTCTCTTTTATTAGTGTTGACCAGAGGCCCAGTGCATGAAATTTGTGCGTGGGTCTGGGGGAAGAAGGGGGTTGTCCCTCAGCCCAGCCTGTATCCTCTCCAATCTGGGATCCCTCTTACAATCCAGGACTACTGGCTCCCAACTGCTCACCTTCCTACCTTCCAGATTGCCCCTAACTGCTTCTGCCTGCCAACTTGATCACCACCTAACCATTCCCCTGCCAGCCTGTTTACCCCTAACTGCCCTCCCCTGCAGTCCTGGTCTTCCCCCAGCTGCTCTCCCATGTAGGCCTGGGTCCCCCCCAACTGCCCTTCCCTGCAGGCCCGGTTGCCCCCAGCTTCCCTCCTCTGCAGGCTTGATTTTCCCCATCTGCCCTCCCTTTCAGGCCTGGTCCCTCTCAACTTCCCTCTCCTTCTGGCCATCTTGTGGTGGCCATCTTGTGTCCACAGGGGGGCAGGATCTTTGACCACATGGGGCAGCCATGTTGTGTGTTGGAATGATGGTCAATCTGCATATTACTCTTATTAGATAGGATAGAGACCTGGTGCACGGGTGAGGGCGAGCTGGTTTGGCCTGAAGGGTATCCCAGATCAGGGTGGGGGTTCCCTTGGGGCATGGGGCAGCCTGGATGAGGGGCCTTTGGTGGTTTTCAGGCTGACCACACTCCCCGGCGACCCAAGTGGAGATCCTGGTATCTTGGGTTTATTTATCTTCTATAATTAAAATTTTGTAGCCTGGAGCGGAGCCAAGCCTCCTGCTTGCTCCAGAGTGGCAGCAATTTTTTTTTGGATTTATGTATCTTCTATAACTGAAACTTTATAGCCTTGAGTAGAGACAAAGGGAGGCCAGGGCTGCAGAAATTTGGCTTCCTCCATCTCCGGGGATAAACCTAGCCTCCTATTCTCTGGAGCTCAGTGGCTGCTGCCATTTCCGTTGGAATTTATTTATCTTCTATAATTGAAACTTTGTGCCCTTGAATGGAGGCTTTGTGCCCTTGAGTGGAGGCCTGGGCCTGCCAGGATGTGTGGAAAGTTTGACTTCCTCCATTGCCAGGGAAACCCAAGCCCTCTTCCTGCTAGCTCCATGACCGCAGTATCTTGGTTGAGGTTAATTTTCATATTTGCTTCTGATTGTATGGTGGGCGTGGCTGGTGGGCGTGGCTTGTGGATGTAATGGAATGATGGTTAATTTGCATATTACTCTTTTATTAGATAGGATTAGAGCCCCAATACATGAATTGGTACATGGGTGGGGGTCAGCCAGCCTGACCAGGGGGAGGAGACATGGGTGGTTGGCTGGCCTGCCTGCTGGTCAAGCTCCTGGTCAAGGGGACAATTAGCATATTAGCCTGGCAATGGCATGCATATATATATATATATATATATATATATATATATACACACGCACACACACACACACACACACACACATATATATCTTTACATATGTGTATATCCTTTTTTAAAAATACATCTTATTGATTTTTTACAGAGAGGAAGGGAGTGGGACACAGAGTTAGAAACATTGATGAGGGAGAAACATCGACCAGCTGCCTCTTGCACACTCCCTACTGGGGATGTGCCCGCAACCAAGGTACATGCCCTTGACTGGAATTGAACCTGGGACTGTTCGGTCCACAGGCCAATGCTCTATTCTAGGGGTGTCGAACTCAATCAGAGAAGGGGCCAAAATCTAAAATCCAGCCTAAATCGCGGGCCGAATGGTTTACTGAACAGTCATAAACTGTCATTGTGATGGAAACGCAGCGGAGTGCAGTGATGACAGCGCGGTGCGAGCCACATTGCAAGGCCTGGCGGGACGGATTTGGCCCTTGGGCCTTGTGTTTGACACATGTGCTCTATTCACTGAGCCAAACTGGTTTTGGCATATGCATATATCTTTTTATACCTATATATATCTATATATTGATATATCTCAGTGTGTGTGTGTGTGTGTATATATACACACACACGCGCGTGCGCGTGCGTGCGCGCGTGCACACACACACACACACACACACACTCACACTGTATTTTTCGGACCATAAGACGCACTTTTTTTTCAGCTTCATATAGAGAAAAGGTTTTTGAAAGCTGGAAATGTATTTTTCTTTGTGTCTGATCCCCACTTAGTGGGGGAGGGGGTATGGCCCAGTGCTGTGTCCTAAACATGGGTCATATGATGGGAAGCATTATGTGCTTACTTTAGAAAATTTGATAAATACTGAAAAGAATAAAGAAGAAAAGGTCCACCATAATTTCCCCACCTACAAATAATCATTGTTTAGGATATAAAAAAATATTTACACCTTGTTACCTTCTATGTGTATTTTGCATGTTTTGAACTTTTCCCTATACAATTTTGTGCTTCTCCTTTTATATGGCAGGGTTTCTCAATAGGAGTAAATTTTAGGTTGGGTAAGCATTTGTTGTTGGAGGTCTGTACCGTGCCTTGGCAGCAACCCTGACCTCTAGCTACTAGATGCCAGTAGCATCTTCCCTAAAGTTGTGACAGCCAAAAAAGTCTTCAGTTATTGCCAGAAATTCCCTGGGCGACAGGGGCAGGGAGCAAAGCTGCCCCAGATTGAGAACCACTGTTTTATACTTAGGATTACAACATAAGCACTTTCTCATTCTGTTACAAACTTTATAAGTACAATCTTTAGTGGTTGCATAATTTTTCTATTGTGTACATCATCTTCAGTCTTAATGAAGATGTAGTGTGGCCTTCTAGTGTAGCTTTGGCTGATATTAATACCCATAGCTTTGCAAAGTTGTTATGTGACAAGGTAAGAATATCCTATAATTTACTGATAGTATTTTTTTTTAATATATTTTTTTATTGATTTTACAGAGAAAGGGAGAGGGAGAGAGAGATTGAAACATCAATGAAAAGAGAGAATCACTGATCAGCTGCATCCTTACACCCTACGCTGGAGATTGAGTCTGCAACCCAGGCATATGCCCTGACCTGGAATTGACCTCCTGGTTCAACTACTGAGCCACACTGGGCAGGCACTGATAGTATATTTTAAAATTATATATATTAAATACAAAATTAACTATCTTAACCATTTGTAAGCATAGAGTTCAGTAGTGTTAAGTATATTTTATTTGCATTGTTGTACAACAGATCTTCATACTGATAGGAGAATTTAGTAGTAGTGTTAAGTATATTTTATTTGCATTGTTGTACAACAGATCTTCATACTGATAGGAGAATTTACTAATGAAATGCTATAAGTAATGATTTCTGTTGTTTTTATTTTCATTAAAAAACTATCTTTAAGGTATGTTTGTTTTGTTAAAGAACATGAGAAATCATAAATCACGAGTTTTTATTTTTTTAACTTTTTAAATTTTTTTATTGATTTCGGAGAGGAAGGGACAGGGAGAGAGAGAAACATCAGTGATGAGAGAGAATCACTGATGGGCTGCCTCCTGCAAGCCCCCCACTGGGGATTGAGCCCGAAATCCTGGGCACGTACCCTTGACCGGAATTGAATCAGGGACCAGTCAGTCCGTACGCGGACGCTGTATCCACTGAGCCAAACCAGCCAGGGCATAAATCACAAGTTTTTAAAAAGTATTGCAGCCCAGCTGGTATAGCTTGGTAGTTGAGCATTGAGCTATGAGCCAGGAGGTCATGGTTTGATTCCCCAGTCAGGGTACATGCCCAGGTTGTGGGCCTTGATCCTCAGTAAGGGCTGTGCAGGAGGCAGCCAATTAGTGATTCTCTTTTATTTTTGATGTTTCTATCTCTAATCTTACTCTCTCTGTCTCTCTCTCTCTCTGAAATCAATAAAAGTAAATTTTAAAAATGTATTGCAAACATTAAGTGATGAGTTACAAAATAAAGTCAAACTTAATTTATATAATGTAATTTTACAAAATGTTTTCTGTTACATTATAGATACCACTATTTGGAATCATGTCATCAGATTCTGCAGATCCTTTCTACTGGATGAGAGTTATTCTTGCATCCAACAGAGGTATGTACTTCTTTTCTTTTGCCCCAAGGGCTCCCAGATTGCAAGAGGGTGCAGGCCGGGCTGAGGAACTCCTCTCCACCCCCCCCCCCCCCCGTGTGCATGAATTTTGTGCACTGGGCCTCTATATAAAAGCCTAGTCACATAATAAAAGCCTGGTAGTCAGGGCCCTCCCATAGCCAACTTTCCGTGGCTGGCCAACTTTCCTCTCCCCACCTCGCCTGTTCAATTAGCCCTGATCGCCAGTCAGGCTGAGGGACCCCACCCATACACGAATTTGTGCACTGGGCCTGTAGTATGCAAATAATTATAGAATCATGTGTTTATTCTAATTATAGAACTATGTTAGAAGTATTGAGGTACACAGAAAATGTAGTGATTATCACTGTCTAGAGCATTTTCTGTTTTGTTTATTTTACATTTTTTTCTATATATTTGTTTTCTTTTTTACCCCAATGCACTATGTCAAGAACATTTTTCATACCACTAAATATTCTACAGTGTAGTTTTAGGTAACCTTACATGTAATTTTTTTTGCATATAAAGATATTGCATAAGAGTCATGAATTTTTTCTTTAATATTTTTATTGATTTTAGAGAGAGAAACAATGATGAGAAAGAATCATTGATCAGTTGCCTCCTGCATGGCCTCCTATTGGGGATCGAACCCACAACTGGGGCATGTGCCCTGACCAGGAATCAAATCATGACCTCCTGGTTTATAGGTTGATGCAGCCAAGCAACGTTACAAATCTTTTTAAATATCTTTTTTTTATTTTTTTATTTTAAGCTTGGTGTGTAATTTTGGGGCTTGATAAGTAATTTTTTTTTTTTTTAGATCCTCACCTGAGGATATTTTTTCCATTGATTTCTAGAGAGAATAGAAAGAAGGAAAGAGAGGGAGAAAGAGATGGGAGGGAGGGCAGAGAGAGAGAGGTGGATAGAGGGAGAGAGGAAGAAACACCTTTGTTAAAGAAACACATTGGTATATAGTATTTACTTTTCCCTTCTTTTATAGGAACTTTAATGGAATTGGGTATCTCCCCAATTGTAACATCTGGTTTGATTATGCAGTTGTTAGCTGGAGCCAAAATCATTGAAGTTGGAGATACACCCAAAGACAGAGCTTTATTTAATGGAGCCCAAAAATGTGAGCATTAATACAATTAAATTTCAAATTTGGAAATTCTGTGGTAAAGATGTTTTTTTCTATGGTCTTTTATGTCTGTGCATGTAACATGTACTCCCTTTTCCTCAATTTTTTGTCAGTGTTTGGTATGATCATTACCATTGGGCAAGCCATTGTATATGTCATGACAGGCATGTATGGGGATCCTGCTGAAATGGGTGCTGGAATCTGCCTCCTTATCATTATTCAGGTGAGAAATCTTATTTTTTATATGCAGATAACAAAACAGTTTCATTCCTTTTTTCTAACAATTTTTTAGGTGATTGATATATTCATTTTCTCACTTTTGAATTATGAAATATTTTGATAATTGAAGTGATATGTATCATGTTGAAGTGAAAATATAAAATTCGAATAGCCTTATCACTGCATAATATATTGAATTATGGATTAACTCTATTGCATTGATTCTAAGATGCACATTTTTCACATTGTGATGTCTCTGAAATCAGGATGTTTTCTTACAGTTGTGATAGTGTCTTACAATTGCTGTCAGCCAGGTGGCAGTTCTGATAGTTTGTCTTTTCCTACATGTGTGTCAACTTGACCATAGCTGTTCATGTCATCACGTCAATTTTTTTTTTTACTTTAATTGCTTTTTAAAATGAATTCCAAAACGGTGATTTGTTATTGAAATTAAGTTATTGTGTGTACACAAAGACATAGGAAGAGCAAGCTAGATGATAAACATCAATATTTAAATCTAAAATAACTTTTTATAAGTAGAGAATCAAATTACAATATTTTGTAATAAGTTGTATCATAGTTTAATTGACAGTTTAATATCTTTGAATCAGTGAAATACTATATAAAAACCCATACATGTATTCTGAGAATTTTTTAAATGGATGCTTTGGAACAGAATTTTTGAAGGCCAACATTAATTTAATCCTCTAATAAGTATCTTAAAGTGTGTAAAGTTTGGTAGATATTTCTGTAATGTAAAATCCTTAAAAGTCATTTAGAGAAGTTGCTCAATGAATTGTACTTAAAATATATAGTTATTTTTTGACTTTTGAAAAGAAGTTTGTTTAAATTAAACACTGGGCACCTAGAGTTCTGCTTATCTTGGGAATACCTCTTCTTTCTCACTCTGAAATTAAGATTAACTCAGGAAAGTTTTACTAATGGTCAAAAAGATCAAGGTTAGAAAAATAGTGTAAATAAAATCAAAATACTAGTTTACAAATATATGTATTAAGAAACTAGAGGCCCAGTGCTTGAAATTCGTGCACAACGGGAGGGGGGGTGGTCCTTCAGCCCATCTTGCACCCTTTCCTGGACCCCTTGGAGGATGTCTGACTGCCTCTCGTAATACTGGATTGCTGGCTCCTAACCACTCGCCTGCCTGTCTGTCTGATAACCCCTAACCCCTCTGTCTGCCTGATCGCCCTAACCACTTCTGCCTGCCTGCCTGATCTCCCTTAACTGCTCCCCTACTGGCCTGATCACCCCTAACTGCTACCCTGCTGGACTGATAGCTCCTATCCTCCTCTGCCTCACCCTACACCCAGGACCCAGGATTCCCTCCTCCGGCTGATTCCAGGCACCTGGGACCCAGGCTTCCCTCCCTCTGGCCAGCCTCAGGCACCTAGGACTGAGGCTGGCTTCGCCTGGGCTGCCCACAGCTGCAGGGACCGTGGGCAGGCAGCTTTGGGCCACAGCCGCCGGTGCCCGGGATCATGAGGCAGGCAGCTTGTCCCTCTCCCAGGCTACAGGTGCAGGTGCTGGTGCCTGGGACCACAGGGTGGGCGGTTGTCCCTCTCCCAGGCCACAGCCCCAGCTGCTAGTGCCCAGGACCACGGGGTGGATGACTTGTCCCTTTCCTGGGCTGCATGTGCTGGAGGCTTGTCCCCCTCCCAGGCCACAGCCTGGCTGGTCCTCATTCCTCTCTCACAAGCTCATTTGTGCCTGTCTGGTCCCCATTCCTCTCTCCCCAGTGTTGAGTGTCTGAGTTGTTATGGCATGAGGGTGTGATGATCATTTGCATATTAACTGTATCATATATATACTAGAGGCCCGGTGCACAAAATTTGTGCACGGGGGTGGGGGACGTCCCTCATCCCAGCCTGCACCCTCTACAATAGAGGTGTCGAACTCAATCAGAGAAGGGGCCAAAATCTAAAATCCAGCCTAAATCGCGGGCCGAATGGTTTACTGAACAGTCATAAACTGTCATTGTGATGGAAACGCAGCGGAGTGCAGTGATGACAGCGCGGTGCGGGCCACATTGCAAGGCCTGGCGGGACGGATTTGGCCCGCGGGCCTTGTGTTTGACACATGTGCTCTATAATCTGGGATACCTGTCATAATCCAGGACTGCTAGCTCCCAACTGCTCACCTGCCTGCCTTCATGATTGCCCCTAACTGCTTCTGCCTGCCAGTCTGATCACTCCAAACTGCTTCTGCTCTGCCAGCCCGATTGATGTCTAACTGCTCTCCTGCCAGCCTGTTTGCCCCCAGCTTCCTTCCTCTGCTGCCCTGGTCACCCCTAACTGGCCTCCCCTGCAGGCTTTATTGCTCCCAGCTGCCTTCCCTTCAGGCCTGGTCCCTCTCAACTGCCCTCACTTGCAGCCATCTTGTGTCCACATGGGGGCAGGATCTTTGACCACATGGGGGCAGCTATCTTGATCTTGTGTGTTGCAGTGATGGTCAATCTGCATATTACTCTTTTATTAGATAGGATAGAGGCGTGGTGCATGGGTGGAGGCCAGCTGTTTTGTCTTGGATCAGGGTGGGTGTTCCCTTGGGGTGTGGGGTGGGCTGGGCGAGGGACCTATGGTGGTTTCCAGGCCAGCCATGTTCCCCAGTGACCCAAGCGGAGGCCCTGATATCTGTGATACATTTATCTTCTACAATTGAAACTTTGTAGCCTGGAGTGAAGCCAAGCCTTCTGCTCGCTCAGTGGCAGCAGCCATTTCTGTTTGGATTTGTTTACCTTTTATAATTGAAACTTTGTAGCAGGGAGTGGAGGCCTAGGTAGGCCAGGGCAGGTGGAAAGCTTCACTTCCTCTGTTGCTGGGGGCAACCCTAGCCTGCCCTCTCCAGCTTACTGGCTGCCACCATTTTTCTTGGGATTTATCTTCTGTAATTGAAACTTTGTGTCCTTGAGTGGAGGCCTGGGCTGGCCAGGGTGTGTGAAGCTTGGCTTCTTCCATTGCCAGGGAAATCCAAGCCTTTCTTTTGCTCTCTGTGGCAGCAGCCATCTTGGTTAATTTGCATGCTCACTCTGATTGGCTGTTGGGCATGGCTTGTGGGTGTAGTGGTGTGATGGTTAATTTGCATATTACTCCTTTATTAGGTAGGATATATGATATGACTGGCACGGTTGACCGTTCTTAATTTTTTTTATTTAGGGAGATCATAATAAGATAATTATTTAGTTAGCATGACTTGCAACAAGGAGAGAGATTGTTCAGGTATTTATTGGCAGCAGTAACAATAAGGAGGGAGCAAAAGCGGAAGGCAGATTTAGACCTTGCGAAAGACTTGACTTTGACTTGCCCCTCTGCCATGAGGATGGAAGAGGGTACATGAGAGAGAATGCAGGTGGCTTCTAGGAATAGAGTAGTCGTTGGATGACAGCCTGGGAGAGAATGGTTATACTTCAGACCTACAGTCCACAAGAAACTGGATTTTGACCTTATTCAGAATGAGTTTAAGATGGATTTTTCCCTAGAGCATCTAAGAGCCTAGGCTAACTAATGCTTTCATGTCAATGTTGGGAGACAAAGCAAAGAATCCAGTTGAGCTTGCCCAAACTTCTGAAGTACAGAACTATGAGCTAATAAATTTAGTTTGTTCTTAGTTGCTTAAAACAAACAATAACAACAGATTGGGAGTGTTTTTTTTTGTCTTTTGACAAGGGGAGGAATTTTTAAAAATACGTTTTTATTAAGTTCTAGAGATAGAAACATCAATGACATGCTCTAGCTGTTCTGGCTCACTGGACTGAAGGGTCCTGGATTTAATTCCGGTCTAGGCACATGCCCGGGTTGCGGTCTCGATTCCCATAGGTGCGTGCAGGACAAAGCCAGTCAATGATTCTCTCTCATCATTGGTTTTTCTATCTTTCCCTCTCTCTGAAGTCAATAATCCTCATGGGGATTGAGCTTGCAACCTGGGCATGTCCCCTGAATGGGAATCGAACCAGTGACCTCTTGGTTCCTGGGTTGAAGCTCAACTACCAAGCCACACTGTCCAGGCACAAGGGGAGGAATTTTTAATCAGAGTTTTTGGTAGTTTTCTGAGCCCCTGTGTGTTTCTTTTTGGTATATTTCTTTAAAGAATAACTTTATCATTATTTCTCCATTTAAAAAACATTTGATTGGCAAATTTATAGCCTTTGGGAATTGGAGGAAGGAAGGTTGGAATGGATAGATACGGTTGTCTGAAAACTGAATTTAAGATTTCAGTGCATTTCAGTGCTTAAAATTTCTTCATAGGCTTTTGGCATTATTGAGGATAATAATACTAATTGTTAATTTATGTTTATTTTTTTAGCAATTGCTTTTTGCAACTCATTGTTTAAAATCCCGATTTTTAGAAGATACCCAGAATTGGCATCTAGCTCTTAACATTATGCATCAGTAAAATTTTTCTAGTGTTTTATTAAGGTTAGATTTAGACTTTTAAAAAAACCTCAGCTGAGCAGTTCTGGGTTAGTTAGATAAAGTATTGACTTCTTAAAGTGTTAGTTAGTGATTTAAATAGATATTAAATGGAATTAAGCTATTTTAATTTTTTTTTCAGTATTACAAATCCAGGAATAATTATGTTCTAGGAATGTAACAAATTCAGTGCATATATATTTGTTTACATAAATTCTGGTGCACAGATATTTGTGTTATGGTAAATTCTTCTAGTGTTAAGTATAGAGAATATGTCATGTTTATTTAATCATCAGTGGGTAATAACCCATTTGCTTCTTTTTAAGGCATTGCTAACATTGAAAATCTGTGGGTACACTGAAGAGATATGATTGGATCAATGTGTTTCTACCTAGAAACATATGTTTTAAAAACTGTTTGCATGTTCTTATATAAGGTATTTTTCAACTTAATTATTCTTGTTTCATTCACATGGTCAGTGTCTTTCAGCTAGTGAGTTTTGAAATCTAAATAGTGTGTCTTGATTAAAATAAAAAAAGAATAGAAAATATCAGTCCATGGCACATTGTAAAGGTAAGTATTATTTTATCAAACTGAGTTGTGTGCACATAAATACATCTGTAGGGTTGAAATATACAGTGTTTGTTTTATGTCTGATTTAGAGATTCATATGTCTACTTTAGAGATTCATATTGATTGTACATCCTACAAAAGCATGCAGTTAGTATTCAATTCTTATCACTGTTTTAGTCAGTGAGATGCTCTAACTTCCTAGTGTCTAATTTCTCCCATGGGCATGCGTGCTTTTTTACTATCTTTTATATTATTTCTTTAATTATAGAAACCATTTCTCATTTAGGTTTTTCTATAATGCCTTTCAACAGTTAGAAAAATGAGTTTGATTCTCATCGGATATACACAAATCACTCTATAAACTGATGAACATTGGTGTGAACTGGTAGTTTGAATTACAGTTGATTCAGAGTTGCCCCATGTGATTCTGGACAGGTCATTCAGTCAGTCATTTAGTCAGAAGCCCATGATAATGCTTTTGATTGGCTGTTAGTTTGTGGACAGCTATTCTTTGCACAGGATTGGTTTTCTGGATGATTGAGAGTATTTATTACATAATTGTGGTAAAAATAAAATCTCAGTAATAAATCCTAACTTCTCTTTTATCTTGTTAAAATGTCAAAAGTAAAGGATTCATGAGCTCACTTAGAAGTTTTAATAATTGTACTCTTTTCCCAGTCCATTGAAAGTTAAACTAAAAGACTGTCAATAGATAAGTTGGGCTCTGTACACCCATTGAAATGATGGTTAAGGAAAAAAGAAATATTCCCTGTGTAAGGGAAACTTGTTTAATATGGTGTACTGTAGTTGTTTGCTCTCCTAATGGGGATATCAGGGAACTGTGTAAGTAATGGGGGAAGCTTCAGAGATGCTTCACAGAAGTGACATTTCCTTAACTTCTGTAAGAAGGTGTCTTTATAGTGGGGACAGGCATGAGATGGGGGTTGGGGAGAATAGAAGTGTATTTTCTACATTGATTAAGTTACTGAGGTGCATGTCAAGGTCACTTTTAAGTCTAGGGCTTATTATTATTTCTAAAATATGTTTTTATTGATCTTAGGGAGGGGGAGAGAAACATCCATTGGCTGCCTCCTACACGCCCTCCACTGGGAATCGAGCCCCACCCAGGCGTGTACCCTGACCTGGGATTGAACCAGTGACCTCCTGGAGCTTGTGATGATGCTCAACCAAGTGAGCCACACTGGCCAGGCTCTAGGGCTTATTTTTAATTGGTATACGCTTTTATAGAAATGTCTTATCCAAGAGGGAAATTAAGAATTTCCAGTTTTACATAAATTGAAGTTAGCATGCTTTCATTTTTTAAAAAAAGTTACGAACTTAGGAACCTGTGAACTCTTAACTGTCTTGAAATTTACATTCAATCTTTGTCACTATATGTATAGAATGCATTTTTACATTGTTATAAATCTGTGTATGTATTAATTTGTGCTTCACCTTTTTACTTATTCCATAGATATATAATAAGTACACAATATATATATAATATTATATATAATATTTAAAAAATGTATGAACATAGTTCATACAGTTTTCCTTTCATGGCAGTGTGCAATTGCATCTTGTTATATCATAGTTCATTTGGCCTTTAACTTGCTTGGAGATATCTGGGATATACTCAGTTTCTTGTCATAAATTCTACAATGGTGAACATTTTTGTTTTATAGTGTGCTTTTCAATAAGTCTTATTTCCCTTATTGTAAGGGAAACTGTTCCAATGGTAACATCTATTTTAAAAATTGAAATGGCTGCTATATAATATAGCAATGTTTCTAATCATCTGATTTTCAGGACTAGCTTCTGATTAAACCACAGGGGGTTGAAAGCTGTAGAGTCACAATAGTGATATTGTAACCATTAGGTTTGAATGTTAGACATGCCCATACTTTGAAAGTAGTCACTGGCGCTTGTCTTCCCCTTTTTTGATTTTTTCCTTGCTTCCGCTTACTTGCATTTCTTTTCCCACAGTTGTTTGTTGCTGGTTTGATTGTGCTGCTGTTAGATGAGCTGCTACAGAAGGGTTACGGCCTGGGGTCTGGTATTTCCCTCTTTATTGCCACCAACATCTGTGAAACCATTGTCTGGAAGGCCTTTAGTCCCACTACTATTAACACTGGCAGAGGTACAGCACAGTGACTGCGACTGCATGAGTGTTGCTGGATGTGTGTTGAAAAGTAACACGTAATGAGCAGTACATGCCTGTAGATATCTGGGCTTACTGTTCCAGTGGACAATTGATGCTAATTATTCAAAATTATTAGCAGAGATTTGTGGAGTCTGAAATATTACTTCACAAAGAATATCTACATTTTAGCCTCTGCTTATTCAAAATTTCAGTGGTCCCAAGCATTTGAACATTTTTATTTGCTTAAGCTATTGCTGCAGAACTCATGAATTTGACCAATTTCAGCATTGCAAGGGGGATCAAAAGGTAGTGGATTAAGATTTTTGAGATGAAAAAATCTGTTATATTCTTTGTATCATCAGGGAGCACTAATACTTTTGCTGCTATTCTACTTGGCTTGGTATTCGCACCTAAATTTTGAAATATTTCTACTCTTTCCTTTTACCTATTTTCACTTCTCTCAAAATGCCATGCTAGATTTGTAAGGGTTAACATCTAAGCTGATCCGAGCCTTAAAATAGCAACAATGGTTTATTAATGTTCATGGTAAAACGAACTTAAAGGCAAGCTTGGTAGAGTAACATATATCTTTTGAATCTGACCTCTACTCTGCTTTGCTGCTGCCATTCCCCCCCTTACCCGCAGCACTCTCTGCCCTTCTTGAAACTAAAGAAGCAAAGCATTATGAATGAAATAGTTTTTTGGCTTACTCTACTTTGGTTGTTTCCATCAAGAAACTTCTCTTGAGAAACTTCATATTTATGCTAAAAACATACATTTTGCCTCAATGATCAAAATATTTTAGAAGCTCCACATATGGCTATGTTATAAATGCTGATGAATTATTTTCACTCATATTTTTTGCTGTGTACTAGAGTTCCAAGGTTATTTGTTTTGACCTTTGGGATAACTTTGAATGATCTTCTACAGTTAGTTAATTTTTCTCTTGGTTTATCAGGTACCGAGTTTGAGGGTGCAGTCATAGCTCTCTTTCATTTACTGGCCACCAGGACCGACAAAGTCCGAGCTTTAAGGGAGGCTTTCTACCGCCAGAACTTACCCAATCTCATGAACCTCATTGCTACTGTTTTTGTGTTTGCTGTTGTTATATATTTTCAAGTAAGTATACTTTCTTTCTAAAGTAAGTGGGATGTGGGTTTTTATTTTGCTGTTAAAGAGAATGCTATTTGAAATGTTTGTTTCTAATAACTCAGTGTTTCAAAATCTAGTCAAGCAAATAATTCCTTTGCAACGGAGGTGTAAATAACAAAAAGTACAATGAAAATGAAATAGAAAGGGATTTCTGTTTGCATGCCTCTGTGTGGAAGGGTTAAGTTTTATAGCATTATCTTTTCATACTCCCTCCTGTTTCTGTTTTGGCTTTCTGTATTCTTTATATACTAGAGGCCAGGTGCACAAAATTTGTGCACCAGTGTGTGATCCTTAGGCCTGGCCGGCAATCAGAGCACCGCTCGCTCTCTTCAGGGTGATCTGCAGGGCAGTTGGGCTCCTGCCCGACTCCCTCAGCACCTGGGAGCCAGGTGCAGTCCCGCTTCGCCTCCACTGGTCGCTGTCTGTGAGGCAATTGGCGGGGAGGTTGGGCCCTGCTTGCACTCACCTTGGCCTGCCGCCACCTGCTCATTTGCTCCATCATCCACTGCTGTCCCTCTCTTGTTGGGGCCCATTGGGGCTGCCGGTGACGCATTGCTGCCCCCGCTGACCCCTGGTCGTCAGCACACGTTGTAGTGAGCATCAAACTCCCGGTTGAACTCCCACTTGAGGGGAGAATTTGCCCATTATGCTTTTATTATATAGGATTATATAGGATGTATAGTTCCTCTTATTCTGAATTTTCACTTCGTAGGGATTTCGTGTTGATTTGCCCATCAAGTCGGCTCGGTATCGAGGACAGTACAGCAGCTACCCCATCAAGCTCTTCTACACCTCGAACATCCCCATCATTCTTCAGTCAGCCTTGGTGTCAAACCTCTATGTTATTTCCCAGATGCTGTCTGTTCGATTCAGTGGAAACTTTCTAGTTAATTTACTAGGACAGTGGGCAGTGAGTATTTTATTATTTATTCAAGTGTTTCCGTTTATTGTAATTTGCATTTCATAGTTATATTTTTAAACTGAAAGACATGAGCCATAATCGAAGTAGTTGCTGTAACATTTTTAGAGTCACTTAAGTAGGAAGCATTTTTGCATCTCTTTTGAATGATCTTTTAAGCTAAAATCACATGGTTCTCATGATTCTCTGATTTATAATCTCATTCCACTATTGTCTGGAATGTTTTTTAAAAGAAGCTATTTGTTGATAATATATGGAATACAGAAGTCAACCTTTTCTGTTTCTCCCTGGTTTTCATAGCCTGCATGGCACTAAATTGGTTTGTGATTAACTGGGCAGGAGACAGGCATGTAATTACTAAACTGAAGAGAGAACAGATGCTAGAAATAGAATCCAGTAAATTCTAACTTCCTTTTATTTGGGCTTGGTATCAGAGTTTCTTCTAAAGCAGTTCACCTACATTGTTATCGAAGTGTTATGTGGGATTGGATTGAAATCTGATTGGTTTAAATTCTATCACCCGACCAAGGAGTATTTTTCTCTCCTTTAAAACTATAAAAGTAAAAAATACTAAGATCCTTTATTCTTTTGCAGAGTATGTAATTCTAGAATTTATATTGCACTAAAGAATATTATTTTTAGTCATTATACTGAAGTATGGTGCTTAATGTATTGTGCATCTTAATATGCTATCTTTTACATTATAAGTTATAGTAACTGACATATCTTTGTTTTTACTGAAGGTAATTTTAAAAAGAAATTGAACAGGGTAAGATAGTGGTTTTTGAATGTTAGTTGGAAGAAATAGGATTTGCTCTATTTATAATGTTCCTTTTCCATTCATTTAACAGAAATTTGATTAACTAATAGCCAGCTATAATTATTACTATAAAAATTTCAAAGTAATAAGTGGATTGAATGGTTGTATAAAATATGTTGTGACCTTGAGTAAGATTTTGTTAAAATGAGAGAATTATTGAATTTGTCTATAAACAATGCTTTTGATTTGGTAATATTAATTCTAGGGGCACAGTAAAAGAATCATTTGGAAGTATAAGTTGAAGAATCAAGATAAATTAATCTTTGCAACCAAAAACTTCTTTCTCACATCCTGTATCCCAAATGTTTTATTTAATAAGAGCAAATACATGCGGGTCCCATTTCTGTTATTTCTTAAATATTTGTGTTGCTAAAAATCCCATTGTATATACTTATCAAGACTCATACAAACAAATAATGTTTAGGCAGTGAGTTATTAGACTTCTGTCAATATTTCAATTGATTACATTCTTTTAAAAAATATATATATTTTATTGAGTTTTTACAGAGAGGAAGAGAAGAGTTAGAAACATCAATGAGAGAGAATCATCGATCAGCTGCCTCTTGCACACCCCCTACTGGGGATGTGGCCGCAACCATGGTACATGCCCTTGACTGGAATCGAACTTGGGACCTTTCAGTCCGCAGGCCAATGCTCTATCCACTGAGCCAAACGGTCTCAGCTTGATTACATTCTTAATAGAATTCTTTGAAATGAAAGAACCATGTTTAAGAAAGGGTTTTAATGTATTGCATACTCTTTTTATGTTTTTTTTTTTTTTTAATTTTATTGATTTTTTACAGAGAGGAAGGGCGAGAGATAGAGAGCTAGAAACGTCGATGAGAGAGAAACATCGACCAGCTGCCTCCTGCATATCCCCTACTGGGAATGTGCTCGCAACCAACGTACATGCCCCTGACCGGAATCGAACCTGGGATCTTTCAGTCTGCAGACCGACGCTCTACCACTGAGCCAAACCGGTTTCGGCTCTTTTTATGTTTTTATTCTCTTTTGTTGGAAGTATTACAGCTGTACCCTTCTTGTTTTCCTCAATGACCCTACTCCTCTCTGCTCCTGTCATTCCCCAGGCCTTCATTGCATACTTTTATATAGTTTAGAAAATTTTAAATTCTAAATGTAATAAGAGATTGACTATATCCCTAGTTGGTTTGGCTCACTGGATAGAGTGTTGGCCTGAGGACTGAAGGGTCCCAAGTTCGATTCTGGTAAGGGGTGTGTGCCTTGGTTGGAGGCTCAATTTCTTTCTCTCATAGATGTTTCTCTCTGTCTCTCCCCATCCCTTCCACTCGCTTTAAAAAAAAAAAATTAATGGAAAAATATCCTTAGAATTAACCAGGGGGAAAAAAAGAGATTGACTATAAATGTAGTCTTATTTCTATTTTATATATATTTTTCTTAAATCACTCTTTTGTTATTAATATATCTACATCTTTATGTAAGAGATGCTCACTATATAATTTTGAAGGAATAAAGATATTAGATATAAAAGCAAATCCTTATTTATAGCCATTAGCTGTAGGTGCTTTGAGCTTAAACCATTGTCATAATTTTTGAGGAGTTTGAAAAGTTATAAAAATGTATGCTTGATAAGTTAGGTTGGCTATTTGTTATTTTCCTTCTTGTTCTGTAGGATGTGAGTGGGGGAGGACCTGCTCGCTCTTACCCAGTGGGAGGCCTTTGTTATTATCTTTCTCCTCCTGAGTCTATGGGTGCCATATTTGAGGATCCTGTCCATGTAGTTGTTTATATCATCTTTATGCTGGGATCATGTGCATTCTTTTCCAAGACGTGGATAGAGGTGTCTGGTTCCTCAGCCAAAGATGTAAGTATTTGCTTTATTTCAAAATAAAAATAATTTATAAATTTTAGATGTCAAATCATATTTTTGTAAATTAAACTTTAATTCATACTTTAATAATGAGGTAATATGACCTCCCTATAGGGTTAAAATTGGTTCCTAATAGCTGAAACATAGACTTTACAATGGTTTGTGACTCTCCAAAGCTCAACCCTACCTGACAAAATATTATTTCTTAGTATTAATTTTTCTTGAGGGGTGATAGAGAAAAATGATTGAGAACACTGGCTTAGTTTATGGGTACTGTGGTTGTGCAGTATTGTAGCCTCAGTGTCCTTAGATTTAATAGGAATGATATGCCAGTGCCTACTTCGGGGTTCTTGTTACCTTATTAGTGTATAAAAAGCACTTCACACAGAACCGAGTGATAGTGAACAGTGTAATGCTGGTTTGATTTTAAAAGTTGTGTTTTTCTTGACAGGTTGCTAAACAGCTTAAAGAACAGCAGATGGTAATGAGGGGCCACAGAGATACGTCTATGGTCCATGAGCTTAATAGGTAAGGTCATTTGATTTCATTTTTTGCAGGGTGGGGGCAGGCAACATATACTCAGTTTTTCAGTCTTTCGTTTCTTGCCAAATGTTCTTTGTTTAAATTCGTATTTTCAGCATTTCTACTTCACACAGAAGGACCAAAATTTAACATAAAAGTTAATTGTTCTCATTTAATTGGAATTATGTTCCTCTTCACAGCTCAGCCAAGTGTTAAGATACAGATGGGAGGTTCTCATTATTGGCTGGCTGTACAGAAAATCACCTGGGAGCTTTTAAAAACTACTAACATCCCATCTTCAGGAATGTTGATTTCTTTGGTCTGGAGTGGGTGGGTCCCAGTTTTTGGTAACAGCTTTATTGGTATAATTCACATACTGTGTAATTCACTCATTTGAAGTATATGGTTTAGTGTTCTTAATTTTTTAAAAACAGTATATTCAGTGTGTGTAATCATTATATTCTAATTTTAAAAACATTTTCACCACTCAGAAAGAAACCTTGTACCCATTAGTTATTTCCCATTCCAACCCTTCTCGCCCCCTCGACCAAGGAAACTTTTTACCCTCTGTCTCTGTAGATGTGCCTATTCTGAACATTTCATATATAAGGAATCATATAATTTTTTGTGAGTAGCTTTTTTTTTTACTTAGCATAGTGTTTTCAAAGTTCATCCATTATCTGTGAATGTTCCATTGTGTGGATAACATTTATCCATTCACTAGTTGATAGGTATTTGGGTTGTTTCCACTTTTTGGCCATTATGAATAATGCCGTTATGACCATACTTATAGAAAGTGTGTGTGGAAGTATGTTTTCATTTCTCTAGGAATGGAATTGTTGAGTCATACAGTAATTGTTTCACATGTTGAGGAACTGCCTTACAGAGGGGCTATATATGTGTGAAGGTTCCAGTTGCCACACATCCTCTCCAGCACTAGTTTTTGCTTTTTGATTAGTATATAGCCACCTACTGGGTATGAAACGATATCTCATTGTGGTTTTTGCTTTTCCTTGATGAGAAATGATGTTGAGTATTTTTTCATGTGCTCATCAGCCATTTGTGTATTGTCTTTGGAAAAATGTCTGTTCAAATATTTTGCTCATTTTAATTAGTTTTTTGTTAATCCTCACCCAAGGATATTTTTCCCATTGATTTTTGAGTGGAAGGGAGAGAGGAGGGTGAGAGAGATCCAAGAGCTTGATGGGAGACACACACATGGATTGCTTGCTTCCTAAAGGCGCCCCCACCTGGGTTGGGCGTCAAACCAAAGTCTGAGGTATATGCCCTTGACTGGGAATCAAATCCATGAACCTTTGGGCTGATGCTCTAACCACTGAGCAAACCAGCCAAAGCTATTTTGCTCATTGTTTTTTGTTTTATTACTGAGTTGTAAGATTATTTAAAGAACATTTGGATGTCTCTTGTTAGGTATATTATTTACAAATATTTTGTCATTCTTTGGGTTGCCCTTTCACTTTCTTAATGGTAACCTTTGAAGAACAAGTTTTTAATTCTGATGAAGTTCACTGTATCTGTTTTGTCTTGGATGCTTTGTGCTGCTGTTGTATGTAAGAAACCACCATTGCCTAACCCAAGGAAGGTCATGAAGATTTCTCTTAGGAGTCTCAGCTTAGATTTCAGTCTGTGATCTACTTTGAACTAAGTTTTGTTTGGTGTGAGATAGGCATTCAAATTCTTTTGCATGTGGATATCCAATTGTTCCATAATTATTTGAACAGGCACTAGTATTTATATTTGAATTTTATTTATTGAGAACATAGACTGCAGAGAATAGTATAATGAATCTGCCATGTACCCATGTATATCTAGCTTTAATAGTTATTATTTTGTCATTTTACCCTAATCTTTTTTCTTTTTCTTTCTGGAGAGTATTTTAAATACAATCCCATTATTTTTAAGTTCTCCAGGTGGTTATAACATGCAGCCATGGCCCAGTTACTGTTAGAAGATTATCCAAATCTTGTCACATAAATATGTCATTTAGAAATCATTTTAAAATTCACTGTTCATTTAGAAGGAGCTAAAGGTTACCCATTTTAAAATATTAAACATTTTAATACTTAAATCTAGTTGAGGATTCTGATCTGATCAAAATCTTTATGCCTTTCGTGGCTGTTAACTGGCTTTTCAAAATCAGGGAGCAAGTCATTCCCTTCGTCAGTTTTCATCAACATGTAACCACTATGGATAGCCCACCAGTACTGCAGACTTCTGTTAGATTAATCACACTTCTACATGCATATTACTGCTTTTGTTGCCCCTTTTCAGTCCCCTCTGCTGCCTGACTTGGTTTTGTCTTCCAGGTATATCCCCACCGCAGCTGCATTCGGCGGTTTGTGTATTGGCGCCCTGTCAGTGTTGGCCGACTTCTTAGGGGCCATTGGCTCTGGCACTGGAATTCTGCTTGCAGTCACTATTATTTATCAATATTTTGAAATATTTGTTAAGGAACAGGCTGAAGTAGGTGGGATGGGTGCTTTGTTTTTCTAAATGTTTCAATATTTTTGTGTGAAGGGAAAACATTTTGACACATTGTTTTTGTCAAATAATGCTGACTCCACCCCCCCCCCCTTTTTTTTTAAGTGCTAACTGTCCCATTTTTGAAATGGGCACCAAGCTTAAGTCTGTGTGCAGCATTAGTACCAGCTGCCTTAAAACTGAAGTTTACATTACTCCTTAGAACATGTACATGTAGTGTTGCCTGTGATGCTGGAAACCAATGTACCTGCCTTGCCGTGTTGTTTTGACGGTGAGGTAATGTGGATCAGTTTTGCACACATTCAAAACACTCAGCATTTCCCCCACTTGTTTAAAATATAGTTTAAATTGCCACTTTCCAGTATTTTGGGCTTATCTATATTTTAGATATAATTTTTATACTTTTTGTGTAGCATCCATGTTCCAGCCCTCCCTCTTCATCCCTTCCCTTTGTCCCTTCTCAAAGCAGCCACTTAGCCCAGATGGGCCAAGTCAAGCTTCTGTCATTAGAAAAACTGCTTGTAATTACTATTCATGTTTTCCATTCTTCTTCCTTCCCAGTGACAGCACGGTTGGTGCTGTTTTTACTGTATTGGCTATGCCTTTGGATCCCAAGTCACTTGAGAAAGATCTTTCAAGATACTATGCCCCAGTTGTGTTTTTCTTTTTTTTAATCCCTAGAGACGTAATTCTCAAGCAGTGTCTGTAGTTCAGTGGGGGTGAACAATGAGTAATTCATGCTAGGAATCTGTGTACGTTGTTGTACTTTGTAGCAGCAACATGAGTGTAAACAGTAGACAATAAACTTTTATTTAATACAACTGTTTCAGTTGTGTTGGAAAAATAAAAAAAAATCTGAAATTAAGTGCTTCGTGTAAATTCATTGTATTCATACAAAATCTATCCTGAGATGCCTATTGCAAGAGGTAAAATGTTGACCTAATATAGAATTCAGGTCTCTTCTAACCCCTTGAGTTTATTAGGAATACCTAATAAATTTCTTGGATTAGGTTAGATAACAGCTTAAGTTAAAGAAAATGGATTAAACATATTTGCATTTAGCATTTAAATGAAGACTATAGCTTACCTATAATTATAATTCCATACCACCACAAGCATATTTTTTATTTTATTAAAAAGGTAATTTCAAATTTCCATTAAATTTAGCTGAATACAAAGTCTTAGTGAAGGAGACCTTATGGCCTTATTTATAAAACAAAAACATGGCTACTCTCCTCAGGCTTCAAAATTTCAGGAAGGGCACTTCAAATGGCTTTGTATTTGCATGTTTCAGCGCCAGAGCATAGGAATAGACCCTAGCATCCACTGTCAGATGTTCTTCAGTTACCAGTGCTACAGGAAGCAAAGAATATAAGTCAGACAATGATGTTAATAGAAGATAATACCCCTTGTCATTCAGTCAATATTTACTGGGCAATTACTATACACCAGTCCCTATGCTAGATGCAGGTAAAAGTGAACAAGACATTTTCTGCCTTCAAGGATCTTACTCTAGTGGAACTGTGTGTGTGTGTGTGTGTGTGTGTGTGTGTGTGTGTGTGTGTGTATATACATATATTCATATATACATACACACACACACACACACACACACACACACACACACACACATATGCCTAAGTGACCATGATGACCAAACAACTGGAACAAGTTCTACCAGCGGGCAGACAAAATACAGGAGCTGCCTCTTGGTGGTCAGTGTGCTCCCACAGCCAGCCTCCTGAGGGGTCCCACGCCTCAGGTGGCAGGTGGCAGGTGGCAGGCCCTGATCAGCACTGGGCAAGATGGCCCCCATAGGCCCTGATCACCAGCCAGGCTTAGGGACCCCACCTGTGCACAAATTTTGTGCAATGGGCCTCTATAAAAGCAGGGTTACGTTTCAGCTTGGGATGAGCAAAAAAGAATAAAGATAGAAGAGCATATCAGAGATGATGATTTTGTGTGTTAAAATAGCAAAGCTTTATAGATTCACTTTTTCATTTATAGCTCACTATTGGACTCTGCTAATATGAAGCTGTATAGTGATGAATACTCATTTATTGAAGACTCATTCATCTTTCCTGCTGCTAGGGGATAATTTTGCACATACATGTTAACTGTGTGCATGGTAGGATTAGAATTCTATAAAAAATATCTCAGAGCCCTAACTGATTTGGCTCAATAGATAGAGCATTGGCCTGTGGACTGAAAGATCCCAGGTTTGATTCCGGTCAAGGGCATGTACCTTGATTGCAGGCACATCTCCAGTAGGGAGTGTGTAGGAGGCAGCTGATCAATGTTTCTAACTCTCTATCCCTCTCCCTTCCTCTCTGTAAAAATTCAATAAAATATATTTAAAAAAAAAAGTGAGATCTCAGACTTATTACAAAGAACTTTAATGGAGGTTATCAGACTTCAAATTTGTTTTGTTTTCCTAGCCACTTGTTTAGGGACACGCTGAGACACTTTAATTCTTAGAGGCAGGGTTATGTCCTCCTCCTCTGCATGCAGGTGCTTGCTAAGTGTTGAAAGCTTATTCCTTGTAGCAAGCTAAATTCAAGAACCTTCCTACTTTTCAAATGTGATGAATAAATGATTTGATTACTATCTTTTGATTCTAGTAAAGCTAGAAGAACTGGTTCTTTTACCCCTCCCCCTTCTCTATAACCCTTTCTACCTTCCTCCCTTCCTCCCTGTCTCGCTTCATATTTCCCCCTTTTCTAAGGCCAGAAGGGAAGTTAACTTAGGTGGAAGGAAGAAGGAATTAAAAGATAAAATTTGCTGATATAAAAAAATAAAAAGCATATAACATTTAAGCACTGTTTGTCAACATTATCCCATTTATTCATGTCTCCGCAGACTGACTAGGGGCTATCTAGTCTATACATGAGAGAAGCTCAGAGAGAATATGAAACTTGTTCAAAGTCATAACTAATAAATGTTTGAGCCTCAAACCCAATCAGATTTGTCAGACTCAAAGTTAAATCCTGCTTATAATTGATGGCCATGGCTTTATCTGAGGAAATACCTAATAAATTATTGAGTCTTCAGTACAAGTATTTATAATTTTGACTTTGAATTTAAAGGTGGCTTTTACCTTAGGTTTAATTTTTAAAATGGCAAAGTAGGAATGGAAACTTTCTGGGAATCTGAAATCACCGCAGTTTTTGAAAGACCCACTTTACTTTTTAAATAAGCAACAGACATTAGAAATAAAATTATAAGCCATTGGTACCTAAGGGAGGTAGAAAGAGCCTGTTCTCAAAGCTTCAGGTGAAACAGGGCTTTGAATTAGTTTTTGAAACAGAAATTAGGTAAGTGAACAGGCAACCCGCTCAGCCTGTGCAGAGAGCTTCTTAAAAGGCCTCTCATGTCTTCAGTGCAGTGTATCCTGATGTACTTCTATCAAAGAACATCTGTCCACATAACCTTATTTTTTATTTTATTTAAAAAAAAATCCCTAACAGGTAAGCTGGCCAGGAATTTCACAATAAATTGCTAACTATATGACCAATAATTTACTAAGGGTCACACAGCTAGTTTGTATGGTTCATTATATCAGCACATTGCACTTGGCATACAGTAGATATCAATATTTATAGAAGGAATATTATTCAATTCTTTAACTTATACCTGCACAAAGAACCATCTAATAACTAGCATATTTGAGAATCAGCTAAGTGATATCTAATTACGCCTCTGCATTGTCATGGGTTAAAGATTTAAGGTGTAGAATAGTTTGGGCTAACTAGTGGGAATATAATGTTGACTCTTCTATAGGAGAAAAAAAGCCCCCGGCCGAAAGCTCAGGTGAAAGCTTTCATTGACATGGGATGTTTTGCTCTATTTTCAAATTCTATGCCACCAGAAAGGAAAAGTATTATTGGCCAACTGCAGCTTTACAACAGTTTCTAGGTATTTGACTTTAAGGAGGAAGAATATAAAGACACAATTCTCCTTAGTTCCCCTTTGCTGGGGATGGGGAGGAGGAAACCAGAGAAAGTTTGGTAATAATCTCAGGAAAGCTTACCTTCAAGTCTCTTCATCAGGTCATTCTTTGGTAAGGAAATTACTTCCACAAATTCTAAACAAACAAACCACAAGTGAAAACAAAACTAAAGAACGGGAGAGCCTACCAGAACAACACAAATGCCTGTAGCCATTACCACTACATTAAGCCATATACATTGTCAGCCACTGCGAGTTGAATAACATACCTCCATCTCCTGAAAATAAACAGAAGGAGAAAATTTTAGCAAGGCCTGGAGTGGTAAAACATTGGAAGGTTTTTGTGCAAGACAAATAGAATCTGAGAGTAGCAGTCCTTGGACAAAATGAAAGGTGAGGCAGAGGGTGGCTACCTGTCAACTTGAAAGGGAGGGAGGGAGGAAGGGGAACATTTTTTAATTGCTTAAGATGCTGGAAACTTCACCCATACCACTTCACCTTTTTTGTTGTTAATCCTCACCTGAGGATATTTTTACCATTAATCTTTAGAGAGTGAAAAGGAGGGAGAGAAAGAGAAAAACAATGATGTGTGAGACACATCGATAGGTTGCCTCCTGCATGTGCCCCAAACGGGCTGGGGATGGAACCTGCCACCTAAGTGCTTGGACTGACACTCTAACCACTGAGCACACCAGCCAGGGCCTTCCATCTTTTCTTAACCTCACTTCAGTATCTACACAGTCTGCATGAGTGCTAACTCAGAACATACTGGTCTTTGAAAATAAAAAGGCTATCCTATATAATAAAAGCCTAACATTCGAAGTGTCTGGTTGGCCATTCAACCAATCAAAGCATAATATGCTACGGCCTCTCAACTGCTTGCTATGACGTGCACTGACCACCAACGGGCAGATGCTCTGATCAGTAGGTGAGCTGGCTGCTGGAGTCCAGCTGATCAGGACTGAGCAAGATGGGCTGGACATGCCCTGGAGTCCTCCAGGCATCCCTCCCCAGGCTCTATCATGCACAGGTGGGGTTCCCTCGGCCTGGCTTGCTCCCTCTTGCAATCCGAGACCCCTTGGGATGTTGGAGAGCCAGTTTTGGCCCAATCCTGCAGGCCAGGCCAAGAGACCCCAGTGATGCACAAATTCATGCACTGGTCCTCTAGTAAGAATATAATAGAAGCCTGGGTCACAAAATTTATCATGTTCACCATTTTTAAAGTTATAATTCAGTAGTATTAAATAGGTTTACATTGTTGTGCAAACATTAGGACTATCTCAAGAACTTTTTCATCATCCCAAATGGAAACCTGTTACCCACTGAACACTAACTTCCCCATCCCTATACCTCTGTTTTCTGTCTCTATGAATGCACTAACTCCAGGTATCTCCTATTAGTGCAGTCACACATTATTTTTCCTTCTGAGTCTGGCTTCTTTCACTTAGCAAAATGTTTCTAAGGTTTATCCAAGTCATAGCATGTATCGGTCTCTTACGGCTGAATTTTATTCCATTACTTGAATATACCACATTTTGTTATCCATCTGTTAATGGGTTGCTTGGGTTGCTTCTACCTTTAGGGTATTCTGAGATGCTGTATGAACATTGGTGTACAAGGTATCTGTTTGAACCCCTGCTTTCAATTTCTAGGAGTATAATTAGGTATATACCTACGAGTGTTACTGCCACATCAATTTGCTACTTTAAAAAATCAAGCATTTAAAATAAGCCACAATGGGATGCCAAAGCATTTAGGAACAACTAAAGGATGGGAAATGGAAGGCATCACTCTCATACAGGATTTCTTATGATGTATGTATGATCACCTTGTTTGAGGGGGTGGTGAGGAACTGAGGCATTAAAGCTTCTAATTCCAAACTTGCAAAGAAATAGAGAGCAAAGAATTTACTGAAAGCTTTTCTAAGAGTTAAGCTGCTGTTCTGTAATAATTACTTATGCCATTCCTATAAATATGAAGATATAAATCAGTGATTTTGATGATCTTCAGTGTTTACTATTTAGCTTCATACAGAAAATATGGAAATGTGTAATTTAACATTTTAAGAAATCATAAAAATAGGTAAAAGAATAATGCTAAAATACACAAGATTATGAAAATAGCCAGGAATACTCATGAAGCTTCTGCAAAAGACAATTATTCTTTTGACCAATCAAAAATCAATCTATTGTAGTAACTTAGAAGTTAAATGATATTTAATGGAGTTCATCTACCTTCAATGTAGCTCACTTACCTGGATTTGGCTTGGGTCTTACATTTTCAGCCTCATCTCCATTAATAGTTACTGTCACGATGTGTGTGGTACAGTTTGACAAACCTGGATCCATACATACAGCTATGGAGAGAAGCAGCAGGTCATTTTTACAGACATCAGTCAGATGTCATGTTTCATGACTTAAATGTCTTTGGAAGAAGACTGGTCTCATAATTCCTTTAACACAGAATTTATACATGAAAACTAGTTTAATTCTAGTCAGTATATGCTGTAGGGCTGTAGAGCATAGAAGTAGTCAGTATTCATGTTTTCCCCAGAGTTCCTGCGTAACATTTGGTAAGTAAGTCTGAGGGGTTAGATGGTCCTACTGACATGTAAATCCTTTTACTACATCAAGAAAAAAATCTCCAAAGGAGCATGGCATGTGCATAAGGTATGAATATAAAAAAGCTCAGATGTGAGAAACTCTGGAAGGCAACACAATTTCCTAATTCTTCTCCAGTTTCAGGTCCTTTCTGTTCACACTTCCTCTCATTTGGAGGAGATGGGAAGTTTACGTGCCCAAATCTAATTATGATTTCTCTTCAGTGAATTAGCTGAAATAAAATTTATCTGAATTCTTCCCATAAAGAACACCCAATCAATCAATCCTTTTATACACAGAAGAATCTACTGTCCCAAGTGCACCCCTGGAAAGCAATACAAACCTGGAGAACATTCAGCAACATCACCTTTATAGCCAGTTTCTTCTTCCAGCTCCCGCAGAGCAGCTGCTTCGGGGCTTTCGTTATCATCTATGAGACCTGGAAGTCCAAATCATTTGTGAGGTGGGAGGCGGAAGTCCACTTTTCTTTGATCCTCTCCTAACACAGCTGCTGCTGAGCTACGTGAGAAGAATCAGAGGATTGTGAAAAGTGGTCTTACAGATAAAGCTGAGGTTTGGAACTTTTATAGGAAAAAAAAAAAAAAGGACAAAAGCATGAAACCCTGGGCAGATTAAGTTGGTTCTGACAGTCCCCATCTATTCTCTTACTTAGACCTAGATTGTTTTCCAAGCATCTCAGCACTAACTAATAGGCAGCATAACTAATAAGAACATTGGCAGCATCGACTGTGAGGACAAGTGGCTTGGTGGTGCTGACTGGTCCAGGTTTTGGACCTAGCTATGTGTCTACAGCACAGGAAGCCTATTAACTCAGTTTCCTCTCATGTTAGATGGGGACAGTTGTCACCTATCCCACTTTCCTCCCTCACAGAATAATGTGGAGACCCTGCAGTGAAACGCCAAGATGAAGATCACTTCTGAGGAAGAAGAACAGAAAGGACAGAAGCGAAGGCTGGTGGACTTCACTGTGGTCACTGTGAGAAGTAAGTGGCGAGAGGTCAAGTGGGAGGAGGGCAGTAGCAACTCTGAGTCATTTTCCTGAAAGGAATAAAAATTGCAAAAAGAAAGGTGAAATATAGGCTATTCCTTAGTGAAATGGTAAGTAAATGAGAGAGAAAATAAAGTTAATTACAGAATGGGATGGTGTTTAAAAATATAAAACTTAAACCACGAATGATAAATGAGATCTAATCTCTTCTGATGGAACAAACCAATTAAATCCTATAATAATACACTGCATAAGTTCTAGATAGCTTAACTTACTGTGCAACTGAAAAGATATTTTAGTGGAAATGAAAACAATTTATTTGGTCTACATACATCCGGGAAGGCCAAGATATCTTTTCCATTCATCGTTTTTGGAGTCTGGCCTAGTTATTACTATACATTGCTTGTCAGAGGCAGATTGCTAGTGATAGAAGATGAAGTAAATTGACTAATTAGCAAAAAGCAATTACTCAAAGAGCTAGAAAGAATGTGGGAAAGGAGGGAAGGTGGCTTGGGAAGGTGAGCTGTGACACCGCCTTTCTGTCACCTCGATGGGTTACTGCACCAGGAGTGTGTGGCTGGAGGTGCTGCACTACAGAAATGGTTTTACTGAACTTAGAAGCCCAGGGACAGATACAAAGGTTTAAATGTCTAAACTCTGCAGTACTCAGGCTCTGCCCGACCAGTCCCAAGAAGCAGTTCTGTTCCCTGTGTGTAGACTCACCTGCAGGGAATTCCAGGCAGTAGCTGCCCATGGGTGGACGGAACTGTTTCACCAGAATGACACATTCATAGTGAAGAGTTCTTTGCAGTACTGGGATAATCACCACACCTGTCACCAGGAAATAAGACGAAGTCTCTAATGAAAGGTCAGTCTGTTTATAGCAATCTGTTTACAGCAATCTAACTAAAATCCCATATTTTAAGAAATGCTGCATCAGAAATCTACCTTACTGTAGCCACTAGCAACAGGGAGTTAAAAGCTACAGTACTGGCAGTGAACTTGGAAGTTATTCTCACTTAGAAATTAATTATAGAGTATCCCTGGCTGGTGTGTTAGGTGGTTAGAGTGTTGGTCCATCCACTGAAGGGTCACAGGTTTGATTCCTGGTCAGGGCAGATACCCAGGTTGTGGGTTAAGCTGCGGTCAGGCAGGTGTGTGAGGCAATTGATCAAGTTTCTCGCTCACACTGATATTTCTCTTTCCCTTTCCCTTCCTCTCTCTCTAGAGTTAATGAAAACCATATCCTTGGGTGAGGATTTTAAAAAAAGTAGTTAAAGAACAAGCACTCACACTTCCATGTTGTTTATAGATCAAGTGAATTACCTGGTCTTACAACAAAAACAAAAACCCACTGGGTCCTAGAAAACACAAACTGCCCAGAAGTACCCTCCCACCCCCGCCAACACCTTCCCAGCTGGGAAGACAGCACCATGCAAGTACTGTTTGCTTCCAATAAAAAACAGGAACAGAATGGAAAAATAAAAGGGAAAAAGAAAGATGTATTTTCTAAATTCCCCTAGACCAGTGTTTCCCAAAGTGTGGTACGCGTACCCCCAGGGGTACGGGAAGAGTTTGGTGGGGGTACGTGTTGCACTGGAGTTTGGTGGGGATATGCACTGCACCGTGCTTAGCTGCACCTAATTCTACGTTCTCATGAGTACGAGGGGTACTCAGCATTACGAAAATTATAGAAGGAGTACACATATGTCAAAAGTTTGGGAAAAACCGCAGACCAATGGTCGGGAAACTCATTAGTCAACAGAGCCAAATATCAATAGTACAACGATTGAAATTTCTTTTGAGAGCCAAATTTTTTAAACTTAACCTTCTTCTAACGCCACTTCTTTAAAATAGACTTGCCCCGGCCATGGTATTTTGTGGAAGAGCCACACTCAAGGGGCCAAAGAGCTGCATGTGGCTTGCGAGCTGCAGTTTGCCGACCACGGCCCTAGACCAGAGGTGAATTTCAGGATTGTTTCTGGGACCTTGGCAGTCAAACCATTCATTCTTGGGAGGGTAAACTGAATGAATAATTGTTTCTTAATCCCATTTCCTTATCCTATATAATAAAAACCTAATATGCTATGTGTCTGGCTAACTGTTCAATCAATCAAAGCATAATATGCTAATGATATGCTAAGGCCACTCAACAGGTCGCTATGATGTGCACTGACCACCAGGGGGCAGTTGACCAGTTGCTACGATATGCACTGACCAACAGGGGCAGATGCTCCAACCAGTAGGTTAGCTTGCTGCTGGAGTCTGGGCGATTGGGACTGAGTGAGATGGCTGGACATTCCCTGGAGTCCTCCAGGGGTCCCTTCCCAACTGGCCAAGCTCCAGCATCCCTCCCCAGCCTCTATCGTGCACAGGTGGGGTCCCTCGGTCTGGCCCGCACACTCTTGTAATCCAGGACCCCTTGGGGGTTGTTGGAGAGCCAGTTTTGGCCCGACCCCACAGGCCAGGCTGAAGAACCCCTCTGGTGCACGAATTCATGCACCGGGCCTCTAATCAGCTATAAACCACATGGATGAGAGTGGGAAGTAGTGCAAATAAGTTTTCCAAAATTAAGGCTCTCACCTAGATCCTTTGAACAGAATACAAAGGATTTCTGAGTCATATCAGATCTAGACACAGTATGTTGCTTCAAATTCTATTGATTTGTGTCTGGCTATAAATATTAGTGTACATCTTTCCCTCAAAAACACTGTGTGGAGCTTAGATAACAGGAGCCAGAAGTTATTTATAAAGAAAGCCCTACTTAGTTACACAGTATTACAAAAACAAATATTAAATTTAAAGATAAAAGATCATAATTGAAGATCATTCTGCCCTGAGATCTTGGTGACAAACCAAAGCAAAACACAACCCTCCTGCACCTTGCCTACTACAATAATGTGTGGTAACTTCTCTTAGGAAGAGTTATAATAGGTTTGCACTCATACCATCAGCTGACTGTCCTTTCTTGGTTGTTCGTTTCACAGTTTCCCAAGTTCTATTTAGGCAAAGAAGAAAAAACAAAATCATTAATGCCAAAGAGGAGAATACTCTTAGGTTTTGTGTGTACAGCAAGTACTTTACAAATGCAGAGCATGCAAATGTACACATGGTCGACAAGACCAAGCAGTACAGATATGTATTGTTTTAAAAAGCCAATTGTGCTGTCTTACAGCTTTTGAGAAGGACCAAAGAAAACCTGCTATGGAACATTTAGCTCTCTGGGTGCTGTCACTTGAGCTGCCTTTCAAGTCAATACTCAAAATACTTTAGTTTGTATCATAAATCTACAGGGAGCAGCACGGTTGGTGACAATGGCTTTCGAAGCTGTTAAGCAGTGTGTGTGTGCACAATAAGCCCCCATGAAAAAAGGGTACTCTGCATAATGAGAACGAGTTGGATATTTATACAATTTAGATTTTAAAATCTGCAACCTAAAATACACAATTTAGGAAAGCAAGACCTTTCTATTTATTAACTGAGGAATCCTTAAATTTAGGAGAGTGCTCTATTATATGTGTGTGACATCTTATCTAAGAGGAAAATATCCCTAGAGGAAAATGAGGTAACAGAAGGTTCTTGCTGCTGTTTAAGACTTCCTTCCTAATTAGCTATTTGTTTCAGAAGAACATTGTACTGAAAATCCAGTTATTGGAACAATCATGTTGTTTATAGGGGGAAGGGCATATGAGAAAAATTCTCCCTTCACTCTCATTCCTTAAATAAGAAAAAGCAGTGGTAAGAGAGGGGAGTGAAGGAGACACCTGACGTGGCTCTGGGAACTGGGATAAGAAAGGCGTCAACGTCTCATTACAGTAACAGTGAGCATAAGATTTGTTACTTGGAGCAAGCCTCATACTTTGTGTCTGGTTTGAGGTGTGGTCATGCCACACTTATATTTTGAAAAAAATTCAGATACTTAATCTAGTTAAAAACACACAACTTTCTGTAAACTAGATCTTTCAATGTTGTATCCACATTTTACAGGGCAAAAACGTTAAAATGAACCTATGAAAATCAAAGATGACTATGACAACTCACAGCTGCCCAACATTCCTGTTAGTAGCAAGAAGCCAACCATAAGCAATTCTGATGTCAGTAACACAGATTGCAAGAGACATAACACCTTTTGGTATAGCTCTCTCTGCTGCCTCTTAAGATTAGTCCTAAGGACTGAAGAAGACAGTGCTGGGAAAAGCACTGAGGGTCCCATCCCAAATACACTAGGAATAAGGGAAAAAGAGTAGCATCATTATAGTGGTTAAGATGAGATAAATAAGCAGTAATAAGCCATCAATTATAAGCAATAAAACAAGTGCATTTATAACAAACAATAGAACAAGAATGCCCCATGAAGACTCTTATTGTCTTAAAGGGACTCTAAGATGTGTACATTGGGCTGAGTAAGAAAATCTTAGTCTCTAATTACCTACCAGCTAACCCATAGCCACAACCTCCTTGAGAGTTTTCTCATTTACAAAGCTAGAGAATTAAGAGCATGTTATCTCGTTAACCTCTTGTAACTTTAGAATTTTGATTCTAATGAAAGTTATTTCATTTTTTAGTCTTTGTTATAGGAAATCCTGTTTTGTTTTCCTCTCTTTAGTCAACCAACACAAGAGATAGGAAGGCCACAAGAGGGCAAATGCCAGCATCCTTTTATACTTCTAAAATTAATTTCACAGCCTCTTCCATGAGTCACACAGTGAAACAAAGGATTCTCTCGCTGCGATTTTTCCTCATGTACATGCTTCTGTATCAGGTAACATATAAAACATTTTATAAATTTATAAATTGTGGCCTACTGCAAAGTACAGAACTCCATTCTTCTAATGAAAAATGAAATGCCACTGCTTCAGGAAGACCTCTTTGGAGGCCACGAGGAAGGCCTATGTGAGGAAGACTGGAAGTGAACATTGAGCCTGCAACCCAGGCATATGGCTTGACCGGGAATCCTTAACCGTGACCTCCTGGTTCAATCACTGAGCCGCACTGGCCAGGACTCTAGTTTTTTCTTACATATCATTTGACAGAGTTTAAAAAGCATATATATAATTTTCTACTTTGTTAGCAAGTTACTAATTTTTTTTTCATATTGCTGGGTTGTCTTCATAATCTGCCTTGTGGATGGATGCATGGATTTTACAAAATGAATACACTAAAATAATTATTCCCTTATATTTACAAAGTTTAGGTTGCTATCAATTTTTTTTTTTTTTTTTTTTTAGTTTTGGTGAACATCTTTAGGCATAAAACTGATTGCAAATAGTTTTCTTAGCACAGTCTCAGAACCCATGGTGACCTGGCTCTAAACAGCTCCGCCCCCAACCATATCTTTATGGCAATTGGTACATGTTGTGAAATGCTTTATGAAAGATTTTCTTTTCCAATTTACATTTCCATGAGCAAGGTTTAAGCATGTAACTTTTACCTCAAACACAATGTTTCCTCTTTAATTCTAATTTAAAGGTTAGAATTGGTTTAATTAAAAGGAATATTATTAACGATTTTGCTGCTTTATCAGCTTAAATTAGCCTTGTCCCAAAAGTTTTAGGTTCACATTAATCTACTTGGGGGGAATGGTGTTAAAATAACTACCTGACTAGTTATTGTAACAAGTTTATAAATTTATAAACATGCATAGATTGTAAGTTATTCAAACATTCTAACAATAAGAAAACAGCTAAATTATATTTCTCTATAACATAGTTTCCAATGAAGAAAATATCAAAGTTTATGCCAAACACTAAATAGAGAACTTGAGAACCTTCAATACCAAGCATTTTACAAAAGAAAAAATATAGTTTACCTCGTTTTACCAGTAGGATCCATGTAAGTTGTTTTTTCAAACTTGATCCATTTTCCTTCTGCAATTAACTAAAAGGAGATGAGACGACAGATGAGTTAGAAGCTTTCAAACTGAGTTTTTTATTTAGAAGAGTTTTTATTTTTATTTTCACATTCTCTCTATGGCCTTCCCAATTATCACACTTCCCTTCCAATAATTCATATGCAGGTTTTCAGTTGAATATATTAAATATTGTTTTCCTAACGGGTGGTTCTACTTCTATTTTGAGTTTTGGCGTTAGTATGATAGGTGAAAAGAAATGAGTTGAAAACTCTTGGGGTTGGGGTGGGGAAGGAAGACCAGAAGGGAGCAAAACGGAGTGAGGGCTTCTCTCGGATGCTTCTCTTATTCTGGCCTCTGATCTGGGTGCTAGTTATATATATGTATATATTTAGTATATGAACACATCAGTGGCATTTTACTTTCTTTTTTAAAATTTTTAAATTTTTATTTTATTGATTATGGTCTCACATAATTGTCCTTATTCCCCCATTCCCATCCCAAACCCCTCCCTAGATATGCCCCCCCAACCCCCGTTGTCCCTGGCCACTGGCTAGACCCATATGTATGCACAACAAGCATGTCAAAGTCAAAGGCTAACACAGGCCAAATAAACAAGGTTAAGTTTATGTGGGCTGCAAAAAACAAAAGCTTCTATTTTCATAGAAACATAGGTTTATTTTGATAGAGACATGCTGAATAGAAAGAGCTGAAATAAATGAGTAATCATTAACATAAAATAGAACATTTTAATAAAAGTTAGTATTTCTTCTTGAACATTAATTTACCACTGAATAACTGCATAAATTAATAAGCGTAATGCAAATAAACCTATTTTTTCTTGTTCTCTGAAAAGCTCACACCAAACAAGTCAGTACAAGATTAATGATGTGGCCATCGGCTGCTAAAATATTTGCTGCCAGTATTAGTGGAGAGAAATGGTGCGCCTGTGTGTAAGGAGTGTAAGGGAAATCATGCAACATGATGATAGTGATCAGTCATTAGCGAACGTTGTAGTTCGTTATTAATAATTATGTATAACAGGATATTGTAAGGATTAAATTACAAAATTTTTATTAAAATGTTTCTTACTGCCGGGACCGGTTTGGCTCAATGGATAGAGTGTCGGCTTGGGGACTGAGGGGCCCCGGGTTCGATTCCGGTCAAGGGCATGTACCTTGTTTGTGGGCATATCCCCTGTAGGGGGTGTGCAAGAGGCAGCTGATCAATGACTCTCTCTCATTGATGTTTCTAACTCTCTATCTCTCTCCCTTCCTCTCTGTACAAAAATCAATAAAATATATATTTTAAAAAAATGTTTCTTACATACTGTTATATTGGCTGGGCTGCAAAAATATTCATTGTGGGCCTTGAGTTTGACATGCTTGCTATACAACAAAGTTGAATGTGGGGAAACCATGTCCAATGACTGGATTTCTAAAAAGCGAGGGTAGCACTCTCAGCATTGTTCTGCCTAGATACTGAGTCTAGGTTCCCGGGACTAACTTACCGATGGCACTGCACTGCACTAAAACGAAAGTGTCGCTGTGTACATAAAGCAGCTTATAGGCTTCTGACTATCCTTTCCACTTTGTTCTTTAATCCTCACCTTTAGATATGTTTATTGATTTTAGAGAGGAAGGGAGAGAGATCCATTGATGTGAGAGAGAAACATTACTTGGTTGCCTCCTGACCAGAAATCAAACCCACAACCTTTTTGGTATACAGGACAACACTCAACCAACTGAGCGCCCAGAAGGCTGGTCTTTCACTTCTTACCAGAAACAACCTACCAATTGCCAAAAGATCTATTCACAGATAAGATAAACTTATATTTATTTACTTAACAGGAAAATAGTCTGATATTTATTTTTGCATGTTATATGCAAATACACAATACAATAATGTCATACATCCCTATATGATTTTCTTTTTTCTGCATTTTACCTTTTTAAAAATAAAGTGTACAGAAGGAGGGCTATATAACATTTAATAGGAAAGTTCTATAGAATAACAACTTATATTATGTCCTTGTAAAAATCTGGACCTCTTTAAAACATTTAACTGAAACATTCATTTTTTTAGCTTTGCTAATCAAAATTGTTTTAAGAAGTAAAACTAGGTTATAACTAATGTCAGTATATAATAGTGACTACAATTTCATTTTTTCTTTATACAAATATATTTTATTATATTCACTTGATCAAACCCTTAAGTACCTTTTAAAGATTTCAATATTTTTCTTCAAAAAGAAAAGAACTGTGTATGATTCTAAATTATGAAGAGAAATATAAAGTGTGTAAAATAAAACCAAAGTGTTTTTTATATTTCAGTATGTTTAAAAATATATAATTAGATGACCAATTATATTTTCTAAATTAATTTTACACGCTGTCTTAAAATTAATAAATTTCCACTTTTATTTAAGTGTTTTACATTAACTTTGGGAAAAATAAAGAAATAAGGGAGATTTAAAATGTTTTTATTGATTTTAGAGAGAGAGGAAAGAAGAGGGAGGGAGGGGGTGAGAGAGAAAAAAGAAACACTGATTGGTTGCCTCAGGTACACACCTGGAACAGGGACTGAACCCAAAACCTGGGCATGTGCTCTGATTGGGAATTGAACTGGTGATCTTTTGTTGCACAGGACGAAGCTCAACCAACACAGCCACATCAGCCAGGACAAAAAAATATGGGAGATTTTTAAAGGTACTCCCAAAAATACCAGAGCTTTCAAGGATAGTACTACAGGGTAATGAATCAAACAATTTTAAGTTACTTTTATTTATTTATTTAAAAAAAGCATGTTAGGAAGGCCAAAAGGGCACAGGAGCTCCCATTGGGACCGGCCCATGCTTTGGTTTTGATTGGCATTCAATTTGGAGTTCATACCAGCTTAGAATACTTGATTCTGTTCTCCAAAATTTATCTTAACATAATCACATTCTAATGAACTGTGTCCATTTTATGTATTTATAACTGAGTCAGAACTATTTACTTTAAAAAAAGTCAACTTTCAAAGAAAAACAAAACAGTGAAAGACATTGGGATATTCTAAGGCCTTAAATTCTACTCATGCCCTTAAGCAAACCTTTATCTTATGTTCCAATCAAGGCCAGCTTGTGTATTAAGCTTTTGAAAGTTTCCTAACTATTACTGAGAAATAACAGAGTAAACTGAACTTGCCAAGTGTAAATCATAATTAGCATTTGATCTCTGTGGAGCTGTAGCTTCCTTAGTTTTTCTAGCTGGTGACAGAGTTCCCTCAGGGGCTTCTCAGAAGGCTTGGAGCTTAAGTTGTATGAAAATATACTATCTAGAAAAATCTTAACTTCTATTTTTCAGTTACCAAAGATACTGAAAAGAAGATACCTTTTTGCTTTAAAATACCAGTGTCCTAATTTTCCTTTTAATTCATCATCTGAGTAGTCAGTCTCCCTGAAGAGCATTATTTACAAAATGTCCTCATAAATCTCTGCATCTTTGATATTGTTGTAAATTTAATACTTCTCATTATAGATTTTAAACAACTAAAACTTGGGGTTGTGTGTATAAATATGTAAAATAAGCAATACACTCAGATACATATAATCTATCAGAGGCCCAATGACGAAGATTCGAGCAAGAATAGGCCTTCCTTCCCCTGGCTGCCGGCACCAGCTTCTCTCTGGCACCTGAAGCCCAGGTCTTCGCTCTGGCCGCCTCCTTCTGCCTTCTGCCTTTGCCTTCGCTCTGCTGCCCTCCTTTAATTTCCTCCACCTCTGCATCCCATCCCCCAGCAGACGTCCCGCACGCACTGCTCCATGCCTGTGCATGTGCACAGCCCAGAGGCCTGGAGCAGCTGGGCGGGGTGCAACGTCCTTGCCCAACCACCACCATATTTGTGGAGGAGAGATGGTCAATTTTCATATTCTGTCTTTATTAGATAGGATATCCTACATAATAAAAGGCTAATATGAAAACTGATTGAACGACAGAACGACCAGTCGCTATGTCGCACCCTGACCACCAGGGAGTAGACATTCAACGCATGAGCTGCCCCCTGGTGGTCAGTGTGCTCCCACAGGGGAGTGCCGCTCAGTCAGAAGCCAAGCTCACAGCTGGAGAGTACAGCGCCAGTGGTGGGAGCGCTAAGGATGCCCGACTGCTGGCTTGGGCCTGCTCAGGGCTCCCGGACTGTGAGAGGGTGCAGGACAGGCTGGGGGAACCTCCCCCTTGAATGCACGAGTTTCGTGAACTGGGCCTCTAGTCCTATATAATAAAAGGCTAATATGCAAATCAACCGAACGACAGAACAACCAGTCGCAATGATGCACAATGACCACAAGGGGGCAGAAATTCAATGCAGGAGCTTTCTTCTGGTGGTCAGTGTGTTCCCACAGAAGGAGTACCACTCAGCCAGAAGCCCTGAGCCAGGCTCATAGCTGGCGAGTGCAGTGGCGCTGGCAGGATCCTCTCCCACCTACATGGCAGGGCTCCCAGACTAAGAGGGAACAGGCCAAGCTGAGGGGACCCCCCACTTCCAATGCACGAATTTCATGTATTGGGCTTCTCTCTCTCTCTCTCTCTCACTCTCTCTCTCTCTCTCTCTCTCTCTCTCTCTCTCTCTCTCTCTGTGTGTGTGTGTGTGCATGCCCATGCACACATGCATATAATTCAGGATAGATTTACATATATAAAGTTGCAAAAGATCCTATGAGCCACAAAGTATCTCTAGGATATTTCAAAACACTGGCCTCAACACTAAGTTTCATTTGTAGCACATAAACATCCCAAGACAAAACAACACAGACAGAATAATTAAAATACAACAGGATCAAGGAAAATTTTTCAGTAAAGTTTTCTCAAAGTTTGCTATGCTGAAAATATATATAAATACTCAAAAGAAAGCCTGACCCCAAAGTATATTTTGTACTCTAAACAAAATGAAAAGTAAACACAAACCCAGCCACCGTTCTTTACTTATCAATGCCAGGGATGCAAAAGCTCACATGGAAATTTTCATTGTTATGTGGTCTGAAAAGATTAATAAGTAAAACAAGTAAATGACTTTCATGTTAGCACAAAATTCTAGGTGCACTGGTTAATAATTCGGATTTTTTTCAATAGATGGAGTTACACATATGCAATTTGATATGTATGCTATTTTGTTGTATTGAAAACAAAGCTTCAAAACTTCATATGTCAAATTTGCTGAAGGTGTTAACATCATATTTTATGCATAAAATTGTCAAATTTTGTGCCAAAAAAAAAAAAAGATATCTGCGGGAAGTTTTAATTCATTACTTTATTTAAGAAAAGTGCTGCTGAAAGTTATTGTATACTTTGGGAAGTTTATGGTTGAACATACTCCATCTCAAGGTACTTGTGAACTCTGGTTTAAACACTTTAAAAGTGATGATTACAATGGGAAAGACAAAGAACATCCAGGTCAACCGAAAAAGTTTGAAGAACAACAATTACAACCATTACTGGATGAAGATGTGTGTCAAACTAAACAACAACTTGCAGAAAGATTAAACATTGCTCAGCAAACAATTGCCAATCATTTACAAGCAATAGGAAAGATTTTAAAGGAAGGAAAATGGGTGCCACATCAACTGAACTAAAGACAAATGGAAAACCCAAAAGCCTTCAGTAAGGTCATCCATTTAATCAAAGTTTAATATGCTAATGATATATATCTAGGAGTGTAAGGCTGCTCAACTGCTTGCTATGACATGCTTCGACTGGTAGGTTAAATGGACAGGTCATCCATTTAATCAAAGTGTAATATGCTAATGATATATATCTAGGAGTGTAAGGCTGCTCAACTGCTTGCTATGACATGCTTCGACTGGTAGGTTAGCTTGCTGTTGGAGTCCAGACAATCAGGACTAAGAGAGATGGGCTGGACATGCTCTGGAACCCTCCCGCAGTCGCTCCCCACCGGTCAACCTCCTGTGTCCCTCCTCAGCCCTCATCATGCACCAGTGGGATTCCTCAGCCTGGCCTGTGCCCTCTCGCAATCTGAGACCCCTCAGGGATGTCAGAGAGTCGGTGCACAATGCACAATGCTTCCAAATCTTGCATCAAATTGTGACTGGCAATGAAAAGTGGATTTATTTTAAGAATCCCAAATGCACAAAATCATGGGTTTATCCAGGTCAACCGTCAACATCGACTGCAAGGCTAAATCGCTTCAGAAAAAAGACAATGCTCTGCGTTTGGTGGGATCAGGAAAGTGTGGTGTATTATGAGCTTCTAAAACCAGGTGAAATCGTTAGTGACAACAAATAATTGAACCACGCTTTGATCGTGAAACTACCAGAATGTCCCAGAAGGCACAGCTAAGTAATTTTGCTTCACGATGACACACCATCACACACTTCAAAAACAGTTAAAGTCTTGTTAAAAGATATTGCCTGGGAAGCATTAACCTACCCGCTGTATTCATCAGACCTTGCTCCTTCAGATTACAATGGAATACAAAAATCAGAGATACATATGTCAACAAAGATGAATCTCTAAATCTTACTTTGAATAAAAATAATCAAATCACAGAGGAATACTATTATATGTATACTAGTGGCCCGGTGCACAAATACATGCACACTGAAAGGAAATTAGAAGAAATATTTTAATATCACTACTTGCCCTTTCTCTGTAATAGAAGTGTCAACCAAATTCATGATTGCCAATGACAGATTGAAACACACATTTGCTACTGGCACCAGCAAGAGCTTTATATGCATTGTGCACCGACTCTCTGACATCCCTGAGGGGTCTCAGATTGCGAGAGGGCACAGGCCAGGCTGAGGAATCCCACTGGTGCATGATGAGGGCTGGGGAGGGACACAGGAGGTTGACCAGTGGGGAGGGACTGCGGGAGGGTTCCAGAGCATGTCCAGCCCATCTCTCTTAGTCCTGATTGTCTGGACTCCAACAGCAAGCTAACCTACCAGTCGAAGCATGTCATAGCAAGCAGTTGAGCAGCCTTACACTCCTAGATATATATCATTAGCATATTACACTTTGATTAAATGGATGACCTGTCAACTGGGCACTTAGCATATTAGGTTTTTATTATATGTATTATATAATATATAGGTTTTTATTACACATACACACACACACGGCCTGGTGCATGAAATTTGTGCATGGGATTGGGGGGGGGGGGGGGAGTGTCCCTTAGCCTGGCCTGCACCCTCTCCAATCTGGGACCCTTTGGTGAATGTCCAACTGTCGGTTTAGGCCCAATTGCATATCGGGCCTAAACCGGCAGTTGGACATCCCTCTTGTAATCCAGGACTGCGGCTCCTAACTGCTCGCCTGCCTGTCAGCCTGATCTACCCTAACCCCTCTGCCTGCCAGGCTGCCCACTCCCAATGCCCCCCTGCTGGCCCGATCACTCCCAACTGCCCTCCCCTTCTGGCTTGATCGCTTTTTATTTTTATGTAGTTCCATTTGTTTATTTTCTCTTTAGTTTCCATTGCCCTATGAGCAGTATCAGTGAAGAAATTGCTTCGGCATATGTATGATATTTTGCTGCCTGTGGATTCCTCTAGTATTTTTATGGTTTCCCATCTTATGTTTAAGTTCTTTTTCCATTTTGAGTTTATTTTTGTGTATGGTGTCATTTTTTTTTTTTCATGTATCTATTCAATTTTCCCAACACCATTTATTGAAGAGACTGTCTTGACTTCATTTTATGTTCATGCCTCCTTTGCCAAATATTAATTGAGCATAGTGGCTTGAGTTGATTTCTGGGTTCTCCATTCGATTCCATTGATCTATATGTCTGTTCTTGTGCCAGTACCAGTCTGTTTTGAGAAAAGTGGCTTTGTAATACAGCTTGATATCTAGTATTGAGATCCCAGTATGGTGGTTATTGATGGTGGAGGAAGAGATGAGGGAGAGGCATGCAGGGGTCTTTGAAATAACTGGTATCATACTATTTCTTTACTTGGGTGGTAAATACACATGTTCTCTTTATTATTCTCTTAACTCTTTTATATGTAGAGGCCCAGTGCACAAAATTCGTGCATGGGGGAGGGGTATGTGTCCCTCAGCCCAGCATTTACCCTCTCTAATCTGGGACCCCTTGAGGGATGTCTAACTCCGTTTATCGGGCCTAAATGGGCAGTTGGACATCGCTCTCACAATCCAGGTCTGCTGGTTTCCAATAAGGTTCCCTGCCTGCCTTATTGCCCCTAACCGCTTCTGCCTGGCAGCCTGACCACAGCTTAACCACATACTTGCCAGCCTGATTGTCGCCTAAGCGCTCCCCTGCCAGCCCAATTGCCCCCAACTGCCCTCCCCTGCTGCTCTGGTTACCCCCAACTGCCCTTGCCTGCAGGCCTGGTCACCCCTAACTGCCTCCCCTGCTGACCTGGTCCTCCTCAACTGCCCTCCCCTGCAGGCCTGGTCCCCCCAACTGCCCTCCTTTGCAGGTTTGATCCCCCCCAATTACGCTCCCCTGCAGGCCTGGTCCCTCCCAATTGCCCTCCCCTGCAGGCCTGGTCCCTCCCAACTGTCCTTTCCTGCAGGCCTGGTTGCACCTAACTGCGCTCCCCTGCTGGCCATCTTGTGTGTTGGAGAGATGGTCAATTTGCATATTACCCTTTTATTAGATAGGATATATTTTCTCAGTAACACAGAGAAAACACACATTCACATAAATGTACATTCATCCATATTTATATCGGGTCTAGTAATACTTAATGTCGTTTTTAAACATTCGTTTAAAATCTTGCTTGGCGTTGACTTGTATTGACATAACCTTCAAACACGTGGTATCTACAGAACATGTGAAGTGCAATTAACAAGTTTTGCTTGAAAAAGTTTGTGTTTGGTTTGGTTTTTGTTGCAAAACTAGGGCTAAGAAGATGGCGGATGAAGAGCATATTCGGCACTGCATGCTTTACGAGTTCCAATTAGGAAGAAAAGCAAGTGAGGCTGCAAAAAACATCTGTAGTGCTCTTGGTCAAGATGCAGTTAGCGCCAGAAAATGCCAGCGTTGGTTTGAGAAATTTCGCGAGGGAAATTTTTCGTTAGATGACAAGAGTGGTCGAGGCCGTGTGTCCAATTTTGATCAAGAAGCTCTTCAAGCTCTTTTGGTGCAAAATCCTCAAATTACCCAACAAGAGCTTGCGACAACTTTAAATTGTTCACAAAAAACAATTTCCAATCAATTGCGTGCACTTGGCAAAGTCCAAAAGTTTGGAAAATGGGTTCCTCATGAGTTGACCGACAACAATCGTAATCAAAGAGTCACAATTTGCAGTTCGCTCCTCTCGTCAAAACCGTTTGCCATTTTTAAAGCAAATTGTTACCAGAGATGAAAAATGGGTGCTGTATGTTAATTTGAAAAGGTGGCCTCAATGGTTGGACAAAAATGAGGCTCCGCAGCCCACGCCAAAACCTGACTTGCATGCGAAAAAAGTGATGTTGTGTGTTTGGTGGAATTTTAAAGGAATTCTTCATTATGAACTTTTACCATCTAACCAAACCATTACAAGTGCAGTGTATAGTGCCCAATTGGAAAGGTTAGCCCAAGCTTTAAGAGAAAAAGAACCTGCGCTGATTAATCGGAAGGGCGTAATTCTTCACCACGATAACGCACGACCGCATACTGCAAGAATCACTACTGAAAAACTGCGCCAGTTGGAATGGGAAGTTCTCCCTCAACCTGCATATTCTCCTGATATTGCCCCTTCCGATTACCATTTGTTTCGTTCTTTGCAAAACTTTCTTCTTGGAAAAAAATTTAATAATGAAGAATGCCTCAAAAATGCATTGACCGATTTTTTTGCATCAAAATCACATGAATTTTACAACAGAGGGATTAAAATGCTTCCTGAGCGTTGGGCACAAGTAGTAGAAAACAACGGCAACTATATTGTTGATTAAATTTTGTTGTATTGTTTAAATAAATTCGATTTAAAAACGTATTAGAAAACGACATTAATTATTACTAGACCTATTACAATGGAATACAGAAATCAGAGGTACACATGTCAGCAAGGATGAATCTCTAAATCTTAGTCTTGAGTGAAAATAATCAAGTCTTGGTACATATATACATACATTCATATATATAAATATGTAAAGTATTGATAATTATTAAATGGAAGAGGTAGATAATATACATGTATGTATTATGCTATAAACTTTCCTGAATGTTTCAATTTTTTACAAGAAAAAGTTGGAAAAACTACTTTGGAAGGCCTTTAGAAGGAGCATGATCTCTCTAGTTCACTGCCACCCCCACTATTCCTTATTAATAACTCTCAGCCTGTTACATAATTTCTAGTACCTCTGGTCCCTAGAGACATTTGAATTTGCAACCTGGGGCCTTGCTTGTTGGTTTTGGTCCCTCCTATATCTCCCTATCCCCTACATGTAAACAGATCATGGTGTAGGGACATGACAGGCATTTCTCTCATTCCCATAGGCCATATAAACATACATGAAATTTTGCTTTTTAGAACAGGTTAAGTACAGCACAAGCAATATAATTTCCCACAAGCAGGCAGTAGAGAGTAAAGCCCTCTTCACCTACCTCCCAGCAACTACAGCAACTTTGGCAAGATGTACTATACCTGATAAGACAAACGTGGGGCCTTTATCCCAGAAGATAAGATGAAGAATTTTATGATTTTTATGACTTTTGCAGTGTATTTGGCACCAAAGATAAAAAGGGTGGGAAAGTAAGATCTTCCAGGAACATCAAAGGACCAATGGTGCACACTACTGCATCAGGGATACAATCCTATATAATAAAAGGGTAATATGCAATTTGACCCTAACGGTGGAACAACTGGTCACTATGACACCCACTGGCCAACAGGGAGCAGATGCTCAATGCAGGATCTCTCCCCTGGTGGTCAGTGCGCTTCCACAGGGGGAGTTCTGCTCAGCCATAAGCCAGGCTGATGATTGTAAGTGCAGCAGTGGTGGCAGGAGCCTCTCCTGCCTCTGTGGAAGCACTAAGATGTCTAACTGTGGCTTAGGCCTGATCTCCCGGATAGCAAGGCTAAGCTGGCATGTGGATATCCCCCAAGGGCTCCCAGGCTGCCATGGGATGTCTGACTGCCAGCTTAGGCTTGATCCCCTGGGGACATTCCCCTAAGGGGTCCTGGACTGTGAGAGGGTGTAGGCTGGGCTGAGGGACCCCTCCCCCCAGTGCATGAATTTTCATGCACCAGGCCTCTAGTCCTATATAATAAAAAACTAATATGCAATCACCAAAACAGCAGAACGACTGGTTGCTATGATGTGAAATGACCACCAGGGGGCAGAAACTCAATGCAGGAGCTGCCCCCTGGTGGCCAGTGCACTCCCACAAGGGAAGTGCTGCTCAGCCAGAAGCCAGGCTCACCACTGGCCAGTGCAGGGGCGGTGGCGGAAGCCTCTCCTGCCTCTGCAGCAGTGCTAAGGCTGTCTGACTGCCAGATTAGGCAGTTGGACATCTCCTGAGGGCTCCTGAACTGCAACTGGGTGCAGGCTGGGCTGAGGGAACCCCCTCCACCCCCCACCGAGTGCACACATTTTATGCACCCGGGCCTCTAGTGGATGAGATAAATCACTGTTACCTCTGCTTGGACTTGGGAGTAAAAAGAATTCATTGAGGATGTACAGGCACAGCATTTTAAGGCAAGAAACCATTCCTCTACAGACTGATCGTTTCTTATTTCTCAGAGTCCAATGACATTAGGGAACCTGAAGCAGCTTCCCAGTTAGCATTTTTCTAGCTATGTTCAGTGATATGACATGTACTTTCTTTGCAAACTCCGGTTTTCACTCCCACAGTTATCACATTGCAGCTTAGTTATTTCTGTACACACCATACAGCATGAATTCATCTAATTGTTTAGTAGGCAAAGCAGGCTTAGAATGGACAGGCAGATAGCCAGAGGCAGTCAGTGTCCACTGGGGGATAATCTGAGGTTGTTCAGTGACACTGCATGACAGGCTGGACCAGCAGGCCGAAGCAGGTGGGGAAATGGCAAGATCCCTGTCTGATTTTTCTCATCACCTGAACTGAGAGATCAAGATCACTTACCTTCCATCTCTACTCACCTTTGACCTAGGACTAGACCTGGGTGGTTTTCACTGGCTGTGTAACCTTTGAGAATGGTCTTGCCTTTTTTATTTATTCTTGATTTGATCTTCACAACTTGCTGACTTCCCAGATCTTAGAATTTCCACTTGTTTCTGATACCTATTCAATAGATCTCCATATGACCAGACATTGGCCTAGGCGGAATATTGATGCCTGTCAATATTTCTCTGTGACCTGCTTTAGTTATTTGCTGCCCACATCCTATTGTGACAGAACTCACTTGAGGATTTGATGCTGCTCTGATAAATCCTTACCAGGCCAGGGACTGAAGATAAGGGAAAGAAGGACTCTATTACCAAAGCTGTAGTATCAAGAAGATACCTGCAGGCCTCTGAGAAGGAAGTGAAATCCAAGATCAGACAATTAGCTGCTAAATTGTGACCCAGGCAAGGACAATACTTATCATGTATAATGCTAAAGAGGAAAGTCCCCACTGTAAAAATGTGGATAAATATAGATAGAGGACATCCATAAAACAATGATGTGAGTGTGTCATCAACCAAGGGGTATGATAATACAATTCTGTGAGATCACTTTAAAAAAAGGTAAGGACCAGTGTACTTACTAACAACAGGTTCTCACATCACCAGGTTCCTCATTTCTTTGGCTATCATTCCATTTCCTTTGACAGTGTAGGATGGCCAGGACCACCCACATACCAAGAAAGTCTCTAAGCCTAGGAAATTCCAATCACTCTCACCTTTAGTTCAGGTGAGAACCAATTTTTTCCCCCCCTCAAAAAAGAAAACAATATGAAAGTATAAAAACCAACATAGTGCTAGAACAGAGTTTTTACCTTAGTTTTTCCAGGATACAGGCAGATCTCAGTGTTCTAAAGTTAACATGTCTCATTTTCCACATTTCAGTCAGTCCTGGACTTAACTTGTATTTGAACATTCCCTCAACTTGAGCTGAGGTGAATCTATGCAGGAGCCTTGCCAGGTCTAGTAGGATTTGGGGGGGCGGGGGTGTCTTCATGAAGAAATTTGTTCCCAGACCTGTTTGAATAAGAGGCTCAATCTCTTCCTTTAGACCCAGTCATCTTGTGGGGAGAGGCCAATTCTGTTGACCAGGCTATCTGGTTCCTGGACCTTACCTAGGTTAATGGAGGCTTGAAGAAATGTCTACCTTCGGCACCAGTATATCCTAAAACCTTCTGGGAGAGAGGAAACTGAGCAGTGCCACAGAAAGGGCTGTGGGTAAGAGAGTTTTTGATCAGTGACTTTTCACCTACCATTAAAAGATGTAGAAATCTGACCAGTTGGTGGAACAAGCATGCCTAAAAATTAGTGCTTCCTCCATAACAGGAGATTGGTTAAGTGAACCATGGCATATCCATACAATGAAATGCTCTGTATAATGTTATAGAAGAATATTGACATAAAAAATATCCACAATGTACTATTAAGTGAAAAAGCAGGACACAAAACAGTATAATGTGATTCTGGTTAATAAATTATATATAATTGTTACAGAAAACCGAAGAACAAAGCAATACCAGAGAAATGGAGTTACATTTATTATGCACGGGTACAGAGGAAAATATCTCTCAAATTCTGGGCCCCAAAATGTAGGAATTCTCCCTATTTATATGATTTTACCTTCTTTGTCTCCCAAATATGGAGTGTTTCTGGCCCCTTTTGCAAGTTCTTAAAGAGCCCGTATGTTCTGGGTTTTGAGACCTCAATCAGAGGCCTAGCTTGATGTCAGCACTGATAACCTTGTCTAGGGAAAGTTTAATGGCCTATCAGGTGTCTTCAAACTACAGCCCTTGGGCCACATGCGGCCCGCAGAGGAGTCTGATCCGGCCCGCCAGGTTTTTTGGGCAGTGAGCGCAGCCGAGGTGTTACAGTAGGAATTAGTAGTTCATATAGTCCGGCCCTCCAGCTCTCTGAGGGACCGTGATCTGGCCCCCACTTTAAAAAGTTTGAGGACGCCTGGCCTAGATGAAGCGGGAGTAGTCTTAGCAAGCAATAATTTACAGAAGCCAATTAGCAGAGTTAAAATTTCAAACAGCAGTTTTCATATAAGATGGATGCTTCATAATAACTAAAAAATATGAGTATATATATATGAGCAAGGCACTAAGTAATGTCTTACATTAATTACTTTATCCTCATGATAACCTTATGATATACATAGGTATTATATTCATTCTTCTACAGATGAGGAAACTGAGGCAATAAGAATTAATTTGCCATCGTTCACTTAAGTGGCAGATGTGTTGAAGTCAAGAGCCCAAACTCTTCACAATGAACTCTATCTATGTCTATATTTGTACAGAAAAAAAGTGAAGAAGGATACCATGATGTTGACAGTTAACTGGTTATTTCTGGGTGGTGAGATTATGAGTGACTTTTGTTCCCTTTATGCTTTCCTGAGTACTGTGACATTTTCATGATTTACATGGATTATTTTTATAATCAGGAAAAACAATAAATCAATTTCCATTTTGAATAAAGCAAACAAGCCATTGTTTCCAATCTGTAGGCAGCAGACTGCTGGCAAATGGGGGGAGTAACTTTATTACAAGGTTTTTGGAAATTCCTATATGGCCCAAGCACTATCTAGAAGGAATATATAATGTGCTTCTACACAGGTCTTTTTCAAATGTCATGATGTATACTGCCATGATGTGCACCCATAGTCCTTGAGTTCACTATAAATTTATTAATTAATAGATATTAAAAATACAACCATTATCAGCACTGGTTCTGATCACTCCACAGTCTCAGTGGGTGTGAGCGGCAGATGCTGACCCTAATGGCCCCTGAGGGCTCTCCACCTCCCCCTACTCTTGAGAGGTGATAAAGGCCGGCAGTCGCCTTTTGCACCCATTGCTGGGGACAGCCTGCTTGCACCCACTGTTGGCGCTGGAGCTGCTGTTCCCATCCACTCCCAGTGCCAGCCCCGGCTCGCACCAGCAACTGCTGCCAGAGCCACTGCTCACACCTGCTGACGGCACTGGCCCCACTAGCACCTGCTGCTGGCGCTGGCCCCAATCACTCCACACTGTTAGCATGTGAAAGCGGGGCTGGTGCTGTCAGTGCATGGGGCTGGTGGCAGAGAGGGGACTGGGGGTCACAATGGGAGGGCCAGGCAGGGGTTCAGAGGATGGGCTGAGACCCGCCCCTGTGCCCACTGCAGCCTCGTGGCCCACAGTTCTTTTCAATGTTCACAAATTCATGCACTGGGCCCTTAATATAATATGTTAGGAGAAACAAACAAAATGTACATACAGCAAGGAAGTGCTCAAAAGATAAAATGATGGGCCATGTCAAAAGGATATACAGGAGCAACCAGGAAGAGCTCTCAATGGCCAAAGCTGGAACAATTGGAGCAACAAGATAAATAATGTAGTATTGGATTATTATTGAAAGTATAAAATAACCCTGCTCATGTGGCTCAGTAGTTGAGCATTGAGCCATGAACCAAGAGGTCATTGGTTCTATTCCCAGTCATGGCATATACCCTGTTTGCAAGCTGATCCCCAGTAGGGGGCATGCAGGAGACAGTTGATTGATGATGTTTTTCATCCATGTGTCTATCTCCCTTTCCCTCTCCCTCTCCCTTCTTCTCTCTCTAAAAGTCAATAAAAATATTTTAAAAACAAAGAATAAAATAAATATACACAGGTTTATACTGATATAAATAAATGATTGAATAAATAGATAAATGGCAATTCTGTAATTCCTTACAGAATTACAAAAAAATATATGTAGATACTCTCCCTTCCAGTAGATGGAGCTTGATCCTCATGCCACCTCCAAGTTGCACTAGACTTAGTGATTCAATTCCAAAGAATAGAGTGTGGAAAAAAAAACACAGTAACTTTCCAGTGGAAAAACGAGGCAAACACAGACTAAATCCACCGAACAAGGTGAACACACAAGCAGTAAGCCATGTTGACATCATGTAATGAAAAAGGCATTCACCTCTGTAATATTCTTTTCCAATACCACAAACCCAATCTAACTATGAGAAAAACATCATAAAAGCCCAAGTAGAGGAATACTTTATAAAATACCTAATCAGTACTCATGAAAATCATTGAAGCCATGGAAACAAGAAAAGAAAATCACACACCAGAAAAGTTAAAAGACATGATGACTAAATGCAATGTGGTATCCTAAATGTTAGTGAGAAAATGGTGAAATCCCAGTAAAGTGTGGAGTTTAATTAATAGTAATGTACCAATGCCAATTTCTTAGTTTTGACAAATGTAGTACTGTGGTTATAGAAGATATTAACATTAGGAGAAACTGAGTGAGAGTTATATGGGACTGTATATGATCTTTGCAGTTTTCTCTGTAAGTGTAAAATTATTTCAAAATAAAGTTTATTTTGAAAAATGTATGAGCTGCCCTGACTGGTGTGGCTTGGTTGATTGGGCATAGTCCTATGCACTAAGGGGCAATCAGGCCGTCAGGACAAATATGTTCAATTCCTGGTCAGGGCATATCCCCGGGTTGTGGGCTTGATCCCTGGTAGGGGGTGTTCAGGAAGCAGCAGATGGATGGTCTGCTCTCACATAAATGTTACTATTTCTCTCTCCCTCTGTCTTCCTCTCTCTATAAAAGTCAATAAAAATATTAAAAATGTGTGAGTTGATGCCAAACAAATACTGAGAGGAAAACTCATAACTTTAAATGTTTATATTAATAATAAAAGTAGAGAGAGCAATTAATTATACCCCTACCTGAAAAGTTTAAGAAGTGAAAGGAAAGTTTACTAATTAATTATAATACAGTAGTGGGCAAAATTAACAGTTGTTCATGTAGAAAATAATACAATAATAAATAATAATTCAAGAATAAATTCTGTGTTTCCTGTACTCACAACTATATACCTACATTTTCCAACCCCTGTATATAAATTAGAATATATAGGAAATGAATACAAGTTTGTGTGTATAAATAAAAAATTTAAATATATATATATAAAAATAAGGCCTGGTGCACAAAATTCATGCACAGGGTGAGGGGTGTTGTCCTTCACCCCACCCTGTACCCTCTCTAATCTGTGACCCCTCAAGGGATGTCCAGTGGGATCAGGCCTAAACAGGCAGTCAGACATCCCTCTCACAATCCAGGACTGCTGGCTCCCAATCGTTAGCCTGCCTGCCTGATCACCCCCTAACCACTCAGCTGTCAGTCTGATCCATGCCTAACAGCTCCCCTGATAGCCCAATTGCCACCAACTGCCCTTCTCTGCTGGCCCAGTCACCCCTAACTGCCCTCCCCTGCCAGCCTGGTTGCCCCCAACTGCCCTCCCCTGCAGGCCTGGTTCCCCCCAACTGCAGGACTGGTTTCTCTCCCCCCCCACCCCCCCCGCAACTGTCCTCCCCTGCAGTCCTTGTTGCCCCCAACTTCCCTCCTTTGCCAGCCCAGTCACCCCTAACTGCTCTCCCCTGAAGGCCTGATCGCCCCCAACTGTCTTCCCTTGCAGGTCTGGTCCCTCAAACTGCCCTCCTCTGCTGGCCTGATTGCCTACAACTGCCCTTTCCTGCCGGCCATCTTGTGGCAGTTATCTTATGTCCACATGGGGGCAGCCATCTTTGACCACATGGGGCGGCCATCTTGTGTGTTGGAGTGATGATCAATTTGCATACTACCTTTTTATTATATAGGATATTTATATGCTGTAAATGTGTAATTGTTAAATATAAATATATAAAATAAATCTCAGGTAGATTTGTAGAATTTGGCCAATGAACACTGTAGTAGTCTGCTGAAGCTACTATAAGAAAATACTGTAGACTGGGTGGCTGAAACTTATTTCCCCATAGTTCTGGAGTCTGATAAATCCAAGATAAAGTTGCTGACAAATTTGGTTCCTGGCAAAATCTATCTGCCTGGCTCATAGACAATCGTCTTCATATTGCCTTTCCTCTCTGTGTGCAAGAGAGCTCACACTCGGATGTTTCTTTTTCTAAGGACACTCTCCTATTGGATCAGGCTCCAACTCAGGATCTCATTTAACCTTTATTACTTCCTTAGAGGCCCCATCTCCATACCTTCACTGGGGGTTAATGCTTGAACATATGAATTTTCTGAGAACACAAAATTCAATTCATAACCGACCCCATGTCACACCCAGGGCATACAAAGATTGCTTTCAGAACTAAGAAATATTCCATGTCAGAATCTAGACTCTAATTGGCTTTTCAACCAGTAGGGTTTACGCTGTCAGGTGTACAATAGCAAATTGATGGAAACCATTTAAATGTGCACCAATACAGAAAAGGTTAAACAAATAAAAGGTAAATTTAAATATATCTATATAGTGGAATACTATGTAACCAATAAAAGTGACATCGTAGAATTTTTTTAAAAAAGGAACCCAACATCTATTTTTCCAGAAGAGTAAATGTTCTTATTCCTACAACTTTTTCTTTTTCATTATATTTTTAATTTTATTTAAATTACAGTTTATAAAAACCCCGAATAGCTGCAGTGATCCTAAGAAAAAAGTAGGAGGGATCTCAATACCAAACTGCCT